>NC_138519.1:70894245-71560079 GCF_000230855.2 Cajanus cajan | reverse complement strand
TATATATTTTTTAATAAGTGAATTCTAAAGAGAGAAAAAATTATAAACCAAAAAAATACAATCTTAACATTTTTTTTATTTCTTTGTCAAATGAAAAAAAAATTGAAACTTCCAATTGTAACAATATGTTTGATCACTACTCTTATTACAATCTAGTATCAACTAAGCAGAAACACAAACATCAAAATTTGCTTAGAATATCATGCAACTATTAGGTAAATTTCATACAAGTAATCATATATGTAAGAAATAAAATTATTGTTCCTAAACATATATGCATACTTCATACGAAAGAAGTAACTAATATATATAAAATAAACCTAGTCACTGATTAAACATCTATATAAGACCTAACTACCTCGAGGTAATAACATCCAAAAAAGAGTCACCTCCAACGTGGCTCATCACTAAATAGTACGACTTGGTCCACTAATCCTTTCTTACTGTCGTACCTACCAGGATAAGATTGGGATACAAAGGCAACGTCATACAACATGTAACACAAACAACTTAAAATGAACATCATTCATTACATCATATCATGTATTGCCATACAACTTAAAGTAGCCAAGTACCTATGTAACTTAGGTAATTTCACCACAGTTATCAAACAATACATCATCTTCATACAATATTACGTTCATATCGTTCATGGTATAGCAACTCATACACCTTTGCACCTTCAACTTAACAACATTTGCGTACACATATATACATATATAACTAGCACTAGTTATGTAACAAGTAGCATAGACAACGACGAGTACCAACACATCACAAACAACCACAACAATACAATCACTCATACAACTTCAATCCATTCAACACATTCAACAAACGTAGATATACAATTGATGTGTCATCACACATATTAACCATGAAGATCTCCTACAATTGAGGTGAAAAATTTAAGTGAATTAATCCTATTGAATAACAACGATTGGTATAATACCAAAAAACAACAGCTAATACCAAGGCCAAAAATAACGGGTAACACAAGGCTAGAAACAATGGCTAGCATAAATTAGATTGATTTCTCAAGTTTTGTCACTTAAACTAGAAAGTATGATACTATGTCAAGGTAGAACAGTTTGGGTATGAGTCTACCACAACATTAACTTGGAACACTAAACCCCCTATGAGATTAACCCACTAAGTACCCTCCATATATAACAATCCTCTAATAATCAAATAAGGACTAAGTCTCCAATTTTGTACTTTACTCAATTGGTCATTTATAATTAGTATAACTTGACTTTACTTACCGTGGTCACTTTATACATGTATGTCTAAAACTTGTCCACATATAAATACCACATGGAATCTAGAGGAGACAACTAAAAATAACATATCCATTTAAAAGCTAACTTACTAATTGAAGCGTTCAACATAATGTATATCTACACAATGAGATATTAAAGTTCAGAAATATCTTTAACTATCCTCAAGTTCCTATGTATCTGAACATAAACATGTATCACAATCATATGCCTAACAATTAAACAATTTAACAACTTACCATTATACATTGTTATAACTTAAACATCATTTAACTTACATCTTAACCACACAACAACATAACATATTATATCAGCTTACATATTTACAACTTAACCATCTGTCAACATGTATACCAACTTTTAACTTATCAACAATAATAAACACAATATTTTACATTTAACTCATCATATAAAAACATCAACATACAACCATTTATATTGTCAATGTATCATTTCATCACACATCTCCAACAACTTAATAACATACAATTCTTATAACTTATGCATCAACTAACTTACACCACTCAACTTATAACACGTCATAACATATCCAACATATCCATAAACCATTTTTGCCTTAACAACATAATTATCATCATTCATCATACAGTTTATATATTCTCATTCGACTATAAGACAACTTAAAACATCATACAAGCCATATCAACACACAATTTATCAAAATCAACTATCATACAATGACAATCTTCACATAACACAACACAATTAGAGTTTCACTAATCCAATCAAACTCATATTTATCTCATATGAAAGTTAAAAGGTTATCTACAACTCTAGTAAAGACTTCAAGTTCTAAATCCACCATCTACTATACTAAAAATCACAAAAACCGCAAAAGTTTGCCTAAATGCTGATAATTTAACCTTTGCTCACTAAAACAAACATTATTGGAGTTATAAACCCCATTTTTATGTGATTATAAAGCCATTGGAAAGCTAACATCTAGGGCTATAACTTTTATTAAGACAATAAAGTCTAATTCAGAAAGTATTGATCCGCTCAACCCTCTTGATTTTGCTCAACAAATCTTAAATCAGGTAGTCTCTACCACAATTCTACTCAACCCTTTCAAATCTCAGCAGATTTCTTCCAAAGACAACAATATTCTCATCCCTAATTCCTCTTAATCATTTCAAAACTGCTCAACAGATTCATGATAGAGACAAGTTCTATTGCTCATGATTTTGGGGTTTCCAAACATCTCTAATCCATCCCAAGCTCACCTATAAGCTCTAAAATCAAATTCAAACCAATAAAACTTATATGAACATCATTAATACTTCATTTCTAACAACAAAACAATTTACAAAAAGAATTTGGGTATGAAATCAACACAATCAATTTTTTTTTCCCAAAACCCCAAACACCTCCAAAATCCCCATGGCAACTCCAAATATCAATATAATTAGCCACCAATAGGAAAATCAACAACACATTCAACTTGCAACAATAAAGGATAAAAAAAAAACCAAGCTTCCCTTACCTCAATCAGTGGAAGAGGAAGAAAAAAGAATTTGACTAAAGTCCTGAACGAGAGAGCTCTACATGACTTTGTGAAGAGATTCTCAACTTCACCATCTTGGAATTCTCACCTCCGAGGTTCTGATAACCTATAAGGGAGGAAGAAAAAGGATTCCTCGACTTGAGAAGAAGAAGGAGAAGACTTACTCTCCCATAGCACTTCTCACTAGTTCCTCTCTCTAAACTTTTTAAAAATTTTACTCTCCCATAGCACTTCTCACTAGTTCCTCTCTCTATACTTTTTAAAAATTGAGTTATTAGTCAAAAATTTAAGAGGACTCCTTTTATAACTTCCTTTAGTTGACCCAACCTAACACACACAACTCCTATAAAATAGACACATCAAAACATGAGTGTTACACCAACTATCAATATAAAAGGGGAAACCCGAATCTATAAAACACTTGTTATTAAGAGTGGAAATGGCTCAACAGTCTATTAAGACTCACAATCTAGCCTACATAAGGCTTGACCTAACCTATTTATTAAAATGATTAGAGTTAAACTTTTAGAAATATTTTTTAACAAAATGGTCAAACTTTAGAGTTTAAAAAACCTAGAATAGATATGATAGATTAACCTATATAAAATATAAATAGTAATATTTTATATTAATTTATAATCAATATTTTTACTTAATATATATAATTAAGAATAATAACAATATATTTAATACTTATGCCAATTTATAAGCCTTGCACAAAATAAGTCACATAAAAGTTTTTTTTTAAACTACCAAACTTTTGCATAAGTCAAGTCATACCTTAAAAAAGTTTGTAACAAGAAAACATACTATGTTTAAACTTAGCAATTTTGTTGTAGGTCAGACATAGTTTTTGCAAAGCTTGATGTGGTTTGACATGTTTTCCACTACTTGTTACACATAGGGTTAAGGGAAGGGTAACAATAACTATTGACCGAGTTAAATATAAAAAAATGCACATTTCTTATCAAAATTCACCATCATAAACTCTGATTAAAAAGAATGGCTCCAAAATATTCTTCTGCTTCTTGCATAGAACCTTATGAATTTAATCCATTAGTTAAAAACACAAAATGCAATATAATTCAACCAACAACAATTACTAAAAGAAAATAGAAATCTTAACACTTACTGTTTTTTGTTTCCATTTTCAAAGAAAAGAGAAAATAAACTTGAAAATGTGTTTATTTTAATTTCATAAAATGTTTCATGTGAAATGTTTTAAAAAAATAACTCAATTTTGAAAACAAAAAAATATCATTTTCAATTGAAAACACGATGGTATCATAGTAATTATTTGATTCTTTTTCCCCTTTTCCATCTCTCTTTTTCAAATTGATTCATAATCGTCTTGAGAATATCTATTTTAATAAAATTCAAACTATCTTTTTGTCTCTTTATTTTAATCATGATTTAATTGAACCTTTTCATCATTATCTTTACAATCTTTTTATTTTGCTAATAATTTAACTCATTATTTTTTTTTATTTCATTTATTTTTTAGTTACATTATTTCATACACACACACACATACACACACACACACACACACACACACACACACACACACACACACACATATATATATATATATATATATATATATATATATATATCATACAACATGTAATAGAATTCATACATCTATTAATGTTCATTACACAACATTCCAAAGCATACCCATCATTCAGGCATCCCGCGCTCGACGTAATATACCTCACGCTCAACGCCATTGAGGTAGAAAACTCTTTGCCTCGCTCATGCCTGATGCCATCCAAACCATGCCTAGTGTGATTGAGCTGGAGACTCCCTAGACCTCACACCTGATGTGGCAAACCCACGACCGCCCTCATATTAGACAAAGATCTTTGCTTGACTCACGTCTGGTATCACCTTAGTGATGCTCGACGTCACCAAGTTATAGGTTTTCCCTTGCCCTCACCCTTGGTGTCATTCAAACCACGTTTGACGTCATCCTCAATCCAAGATAAGTCTCTCTCTTCATGTCTGACACCACCACTCTTGCGTCTAACATGACCAAGATAGAAAACTCTGGTTGGAACTATGCTCGAAGTCATGAAGGCATGCCCGACGTGACTATGATTTCTACATAATGCAGATCTCAAAATTTTCCCTAAGCACCTAAAGCTCAGAAAATCCAAGACATGTAAGGCCTCCAACACTACATATACATCATATATGACTTAAACTAAGGCTAAACAAATACATACCACAAAAAAATCAATTGAAATCACCAGTCTCACCTCTATGAACCCAACCACTCGAGTTCAACATACCTAGCCCCAAATTCATGTAGTTTCACCATAAAAACACATGCAATCCACAATCCCTTCAAGGTATTCAACTAAGTCATTCATTAAAAACACTTCCTAGTTTCCCTTACCTCAAATTCCAATATTTTTGAAGAAGAAGAAGAAAAGGAAAGGAGAACTCTAAGCTTCCAAGCTCCACACCACTCATACTCGGATTCTCAGCTTCTGAATGCTTGAATCGCTACACTGGGGATTCAAGAAACCTCTCACGCCTCGAGGAAAACTAGAAGAAGAAGAAATAAAAAATCTATAGAAAGTATCTCTCTTATTTATTTTTCTAGAATCCTGAAGAATGAATTTATGAAGCTTAGTTCTAAAAGGAGATTATTTATATTTTTTCTCTTTAAGATTAATTGGACCATTGACCAGAGATCTTACACTCTGAGGACCACTACCCAACCTTAAGTACTTGAAAACCAATTGGTCGACTTATAGTGCCACATGTCCAATATCTAACTAAATTTATACTGTTACCTCTCCATTAGCACAAATTTAATCGTGGTAATTTTGGTGCAAATATTTTTATCATATTTTATTCCTATATTTATCTCAAATTAATTACATCTCTAGTGGAAATAATATGTATTTATTTATTATTTATTATTTATTATTATTATATTTTTAAAAAAATACGTAAAAAAATTCAGAATGTCTCTTTACCTAATAATGAAAATGATAAAAATCAATTAGTTTTTAGAGCAACTCCAATGGAGGTTGCTTGGCCCATCAAGCAACTCCAATCTCAGTTGCTTACCATTGGAGCAGTATGACGTGGCAGCAAGAGTTTCTTGCAGAAGAGACATGGTTGCTTAGTGAAGCAACCATTTCTTACCTTTGTGAACGAAAGGAGGCATGGTGGTGAGGCGGTGGTTGGACGACGAAGGCGCACAGTTGGATGGCGGAGGCACACAGGTGGACGGCAGAGGCGCGCGGGTGGACGGCGGAGGCACACGGGTGGACGGCGGAGGCGCGCGGGTGGACGAGGTACCAAAGGAATTCCAGCACGTGCGCGTCGTTGCAGCGTGAGAGTGAGAGAGGGGGTCGCGCCGCTTCTGGTTCTGGTAGCAGCTCATAGTGGTGGAGGAAGACGACGGTGAAGGGTGGTGCTGGTGAGGGTGCGCGCCGCTTCTGTGAAGTTTTCATGTCCGTGTTTGTTTGCTGGGATTTGAAGAAAAAGGAAAAAAAAATCTTGAAAAAGAGTCGTTGGGTTAAAAATAAGAAATAAATAAAAATAAATAAATAAAAATAAATAAATAAATAAATAAATAAATAAATATTCTAAAACTAATGTTTATTTATTTATTTTCTTTTATTGTAGTGCAATTGTCCTTTTTAATAAAAATTTTAATTTGGTTCATAAATGATTTAAAAAAAAATTCTAAAAGTTGAATTTCTTAAAGTTTCTTATCATTGGAGTAAATTTCTGTTTGAGTTGCTTAATGCTGACATGACACACTAGGAACCATTTTTTTCAGTTTCTAATGCATGAAGCAACTCAAATGAATTGCTTCCATTGAAGATGCCCTTAGTTCCACCTAACCCAGCCACAATTACAAGCTAAGCCGATCCAAATTTACACATCTAGTAGCCTGTTTAGTTTGCTGGTCCTTAACTTTCAATGTATAATAAACCAAACACCTATTACCTACACCATGCACTTATATCACTCTTCAAAATGTAACTTTTTTTAATGATGACTTTTTCTATATTATTCACATAATTTATGCAAAATATAATTTCCCTTTCACACTTTAATTTATGGTCTAATCCTCCAACTATGTGAATTTGAATCTATTGGCAAGACATTTCCAAGAAGCCTCTTCAAATTCCTATCCCCTAAGAATATTTTTATTTGAGAATATGACATAATATATTTAGTTACTCAAAACAAGGGGGAAAATAACATTTTAAAACGCATGGTAATCTCTGAATCTGACGCAGATACACCATGCGTTTGAAATTGAGAAAATAAAACCAATTAAAAAAAACGCACGAGAGAAAAACAAAACGTGAACGATAGGTATTGTTGACCATTGACTATTGTGTCAAAAACAAGTAAATCAACGGTTTGGATCTTCCGAGTCTTCACTCAATCCAACGGTTCTCGTTTCCTTTGTAATAACCTTCTCTGCTTTGTCTCTCTCTTCCTCACCCACCATTGTTGCCACTCTCTGCAAACACCAATACCCACGTTCCAAGTTCCGATTTTTCGTTTCTGGGTCTCACTCATTCCCTTCGAATGTTACCCTTAGACCATCACTATCACTATCTCTCTCCCCTAACTCACGCAAAATGCAAACCCTACCAACCCTTTTCCCGCGCAAATTCTAGGGTTTCCCTTTCACCATTTGACCACACCCTCCGTCGTTTCAACCCCACCTCGTGTCGTTTCCGGTGCCTTATTTCGCCCAGGCTCGTTCCGTGGGGACCCCGGACATCATCATGGATGTGCCGTTCCGCCGGAGAACCCGATTCCGCGGCGGATTCCGGCGAGGAGAAGGCCGGCGGCGAAGACGATGCCGGCCCGGACCGGGGGAAGGAGAAACACGGGAAGGGCGGGTGGTGGTCGCGGTGGCGACGGTGGCGGTGGCAGCCCCTGATTCAGGTTCAGGAAATTGGGGTTTTGCTTCTGCAATTAGGGATTGTGGTATTTGTCATGCGGTTGCTCCGACCCGGAATTCCGCTTCCCGGGTCGGACCCCAAGGCTCCGACGGTGTTTATGAGTGTGCCTTATAGCGAGTTTTTGAGTAGGGTCAATAGTGATCAGGTGCACAAGGTGGAGGTTGATGGGGTCCACATCATGTTCAAGTTGAAGGCTGGTGTTGGAACAAGCCATGATGGTGGTGATGTTGTTTCAGGGAGTGGTAGTAGTAGTAGTAATAGGTTGCAGGAATCAGAGTCTTTGGTGAAGAGTGTTGCACCAACTAAGAGGATAGTTTACACTACCACAAGGCCAAGTGATATCAGAACTCCCTATGAAAAGATGCTGGAGAATGAGGTCGAGTTTGGGTCGCCGGATAAGCGGTCTGGCGGGTTCTTTAACTCTGCATTGGTAAGCATGTTGCAGCACTTGTGTTGTGTCTGTGATTTTAGAGCTATAGGAAGTGAGAACTGAACTGAACTGAACTAGATTTAGCATTATTACTGTGGTGCTGGAAACTTTTGATGTACCTCAATTGATGTGCGTTTGGTTGAATAAAACTTTTTGAGACCAGAGGAATAAGAATTATGGATATTTCTGAGAATGAAGCAATCATTTTACCAAAACTTTTAAACTCCGTGAATGCTCAATATCAATAGCTACGATGAAGGAGCAGGACTAAAAGGGACCCGCGTGTTTTCTTCTCCTTGAAGAGCAGTTAGAAACGTGGATGCAGCTCCCATCCTTTTTAAATCCTTATACTATTTTAGAAGTATAATTTTCAGAAAGCTACAATTCTCCATTTGGAGTATTAATTTCTTAAAGCATTGAATTACGTTGATTTTTTAATAGAAGCTAATTTTTTACATTGACTTCATGAGGGGAATCTGAACACAGTAACTGAAAAAAATTGAAATTAGTTAAGTATGCAATATTTTGTATTTGTAGTTTATGACCAGGTTATTTTTGCAGTCACTAGTTTCACGTTGTCAATTAAATATTGTATCACTGGTTCAAAATATTCACCTTCTGATTTCAATTGGTTATGAATTCCCTTGGTTCTCGAGGTAGATTCTGTGTATGATGATATGTCACATAGTATATTGACTTCATTCTCATATCCACAGATAGCCCTGTTTTATGCTGCTGTGCTTGCAGGGCTTCTCCATCGATTCCCTGTAAGCTTTTCTCAGGTGTGAGTTTGCATTCTTTCCCCATCGTAATTCTTTGGACCTTATACAACTTATGTTTCCTACAGCTTTAAAAGGATAGACTTCTTAACAATTGTATGCTTTGTGTAGCATACTGCTGGACAGATTCGGAACCGCAAATCAGGCATTTCTGCTGGTATGAAGTCATCTGATCAAGGTGAAACAGTCACTTTTGCTGATATAGCTGGTGTTGATGAAGCTAAAGAGGAGTTAGAAGAGATTGTGGTAAGCTGGACTCTTTTATCATTTTCATCGCTTACAGTCTGTAGGGCGTTTTAGAGGTTTTCTATAGTGCAGCTTAATCTTATTTTTTCATTTGTAGTTTTTCTGGTGACACTGGGTTTTAATTTTGATTATGCTAATGTTCATTTGCCAGGAGTTTCTTCGAAATCCAGACAGATACATAAGGCTTGGTGCTCGCCCACCTCGTGGTGTTCTCTTGGTAAGTTATAGCTAGAGTATCCGATAAATTGTGCTCATATCCCAGGACGAAACCATATCATATTGTATTAGCCAACACTGTGTAGTGGTGAATAATTTGAGAAGGGGTGTAACATGTGAAAATTTGACGGGGTTGGGCTAAATCTTGCAGGATTGCGTACTGTGTTATACTGTTATACTAACAGTTCTTTCTCATATTTAAGAGATAATTTACTTGCAATAAAGAGGACCAATATTGTTTTGTGCATGGCATAGTTAGCTTTTGGAATAAATTCTTGAAATGTTTTCACTTATGTCTTTTCTGCATGTTTTAGAATTTTTAATATTGTTTTAGATTGGTATGTAGGCAGTGAATATCTGTTGGTTATCTTACAGGTGGGTCTTCCTGGCACAGGTAAGACTTTACTAGCAAAGGCTGTGGCAGGGGAAGCTGATGTGCCATTTATAAGTTGTTCTGCTAGTGAGTTTGTAGAATTGTATGTTGGCATGGGTGCTTCCCGTGTAAGAGATCTATTTGCAAGGGCTAAAAGGGAAGCTCCGTCCATAATCTTTATTGACGAGGTATAACAATATATATATTTTTTGTTATGTAGGATGATTTGTTTCAATATATATTATGTAATTAAACTGATCAGCATTTCTTTTGGTATGCAGATAGATGCTGTGGCTAAAAGTCGTGATGGTAAATTTCGCATTGTCAGCAATGACGAACGAGAGCAAACCTTAAATCAGTTGCTCACTGTCAGCATTCCTTTGGCATTCTCAGTTTCTTGTGAATGGAAATAAATAATTTTTTAAGTAAAACTACCCTAATGAGGCTCATTTGTGAAAGTTGCACTGCAGGAGATGGACGGGTTTGACAGCAATTCTGCAGTGATTGTTCTTGGGGCTACTAATAGGTCAGATGTCTTGGACCCTGCACTTCGCCGTCCTGGAAGATTTGATCGTGTAGTTATGGTCTGTGTTTTTAATTTTTAATACATCACCTCGTGTAATTTTAATGCTGATGTTAAAAGAAAAAATTATCAACATTGCATAACTTTAACAAACTCTATGATTCATTATAGGTGGAAACACCTGATAGGATTGGAAGAGAAGCCATCCTAAAAGTTCATGTTTCCAAGAAGGAACTTCCTTTAGCCAATGATGTTAACCTTGGTGACATTGCTTGTATGACCACTGGTTTTACTGGGTAAGTATGCTTCCTCCCCCTGCACACAGACTTTTTTCAAAATGTAGAAATTGGAATTTCGGTTGGAAACTTCTTACATCATTATTGGATAAGACTACTGTTGTTGTACATGTTACCATGGTAGTCAAAATTGGGATTCAAATAGTAAAATCATATTTTAATCCCTCTGAAAGATTCAAAATGCCAATGAAATCACAGACAGTATGAAATTGGATTGAAGTCATAATTATGAAAATTGTTTTCAACACTGTTCAAAGCTTTTTCTTCCTCTTGTGCAACTGTGAACCCTAACATTGAATCTGCTGCTGCTGCTTTAGAAGCATCTGCAAGACTGCAGCATTGTGTGTGTGTGTGTGTGTGTGAGTGATAGCAAGTCATTTTGCTAACTTTCTATAGCATTTTTGGAGGTGACCACTTCCTGTCTCTATTAAGTACTATGATGCATATTAGCATGACACTATGAATTTTGTAAAACCCTGTGATTCTATTTACTAATTTTCCCACCTTCCTGATTTAAGGTAAATCCTGATTTTGACAACCTTGCTTGTTACATTGTTACAGAGCGGATCTTGCAAATCTAGTAAATGAGGCTGCTTTACTGGCTGGAAGACAAAATAAAGTTGTGGTGGAGAAATTTGATTTCATCCAAGCTGTAGAAAGATCTATAGCTGTAAGTTGTACTTGCTCTTGGTCGCTTATAGGTGACTCTAATTAGTTGGTCTTTAGCAACTTACTCAAGCTCTTGTATTCTAATAATGACCAACATTCACTCTTGACCTTTGGTTCTTCTAACGTTCTTGAATGTTTATGTTTCTAATTTTTACACACTTGACTGTTTTCACATGTAGTTTGGTAAGATTTTTCTAACTGTCAAATGAATGTTAATTTGAAATTCAGTTGTGGTGAATATGAACCAAATTATTTGTTTTAGGGCATAGAAAAGAAGACTGCCAAGTTACGAGGAAGTGAGAAGGCTGTAGTTGCACGACATGAGGCTGGTCATGCTGTAGTAGGTACTGCAGTTGCAAAGCTGCTTCCTGGACAGCCACGTGTTGAGGTAAACCATTGAAGATTCTCTATTACTGGAAACTAAAATGTCACTGCCTTTACAGATATGCAGATTGAGCTTGTATTACGCATATTTGCCTATTTTAATTTTTGGAATTTGCTTGCTATGCTTTTGGGATTCGTAGTATATTAGCATGTGACTAGAAATTGTTTTGCTTACCTTTAGGTGGTTGGGGATGAGAGAGATGAGGTGGATGGGTTAATTTTCATATTCATGTTTGCATTGGTTATGTTTGGAAATTATATCTGTTTTGGTGAATCAAAACAAGGTGGAAATCTTAAATAGGAGGCTTCTGGAAGCAAAGTATTATACCACACTCCATTAAGTTTAGGTGGTTCATTTTGCTTATCGATCATATATTATTGGTAAATTAATATCTTCACTTGCAGTTGTAGAAGTTACTCTTTAAAATTTGCTGCTTACTTGTGTATTAAGTTGTATTTATTCCATTTCACAGTAAGTGTTGTGTTGTGTAAGAAGGAAAAATAAGTTTCATTTTAGTTTATTTTAATGCAATATATATTACCTTACCTTCTAATAATATTTTTTAGAAAGTTATTGTGTTTCATTGTTTATTTAAAAAATGATTAATAAGGTTAGTATTGTAAATTACTATTCTGTTTCATCTATTTTATTAATTTTTCTTGGTCTGTGTAAATAAACCTTGGACAATACGGGACTAGGAGTACTTTAGAAATTTCTATGTCGCTCATCATTAGTCATTAATATTTTAAGGATGATTCAATGCCTAAATATCTTGTGTTTGTCATCAGAAACTAAGTATATTGCCAAGGTCAGGAGGGGCTTTGGGCTTTACTTATACTCCTCCAACAACTGAGGATAGGTACTTGCTATTCGTTGATGAGTTGCATGGTCGCCTGGTGACCCTTCTTGGTGGACGCGCAGCTGAAGAAGTTGTTTATTCTGGTCGAGTGTCAACAGGTGCACTTGATGACATACGACGTGCAACTGACATGGCATATAAGGCTATAGCTGAATATGGTCTTAATCAGACCATAGGCCCCGTGTCAATAGCCACTCTTTCTAGTGGTGGAATTGATGAGTCTGGGGGAGCAGTTCCTTGGGGAAGGGATCAGGTCCTGCACAGCAGTAACTTTTTTCTTCCTATTCAAGTTTTTGCATATTCTGATTTTTGTCTGAACACAACAGGGACATCTTGTTGACCTTGTCCAAAGAGAGGTGCAAACATTACTGCAGTCTGCGCTGTCTGTAGCACTTTCCATTATTCGAGCTAATCCTACTGTTTTGGAGGGTCTTGGTGCTCATTTGGAAGGTAACTATGCTGGCTATTTTTAATGTTTGCCAAACAATGGCAATGAATACATGCAAATCTTTTAGCATGCTTAAATTAGATTTTTTGAACAAGCCATTTAAATGTTTGACAAGTATGTTTAGAGTTACAGTTTTTACTGTTTAAAGAATATGATGAATTATACTTCAATTTTAAAGTACATAACTCTTGATACCAGTGTTACATGCTCCCTGGCATGAGCTGTGTTGCTTGAAGTATGGACAAATGCTCATTTTACCTTACATGCACATGTTTGTATTTTTACTTATGTCATTACACTATCAGTTGAAATTGCACAGAAGAATTTGATTTTAGATTTGGGTTTTATGCTTTTGTAACCAATCAAACAGAAGTAGACATTAGATTTGAGCCTACAAGTTCACTCAACCTGGAGTTTATTATTCAGTACATTGGTCATGTGAAGGGATTTTGATCAATTTGGGATGTTAGCATTGTTTTGCTTCCATGAATGTAGTAATGTATATGATACTGATGTTGAAGTTGAACCACTTCATTTTGGCATAGTCATCATGTTCTAATGGTGCTTGTTCTTCAGAAAAAGAGAAAGTTGAGGGCGAAGAGCTACAGGAGTGGCTAAGCTTAGTGGTGGCACCCACAGAGCTTGCCATCTTTGTCAAAGGTACACAACAGTCTCTTCTCCCATCGGAGACAGGCTCCTGACAGATGGGAGCTGTTTATTATGCTAGCTATGCGGACTGTAACTTGGGGGTGTGAATTGACATAATTTCCCGAAGCCACTGAAGTTATATCTCAAATAACACGAGCTCACCTTTACAACTTTGTACATTCCTGTAAGGTGAATTTTGGCATCGTTTTTAACAAGTAGCCAGCCTGTTATTTGTGATATAATTCACTCAACCAAAGGTCCCAAGCCATGGGAAATGGAAGATGCAAATATGCACATTAATGCCTCCTCAAAGGTTTCATAAACTGGTGCCACCTTTATTACATACATGGTATATGATTTGTTTGTTCACTGACTATTATTTTGGTCACATGTGATGGGCTGCAAATGTAATTGTTGTGTAGTTGTGTACAGTTTGATTATGTGAAATATATATATAATAAGCACTCTGCCATGTGTTACTCAAAAATATTTTGTTGGAATTGCTAGTAACATTTTAACGAAGCCCGTTTCCAAATGGTGGCCTCTTTTCTTCCATAAAATAAAACAGCCCCATAAATCATAATCAACTGCAGTTGAGTTGAGGTATGAAAACAATGACTTTTGGATAAAAGTGACTTTATTATTTTGTTTCTAGTCCATTTGTCACGGCGTGAATGATAATGATGATTTTGTATTCTTCTAGTAAGATCATTGATATTTTGTTAGGAGTCTAAAATATCTGTTGTCCTGTGAATGCAACCTTTTCGTGCTTTTTGGTTAGAGAAAGAACAATAGCATATAACCAACCTGCTATATGCTTATGGGTATGATGTCATATTCATGTCGCTGTAAGTCATGAGATTTGAGCCTTTCCGCTACTCAAAAGGCTGGATAATCGAAGGTGGGAGCAAGAGTAGAACATGGGTTATGACTGTTTCCGTTTTCTTTTGACTTGAAAAATAAAGTTAATGTTCAAATCAAACCTAAAAGGAGAGGGACAGGGAGTTTGTAGAGAGAAAGCAAAGTTGGTGTTTTCGTTTTTAACCTTTTTTTTAATAAATAAATTGCTTAATGTTTAGGAGTTTTTTTTAAAAGGTAAATTTTGGCTTGATTTCCCTTTTTGAGGCAAGAGTGATTAGTGATTACTTGTTGGGTTTTGCATGATTTTGGGTTTAAACTAATAGTTTGATTGAGTTGGGTTGAGTGAGATTAGTTAAATTTTACACAACTTGATTCAATCCAACCTTATTGCAATTGGTTTGAGTTAGATAAATTGTGTATGAATATTTAAAGTTATAAAATTAATTTGAGTTGATTTGGGTTTTGAATATTTGGAAATGGAAAATAAAGAGAATAGAGAAATTTGAAAAAACAAGGGAAAAACTATAAATTATAAGAAGGGAAAGAAAATAACCTATACATAAAATTACACCTTTAATGTTTTTCAATTTTATAATTAATCGACTTTACGAAGTTCAATTTTTGTTTTCCAAGCACTTATCCTTGTTTTACATTCACTTCCTTCCTATCTTTTTGTCTCCAATATTCAATTTCTTTTTACTCCTTTTACATGCGTTCCCTTGATCTATTGTTTTCAATATTTATTTTTTTCCTCAAGCATTCACTTCTTTCATATGCATCCCCATATTTCATTTTTTAAGATTTTAAAATGGACTAAAATTTTATAATTCTAATTTTTCTTCAAAAAAATATAGAATTCTTAGATTCTTGCATGTCCTTCCTTTTACATGCATGCAATTTTTGTAATGTTAATTTTAGTGTTTTGAAAAAAAATTCTAAAAAATATATTCATAATTACAAAAATATATATTTTACATATTTTTTAGAAAGTATTGTTTTAGAAGGAAGAGGTGTATATATGACAAGCCAAATATTTACTTGCAAAATCAATTTTTAAAATTGAATGTTCAAATTTTTTTTTGCAAACACTCACCCCTTTTATAAGCACTTGCTTCCTCCATTCTTTAGGATTTCAAAATAGACTAAAATTTTAGAATTGTAATTTTTCTTCTAAAATATAAAATTTTAAGATTTCTGTGCACCATTTTTTTTTACATGCATTTAGTTTCTATAACATTAATTTTAATATTTTGGAAAAAAATTTCTCAAAAAAATATTTTTATAATTACGAAAAGTACTTTGTAGAGGTATTGTTTTTTTTTTACATACTTTTAAAAAATACTTTCTAGAAAAGAAGAAAAAGAAGAAGGAAAAAAAGAAGGATGACGGAAAGAGTGTATTGAACCAATTATTTACTTGTAAATAATCAATCTTTAAAATTGAACGTTCTATTTTCTTCCAAATACTCACCCCTTTTACAAACACATGCTTCTTTCGTTTTTAGAATTTCAAAACGAACTAAAATTTTAGAATTATAATTTTCCTTTCAGAACATAATATTTTAAGATTCGCGCATAATCTTCTTTTTGGGTTTTACTCTTACAACACTTGATTCTCAGCTAGAAACTTTGAATTAACACCCTTCTATCGTCAAGGATCTCTCACTTCATTGGAAATCCTAGAAAGAAGAAGAAGGAAGATCAGTTCCAAAGTCCTTCTCTCTAGTTCTTTTTCTCTCTAAGTTTCTTTGAGACTTGAGTTTATGAGGCTCAAGTTAAAAAAAAATCGTATACACACTCTTCTCTCACATGATCAACCGGACCCTTAACTGGAGAACTCTCAAAACTAATCAAATTTTTTAGAATTTCTTAACTATCAGAGTCACTCAACCACATTTCAAGACAACTCAATACCTAATTATTTCTAAAAAGACAAAAATTAACAAAATTTAATAATGTTATATTATAAAATATACACTACATTTATTTAAATATTTTTAATCAAATTTATTATTGATAGTACTATTATCTTGAGAGTATTTTTAGATTTAAAATATTAAATAAAATTTATTTAGTTAAAATTTGTTTATATATCTGTTAAAAAATTTAAGTATTTATTACTTGTATATATTTTGAGGGAGTAGTAATTTCTAAAATAGAGTTTATTATGATGATAATTGAGGCTGAAATTTTGTGAATGAAAAGACATGATTAGAAAAAAAAATTCCCTAAAGGTAATCAGCTAAATTTTTTGACAGAGGTTAACTATAACTTTTAATATGAGTAAATGATGATTTTGATCTTTAAATTTGGAGGACATTGTCACATTAGTCCCTAATTTGATTAAAAAGATATGAAATGAGTTTGTATAAGGGCAAATTAACAGTCATATTAATTTAAAATTTAAGCAAACATGTAACTAAGGTGATAATATCAACCCCTATATATAACATATAAATTTTTATAGATTTTTAGGGACTTTTATTTGAACAAGAAGATTCTTAGAGATTTTTTTAAAACTTTTTATAATTTGATTTTTACTTATCATAATTATCTATAAATTAAATTTTAACATTTTTAAAATAAAGTATTAATAAATAAAAATAATATATACTATTCTATAAAATAAATTATTTATCTTAAATTTAAAATATTATATATATTTAAAAATATCTATTTATACAAATTTTTAATATAATTTATATATTTAAATATAATATTTATTTTTATATATAATTTATTATAAATTTTAATTATATATAATAAATATTTATGCACAGACTAAAATCTTAGTTGATGTATATTAAAGAACTCAAATCTTAATAAATCAATGTAGTGAGGGACGGATGCAAGTTGCTTGAAGTAGGGGGTCCCTACTAAATTTTTTATGTCAATTATTTTTTTAATATATATTATAATAAATATATTATCTGTTAAAAATTAAGTATTTTATTGTCTTTTGTATTTTATGTTATAAAAAAAGTTAAAATTAATATATTATTTTTGAAGTATATTTTTTGTTTAAAAAATATATCTAAGTGTAATTTATTAACTTAATTTTTCTTAAAAATAAATGGATGTAAGTTATCAAATGTATGTGGGGTTTGTTAAACTACATCTTCTTTTTTTTAAAAAGAATATATTAGCAAGTTATAACCGTAATATTTTTTAAAATGTTCCTAAAAGTAACTTGTTAACTTACTCCTTAAAAAAAAAACGTAATTGTGAATTAGCAAACTTATATATATGTGTGTCATGTTAAATATAGTTAAATAAACTTAGCTAAAAGATGTTTATTTATCCAATATCATATTATACTTTTTTTTTATTTAAAAAAAGATAAAGTTTTAATATGAAAATGAATGGTTAAATGATTGTTTTGTTACTTATATAAAGAAAAATAATTTTGAAGATGTTGAAAATGAAAATCATTCACTATTTTTAGAATATGAAACTTCATAGAGAATAAATAAAATATATATTTTTATTTCAAAAAATATAAAATTATATTTTTTTTTATTTAAAAAAAGATAAAGTTTTAATATGAAAATGAATGGTTAAATGATTGTTTTGTTACTTATATAAAGAAAAATAATTTTGAAGATGTTGAAAATGAAAATCATTCACTATTTTTAGAATATGAAACTTCATAGAGAATAAATAAAATATATATTTTTATTTCAAAAAATATAAAATTATATTTTTTTTTACTACAAATTTGTATATAAATATTACTTCTACTACTTAAAATTTCTGGATATGTCACTAAAAACACTCGACACAAAAAAAATACTATTATTTCTCTTAATCTTAATATGGAGCCATATTGTTAGGAAATTGTAAGTTTTTTAAGATAAAAAGTTGTAAATTTAATTTTTACTCATTTTTTGAGCAGTACCAATTTTGTCAATTTTTTTTAGTGTTTTCACTGTAGTATTTTTTATTTCAAAAAACACATTCTTTTTTGTAATCATTGGGCCAATTTTATTTTGTATTATTAATTTTTTCATAAAATAAGTATAAATAAATTTATTAATTTTTATAATTTAATTATATCATAAATAAGATAATTATAACTTAATTAAAAGTTTTTTTTTGTGAATACAAGGAGGAAGAACTCCAAACACATTAAAAATTAGGAAGATATATGATGAAACAACTGTATTTAAAACTTATTCATGAAATTTAAAATGTGAAGTTATTGTTAATGTTCGTTGTGAGACCCCTATTCATTCCTTTTCCTTTCCCGACTCTCTCACTCACTCTTGCTCATCTTCTTTCTCTCTTGGCTTTGGGGTGATCTTGGTGGCTGTAGGTGTGGGTGGTGAGTAAGTTGATTTCCTTCTCCGGGTGCTGATTCCTCAAGCTTGTTCTTCCTCTCCGTTCAAGCTCTTTTCACTCTTCTTCTTCTTCTTCTTCGTTCTAGTTCCCAGGAGCTCGGATTTTTGCCCGAGGTAAGGGAAGCTAGTTCTTGCGGATTTTGGTTGTAAACGAGTTATAGAAACTCAATTTCTGAACTGATGATTTTTTATTCTTGGTGGCGATTGCTAAAAAAAATGGATTTTTGGAGTTTTGAGTTTTAATGCAAAAATTTGGGTTTTCTTGATTTAATGGTTGCATGTTGGAAATGAGAAGTTTTTCGTGATGCTTGATGGAAATGTAGTACTTTGGGCCGATTGCATGTAGGTTTTCCTGGTTATTTTGCAGTTTTTGAAGAGATTTTCGAAAGTTTGAGGGTTGCTGCTGGGTATCACGCCGGGCGTAGTTCTTCGCGCCGGGCGCGTGACCATCAGAGACTCCATTTAGGCAAGGACGCCGGGCGCAATGGTGAATGCGCCGGGCGAGCTTGAGGATGTGAGTCTCTGGATAGCCCATGTCGGGCGTGGTGGGACAGCGCTGGGCGCGATATCAGTGGATGACTCAAGTTTTGGGGTTCTGGTGTGGCGCCGGGCTTGGCTTTGTCTCGCCGGGCGTGGAGGCTCCATGGGAGTCTCTGCCAGAGGTGGCGCTGGGTGCAATATATATTGCGCCGGGCGTGAGACTTGGGGAAAGTCTCTGCTTACCCTGCGCTGGGCGCGGGTTCGTACACCGGGCGTGTGAGACCTTGTGAGGTCTCTACCTTCCCTCACGCCGGGCGCAATAAGTATTGCGCCGAGCGTGTTGGTCCCTGGTGCTCTCTGGTTGTGTCGCGCTGGGCGCAACCACGAGTGCGCTGGGCGCGGAGATGATAATTCACTATATGTTGTAGAATGTTATTTTATGATGAGATGAGTCGGAAATGTTGGATATGATGCGATGATTAGTAGATAATACTGTTGATAATGTTGAACTATAATTAACTGTGTTGCAAAAAGTTGTGTTGTGTTGAACGTTGAAAAGTTGTGTTGTGTTGAACGTTGAAAAGTTGTGTTGTATGTTGATATGAATTGTTGTAGGCCATAATGGCTGAGTTGTTGTAAGCCATAATGGCTGAGTTGTTGTAGGCCATAATGGCTGAGTTGTTGTAGGCCATAAGGGCTGAGTTGCTGTAGGAGATCTCCGAGTTGATATGCGTGACGACGCATTATTTGCCAATTGCTGGTTTGTTGTAAAATCGATGAAATGTTGACTGACGATGTGTTGATAGATGTAGTTGTTTATATTACTTAAATTTCGTTGCATGTTGATCTTTTTATACTAGCTTACCCTTTTTTTGTTTCCATGTGGTTGGATGGCTATGATCGTAATATGTACGGGAGCAGAGCAGGGATAGGATGGGGGGCTAGTGGTGAGTCTGCAGCTGGCAGGCGGTGCTGACCTTTATAGATGTTTTGTTGATTCAGCTACTTGGTGTAGCAATTGATGATGTATTTTGTTGCTTTTGCACACTCTAACTCTAGTCGGATTGGGACTTTGTATATATTTATATTCTAGATCCTATATTTATATACTCTTCTTTCTGCCTGGTGTTTCCGGTGTACAGTAGAGTGTGTAGTGACCTGTCGGGTCGTTACATTCATTTAATAATATATTTTTTTGAATGTATTTAATTGAAGAGATGGAGTATTTATGAGATGTTTAAATTAAAATAAATAAAGATGAATAATATATACAAATAGGACCCACGTAACACCCTTCCCCCAAAAAAATCCTTAGAGATGGACTTATAGAAGTGCAAACATAGTCCATTATGATATTACTATGTTAAAATATATATTAATATTAGAGTTATTTTTTTCAACAAAAAAAATCTCACCATTATGCTTAGTTATGTCACCACCAGAGAGAAATAGTATTCCCAACAATAATTGGATTTGATGAGTTAGAAGACTTTGTCACATTTGCCACTATATTTGACATTACTAAATTTCTTCTTCTTCTTCTCTTTTTTATTTATTTTTATTTTTTTAATTTATTTTAAATAACGTTTTATTTTACCTTTACGAATTCCATACGTAAGACTAGTTTTTTTTTTCTTCTAAAAACAAGTCTAACAGAACATGAAAAGTTATTTGATGTAAGAACTAATTGATGGGCAATTTTATCATTGGAACATGAATTGAACATAAGGGCAGAAGTGTCATTTAAAAGATTGTTAGTTTGAAAACACGATTGGAATGGGAGACAGCGTTCCTGTAAGAATTCGATTAGTGGTGAAACTGAAAGTTACACGCAGAAACACTTAAACATTAATTTGTGGTCACAAAGTATTATTTAAATACATACGAAACTTGATTTTACAAAAGGGGCAGGATTAACGTTCACCCCATTTTTGGTCAATAAAAAAATACTAAGAGAAAATGACTAATATAATTAGTAAATGTGATGACAAATAAAAAGAGAAAATAAAAATACTACAAGAAATGTTTATACAATAACATACAAAAAGTGTTACTATAAGTATAAGTATAATATACGTAGATATATATCTATTTGACATATAGTTATACGTAATTTTAGTGTTAATTTTGAATGAAATTTAACAATATATTTTGTATGTCATTATAATCTATACTCAATTTTTTTAATAATATATCAACATATATTATACTTATTGTATGGATAAAAGTAATTTTTAATGACATATATAATATCAATATCACGGTATGTGTCATTATATGATAATTTTCTTGTAATGAAATCACAATAAGAAGTAAGATGGAACATAAAATAAATATAAACTTATAATTTTTCTTACATAAATGATTGTTGGACACGTGAGAGAGAAAAATATAAATACGGAAGTAATATAATGCGATGGAGAGAAAATGTAAATTGCAAATGTATAAAATGATAAATTCTGGATACTATTTTTTACTTATTTAAATTTAGGCTTAAATATGCTTTTTGTTTTATAAAATGAGTAAGTTTTTGATTTTGGTCTTTTTATTCTTTTTTTCACCTTCTAAAATTTAGAATTATTGTTTTTAGTTTTCATTATTATTTAATCTTTTTAGTTATTTGTTTGTTCATTAAAAAATTAAGTGACTATCTCATGTGCCACTCATAACTGATACATATTATATCATTGTGCATTTTTTTTAATAATTATTGATTTTATTAAATTATATGTGGTAGTGATTTATTGTTTAATTGTTAAGAAACTTTGAGAATTTATGAATTCTCATGAGTTTTAGTTGTTTAAGAGTTTTTCTATGTAGCGGTCAAGTTTGACCTATTAAGAAATATATATAAGGTTTCCTTTAAGACTTGAGCTTCATAAGTTCGCTTCTTAAGAAACTTAGAGAGAGAAACTCTAGAATCATAAGTGACCTTGCTTCCTTCTGATTCCATAGGTGACCTTTGAATCCTATCCTAGAGCTAAGTGGAGTTGTAGTGCTTAGATTCATGTTTGGAGAGCTTTGAATCATAATTCAAAAGTATTATGCAAAGCTTCTCGGAGGAGCTCAACTTTTTCTTCTTCTTCCTTCTTCCTTCTTCCTTTTTCTCTTGGAATTAGAGGTAAAGGAAGCTCTTGATTTTTCTTGTTGAAGTTGTTGGTTTCCTATTGATCAATACATCTTTGTGGTTGTGAGAATTGATTTTCGAGATTAAGATGTGTGAGGATGTGGGGCTTGTTGTTCTTGTCATGTACTGATGAGGGAATTGATGATTTTGATCAAATTGTGAGTTACATTTAGTGTTTCTTGCTGGAAATGGATTGTTACTAATGTATATATGTTATTGGATGAATTGCATGTTAGACATTTTTCTAGTTTTTCAAGTATGATGAGCTAAAACATTAATCTACCAACTGCAGAAATCTCCATCACATTGGGTTCAGTTTCAAGGAGTGTAGGCCAAAGGCTCTTTGTCCCATTGACATTGGGCATGAGATTGGTAGTGATGAGTGTGAATTAGAGGAGAACTCTCTGACTTAATTATGTTGGACGTGAGTTGAATGGTGTCGAGCATGAATGCCCTTGGATCTCTCTAACTTGGTGATGTTGGATCCTAGTTGAGTGGTGTCAGACGTGATCAAGATAAAAGCTCTCTACCTAGATGACGTTGGGCACCATTATTGTGATGTCAAACGTGAATCAGGCAGAAACTCTATCTGAAATAGGGTCAAGCGTAGGTTTGACCACGTTAGGGGTGACTGTTGTAGGGGCTCTTTTCCTCATTCACGCTGGGCACAAGTAGATTAACGTTGGGTGTGGGCAAGCCAAAGGTTCTCTGTCTCATTTCGCTAGGCATAGGGAGAATGGTGTCAGGTATGGGTTGTATAATGAAAAATGTTGATTTCTTGACTAAGTGTTCAACACTTATATGATAGTTTGATCTCTCACGTGTTGTATGATTGATATACATAGTTTATATTGATGATTAAACTGTTGAAAGTTGTAAGTTGAGTTGTATGTAATAGTGTTGAGGTGATTGTATTGAGCATGCTTAAGACATTATGTTGAATTATGTTGATTGACTTAGAACTAAAGGAGAAGTTGTTTTAAAAGTTGAACATCACATTAGGAGGATACAATGTTGTGATGCTTTATGAGTATAGTTGTCAAAGATTCTTCTTGAAAAGTTGACTCTGAAGTAGATTGTTGAGTCTCGTCTAAAACCTTAATTAATGCGGTATAGGGCAAGGTCGAGCCATATTGTTAATAAGTGACCATAGTATAGGGGTTGGGTCGAACTATATTGATTATAAGGCGACTAGATGTTGATCCGTATAGGGCCAAGTTGGGTCATACATATGCAAAGCTACCAAATAAAGTAAGGTACAAGGTTAAGGGACAACATCTTTGACTAAGTACTAGAAGAGGTGTAGTATTTGGAGGATAATCAATGGATTAATCACATAGGAGACTTAATTATGCATGCTAAGGTTGTAGTAGACCCACATCCAAGTTATCATACCCTAACATAAATATTAGACCTTTTTAGTTTAAGTGGTGAAATATGAGAAACCATATTGTGTTGTAGATTTTCATCCAAATTAGCTATTGAACTAACTAACCCAAAAAGATCGCGTTCTTAATTGATTCGGTAAGGTCAATCCACTTAAATTGCGCAAGTGTATTATAAGAGACCTCTTAGTTGAATGTGTGACGACACATGTAATTGTTATGTTATGCGTGTGGTTGAGTTGTTGAGTTATCTTGTGCATATGTTACATTCATATATTGATGGTTGTATGATTGATTTGTAAGTTGAGAATATAGGTTTTTATTTTATACTTGTTGATTATTTTTAAATGCTAACTTATCCTTACATGTTTTCTTGTAGTTAGACTATAATGATCATACTTACATGTAGTATGTGATACTTCTAAAAAATTTCATTGATTCTTAAAATAATTATTATTGATATACCTTAAAATTATTGTTAGGGATCACAAATAGTGATTTTAGATTTTAGAGAGATAAAAATTAAAAAATAATATTTTTACAAGAATTCAAATTAAAATTTATTTATTTTATAAAGAGAAAAAATATTTTTTTAAAAATAATGTTTAAAAGTTTTAAAATAATAAAAAAAAATATCTATAAAGACTAAAATCAAATTTATTCATTTTTTATCGACTAAAAATTATTTAACCTTACGATTATTAATATATGATTATCTTTTATTATTATTTATTATTAAGGTATGTAATTGTCTTTTCGTGCTCTGATTATATGTGTAAAAGCATTTTTTTTTCATTAAAAAAGTTTTTTTTTTATAATCGGCTACTTTCGTATCATGGCTGTAAGATTAATTTTCTCATTTATTATAATAAGTTATGCAAATCTATGTCATAAATGACCATTTCAAGATTTATATGTGTAATGTTACGATAGTAACTAGGAAGGGTTAAGAACATGTAACGACCCGACAGGTCTTACACAATGTACTGAACACCGGAAACACTAGGCAGAAAGAGTAAGTATATAATTATAGGGTCTAGAATATAAAAATATATAAAGCCTCAATCCGACTAGAGTTAGAGTGTATCAAAAACATCCAATCAAAACGAAATACATCGTCAATCGCTACATCTAGTAGTTACTACAACAAGACATCAAAAAACAAGGCCAGCTCCGCCTACCAGCTGCCGACTCACCACGAACCAAAACACCTATTCTTGTTCTGCTCCCGTACATAATACGATCATAGCAGTCCAACTACAAGGAAACAGAAAAGGGTAAGCTAGTATAGAAAGAAACAACGTACAACAAAATTCAAGTAATTAGAACAACTTCAACCGCCAACACAACAACATTCTACTACCCATCAATTTATACAACCAACCAGCAATTAGATATTAATGCGTCGTCACGCATATCACCTCGGAGATCTCCTACAACAACTCAGCCGTTTTGGCCTACAACAACTCAGCCATTAAGGCCTACAACAACTCAGCCCTTTAGGCCTACAACAACTCAGTCAATAACAACACTGCACAACTATACAACTCAACACATCAACTTGCAACACTACACAACTACACCATTCAACATCAACTTGCAACACAACACAACCTTGCTACTCAACATAAATCAACCAACATTTATCTACTAGTTATCATCGATAGTTATCCACTGAAACTCTACTCAGTATAGAACAACATAATTCAATACATAAAAGGAAATGTCTCATCTCCGCGCCCGGCGCCCTCGTAGTTGCGTCCAGTGCAGTACAACCAGAGAGCCCCAGGGCCAGCGCGTCCAGCGCAAGCATGCTCGCGCTCAGCGAGACTCAGCCAGAGAGCACAAGGCTCTTCCGCGCTTGGTGCAATATCCATTGCGCCCAGCGCAGCCAGGCAGAGACTTCAAGGAGTCTCCCGTGCCCGGCGTACCTAACCCAGCGCTCGGCGCGGGGTAGGCAGAGACCATCCCTTGGTCTCACGCCCAGTGCAATTCGGAATTGCGCCCAACGCCCACGAGGCGGTGACTCCCAAGGAGTCTCACGCCCAGCGCGACAAGGGCCGCGATCAGCGCAGCCTCTAGAGCCCAACAACAAGTTACAATGGGTATCGCGCTTAGCGCAGTCCAAGTCGCGCCCAGCGAGGGCCAACCAGAGACCACATTCTCAAGCGCGCCCAGCGCACTCATCAAGGCGCTCAGCGAGCTTGGCTAAATGAGATCCCCTGGCGGTCACGCGCTCAGCGCGATGAACAGCGCGAAGCGCGAAGCTCATCTGCAACCCTACCAAGTTCGAAAATTTCCCCAAACACCTGCAAAAGTCACTTTCAAGTACATGCAATCCAGCCAAAGTATCACATTTCCATCTAAGAGTTCAAAAACGCCCTCTTTTCATACATGCATCCACAAAATCATAGAAATCAAAAAATTTCCCCAAAATCCCCAAAGTCCCCAAAACTCCAATGCCACACCCAACAGCCAGAAATTTGAAAATCAACACCAACTACCTGAGCTCTCAGACTCATTTCAACCAAACCACAACCCGAAAACTAACTTCCCTTACCTCGGTGAAGAAATTCCGAGCTTCCGGGAAGAGAAGGACGAAGAACGGAGGAGAAGAGGGTCGGAGGAGAAGGGAAACAACTCAAAATCTACACGGCTCCACAACAAGATCAACACTTAATCAGCACTTCCACCTTGAGACAACAAGAAATAAAGATCCAAGGCAAAAGAGTGAGTACGGAGAGTGAAAAGAGTTGAGTGAGTGGGAGTGAAGCGGGGAAAGAAAAGGAAATAGGGGGTCTCACAGAACACACTCCGCTAAATAAATTCTTTTTATTAATTATATTTTTGTCTAAAATTTATAATATTTTTAGATTTTATTTTTATTTTTTTTAATTTTTATTTTATTATAAAAAAATTATCTTTTAAAAATTTAAAAGTCTAATTAATATTTTTCTTTTCGATTACACCCTTATTTAATATACACTTTTTTAATCCGCTATTCAGTAAGTATTTTAAAATAACGAGATAATAAAAGATTTTTACTCCAACTTTTTACTTTTACTAAATAATGTATGAGTTAAAGGACTAAAAAAATTAGAATAAAAAGAGTAAAATTTACTTTAAACTATAAAATTAAAAGAGAACTATTAAATAAAGATGGGTACTTACTAAATTTTATGATTTTTCAATAAATTTTAATTGCAAAAATATGTTCAAAAGAGTGTGAGATAATATATTTTTCGTATTTTTTTTAGTAAATAATACATATACGAAGTGAAAAGGTCTTTTAAAGTACTTTTTAATCTTTTAAAGTACTTTTTAATTATTAATAGTCGCATATGTTAACTTTAAGTTGACTTTTTAAAAACTGTTTCACAAATTATATAAAAAATAATTCTTATTACCTAATAATGTAATTTTTTTTATATCGATAATACATGCTTATTAAATTTATGTCATATGTTATTCTTAAGGTTTAATAACATCTTTATTATTCTTTCATCTAATTAATAAAAGTTAATTATTTTTTTATCTTTATAAAATGTTATATTTTTCTTTTTTAAATATGAACGAACCAAATAAAAAATAAGTTTAATCAAATTGTACAAAAAGTATACATTTTTCACTCTATATATTATCTGATACTACTTTCATCCTTGTATATAAGATTTTATTTTTATTTTATTATTTGTTTATTTTTTGAGACTATTTTTTAATTTTTTTATTAATTATTTTTCTAAAATATTTTAAGAAACAATTTTTTAGGTAAAAAAATAAATGTTAAAAATTAATCAAATAAATTAGTTTTCTCTTTTATTGGGATTATAGAAAATAAGTAAACACAATTTTTAAAAATTAATTAATTAAAACCAAATAGGCCGTCAAACAATTCCTCAACTTAAACTATATTAATAAGTAAATAGTATTTTAATTCCTATAATTAGTGAATGTTATCCGCATTAGTTTCTAAAACTTAAATATCAAATAAATTTTCAAATATATTACTTATTGTTATATTTCTTGAATATGTATCAACATTTTTACTTTATTTTTATTTATAAGATTTAATTTAAAATAATTAATTATTCTTTTATGTAATTATATTAATTATTTTTTAAAATACTTCTAACTAAAGTGTATTCTTTTAATTTTATAAAATGTATTTAATTATAAATTCTTTAAAAAATATACACTTTAATTAATTGAAGAGAGAAATAATATAAGACATGCACTCTAATTGATTAGAAGATATATAAGTACTAATTAGAAAAAAGAAGTAATATAACAATAGTTTTAAAAAATATATATAAAAGATAAATTCATTGTAATCAACTAAATTAATTATTTTTTTATAATTTTAATAAATTAGATAATTGGTTCTTATATATAAAAATAAAGATATTATCATTTAGTCACATTTTATTTTAATTCTAGACAACTGTGCATCAATTTATGATTTTATTTATTTATTTTTAATTTTATTTTGAAAATTACCATCTTTGTCCTAAATTAATTGCAATTTTAACATTAAAAATTACCCCCAAGATAATTGATTCTCACTTTCAACATAATATTAATTATTTTTTTAACTTGTCTCTTCATTAATTATTCAATCTTATTGAGAAAATTAAATTATTTTAGTAAAAACGTATAAAAAGTGATATATTTATTATTATCATTAATATGTGTGTAAAAACTTTATAATGCAATTATGAGACAATACTTCCTCTATCTTCTAATATTAATTTTTTTAAATTTAAATATACAATATTTTTTTTAATTATTTTTATCTCATTTAATGATATTATTTCTAAAATATTCATTATTTAATATATGACTTTTTAGTTATACTATTTTTTTTTTTTTACATTTATAACAAAAATAATTAAAAAAATATTATGAAATTAATAAAATTTAATATAAATAAATAATTTTTTAATTCATGTAAAATTAAAATTTTTTTAATGATAGAAAAAGAGAAGGAGGATAAGTTTTAAAATCAAAGATGAAAAACAGTGTTTAGTCCAAAATTAATGAAATAATTAATAGAAAGGGTATATTGATGGGTGATGATGATATTTAGAGGGGAGGATGTGTGTAAAAATATCTTAGCCACGTCATGTGCCACTTTTGGTTGATACAACTCAGTATGTGACAGCCACTCTATATAACGCAACACACCAATGCTTCTCTTCAACCATTCACTTCACAACTCAAACTCTGCCATTGCATTGCATATAGATAAGACCAACCCCTTTTCCTTCAGGTTCTCTCTTCTCTCTCTTCTCTCTCTCTCTCTCTCTCTCTCTCTCTCTTTGCTTTACCATGCTTTCACCAAACATGTCATCATGTTTCATAACTTTGGAGTGTCCTTCAGTTGTTTTTTTTTTTCTTTCCTCTCTCAGATTGTTTTGCTAATTCTTAATTTCTTATGCCATCTTTGGTTGTCGGAATCATATTTCGGGAATATATGGTAGACATGGTTTGAAAGTCCTTTCTTTTTGTCTTGTTATGCCTTTTCTAAGATAGAAGAAATCTCACTCAACCCCTGGTGTTCTTGCATGCCAGTTTTTTTTAAATTAAAATGTTGTTTTGTTTCCCAAAAAGCATGTTTGAGAGTCGGAACAAGCGACAGTGATTTGTATATTTGAGATTGTGACTGCGATTCAAAGATCGTCTTGCCTACCAAATAAATAGTCTCTTTTCAGTCCTTCATGTATAGAAATGTTTAAGATCCCTATTTTCATAAGTGAGGGACCAAAAGAGGCAATTTTCTGTGAAGGACAAGGACCACATCTATATTAAATATACTATTTTGTATGTGAAATGCATGTATATAATTAATTATTTATATATATAAATTATATTTAAATTTATTATGCTTTAATATTTTTAAATATATAAATTATATTTTAGATTTATGATGAATAATTTGTGTTGTGATAAAATTTTATTTTTAATTTTTGATAATTTATTTTAAAATATGATTAATTAATTATATAATAAATTAAAGTTAAATTAGATAAGAAGTTAAACTCTTGAAAAACTTTTTAAAAAAAAATCTCATCCAAAATAGAGATTTGCTTAATATATAAGGGTCGATTAATAATTATGATTAATGATTATGTTTTGATAGAGATTTTTAAGAATTTTTATTTAAAGAGAGTATTTTAAAATGTTTTCAATGAGATTTTTGAATAATTATTTTAACTGCTTATCTATATGGATTAGTATTTATTATATTTATTTTTAAATTAAATTCTCACCCAAAATAGAGGTTTCTTTAATATATAAGGGTAGATTAATAATTATGTTTTGATAGAGATTTTTAAGAATTTTTATTTAAAGATGATATTTTTAAATTTTTTCAATGAGATTTTTGAATAATTATTATAACTGCTTATCTGTATGGACTAGTATTTATTATATATATATTTTAAATTAAATTTAATAATCTTTTTAAAAATATCAATAATATAATATTTATTTATATAATTAATATATTAAAATATAATAATTATTTATATGTATAATAATTTAATAAACATTTAACTTGTAATACATTTTACCTGTTAAAATACTAGTATCGTCCATTTCCATTTGGAAACAAAAAATATATAGACGATCTATTTTTGAAGGACTAAATGACTATTCTCCTATTTAAAAGATTAAAAACATATTCAAACTTATACTATATATAATTGTTGATTTTTTTAATAATTAATGATACAACTCAGCACTTTACCTTTTCAACAGCCACATAATTTATTAAACACAAAATTTAATTTTTCCTGTCATTGAGGGTAATTTGGTACTTTAGCCTCGAGTTAATTTTTTTTTTTTCTTCGTTCTAGCAGTTTCCATAAAGATGATTAAAATCTATTGTCTCTGGTTTTGAAGTGAAATTTGTTAGGTTCAGGTTCCATTTCTAGGAAGCTCTCTAATTTGAAGATCATAGTGAAGAGCATGATTATGATGTTAATTGACTAACCAATTTGTGAACCTGAGAACTTGTTAATGAAATTGATTTTTGGACACAGAATCTATTGATATCTGAGTATATAGATAGATATATTTAGAGATTATACTGCATGCCTGTTGTAATTCAACTAAACTTTTGTCTTTCAAAACTTGAAATACTGTAGTTCAGCATCAAGATGGCATCAGTGCATGCTAATGTGACATCAGTTGTTTGCAAGAATGGCAACCACACTTCTCAATCGAAATTTGCAAGTTCTTCATTCTTGCCTGGGTTTGATGCTGTTGGGCGTGTTGCTTGGAAGAAGGAACTTGTTCCATCTTCCATTGCTTTGGTACCTAGAGCCACATTAACATTTGATCCTCCAACAACCAATTCAGACAAAACCAAACAAAAGAAGCACACTGTTGACCCTGCTTCTCCAGATTTTCTTCCTCTTCCTTCCTTTGAACAGTGCTTTCCAAAGAGCACCAAAGAACATAGGTGATCCTTGTTTTCTTTTATTAGTTTACACTATTAATGGGTTTGACCACAGAAATATGGCTTTCCAAACCTTTTTTAATAAACTGGACACAACTCACTAGTCCTTGGACAGCTCACTGTAATTAATGTGTGATCGATCATGTTTATAGGGAAGTGATTCATGAAGAAACTGGTCATGTGCTCAAAGTTCCGTTTCGTCGAGTTCTTTTGTCTGGGGATGAAGGACACTTTGATACCTATGATACTAGCGGTCCCCAAAATATAAGCCCAAGGATAGGTATGAAAAACTAACATTTTTGTGCATTTTCCTTTATATCTTGCATTTCTGTATTACAGTCATTATCCTTGTGCCTAGCGGTAGGATAATAAAGACTTTTTTTTTTTTTGTGTGTGAGCAAATGAAACAGCCTATAATTCCTTTCTTAGATATAATTATTGTTATTGTTGCTGCTGCTGCTGTCTGTCTAGAAGCATTTGCAGATCCTCTTGATATTCAATAGGCAGAGAGCATTGTATAATTGTAAATGTTCCGACCAGCTTTCACAAAATTAAATGCAACATTTCTGTGCATGTTAGATAATTTGTCCTGTCTTTTCTTCAATCACTTGCATTGTCTATCACCTATCCAAGGTCGTTCAAACTGTCATGTCAGATCACCTGCGAGTTTTCAACTAGCTTAATGCTGATCCACCTCAATTTTTTCTGATTGTCTTCCATTGTGAAATTTCCTTTTGATGATTTTCAATAACAAGCTATATATAATCTTAGGTATTTCTTTTTCTTTTTTTACATTTTGAATCTATTATCAAATTATGCTAATCCTGAGTTTCTCCAATTTGCTTCCATTATCTACATGTGCTCAATTCATCGAGTCTCTTCATTTCTATCAACCGTTGTAGAATTAAAACATCAGACTCTGGTTTAGCACTCTAATGTTAGAAATAAAGTTTACCCAATTAACATTTTCATTTATATATATCCTTTAATTTACCCCGACTTATATTACTTGCACAAAATCTTAAAGTGATGGAATTGTTTTTATTGCTATCATTGAAGAATCTAATTTTGGCTTATGTATACTTGCACTAAGTTTTTGGAAACTTACATTTATATACTTGATTTGTTTTCATGAATCTAATGATTAGGACTCCCAAAATTGCGCAAGGAGTGGGTTGATAGGAGGGAGAAAATGGGTCCACCAAGATTCACTCAGATGTACTATGCTAAGCAGGGAATCATTACTGAGGAGATGCTGTATTGTGCCACCCGTGAGAAACTTGACCCAGAGTTTGTGAGGTCAGAAGTTGCCCGGGGACGTGCTATCATCCCTTCCAACAAGAAACATTTGGAGTTAGAGCCCATGATAGTTGGAAGAAACTTTTTGGTGAAAGTAAACGCCAACATTGGAAATTCTGCAGTTGCAAGCTCTATAGAAGAGGAAGTTTACAAGGTTCAGTGGGCAACTATGTGGGGAGCAGACACAGTCATGGATCTCTCAACTGGCCGTCACATTCATGAAACTCGAGAGTGGATCTTACGCAACTCTGCTGTACCAGTTGGGACTGTACCTATTTATCAAGCACTTGAAAAAGTTAATGGAATTGCTGAAAATCTTAGCTGGGAGGTTTTCAGGGATACCTTGATTGAACAAGCTGAACAGGGTGTAGATTACTTCACCATCCATGCAGGAGTTCTTCTGAGATATATTCCCTTAACAGCAAAACGTATGACAGGAATTGTCTCCAGAGGAGGATCTATTCATGCAAAGTGGTGCTTAGCTTATCACAAAGAGAATTTTGCTTATGAACACTGGGATGACATACTTGACATCTGCAATCAGTATGATGTGGCCCTATCGATTGGTGATGGCCTAAGACCTGGATCCATCTATGATGCAAACGACACAGCTCAATTTGCTGAGCTCTTGACACAAGGAGAACTGACCCGTAGAGCATGGGAAAAGGATGTACAGGTGAAACAAATAAAACTTTCTTCATTGCATGATACTGGTAAATTTATGGAAAGATGAAGTGATTTAGTCTTTAACTTCAATTTGTATTTTGACTGAATATCTATTAATTGTGTTACTTTCATTCTTAATTCTTCAGCACGAACAATTAGGACTTGCTAGGGATAATTCTAGTCACGCTTTATTAGAATTACTCACTTGGATAGGAATAAACTAATAATCCATTGGAAAAGGTATATTGTAATTGCTGTTGAACTTGTCACTGCTGTGATGAACAATGAAGTTCCTAGTTGGCCACCTTGTAGTGCTTAATATACTGCGCTGTGTTTTTACTTTTTATATAGATTTTGTTATGTGGCCTTATCTATTTCATATGATATTAAACTATCATCATCTAATGCAATATTATCACTAATATTATCCCTGGAGACAGTGAGTGTTTTTTGTTTACTTTGAATTATTCTACAGGTAATGAATGAAGGACCTGGACATATCCCAATGCACAAGATTCCTGAAAACATGCAGAAGCAGCTAGAATGGTGTAATGAAGCACCATTTTACACTCTTGGTCCTTTAACAACTGATATTGCCCCTGGCTATGATCACATCACCTCTGCAATTGGTGCTGCAAATATTGGGGCACTTGGTACAGCGCTTCTCTGTTATGTGACTCCAAAAGAACATCTCGGGTTGCCAAACCGTGATGATGTGAAGGCTGGAGTTATAGCTTACAAGATAGCAGCTCATGCTGCTGATTTAGCCAAATGTCATCCACATGCTCAAGCCTGGGATGATGCATTGAGCAAGGCAAGGTTTGAATTTCGATGGATGGATCAGTTTGCTTTGTCATTGGATCCAATGACTGCCATGTCCTTCCATGATGAAACCTTGCCGGCAGATGGTGCGAAAGTGGCTCATTTCTGCTCAATGTGTGGCCCTAAATTCTGCTCTATGAAAATAACAGAGGATGTGAGGAAGTATGCTGAGCAACATGGCTATGGAACTGCTGAGGAAGCTTTGCTGCGTGGGATGGATGCTATGAGTGCTGAATTTCAAGCTGCCAAGAAAACTATCAGTGGAGAGCAACATGGTGAAGCTGGTGGAGAGATTTACCTGCCAGAAGCTTACCTAAATTCCAAGGAGAGGTGAGGCAATAAAATATATTGCTTTTTTCAACAAGATGTGCCTTTTCTCATTTGACATGGATTATAATGGCGTGCTGAGAATCAAGTCTATAAATATGCTAATAAGAAACTTGAAATCTGTTTGGATAAAATTTTTTAAAGCACTTATTGGAGAGAAAAATATGAAGAAAAATTGAAATAAACTTCTCCATAAGTTAAAATTATTTTATGCACGAGTTAAAAATAAGATTTTGGAGAAGCAAATAGAAGAGAGTTTCTACAAATCAGCTTATACATAAGCTAATTTTAGCTTATGCAAAACTTATTTCATTTTTCCTTCTTTCTTACAAGTGTTTTTGAAAAAGTTTATTCAAACAGACCCTTAAACTGAATAGAAATCTCATATAGAATATGCCAACTACTTGCATTGTCTAGGGGTTTGTCAACTGAAGATGGAATTATCTTACATGTTATTTTGCAGGACTACATAAATGGAGCAAATCATTTGGAAGATCTTGTAGCTAGTTTCACAACAGGCCTATGAGGGCAGCGAAGCATTTTCAAGCCGTAGGAGAATAAGATCTGTTTGTGGATAATATTTAAGAACTTTATCTTTAGTAAACTTCTGTTTTGTTATCCAATTCTCAGCAATAAATTGCTCTAGTATCATGTTTAGTACCATCTTTATCTTTTGGGCTCTTTTATTAACACCCGAGATGCACCAGGGGTGCCTGAATCTGCATGAGCTCTGGCTATCAAGCTAGGAAGCTAGCAGATCAGGCTGAGATAGTCCCTTTGAACCTGATCAGGGTGATGCCTGCGTAGGGAGCGTGCATTCTTTTCTTTCTGTTTTTCATGATTCTGCAGGAAGTGTGCGTTCTGCGTTGTATACGTGCTTTGGACTAGCTAATGCTGGGAAGCAGCAGGTTCAGCATTTTGGCCATGCCATTTGGTCACGGTTAGAAGTAGTTGAACTGAAATAATATACTACATGATCTGAATTACTAGTATTCTACTGTTCTTAAGTCATGATCTTATAATACATTATAAAAATCCATCTTCACATAACAATAAAACCAGAAAAATGTTAGCAACATTTTTCAACACATACTTTATCTTTTTTATTTTTTTATTTTTTTTATAAATATTTCAAATATTTTGGGATGAAATATTTTGTTTGAATAAAAATTTTATAAAGAATTTAAAATTCAAGTATTTATGAAGTACCTGAAAATAGTAGAATTTTAAATTTTTTCCAAAAATAAAATAAGAATTTTAAATTTTTAATATATTTTTTTTATCTCACTTATATATCTTTTATCTCTCAACTATCTCTTAAGTCTTGATTATTGAATATTCAAAAATATTTTTTAAATATTAAATATTATCTAATATTAATTTTTAAAAATATTAAACATTTAAAAATTAGTTAATATTTATTTTTATAAAGTTTAATCTTAAGATATCAATACATATATATATATATATATATTAAAATTAATTTTATTCATGATCGAAATCAAATTATTATATTTAAATTAAAATTTTAAAATTTAAGAAATTTGATTTGATTTATCTAAATAAAATATTAAAGAATTAAAAAATGATAAAAATTGAAATCAAAGTAATTTAAATTTTAAGAATTTTAACTTTTTTGAATTTTGAATTTTTTTTATCTAAACACAGATGGAAATCCATTTGATGGATTTCACTTAATAATAAAGAATGTAAAGAATGTGTTAGAAAAGAATGGGCGCTATCTTTTCAAGCATCCGATGAGAGAAACATGCACATTTATAGTCAAGCTATGCCTTAAGCAAGATTGAATCTTTTGGAAACTTGGGGAAAACAAAGAAAAGTATAATGTTACTAGCATTTCATTTTATGCAAGATAAAATTTTCTATAACAAAACTATTAGACTATTAAATGTACACTATTTAAATCCTACATGTCAAAATTTATACGAATATTATACCTTAATAAATTTATAATGTGGGTTCATTCCCAGTGCTGATGCTGGTTCCAAAAATAAAATCTAGTTCACATGATTTTGGTTGTGTCCCGATGCTGAGATATGCTCAAAAGTTGAATGACATGAAAATCTGATAGGCATGGTTTATGGAATGATAATGAACGATATAAATAGTAAAGGCTTTGACAAAATATTAACAAGGTGTTTGGTTTTAAGTTTTGAAAAATATTTGCAATGACATGATCGAGAATAATGGTATTCTTAAAAATGATGATTATCATGGTAACCAAAATATTCATGAGAACGATTTGGGTTTATGATAGCCATTGTGCGAACTAGTGCGTTTTATCCATTGCTTAATTTATTAATGATGTTGGAGTTTTAGTGCTTGTTAATGTTTGGGAATCCGTTGAAACCAATGCAAGTACGTGACCGCGCCAACGTTCCAATTGTTGCTTTTACGTTTATTGTATTGAAATGAGCAAAACCATTTTCAAGTGTTGAACCCATTGAAGCCAAAATTGTTCCTACTTTGTTTAATTTTGTTACTCAACCTAGATACCCTCCACCTGATTTTTTTCTTGCATAGATACCTATCTTAGGCAGACGCAGGTTTCATGTGGGACCCACATAAGTGTGTCTTTACCTAAGTAAAGCATCATGATTCATGAAAGTCGTTCTCTACAATGTCTATATAGTCAATGCGAGGCAGTGCATCAGAAATAGGCAACAGAGAAACAAGTGTATCTGCTCACTTTGTTTTTACTCTTTTACCAATCATCACGTATTCTTCTTTTCTCACCTCCTTAACCCACCTTGTTTGGACCTTAACACGGCTCTTAATGACAAACTTGCTCTTATGAGAAACACACACCATATGTACTTGTTCCAGATTGAGATTAATCAGATTATCCATAGTTTTTATAAAAAAATAAAAAAAAAACCATATTCAATATCAACCATGAAATATAGCCAAAAAGAATTTGTAAATGCCTCTAAATAAATACGATTAGTTGGATTGAGGACTTGTTAGTTCCATAGTAACACAATCATCTCAATATTATGTTTGCTGATACTGCATATCAAGTTCATTGCATCACGTATTACAAACTGGGTACTTTTCAAAGGAAGTATTGCAATAATCATGTAAAAACTGATAAATTGTGTATCTAAACAATCTATGTACTTTATACCTTTACCACATACCTCATTTTTAAGTTATGTGGGAAGGTATAAGTTCACGAGTACAATACCTCCTTTCAAGAGTACTCTGCATGTGATACATGGTACAATGCATTTGTAGGTTTTTTCAAGATTATTACAAAACCTTTACCACATACCTGGTAGCTATGGTGTTTTCCTCACTCAAGCACACAAGACCTTCCTTATTTCATATTTCCAACCCTTTCTAACAACTATGTTGTTGGGTCTTACCTACGATTCCTTTTTGTCTGTTACCACATCCCTTCACACACACACACACTCTTGCTTGCTCTCCCTCTTTTGTATATAATACTATGATATGATTATACAAAGAAATAAAAGAGAAGCGCACAATGAGTCACACAGGTTGCTGCTTTGAGAAAAGAAGCTTGTCCTGGAGAAAGAACACTAGGAGGAGATCTTGTAGGAACCAGCATTGGAGCTGCAATTTTAGGCTTCCTTGGCTGTCTGAATTATCCCCCATTGAGTTTCTGAAAGATGTTGCAGATAAAGTGACAAAAGCTATACGCTTTAGGTCTGTGAGAAAATCTTCACACCGAGGTTCATCCTCCGTGGGAAGATCAAAACCAATAGGGGTATCTGTTGACTATTATAGGACAGCAGCTGTTGAAGACTGCATTGAGTTCATCCACTCCTCCTTTTCTAGATCAAATTCTGTAACCGCAACCCCAGGAGAAGAATTTTCACAAACTTGTTTGAGAAACTTTGAATCATAGACTGAAATATTAAGAAGTGCTTGCTACTATATTTCAGAGTCAATCATCTTGAAAGTGTTAAGGTTTACAAAATAACAATGATTTTACAGGAAAGTGGTTGTTTAATATGTCATATATGTGTACTGTGTCTCTAAATAAACACAATCAATTATATCTTCTTTTGATGGGCCTCTAAGTTCAAACAGTGGGTATTTAGTTTCAGCTGAAACAAGAAGCTAGAATTTCAGTTTATTTGCATTGGTTCTTTCCTTTGGCATGTATTTTTAATAATTAGTTGATATATTATGAACAATGAGTAGTGGAAATCATAAGTTCAACTCTTTCACATGCTTAATTAACAATATCTTTTTAAAATGATTCAATAGGTGTCACGTTTACATTTTCTTTCTTCCATAGATCTATTGGAATTTAATTTGCATAACAGGGCTCCTCAATTTTTTTGGGAGCATAAGATTTGGGTCTCAACAGTTTGATTCCGTTTGCAAATTGAGTAATGGTCTTACATCAATTATTAAGGGTTCTTGACAATTATCAAATCTGAATGGTTTCCTGCTGTCCATTTTGCCAGAGATGCTAGTGCTACTGCGAAGGTTATCTCAGTCCAACGTTAAGAGTCAAAGCTCAAAGTAAAAGGTTCCATATTTTCTAGTCCATGGAATAACATTTAAGGTTGAAACTTCAGACTTGGTTTCTATATCATCTAACCATTGGGACTTGGCAACATTTACTGAATGGCAAGTTAACATTTTGGTATCATGAACAAACAAAATAAGATACAATCGTTTATTTTCTAAAATATATTTTCAACACAGACCAATAACAATAACAATAACGTGATTTTAACAATTTGATTTCATTCAATTAGATGGTGGTGTTGGCTACTCCTTATGTTGTTATCACACACTAGTTGATATTCATCTATCTACTTTCCTTACCCTCCTCATGATGAAATGAATTTATCTGTTTTAAACATTGAAATTTGGATGCATTACCAGAGACAAGACATACCCTTTAACTTAAAAGGCCTGGATAGTAAGTATAGTAAATTACCAAAAATCTCCAAAATATATAAAATTGTTAATCAACAGATTGTACCTGGCTGGTAACTGATCCAAAATGAATCGATATAATTCTGTAAATAAAATGACTCAACAGAGCCAAACATGAAATATTCCATAAGATCAAGTGGACAAGACAACAATGCATGCATTTGAGAAAACAAGTAAAAATAAATGTAAGGTAAATTATAGACTTGTTCTTCAGTTCTTGGCAAAGAGGCCTCCAAAGCCACCACCTTTCTTCTTTTGTGGCACTGCCACAGAGTTCTTGTTGCGGCCAGTGGTGGTGCCTCCGTTGTTCTTCTCCTCCACCTTCTTGAGGATAGGATCAGTCTCTAGCAGCTGGTCCTCCTTCTGCAACCCTCCAAGGATCCAATCAAGAAGACCCTTCTCTTCCTTGCTGCTGCCACCAGCACCCTTTGCTGCAGTGGCTGCAAAGACTCTACCAGTTGCTGGAGCAAATGACATGATGATGGAAGCCATGTTATTCCAAACTAAGAAGAAAATCTACACCTAACACTTGTGTGTCTTGGTGATGATGATGATGAGAAAAATAATGGGGTGGACAAGTTTTGGTAATAAAAAAAAAGTGTGTGATAATATATATCATGTATCGTGGCTGCACCACACAAGTGAATGTGGCACGAGTTCTCCACAAGTGTCTTATCTTGATTCTGGCTATTTTTTTTGGTACATAAATTTTTTCACAATTGAGCATGGCAAGTTGCGGGGTTCATCGTTACTCACTCGAGTGGTGAGGCTGTGAATTTGACGTGTGGATGCACCTCATCCATTGCCTTTTTCCATCCCTTTTTTGGGTTGAAAACATTGTCTTCATGTAGTGGCCACGGCCCACTTTTCTGGTCTTGGTCACAAGCAACGGGCCTTTGTTAGGATGCTTTTGTAGTTCGTGGCCCTTACTTAGCCCATTATATGATATCTATTGTCTCTTGGGTCATCATATACACTTAGGCTTTGTTTGGATTTGAAAATGGAAAAGGGGGAGTGGAAAAGGAAAGATTTGAAGAGAAAGTGAGTAAAAAGTGAGGTTGTTTGGATTAAGGGAAAGTGAGTGAAAAGTGTAGAGAAAATTTGTGAAAGTTTGTGAATGAATTGATTGATGTGATAGATAGAAATAAATTTTTTAATTGATAATTATGTAAGATTACTATTTTGCCCTTAAGTTAAAAAATATATAATTAATTTAGTTAAAAAATAAATATATAAATTTTAATTAAAAAATTATAAAATATTAATTAAAAATAATTTAATTTAAATATTTACTTTAAATTTAATGATAGATAAAAATTAAAAATTTAATAGATGAATATATAATTTATACTTTTATCTTTGGATTAAAAATGAGTATAATATTATTTATTGTAAATAAGTATAATTTTTAAAAAATAATAAATAATAAAAATAATAATAAATATTAAAAAAATAATAAGAATCATAATAAATAATAATGATACTAATTATAATAAAATAATATTAATATTAATAAAAATAAAAAATATTATTATTTTAAATTTATAAACATGTATTATTTTATTTTTTTTATACATTTTCACTTTTTATATTAATATTTAAATAAATATTTAATTTATATATATAAATTAAATATTAAATATATATTATATATTAAATATTAAATATTTAAAAATATATAAATTAAATATTAATATTAAATAATTATATTTAATTTAAATTATTATATATTAAATATTAATATTTTATATATATATAATCGATTACGTTATATATATATATATAAATAATCGATTATGTTATATATATAATCGATTATGTTATATATATATAACATAATCGATTATGCTGTATATATATATATAACATAAATGTATATATACAGCATAATCGATTATGCTGTATGTATATATACAGCATAATCGATTATGTTTCGTTTCTCTGTTGTTTTTGCATATGTGAGGTATGGGTATTTTTAGATTTTCACAAATCTTACGTGTCTTTCACCTCTTTTCTTCTCTTTTGTGCGAGGAGAGTAACAGTGTTTTCCCTCTTCTTTCTTCGCCTTTCTTTCGTTCTAAATCAGGGGAAACAAACGGAAACTTTCCACGCCTTTCTTTGCTCGTGTACAGTACTCTCCCGGAAACAAACACTACCTTAGGGATGGCAATGGAGTCTTATGGGGCGGGTAATAATAAATCTATCCCCACCCTGCTGAATGAAAATTGGTCTCATACCTATCTTATATTCGTGCGAGTATCCATTAAGCGGGTATCCATGAATTTCTTGAATACCCACGGATATCCATGGATATTTATAAATTTTTTAAAAAATTAAAAAACTATATTACAAATAATTTTAAGTTTATATTTGATGTCATTGAAATATTAAAAAAAAATTTAATGTTAATTTTGAACTTGTATTTAACGTTAATTTTGTTGAAATAATAACAAAAATACAAGATAGTCAATAACTTAAAATACATCAATCTCACATAAGTAAGTGAAAGTGTCATATCACAAAACTACAATAATTCAATCTTATAATTTCAAACGACAATAAACAACTTAAAATACATAAATCTTATTGTTATAATCAAAGCTAGAAAATTAATCAAATTACATCAAACATAATTCTATGGATAGTTTTAGGGTTATGTGATACAAGGATAATTAGGATATTTAAGAAATATTGTTAAACGGGTATCCGCGGATATGAATATCATCATACCCGCCCCTGCCCCGTTTATAAACGGGTAAAAAATTATCCATCTCCATTATCCGCGGGTACCCAATTAGCCTATCCATTTATTATCCGTAGCGGATTTTACCCGCGGATGCGGGTATTTTTGCCATTCCTACACACCTCATTATATTAATATTATGTCTCTATTATATATATATATATATATATATATATATATATATATATATATATATATATATATATATATATATATACCTCCCTACATTAATAATTTATTGAGCTATTTCTTATTTAAGTGTCAAATTATCTGATGTGTATAAATTATATTAAATAAATTACAAAAATTATAAATGAAAAATGTAGGAAATAATGAAGATAGAGTAAAAAATTAGGATTTAAGGAATGACAAAGTTAAAAGTGAAAATATAAAATTTAAAAAATAAAAAAAGAGATATAATTGTTTTCATTGTTGGAGAGAGAAATAAAAAACTAAAAAGAAAAAATATTAAAAAAATCAAGAAAAAGTTATTAAGGAGATGAATTAGAGGAAAATAAATGAAGGAAAATAAAAAGATAATTTTCAAAATAAATTTATTTAAAATAAGAAATTAATTAGAAAGGTATTTTAGTTTTTTTTATTATAAAAAAGGATGTATTTATTTAAATAAAAAAAAGTTGTATATATTTGAGCCTCGTCTTTTACTGCTTTAGAATCCATCACCGAAAGGAAAAATAGTTTAGGCTTGGACCCTTTTCTAAGGACCAAAAATAAAAATAATTTTTCAAAAAAAAATAATAAATAGGCTTTTTCTTTTTTTCTTTTTTCTTTTTTATTTTAAAGAAAACCACATGTATCTTTTATAAAAAGACAATTAGCTCAAGTCACAGTAGAACTATGGACAACAAAAAATTTCTTATAAATATTTTACACTATTGCATATCTAGGACTTCAACAACAAGTTAAGCTGAAATAATTTTATGTCAAACAAGTTAAACTAAATTATCTTATGTTAGATGATCTACATGTTTGTTGCCTTTGACTATAATTGATGTGAAAGTGATTTAATTGGTTCAAATTTTTCATTGATCTATGGGAATTAAACTTTGACGCCAAACAAATTTATGACATTTACATATCATATTTAACCAACTGAGATTTTAATTTTAAAAGTAAGATTTGATTGTTTTAAGTAAAACCAATATATACGATTGGCTATGTATCATATCCCTCAATGTATTGGCTAATATATCAAACTTAAACAAAATAGAATATATATATATAGTTGGTTATGATGATATGTAATCTCTTAAAAGAATTATTTTGTCAGTGCAAGACAAATGTATTTAATATATATTATTTATGATGTTTGATAATTAAATTATTTTTGTCTATGTTATTCTTTAACATGTCAAAAGAAATAAAAACTCTTTTGGTACTTGTACTTCAAAAAAGGAATAAAGGACAAACAAATTTCTTAAAGTAAGCAAAGTTTCAAAAAAGTCATTTATGACTTACACACGCAACAATTAGTCCCGTTTGATACCTTAAAGGTATAAGTTGTCTCTTTGATCAAATAAAAAGTAATAATTTGATGAAATACATTTAATGCATCAACGAACATTTCTTTTCATAATGAAGGAAGACGAAGACAGATGAAACAACCCTACGATAGATGCTCAAAGATTTGTAATGGTCATCTTTACGAAGTACTTATGTAAAGAAGCTTGAACAACTATCTTTAAAATTTTTATTCATTCTTTTTATAAAAAGTTCTATATATATTCAATTTGGTTGTATCACGTCCTGAAAGTAAGATAAAACAAGAGATTTTTTAGCTTTAATTTTGTGTTAGCGCTTCAAGCTTAAAGAAGCTTTATTGTAAATAATACTTGGTTGTTGAAGTCTAAAGAGACTTCGTTATTCAAAAAATACTTGAATAATTGTTTGAAGAGACAAGTCAAAGAATACTTAGATTGAACTAGAAGTAACTTATGAAATAATATTTGTATCTTTCTAAAAGATAGTGAAACTTAATCAGGTTGATTAAGATATAGATGTAATCTTGGTAATTGAGACGAACCTATATAAAAATATTGTGTTTTTTGTCCATATCTCTTTGTCTACACTCCTAAGATCTTGTCACTATTTCAATATTTTAAAAAAGATGTTAAATTTTTTATTGACACTATTCAATTCCTTTCTAGTACTTTTTTTTCTCCACAAAAGTCATCAACAATAATTAAGATATGCTTTAAATAATCACTACCAAATATAAATTCAAATCATTTATGTGTAAACATTATAAATTTATAATTATTATTTACTTTCCTTTTCACTTTTTTAAACTCTATTATCTTCTTTGTCCATATGACCTATGTGTTTAGTATGTAATAATATTGTACCTAGAAATATTTTTTGAAAATTAAAGGTACATGTTATTTGATTGTAGTCATTACCTAACAAGTTTTATTTTTCTTTCAGGTTGGGTGAAAATTTATGTTCTAACACATTTTATTTTCTTTCAAGTTGATTTGTTATTTTTTATAATCAATATTGTAAAATAAAGATTTAAAGGCGTGTCTTTAATTTTATTTTATATTATTATTTGCAAGTTGTTTCGTTTTATTGTAGTTTCTTAAGCTATACTTATATTGTGAACACAAAAAAAATATTTCTTTTCAAATAAAAGAGTTATATTTATATTGACATGGACATTTCTTCATCTGTTCTAATAAGTAATTTTTTTATTTATATTTTTTATATAAAAATTATTGTATGTAAATAAAAATAATAATTTATAAGTTAGATTTTTAATTTAATAGGAATTACTAGTGACACCATTCTATTAAAAAATGAAAATCATATAAATTTTGTGGATCCTAAAAATAACATGTTTTAATGCAATTTTATTTAATAAACTGAAAGCCTTTTTTTACAGGCATTTAAGCGGAGAATGAGAACACTTTTACAAATTTAACAACATCAAGAAAGGAACTAACACCCTACTTGAGTGATGTAGGACAACCATGATTACATTTACCTCATTTCATATAGTTAATTAAGTTAGTTTCCATTAATATATGAAGTTTATAATAATTTCCTAAACACTTCCCTTGAACTCTCAATGGATGAACGATATTATTGAATTGATACTTAGTTTCAAATAAGAAAATGAGCACTTATTTTTGTTTTTAAATATTGATAATTTTATGTTGAAGTGATTTACTTTTTAGATATTGACAATTTTATGCTAGAGTAATTTATTTTTATACCCTAAATTATATGATTTCTTTCAATTTTAGTATTTATATTATAGTTTCTTAAGTAATAGTCTATGATTAGTGTATGTTTTAAGATCCATTGTTAAAATATAAAATTTATAAATAATTATTAAATATACCATATATCACTCATGTAAAACAACTAGTATGTACACACACACATATATATATATATATATATATATATATATATATATATATATATAATTTTAGTTCTTTCTAATCAAATAAAGGTTAAATGTTTTATTAACCAAAATTCAATTAGATTTTTATAAAATTATAACTACGAAAAATTATTATATTATTATCGTACACTTACTATTAAATATTAAAAACTGTGTTAAATTACATGATATCGTTACAATTTGTATTATGTAACTAATACTTTTAAATTGTATTTAATTGGGATTTATATATGTACTGATTATATTAATTAATAATTATGATGTTAAATTTGATTAAAATGTTGGTTATAAAAATAAGAAAAATTGCTATGTAATTTTAAGGAACAAAAAATTTATTTGTCGGTCAAAATTATAATATCTGATAATTTTAATTAGTACTTATTCATAAATTAGTTATTTTATTAATTAAGAGATTAAATTTAATTAGATTTTCAGTTATAGATAAATAATAAATAACATAATCATTAATATTAATTACTGACTTTTGTCTCTATTATTTTTTTACACGATTTTATCCTTAAATCTTTAAATAATAAAATAATACTAGAAATTACTTCTATTACATTCAAATAAGTTAACTACTTATAACCACTCAAATCTTCATATTATTAACCTCAATTTTATATTTTTAAATAAATTATAGAATTATAAATTGCATCGACTCACTAATAAATAATAATGATACAATATTGATTAATATGAATCTTACTATAAAGTATCCAACAATTTGCTATTCCGTTTAATTAGAATTTAATATTAATTAAGAGATTCAATTCAATTAATTTGATATTGCAATTAATTAGTATTTAATATTAACCAATATTCTTTAGTTTCGTATAATTTTCAAAATTATAAATGCAGGATAATATTATATCACTTTCGTATACTATTACTTGTTAAGTCCGACTTCGAATCTGACTTTCTTGTATTTTATGTTTTTTATGCAGATTTGCGATGTACATAAAATACGTGATATGTAATCTTATTAAAAAAAAATTAAAAATTAAAAATTAATTCTAAACTTTCATGAGGTTGATCTAAACTTTTTATTTTTAAAGAAATACTATTACTTGTTACTTATGTACATGAAGCAATCAGAGTTATAATTTGCTACCAAATTTTAACTGCAAAGTCTGCACTGATTTAAAATTTTAAAAATCCAGCACAGCATAAAATTTGTATAAAACACATGGTACGGGAAGAGTTGTGTGTAAAAACTAAAAACATACACTTGGCAAATTTGTTAGATTGCATTAATTTGAGTTAGACAAACCATTTGACTTATAAATCACGGGTTAATATGTAACAGAGAAAATCACGGGTTAATTTTCAGAAGAGAAGTTAAAAAAAAAAAAATATGAGAAAAATATCACAAATGAAAAACCATGGGTTTGTGCATATTACCATTGGAAACATTAAAGGGGCTAAAGTAGATTTTTTTTTTAATTATTTGTTTCTCTATTCCTTTTCATTTATTATTATTTTTCTTTATTTTCACTTTTTTTTTCTTCTAAATTAACTAAACATATTTTAAGTGTTCTCTTGAAAGGTTGATTGATCAAAAGAATTAAGCCAATAAACTCTTTTGTACTTTATATATGTTTTCTTGACACGTTGAGTGATCAATAGATTTCCATTTGTTTCCAATTTTTGTAGCAAACCCATTTTCTGTCTTCGGGTAAACCGTCTCTAACTACTTTTTCTCTTGCACACTCTACACTGTATTGTGCTTTGTGCTGGCAAGAATACCATAAAAAGATTGAAGATTGGACTTTGGCATATTATTTTTTCATACATGCCTTATTCAAGATACTAAAGTTGGTAGGACTGTGTACCAGGAATAGTCTCTATATAATATATCATTTTGTTCTCTTTTAATAATTTTTGTTTATTTATATAAAAATTAAAAAGTAAAATTTATAAAATTATAGAGACTAAAATGAAATAATATTGTTTGTATAGAGATTAAAATAGAATAGTTCTAATTATAAAAACTAAAAAGTAAAATTAATTAAATAGATAATTAAACCAACAAAAACTATTACAAAGAATAGATGTCGCCGTAGTCTACCGATATTTTCTTTAAGGAAGGAAACTTATGATATTTCATTCAAAATAAAATGAGCAATATAATTGGAAATTAAATTAAAATCATGATGACTAACAGAAGATCAATTGGGATGCTCTTGTAAGGGTACGAGTGACTCCATTAACCTGTCTCTTAAGAAACTTAACAACAAAGTTTGAATTAGAATTAATGAAAAGCCTTCAATCATCTATAAGTGAACCATATTGTGTAGTGCTATGTGGTAACATATTGTCATCAATTTTTTCACAATCAGATTCAATGACCACTCAATGGTAACCAAGTTCAACTAGTCATGTAATGACATGACACAGAGTTAGGGCCTTTGTTTCATGGGTTGGTGGTGTGCCATTATGCCATGTTGTACGAGCTGTGACAAAAGTTCCATGTTCATCTATGATACATATATAGGCCTATACTGAAGTTGGTGGTGTCATGTGTAACACTCTATTTTTCATAAAAAATAATATAAGTATTTTATTAATAATTTTGATATTTTTATTTTATTAATAAGGATTGTTAAATATTTTTTAATTATGTAATATATTTTAGAATATATTATATGATATTTTATTACAGATTATTATAATATTTATTAAAAGAAAAGGAAATTTGTAACTATGATTAAGTGTTTTAACTAAAGGAAAGTTAATGGCAGGTTAAGGTTTTTAAAAGAATAGTTTTCTACTTAAACCCTCTTAAGTCTCTATGTATTTTCATGTAAGCGCTTCAGAGTTTGAAGAATAGGAGCAAGATGGAAATCATCTCAGAGTCGTGCACCATCATCTGTAGCTTATCTACATAAGGGGAAGTGAGAAACCTTGTTCTAGATGTGGGTTTGTATTCCAGGTAGTGGGATTGATCCCCAATCTTGTATTTGTTGTATGCTCATGTATGAGAGATTTTCCTCAATTGTGTCTGTTTCACTTTTTGTTTTTCTTGTATGTAATTAATGGTATGAATTGCTTGAATGGATGATTGATTTCATGTTTTAAAATTATAATTGTATGATTTGAGATCCCTATATGAATTTATTGGGAAACCCTAAGGGAATGCATTGGTGATTGATTGGGTATGTAGTTATATGTGTAAATTGTATCCTTTAGAAGTGTAACTTAACCTATAGAAAGTTCCTACCAATTGGATTGAGAGAAAAAAGTTTGGGTGTGAGTTATGTCAGATTTTGAAAATTCTAAAACGAACATACCTTGGTATTTATCTGATTTTTCTATGTGTGATTAATGAAATTGAGTTATGATTATTGGGTTAGAAAGTAGACATTTAGAGTAATAATTTAGACTCAAGAATCACATAAAAATGTTAAGTAATGACTGAGTTATGTGAGTTAGAAGACGAACCTCATATTTTGTGTGTGAAATGTAATGTGTATACGTTGCAAGCTTTTCGAGTAGACTTAAATGACAAAATTAAGTTATGTGATCTTCATGAAAGTTATAAACTTGGATGGTAACTTTGAAATTCTATTGGAATCACTTAAAAAGAAGGCTTAGAACTTAAGTTATGATCAAATTAGTGAGCAAAGGTTAAATTTTCAGATTTAGACTAAAACATTGCGACTTTATATTTATTTAAAATAATAAATGACATATTTAGTTCTTGAGGTCAACATAGAAGTTGGAGATAATTGTCTTAGCTTTCTAATAAAATTAAGATAAACTCAATAGCAGATATATCACTCTAGCTAAGGTGTTTGGACCATGTGATATCATAGAAGATAAGTTATACTTGTGAGCTATGTATGAGTTGTAGTGATGTGATCCCTTATATCATTGATTGCCAATATTTAATTGATATAATTGAATTATTAATTGCTATATTGAGAATGATTGATGATTTTATGATTTGAGATTAGTTGGCAATGAATTAATGAGATCATGTAAAATGTTATGCATAGAATTTGTTTGACATACATCATGTGCATAAAAGTATTTTTTAAGGGTATGATATGAAATAGACTATCAGAGAAGGTCTCTTTTGTAAAAGCCTAGGAGGTAACCTTGGAATAACTCGGTTTGGAAGTCTTAGTCCTACCCTTGTGAGCATGAGATGTAGCTTGCGCAACTTAACTATCTCGACTAGACCTTGATAATATGTCTTTCTAGTGAGAGTACGTAAATAATGTGACTAGATATGTACTCCTAGACTACTCTAGTGTATTATTGACAACAATACACAAAGGTGATGTTTTTACTGGTGTCACATGCATGATAACATTTAGTTCGTGTTCATTGCACATACATTATAATTTTATCTATTGTTGCTTACTATGCTATGAATGAGTTAAATATGATGATGTGTAAACTATGTATGCTATATCATGTTGTATGTGTTGTTTGTGTTTGGCCAATCAGTTTCCATTCGTGCATCATGAGCTAGAGTGATATTTCTCACTCTTTTTTTGTGTTGTCTTTTTTTTTTCTTCTGATTTTTACAAGTAATTATCAGCATGATATTAATGTTGGTGATGAAATTTAATCTTCAACATTGAATTTTGCTCTGATAGGATACGTGATACCGAATAATTAGTTAAGACTAATTAGAATTTGATTCTTACTATTTACTTTGAGTAATTTAGTTGTTATTTTCGTTGTTAGAGGATTATATTTATAGCTATCAAAGGTTTAGAGTTTAGAATCGTAGTTTTTCATATGGACTTTCTCGATAAAAATTTTGCAAGTTTTTTGTATGTCATACAGATTTTTGGAATCAGAATTGTTAGAATTTTCTTATGATATATTATTTGCGATCCTTATTTTGATTTTCAACCTACTTCTAATAAGAGTGTCTAACAATGTTTTTAAATATAAAAATTGATTATTGTAAGAATTGTTTTTATATAAAAGAAATGAAATATTTTTATTTGAACTTAAATACAAAAAAAAAATATATGTGTGGAATTCACAAAGTAAATTAAGAATTCAAACTAACTTTTTTGAATAAAAAAATTCTTAAATCTTAACTGACATTGATGAAAAAAAAGAAGATAAAAAGCACAAAATGAATTCTTCTATTACATATAGCAGCCATGATAAGTCTATTTTGTTGTTAACTTGTTCCTGCAAGCACATTGGCTTTGAAGGAGCCTTCACTTTTTATTCGGTTCACGGGAGCACAGTGCTCTCCACATGTCTACCTTTTATAGATACTAGTCGGTTTACTCGTGCAATGGAGGGACATTTAGTTATTTTTTTATTTATCAATAATACATTAATTTTTATCTAATAAAATAAATTTATTTTTTTATTTTTCCTAAATATATATATATATATATACTTTATAAAAAATATTATAAGCAAATATATGTACACAAATATATCAAAATAAAAGAAATATATCAAAATAAAAGAAATATTAAGGCTCTCTTTATTAAACTTCAAAAAATGATTCACCAGAAAAACTATAAATTTACTATTCTACTTTCTCCTCAGAAAATGATTCACCATAAAAACTATAAATATACTATTCTCTACTTTCTCTATATTAAGTTTTTTTATTAAATTTATCATACATATGTTCAAGATCAACTATTTCATGACATTCCAAATACATGTGATTTCACTTCATGAGTTGATCTCTTTCTTATATGCCTTCATAAATATTTTTTTTTAATTTATTATCAGAGACGTGAGAAAAAAAATACTACAAGAAATGTTACATATAGTGACATACAAAAAGTGTCACTATAGGTACAATATATATAAGTATATGTTTATTTGACATATAGTTACACACAATTTTAGTGTTGATTTTGAATGAGATTTAATAACATATTTTGTGTGTCACTATAGTCTATACCCACATTTTTTAATAATATACCAACATATATTGTAGTTATTGTGCGGGTAAAAGAAATTTTTAGTGACATATATAGTGTTACTATAGGGTGTGTGTCACTATATGACAATTTTGTTATAGTGATTGCGTTGATATATATTAAATGTCATATTTTTCTTTAATTATGCAGACAATATTATGAAAAATATATTAAAAGTTTAAATTAAATCATACATTACCTCGTTATTTACTAATTACAAATTATAAATATAATGAAAGACTAAATGGGAATACAATATGTAAATTCATATCAGTAAATATATAACAAAAACATCATTATCTTAGATGATTTAATTAAATATGATAATATCATCATTGATGTTTTAAGGAGATGATTAGATAGCAACAAAAAATGATGACAATAATTTGAGTCACAACTTGAATAAAAAATTATTGTTAATATAATAATTTTTAATAATTATTGTAAAATTAAGATAATAAAAAAAATATATTTAACAATGTACTTAGTCATGTATTCTTTGATGACATCCAATTCAAGAAACTTTGTTCTATAAAAGACATTTGATATTCCTATCACTTATGAAATTAATATGAATTAAATATTATATTAATTTTAATAATAATTTTAAAATTGTTTCAAATATTGAAGAAAATATATTTTACCTTTATATTTTTTCAATTTGTAGAATTAGAGAACTAATACAATAGGACCATTAGAGATATGTAGAGCCTTCTTCAAATAATTAATCAAAGTTGTCGATATAGCTTGTGTACTATCTCTCTTTAAATTAATATGAATTAAATATTATATTAATTTAAATAATACTTTTGAAATTGTTTTATTGAAGAAAATATATTTTATCTTTATATTTATCCAATTTCCAGAATTAGAGAACTAATACAATAAGATCATTAGAGATTCTTCTTCAAGTAATTGATCAAAGTTGTCAATATAGTTTGTGGTATAAAAGTTTTGATTGTTAATGAATTATGATAGAAAATATTTATATATATATATAGAATAATTTTGAAATGATAAATAATTAATAATTATTAGTAATGATATTTATAATTATTAGTAATTAGTAAATGATTACTAATGTATAACTGGTGCTGTTGTAAATTTATCCATTGGAAAGTTTGTACAATATTGTCGTAACCGGGATCACGACGGGATGACGCTAACATTTTTATATTCAATGGAGCCGCCACCAATATTTTAATTTAAGGGAAAAACATTGGAAAACCCTTTAAAGGATAATCTTTAAAATTAAAGTTGGGTTCGGGAGTCGATTACGTGTAGGGAAGGTATTAGCACCCTACAACGCCCGTAAAAACAGTACCTTTAATTAATTGCGCAAAATTATATAAATTTATAAACATTTATTTTATTCCTCGAAAGTGTGTATACATACATATATCTTTTTTTTTTTTAATATGAGAGATGTTTCTTTTGTATTTTTTTTTATTAAAAAAAAATCATGAGGATTTAGGTTAGCACATGGCTAATCAATAAACCCTCCCAATAACATGAAAGATAGAATTGCTATTCAATCAATGTTATTGATTTTTATTTGTTGATAATAAAATAGGCTTAAAGGTTAGAACAACAAATAATTATTCTATTAACTTTTATGATTTACATGATATTAAGGGGTAGAAATGCTACGCAATTAATATCATTAAAGCAACATTATGTTTATATTTCTATATTTTTATCTAAAGAAATAGATTTTGCATAAGGATTCAAGTTAATAAATGACTAAACAATAAATCCCTCCAATAACGTTAAAAATAGAAGTGCTACTTAATTAACGTTATTGGTTGCAACATATCTTTATTTAAAAAAGACAAATTTGTTAAGGAGAGTTTAAGCTAGCAAATGACTAGTCATTAAACTCTCAGGACCTAATAATGTTAAAGATAAAAATGTTATTCAATTAACATTATTATTGGTCGCATATTAAATATTTTTATAAATAACAATATTAAAGGCAACAAATCATATTTACTATGTACAAACAATAAATAAAAATAAATAAATAAACAAAAAATAAATAAACAAATAAATAAAATAAACAAATAAATAAAAGAAAAAAAAAAAGTTAAGAAAAGAACGATACCAAATGAATTGAATCTTCGAATATGATGATCAAGAAGGTGCTTTTTGGCTACCTTTCACACTACAGAGGTGTCTCACAGATCTTAAGAAATACAAAAGAGAGGGGGAAGAGAGAGAGAAAAAATTTCGAGCTCTGAAGAGTACTGGACGAAATTTTTCGGGGGCCTCAGAAATGAGCCCCAACTGTCTATTTATAGACTTCGGGAAGGGGTCCAGAACGGCCCGTTCCAAATTCGGAACGGCCGTTCTGGACATGGCCGTTGTGTGAGAAATTCAATACTGGAACGGCCCGTTCTGAAATCAGAACGGCCCGTTCCAGTATTGAGAATAACACCCAATTTTTTAGACCGGAACAGCCTTGAAACGACCCGTTCCAGAGGTAGGAACGGCCTGTTCCGTTTTAGGAACGGCCGTTCCAATTTCAGAACAGCCCGTTCCAAATTAGGGTTTTTGGCCTTTTTGGAGCCTTGGAACGGCCCGTTCTGGACCTTGGAACGGCCCGTTCCGATTCTGGAACGCCCAAAAAAAAAATACTTAATTTGTGCTTTTGGGCCCTCTAAAGTCTTGTCTTCTTGTCGGCATGTTTCGGGAGCTCCTTCCCTTCATAATAGATGTCTATTTCATCACTTTTGTGAGTCCGGATAAAATTGATTATTCACAGTTGCCCCTCTTTATTTATTTCTTATTAAATAATCTAAATAAGGTAATTTAGATCATTTATGATAAGAAAGAAATAAAGATGTGAATTAATTTTATCCAGCTATTGTTGATGAAGTAAGTTCTTGAAAGATTCAATGCTTTTGCTTGAAGCTAGTCAAATGCTAGAATGTTGTGTTGGAATCATCAAGTGCTAGTGCTAGATCATCCGAATGTTAATGTTGAATGCTTGTGCTTGATCAACCGAATGTCAATGTTTGATGGAGTGGTCGAATGCTTGTGCTGGATTGACTGAATGCTTATGCCGAAGTAGTTGAATGCTTGTGCTTGATGAAGTGGTCAACTGCTTGTGCTGCATCGACTGAATGTTGGTGCCAATTCAATCAAATGCTGGTGCTGGATTGATTGAATGTTGATAGACTGAATGCTACTGCTGGAGTGGTCGAATGCTTGTGCTGTATCGACCGATTGTTGGTGCCAATTCAATCAAATGCTGGTGCTGGGTTGATTGAATGTTGATATTGGATCGACCAAATGCTTGTGTTGGATTAGTCGATGGGTCGCGCCAGGTAAATACTGGGCTTATACAAAGAAAATTGTAACTTGTGCCAGGTAAGTACTGGACTTATACAAAAGAAATTGTAACTTGTGCCAGGTAGATACTGGGCTTAATAAGAAAAATATAACTGGTTCTAGGCAGATACTGGGCTTTAAAAGGAAAAATGTAACTGGTGCCAGGCAGATACTGGGCTTTAAAAAGAAAAATGTAACTGGTGCCAGACAGATACTGGGCTTAAAAAGAAAAATATAACTGGTGCCAAGCAGATACTGGGCTTTAAAAGAAAAATGTGATTGGTGCCAGACAGATACTGGGCTTTAAAAAGAAAAATGTAATTGGTGCCAGACAGATACTGGGCTTTAAAAAGAAAAATGCAACTTGTGCCAGGTAGATACTGGGCTTTAAAAGGAAAATGTAATTGGTGCCAGGCAGATACTGGGCTTAAAAAGAAAGTCATATATGAAGTAAGTGCTTAGCCTAAAAACTCTACGTCATAAGTTCTAGGAAGCAAGGGATGCAAATGAAATGTGATGCAATAATGCAAAATGTTATGAGACACAACTTTCAAGACTTAAACTTTTGTTTATTTCCCTTTTTGTTTTTGCTTTTGCTTTATTTTTCAGAAATTCCTCATCGTGACACACAGTCAAGGATCATGGATGAGTGAGGTCTTTGGATACTTTCGTCTTGAATGATAGTTGGCTACTTCCTGTGGGTTACCCTTAAGCTGTTGTAAACACTTATGAGTTGAAACAACATTATCCTGTTGGTTGCGCTTTGTAACATTTATCAAGAAATTATCAAGCATACTGTGGCTTTTAAAACTCATAAAAATAATTTGTAATGCCTTGAATTTTTCTTTTTTAGATGTAACATGCATTTCCTTTCAGTATATTATCATAAAATGCAAAAAGAATTGGCAACAAAGAGGTAGGATAATCTTATTTAAGAGAGTAAGAATGTGTTTACAAAGGAAGTCATTGTGTGACAAGAATGACAAATATGTACAAGGGTAGCAATAGGAGGTAATTGTTATGTGAATGATACTTTCTAGATGAACAATGCTAGTACTACACTTCAATAACCTTGATTGCTCGCCAATAAACTTGACAGGATAATTCAACGTATTTGCCCCAGTTTGTTTTGCTCTACCGTGTCTGGCCCCAATTGATACCTTGAAATTTGGCGTGATGCTTATCTGCTAGATTGCTTTTTCGAGTTTTCAACTTAGCATGTCGCTTTCAATTTGCTTAGATCGCCTTTTCAGGTTTTCAATCTAACCAGTTCTTTTTTTGTGTTTTTTTTTACCCTAATTTTTGCCTAGATCGCCCTTTCGGGTTTTCAATCTAGCGAGCTTCCCCCTTTTTGTTGACCCTAATTTTTGCCTAGATTGCTCTTTCAAGTTTTCAATCTAGCGGGCCGCTCTAACTTTTGCCTAGATTGCCCTTTCGGGTTTTCAATCTAGCGAGCATTTTTTCTTTTGTATAAATGGCCATGGAAAATTGCATTCAACTTTTCTCCTCAATGAGATTTAGTTGATCCAAACGGGTTTGGACCCATTCTGCTTCTTCTAATTTGGTTTCCGTCAATACTCTTAAAGATGGAATTTCAACCTCGATTGGAAGGACTGCTTCCATTCCATAAACTAAGGAAAATGGGGTTGCCCCAGTTGATGATCCTCTTGATATTCTTGTTTGCTGCTCATGTAAAGCAAATGGAAGCATCTCATCCCAATCTTTGTATGTCACTACCATTTTCTGAATAATCTTCTCGATGTTCTTGTTTGCTGCTTCAACTACCCCGTTCATCTTTGGGCGGTATGGAGAAGAGTTATGGTGCTGAATTTTGAAGTCAACACATAATTCTGTCATCATCTTGTTGTTCAAGTTGGTTATATTAATAGTGATGATTCTGCTTGGCATACCGTAACGACAAATAAATTCCCTTTTAATGAACTTTGCAACCACATTTCGAGTCACATGGGCATATGAAGCAGCTTCAACCAACCCATTTGGTGAAATTATCAATAGCAACCAAAATGAAGCGATGTCCATTTGACGCTTTCAGCTCAATGGGCCAATACATTCATTCCCCACATTGAAAATGGACAAGGTGGTGGGAAAAGTTGGCAAAGCATTGATGTTATCAGCATACATCTAGTATTTAAAGCAATCATTTTCCATTTCCTCACAAGTCTGATTAACTGCACAATCAAAATTATTTGATGCAACACTAGCATTATCACTTTCAAGCGCATTTCTTTGCATTCTTTAAAGTTAGAATAAGATTGAATAAAAAGATTAAAGAGAAAGGAAGAGGTAAAAGGTGAAAGATGAGTGAATGTTTTTTTGAGATTAAGGAGAAAGGAAAGGGTAAGAGATGAAAGAAGAATGAATGCATTTTATTTAATATTTAAAAGGAAATACATGAGCCATTATTCAAATAAATAAATCTTAAAGCCTTGGGCAGAGCAATAAGACTGACATTACAAAAAAATTACTTCAAATTTGAATTAAAAACCAACAGGCAGCTTGACAATCTCCTAATTGTTAAGTTCCACGTTCAGTGGACAAGCGTGAACCAGACTAGCATGTTCATTCTCGCAAGAGTCTTGCTCAACAATAGCTATTGAGTTTGGAAACTCAAACCCATCACACCAAAAGCTTTCTCACAGATCACTGAGAAGGACCCCATCTACTCTCCTCAATAGAATTAACTGTCGGCCCTCCATGACCTGGTAGAGGGTTATTCCCAATGTTAGGATTGTCCTCTTTAAAGTTTAACCACCCAGCCTTAGTCAAACTTTGTACCTTGGTTTTTAGTGCCCTGCAATTTTCAATGGAGTGACCAATAGCTCCCGCATGATAATCACATTTGGCATTAACGTCGTATCCCCTAGGATATGGTGGTTCTATGGGCTTCATCGGGCAACGTACTACTAGTGAATTTTGTAGTAGGAGAGGGAACAACTCAGTATAGGACATAGGGATAGGGTCAAACTCAATTGGTTTCCGATCTTGGGTATTTTGTGACCTCACATGGTTAGAATTTTGGTTCCATGGCTGGGTAGATTGAGGTGGTCGTGCGGTAGGTATTGTGGGTGAAGCTTGCAGAGCTTGATGGATAGGTTGTTGAGGATGTGATGAGACGGCAGTGATATTTGGGTAGACCATGTGAGGGGTATAAAAATAAGGAGGTTGGTTGTTAGGTGACCTAGGGGAGTTGAATGTCACTGCATTTGTATCTCCTTCTTTTTTCTTTCCTGCACCATTTGAAAATTTTCTTAAACCAGCTATTTCAACAGAGTTAACCGCAATCTTCCCACTCCTCATGCCATTCTCAATCATTTCCCCGATGATGACTATATTAGAGAAATTTGATAAAATATTCCCAATCATTTTATCATAGAACGGTGCTTGTAAAGTATCAATGAACAGGGCTACTGCTTCTCTATCAGACAAAGGAGGTTCCACTTGTGCTGCCACTTCTCTCCATCTCTGAGCATATTCCTTAAACGTTTCACCATCTTTTTTAGACATGTTACGTAGTTCAAACCTATCTGGAACCATGTCAAGATTATACTTATATTGTTTAAGGAAAGCATCAGCTAAATCCTTCCAGGAGCGGATATAGGCCCGTTCAAGATGCATATACCAATTTAAAGTTGCCCAAGTTAAAGAATCCTGAAAACAATGAATAAGCAACTTATCATTGCGAGCATACGCTGCCATCTTTCTGCAGTACATGGTCATGTGATTCTTTGGACAACTTGTTCCTTTATATTTATCAAATTCAGGAACTTTGAACTTTGGGGGGAACTCTATGTCTGGAACCAAACAAAGATCGACAGCTTCACCAATATCATAGCTACCTCCTTCCACAACCTTTAGCCTCTCTTCTAGCATTTGTAACTTTTCGCTAGACTGAACATGCTCAATTCCTGAGGTTGGTTGATATCCCCCAGAAGTTTGGTGAGGATTCCCTTGGTTGGTGAAATTAGAATTTTGGGCTTGGTAGGGAACTTGATGTTTGTAAGAGGTGGCATTCATGGGTGGAACCTCATGTTGGGTTGGTGGCATTTGTTTAGGCGGCTGGTTCACCAATGGTTGGTGCTTATCCGGAGGATCCATGATTGTTGGAGGTGTGTAGTTGGGTGGAAGGCCATATTGTGGCCATTGGACCTCTGGAGGGTCAACATGTTGGTCGGGATTGTTAAGATGTAGAGTTAATGGTTGTGCTGGGGCTGGGGTAAAGCCAGGTGGATACGTAGGAGAGGTTGATGATTCTCCTCTAGCTACTGGAGGGGTCCCTTCCATGTTTTTCACTTGTATAGATTGCAACATCTCTATAATTTGGGCCATTTGTTCCTTCAGTTGATTGATATCATTTCTCATTTCTTCGTTGCGTTCCTCCATCTCATCCATGATCTTGGCCTGAGAGCGTGTTCTATAACGATGCCGAGGAAACACTTTGTTTTTTTGCTTTATTGCTTTCAAAATACAAAGTAAATTTTTATGAGTATAAAAGAAAAAAGAAGACACAAATTATTATTATTATTATTATTATTTATTTAAATTTTTTTTGAAAATATTGGTTTTGTATTCAAATTAAAGAGTGATTCCCCATATCTTAACGCTAGAGGCAAAATCTCTTAGGTTATACAACGGTTGACACTTATTTCAAGGGAGCATTCACTCCTCAATGGATAAGTTCATCTTACTAGCAATGCAGCAGTACAAACCACATTTTCAAACAAGGATCAATCATTTCAAGATCAGAATGGGATTAACAATCACTCAAGGGAGAATTCTCTCCTCAATAAATGATGTCTAAAACAAGTTATCAAGTCAAATGTGCTATTATTTTAGCACATTTATCCTAATACTCTTGCTTAACACTGATGCATTGCTCGTATGATTTTGAATCCCCTCCATATTGAATACTATCAATTATTTTAAGGTTTAAAAGAAAAGAAAAAAATGAGATGAAGACTTAATTAAAATGTGACTTACTATGCCCCTAATATGCATGTATGCATGACTTTTTATCATCTATCCTTTATTTATTAAAAAATTTATTTTAGGCAAGAAAAACAACCTAAAAAATTGATATTGGATATAAATTTATGATGCATGAATGTATAACATATTTTTTTTGTTAGTATGAACATATATCAAAAGAGGGATAGAGAGTACTGCGATGTGACCTATTACGGTAAACCTAGGGAAGGAAAATTTCTAAGGTTAACACCCTACTTTGGAAGGTCGTTAAGTCCACCTATTAGTGCATGGTTTTGTGGGTGGATCTAAAAACTTCTCAAGAATTATTGGTCCCCAGGTTGCCCTTATCATATAAATAAGGACCTAGCGCATGAACCAATCATAAGTAGGGAACATACCCTCTCAATATGATTAACCCATGCTACTAGTAACAACCTGAGTAGTGACTCAACAACGGTCAAGTGAGCATCAAGCCCCTCAATAACAGTCATCAAGCCACTTTCTCTTCTATGCTCGCACAGGCTCGGGCATAGAGCCCAAAGTGTGTGAGGTACAAGTGTTAGTGGGAGTAGAGATGCAAATAAAATAAATAAAACTATAATTTAAACTTAAATTCAAACAACACATGCGTAGCAAACAAAAATAACAAAACAAATAAATAAATAAAAAATAAAATAAAAGGAAAGGGAAAAAAAATTAATATTTATAAATTCATAATTTTGCGCAATTAATTTAATAAGGCCTGACTCTCAAACATCCCCAGCGGAGTCGCCATCTGTCGTAACCGGGATCACGACGGGATGACGCTAACATTTTTATATTCAATGGAGCCGCCACCAATATTTTAATTTAAGGGAAAAACATTGGAAAACCCTTTAAAGGATAATCTTTAAAATTAAAGTTGGGTTCGGGAGTCGATTACGTGTAGGGAAGGTATTAGCGCCCTACAACGCCCGTAAAAACAGTACCTTTAATTAATTGCGCAAAATTATATAAATTTATAAACATTTATTTTATTCCTCGAAAGTGTGTATACATACATATATCTTTTTTTTTTAATATGAGAGATGTTTCTTTTGTATTTTTTTTTATTAAAAAAAAATCATGAGGATTTAGGTTAGCACATGGCTAATCAATAAACCCTCCCAATAACATGAAAGATAGAATTGCTATTCAATCAATGTTATTGATTTTTATTTGTTGATAATAAAATAGGCTTAAAGGTTAGAACAACAAATAATTATTCTATTAACTTTTATGATTTATATGATATTAAGGGGTAGAAATGCTACGCAATTAATATCATTAAAGCAACATTATGTTTATATTTCTATATTTTTATCTAAAGAAATAGATTTTTCATAAGGATTCAAGTTAATAAATGACTAAACAATAAATCCCTCCAATAACGTTAAAAATAGAAGTGCTACTTAATTAACGTTATTGGTTGCAACATATATTTATTTAAAAAAGACAAATTTGTTAAGGAGAGTTTAAGCTAGCAAATGACTAGTCATTAAACTCTCAGGACCTAATAATGTTAAAGATAAAAATGTTATTCAATTAACATTATTATTGGTCGCATATTAAATATTTTTATAAATAACAATATTAAAGGCAACAAATCATATTTACTATGTACAAACAATAAATAAAAATAAATAAATAAACAAAAAATAAATAAACAAAAAATAAATAAACAAATAAATAAAATAAACAAATAAATAAAAGAAAAAAAAAAGTTAAGAAAAGAACGATACCAAATGAATTGAATCTTCGAATATGATGATCAAGAAGGTGCTTTTTGGCTACCTTTCACACTACAGAGGTGTCTCACAGATCTTAAGAAATACAAAAGAGAGGGGAAGAGAGAGAGAAAAAATTTCGAGCTCTGAAGAGTATTGGACGAAATTTTTCGGGGGCCTCAGAAATGAGCCCCAGCTGTCTATTTATAGACTTCGGGAAGGGGTCTAGAACGGCCCGTTCCAAATTCGGAACGGTCGTTCTGGACATGGCCGTTGTGTGAGAAATTCAATACTGGAACGGCCCGTTCTGAAATCAGAACGGCCCGTTCCAGTATTGAGAATAACACCCAATTTTTTAGACCGGAACAGCCTTGAAACGGCCCGTTCTAGAGGTAGGAACGGCCTGTTCCGTTTTAGGAACGGCCGTTCCAATTTCGGAACAGCCCGTTCCAAATTAGGGTTTTTGGCCTTTTTGGAGCCTTGGAACGGCCCGTTCCGATTTTGGAACAGCCCGTTCCGATTCTGGAACGGCCCGTTCCGATTCTGGAACGCCCAAAAACAAAAAAATACTTAATTTGTGCTTTTGGGCCCTCTAAAGTCTTGTCTTCTTGTCGGCATGTTTCGGGAGCTCCTTCCCTTCATAATAGATGTCTATTTCATCACTTTTGTGAGTCCGGATAAAATTGATTATTCACAGTTATAAAGATATTGAACATCAAAGTTTATAACTCAATGTAAAGTATATGATATTTATTACTATTTATCTGACCTGATATTTAAGATATATATATATATATATATATATATATATATATATATCTTTTAAATACTAATAAATATTCTAGGATACTTGGATATTATTTTAGATGTTATAGATTTATGATAACTTTACACAAACTCATCAATGCACTTGATTTAAATATATAGATTATATAAACATTTAATAGTTTATCCAATAAGAAAGTTTAGCTAAGTTGATTTTTTTAATAAAAAGCTATAATTGAGTATTTTATTTCCGTGTAACTTCATATTCAAAGCAAAAATTAAATTTCAATCTCTAATTAAAAAATACAACTGTCAAACCACCTTAAACCTTAACTAATGATTTTGGTAGCTTAGTTGATTTAACCGTGTTTGTGAAATATTATTATACCAAGTTTCTTTCCTGCTGATAAATAATATAAAAAAAAATGATAGTGTAAAAGCACTTATTAGGGTTTGGTGTATCATTAATTATTCAAGCTTTTATAACTAAACCATGAATAATAATAATAATAATAATAATAATAATAATGGTTCTCTCCCAGAAGAAGTACACGTGCATGCATGGATGGTTCTGATTTGCTTGTGCGTCGCAACATACACAGTTGCTCTGAACCTAACAGCGACTCTAAAATGGCAAAAAAATTCCCAACCACCTCTCCAAAGCCTTTCTGATTATATCATATTATCATCCTATAAATATATATAAACCCCTTTTGAATCACTTGAACTCGAAACCCGATTTTCTTAATAAAGAACATTATACTATACTATAGCATTAGCATGGACACACCCGTTCTCTTGACCCTAGCAGCTACTCTCCTATCAGCATATTTCCTTTGGTTCCTCCTCTTGGCTCGAACCCTATCCGGCCCAAAAGCATGGCCACTGCTTGGCAGCGTTCCAAGCATGATCGTGAACCGCAATCAGGTTCACGACTTTCTGGCTGCCAACCTGCGCAACACGCTGGGTACTTACCAGACCTGCATCCTCCCTTTTCCTCTCGTCGCACGAAAGGAGGGCTTCTTCACCGTCACCAGCAACCCTAGAAACATCGAACACGTCCTCAAGACGCGCTTCGATAACTACCCCAAAGGCCCGCACTGGCAGGCCGCATTCCACGACCTCCTTGGCCATGGCATCTTCAACAGCGACGGCGACACCTGGCTCATGCAGCGGAAAACCGCCGCTCTCGAGTTCACCACTAGAACCCTAAGACAGGCCATGGCTAGGTGGGTCAACCGGACCATAAAGAACCGCTTATGGTGCATTTTGGACAAAGCGGTTAAGGGAAAGCTTTCGGTGGATTTGCAGGACCTTCTTTTGCGTTTGACGTTTGATAACATATGTGGACTCACCTTTGGTAAAGACCCTCAAACTCTCTCCCCGGATCTACCCGAAAACACCTTCACTGTTGCGTTTGACACTGCCACAGAAATCACCTTGCAAAGGTAACCCTAAACCAGCCCATAATACTTTTGCTACTACCTTCATTTATCTTCTTTTTTTTTTCTTAACAATTTTTTTTCTAGGAACAGATCTTTTGAATAATAACTAAAAATAAAAGGCCAATATCTCATAACTGTGAAGTTATATTTAATAATCTTATAAAAATATACCATAAAATAATTTCAACATTTTTATCCTTCTATTTTTAGGCTTCTGTACCCTGGCATACTATGGAAGTTCCAGAAGCTTCTAAGCATTGGCAAGGAGAGAAAAATGCAGCAAAGTTTGAAGATAGTCGAAACTTACATGAACGAAGCCATTTCAGCTCGGGAGAAGTCTCCCTCCGACGACTTGCTATCAAGGTTTATGAAGAAGCGCGACGCCACCGGAAAGCCGCTGAGCGCCGCCGTACTGCGGCAGATTGCGCTGAACTTCGTCCTCGCCGGCAGGGACACCTCCTCGGTGGCGCTCTCATGGTTCTTCTGGCTCGTCATGAACCACCCCGCCGTGGAGCAGAAAATCATCGACGAACTCACCGCGGTTCTCGCCTCCACGCGCGGCGGAGACCGGCGGAAATGGACAGAGGAAGCGTTGGACTTCGACGAAGCCGAGAAGCTTGTCTACCTGAAAGCCGCGCTGACGGAGACGCTGCGTCTGTATCCATCGGTGCCGCAAGATTTCAAGCACGCGGTGGCGGACGACGTGCTTCCGGACGGCACGGCGGTGCCGGCGGGTTCCACGGTGACATATTCGATCTACGCGGTGGCGAGGATGAAGAGCGTGTGGGGCGAGGATTGCATGGAGTTTAAACCGGAGCGGTTTTTATCAGTTCAGGGAAACCGGTTCGAACCGCCGAAGGACGGTTATAAATTCCTCGCGTTTAACGGTGGACCGAGGACCTGTTTGGGGAAGGACTTGGCTTATCTTCAGATGAAGTCTGTGGCCGCTGCCGTGCTTCTTCGGTACCGGCTGTTGCCGGTTCCCGGTCACCGGGTTCAGCAGAAGATGTCGCTCACGCTCTTCATGAAGCACGGGCTGCGCGTGTTCTTGGAGCCACGTCAACTCGAACCGCAGGCTGCCACGTCAGCTTGAAGAGAGTGTGTTTTGGTTGTGCTTGTGCACAGTGTAAAGGGCAATGTGGTCATTTCGTTGTTATACTTGTGCATTTATTTGTGTTAGTAATTTCCAATGTGTAAAAGTGAAATCGTTTGATGTTTGGTTGGGTGGGTGGGTGGATCAAATTTGGGTTTACCCTTTGGAGTGGTTGGAAGATGGGTTTACATATTCTTATGTTGTTCATCAATAATTTGAATACACAAATATATAAAATTATAATATAATCATTTATTATTTTCTATTTGATGGTGAGTGATTTGTTTGAAGGAGCATGAAGCTTTTATTATTATTATTATTGGAAATCACGTGCGTGTAAGTATTTTTTTTTATGAAGTATTTGCATGTAAATCAAATTTAACTACTAGGGACACTATTCCGTTTCTTTCAAATATTAGAATGGGAAATTGACCATTAAAAGTTCAATAATACGAAATTACCAATCCTATTTCTATACTTTGATAAACTTGGTTGTTGAAAAATGATATTAAAGTTTATATTTTAGTCAAAAGCAATATTTGGTGAAGAATTCTTATTTCACACCATCAAAAGCAATATTTCACATTAATGAAAGAAAGATTTCATGCTATGGTTTAACTAAGATTAAAAGTTTTCAATACCAAAGATTCAGCTAAGGCAAAAGTTTCAATACCGAAGATATTTAGAGTGTATTTGTAAAACTGTTTTTTCTCCATTGAATGCAAATCCAACATTTTTCATCTGCCATGTTTACTTTCTCAAAATATGAGAAACAAGGAGTAAACTGACCAAACAAACACATTATTAGCCAAGAAGTTGAATTTCAATATTAAAAGTTTAGTCAAAGAGACGACACGAACACCATCACATAAAGGACTCTTTAGGCTTTAAATGTGTATAAACTTTAAACCTTTCGAATGTATTTTTTAAAATTAAGTTTAGTAGGGTGTGGTGTAATATTTTATTATGCAAATGTAGAGATTGATGTTTTTTTTAGTATAAATAAGTTGTCACTTGATGGTCTTAAGACAAATTATAAATTTTTGTTTAGCTTCTTGTGAGTGTTGTATTTACTTACTTGGTTCAGAAAGTTTGAAGTTCTCTCCAAGCTTTCTTGTATTCTTTGCTTTCTAGAATTTCTATTACGTACTTTATTTTTCAACATCTTTATACCTACTTTATGTTATCAGATATTATCGTTAAATTAATTCTTATAGAGCAATTTATCACTTAAAACAAACAATTACTATTATTTTTAAATTAATTCTTATAGAGCAATTCATCACTTAATCACTTTCTTAAGCTAAATATCATATAATTTTTTCTCTTTTAAAATTTAAATGAATTATTATCTATGTTTAATCCTTCTTTTTTAAATGAAATAATCATTCCACTCTTAAACACTTCATCTATAATCGATTTAGTAGTGAAAAGTTTAAATTATAATTTTGAAAATCGGATTCAATCGGCTGGTCAAACTGATTCGATTAAAAATTAGTTCTTAATCGATTTGTTTGGTTCAGAAAATCATTTTACTAAACCGGTGGAAAATAGGTAGAATAGGTCCAAAATCGGTAAAAACCAATCAAACTATTTTGAACTAGTCCAATAAAAAAAAATTTAATTTTTAAAATTTAATTTAAAACATTTTTAATAAAAATACAAATTTAATAAAAAATTATAAATTAGGATAACTTATTTTTAATACATATCTTATAAGAATAATTTAATCATTTATGTTAATTTATAATTTATAATATTTTTATTTTTATAATGTGTAATATATTAATTTGATACATTTTATTCTATATATACACTTATTATTAATAGACATTGTTATATTTTATTAAAATTTAAACTTAAATATTATATTATATTTAATTTAAAATTTTACATATATATTAAATATTAAAAACTTATAAATAATGTTTTGTTTTAATTTTTGTAGTACAATGGGAAAATAAAGACAAAATAAAAGCTAAGAAACATAAAGCAAGCCTCACCTATAAACATCTAAGACGCCAGGTGGTAAAGGAGTAATTTTTAATGTTATAAAATTGTAATATTATTTTATATTGATCCTTATTATTATTATTATTATTATCTTATTAATATTAATTTAATCAAATTACAGTTGAGTTATTAAATTTTAAATTAATATTTAAACCAATTCAATAACCGATTCAATTTTAAAAATATTGAGCTTAAATACACTAAATCCTAAATTCAAACCTGGGCCATCACTGTATGCAAAAAGAAAAAAAAAATTGGGGCTATTAAACCTATATCACTAATCGTACATTTAATGCACTGATTGTTGCACATTTTATGCCCCTCAGTTTCACACGAAAATAGATCTCTCCAATTCCCTTTCTCTTCATTTCTTTCATTTTCTACACTTTTTGAAAAAAGTAATAAAATAAAATTAGGAAGTTGATACATACTTTAAAAAGTGTGAAATTCATACTTTTAAAATTTTAGTAATAAAAGAAATGGAAAGGAAAAAAGAAATATAAAGAATCTTTTCTCGTTTTAAACGTGACATGTCAAATAACAAATTAAATGTTCTACAAGAAACCAGAACATTAGAATCATGTAAATATTAATTTGGTATCAGATGTTCAAATATAAATATTTATGTATAAACTCGTGTAAAGAAGACCAACCGTATGTCCAAAGAACCACAAGAAAGATAAAAAGGTATCAGTTGATGCCCATAAGAAAAGAAATCGAAGCATCCAGTAAGTAGTTAGCAGCAACACTTACATTAGCAACTTATTTGACCAAAGGGATGCAACCAAAACAGGTAGATAAGAAATTGGAAAGACAAAAGAAGCTTGATGAATGATACATAAATCACTTTTCTTGATGAATTGTTACAAAATTGATGTGTTGGTATGGAAACTATATTTACAAGTATGATATTAAATTAAGCAACTACTATGATCTTCCCACCAAAAATGGGAAGAAAAAAGACAGAATCTTAGACCTTTTCCCTTCATAAAACATCAGGAACTAAATTATGCCAATTCATCTTTCAAGGATACTTTGTCACCCCTCCGATCAATGTTCAATGCTCCTCTATCCACAAAATTTACCATTCTGTGAGGCACAAAAGCCTATGTGATTTGTGAAATGAGTTGCTCCCTAATTAAACCACCCTTTCTTCTCGTAGTTCTTCTGTGGGGAAGCACTCAAGGCTTATCTATATACACGTGGCATGACAAGTACAATGATCAATGAGAGTAAGTTATTCCAAGACCTTTTCACCAGTTGAAAAAAGATTCCACACCACAGTTCCAACCAAATACAACCCAACTGATACCTTGAAAACATCATCCCAGGAGCCTGAAAATATTCAAAGATAACAAACACTATTATATTCTTGTGCCAAAGATCAGATTTCAATGAAGTATTAAGCAAATGTTATGCTACAGATCTTTATGTAGCATTGTGTAATTGGCTACATGTGAAGGCCAACATGTGCTCAAACCACAGCCTTGAATTTATTTTATTGACTTTAATTCCATTCTCACCATCAAAATGAAAGCATAAAGAACTACGCTGTTGCTCTAAATTCTAAAATAAAAGTTGATATAGGATTTCTGGGACAGTATTCTAGAAATTAAAGTATGAACACTACGCCGTGTTCCTTAAAAATGGAAGAACCAAAATCAAAAAGGTCATCGAGACTCTTCACTTATTGTGCACAATTCAAACATATACTCAATCTTCAGTATTAAGAGATGTAATAAAATCAAGGCTTAATTATGTTTTTAGTCCTTTAAATTTGATGTATATATTATTTTTGATATCTAAAATTTAAAACTTCCGTTTTTATTCCGTAAAATATAAAAAAGAATATGTTATTTTGATCCTTCAAATTCAAAATTTATCTTTTTGGTCTCTCAAATTTAAAACATGTACTTTTGGCCCAAAATATAAAAAATTATTATTTTAGTCCCTCTATTCAAATATCATTAATTAATTTGTCTTACAAATTTTTTTTACTAGTGTTATTATTAGTGAGAACATCATATTAGACCAACTAAGACTATAAAACTGTACTAATCTGCCACTATCAATTATGTTATTACTAATACTACAAAAATTTTTTAATCTATCACTGTAAATTATATTATTACTAGAGACATTGTCACTGAAAACATCATATTAAACCAACTTATAGTACAAAACTATCTTAACCTGACACTGTCCATTATGCTATCAATGTGATAGTGGCCATGATGGACTAAAATGACATTTTAATTTTGAAAGACTAAAAATTTGAGGGGCTAAAATAATAATTTTTATATTTTGAGCACTAAAAATACATGTTTTTTAAGTTTGAGATATCAGAAGAATATAAACAAGAACTAAAATAATATTTTTTAAAAATTTCAGGGACTAAAAACATAAATTTTAAATTTAAGAGACCAAAAAAATAATCATCCTAAATTTGGAGGACTAAAAATATAATTAAGCCTAAAATTTAATACTTCACCAAATAGCTTAAACAAGCTTTTAGCATAGTTAATCATGCACATTCAGTAACCAAGAAAATATGAGCAACAAATACTTACCATGTTGCAGAATGTAACCTGTTGCTGCTGTTCCAAAGACACCAGCCAATACTCCGGCAGTATTGGATAGGCCAAGCAATATCCCCTGAGGATAAAAAGAAGAAATAGATTTATAAAAAAAAAAAAAAAAAAAAAAAAAAATCCTTCTCAAAGGACATAACTAATTAAATTTTAACCAACTAAATTGTTGGATGAATTTAGATGGGCATCAATTAGCATGCCAAAGTAAAAATGTTCGTCACATCCTCATTCCACATATGACATTAAATATAGAATTCCAAATTTCAGAAATATCTAATTACACTGAATCCACTTACTGAATATCGCGGGGCAATATCTTGATGGTTTGAATACAATCCGGACTGAGAGAAAGCATCAGTCCCCTATTCATGAAGAATTTGAAACAAGTTATGAAAGAGAAAATTTAATGGAATTAATGGATGAACCAACACTTTCAAACTTTATATGAAAATTCAGAAAAATGAGAATGTGTAGTTATTCTGTGTTAAGAGAAGTTTCAAGACACTTGTCAAGAAAATTTATATTAGCCGGTCAAATTTTCAGATTATACAGTATGAACTAAAAACTGTGATAAAACTATGTAAATGAAACTCAAATTTAAGAAATTTATACAAGTATTAAGTAACTTTGTCCAGAAGATATAAGAAGACACACAAACATAACAGATTTTATGTTAGGATTACACAGAAACTGCCTTTTCAGAATTAAAACTATGTTAAATACAAAACAAGAAGCAAACCTGACTGCACGTCATACACAAAACAGCCATCCCAGGAGAATTAACGTGGCTCAATTGAGTTAAAAAGAAAGCAGGTCCAAGAAATCCAATTGTTTGCATTATCTGCAAAGATGTAGAACTACACTGTGAAGCTAATAATTTTGTACTTGTAGCAATGGAATCGAGTTCAGCAAACAAGTAGTCAAAGCATTAGTCCGCTAGATACTTAAGGAGTAAGACAGAGAAGGCAAAAAAAGATCTGTCTCCAAATTTTATAGAAATTTTTTTGCAGCTTTATGAACCTCTCAAAATATAAGCAACATCTATTAATGATTTTTCTCAAATTAAAATTGTTAATATTAAGAAACAAAATATTATCCCGTATGAACTTAATTTTTATATAAAATAAAAAGTGCGAGAACCTGTGACAATTTTGATGTAGGTATGCAAACTAAACAAGATATTGGTTTTCTTTTCATTTTTGGCCAAATTGCACTTTTAATCTTTCTATAATATTTGATTCCCAGCTCAAGTTTTAATGCCACAATTTTAGTTTCACAATTTTGAAAAATTTGCAATTTTAAATCCACAATCATCAATCATTTAGAGTTGTGAATGACCTGACATTAAAAAAATGTCATTACAATTAATATTTAATAATATTTATACTAAATTGCAATTTCAATTCTCATTGTTATCTCATTTTCATCTTATTTTACCAGTTTCTGGGATAAAAAATGAGAACGAAAATGGAAATTAAGTCTAAATATTATTAAAAATTAATTTTCATATCATCTACTTAATATCAGAGAATAACTTAACATTATAATTTTAATGATTAATAAATAGATATTCAGCAAGGAAACCAAAATTGTAGATTAAAAATTGAAGGACTAAAATTGTGGAATTAGAAATTGGATGATCAAAATTGGAGATTAGATATTATAAGGAAACTAAAAGTGCAATTTAGCATCCATTTTTTTTAATTATTACTTGAATTAAAGGATAGACAATGGTGAAGGGAGATACCTTGCGGACCCTTGTAACTGATACACCCTTGCTCACAAGAGTGTCTGCAATCCAACCACCAAAATTTGCAGAAAGAGCCATTATCAACCATGGTAGAACACAAAATAGCCCAGATTCTGTAAGATTGAACTTCAAGACCTAGATATATGAAAATAACTTTAGTTAACTTTAAACAGTGTCAATTGTTTTCCAAGTATTCAAGATTAGAAATCAAAATATCTTGTAGGTCATGATATTAGCATATCTCCAACCAAAAGCTGAACTCTCCAAGCTTGAATATTGATAATGACGAGAATTGAGGCTTAACAAATGTGCCATGCCTAATACGTCAAACATCAGTAAGCATCGCATAATGAATTTTGGGACATTGAATGTCAACAACTGACAAGAGTATGAGTAAGTGATGAATGGGGAGATTAAGGTTTTAGGTGAAAGATGCAAGAGATAATGAACTCCTGTCTCTATTATAGTTTTATAAGAATTGGAAAATATATCCTTAAGGCAAACAAAAAAGCATTAGCCAGCAAATGCATGAACAAAGCAATAGCATGACATGTATGTGTGTGGACTAAATGGAATACCAAAATAAATAATCCTAATAATTGGACATTTGGAATTAAACAAAATTAAAAAGGGTGACCCGAAACACGAGGCTGTTATCTAGTGGGGTATGGGAAGGGAAGATGTTAACTTCCAGGTCAAAAAAACAAATGAGTAAAATCGAACAAAATTGGAATAACACAAAGTTAATAAACGAAAAAAGAAAAGCCTTGATTGAACTTGCCACATCACCCAGCATTAGTCATGAGTCATGACAAAATGGCTTCTAAGGCTGTGGACTAAGTGATGAGAAGCAAATGACTGGCATGATCGACTCCTTATATTATTTATAAAATTTGCATGGTTTCCTACTTTACTCAGTTAAAACAACTCTCTTACCCGTTCATTGTCTCATATTCTCAATGTGTATATATATATATATTAGAATAGCTATCTTGCATAGAGTGTTTTCAGGCTTCAACCAAAGCATTTTTAGATACTTTTGTTTAACCACTTTTCTCTTTCAATTTATCCTTTTTATTTTTAAATTAAATTTTAATAATTTTGAAATAAATCCTTGATAGTTAAAAATTTTATATATCATAATTTTAAGATAGGCTTAAATATGTTTTTAGTCCCTCAAATTTAGGGTAAATCTGTTTTTGGTCCCTCAAATTTAAAATTGTTGTTTTTAGTCCCTGTAATTTCAAAAAATCTTATTTTAGTCCTTATATTTAAATTTTGTTAAGAAATTTATCAAACATTATTGCATAAAATCTACCTATTAGTATCCTTATTAGTGAAAATATCACATTAAATCCGGTTAATATTGCATAACTGTCTTAATTAGTCACTTTCAAATATGTTATTGGTGAACTAAGGGACTAAAACAAGATTTTTGAAAATTACAGGGACTAAAAACAGCAGTTTTAAATTTGAGAGACCAAAAACAAATTTGTCTTAAATTTAAGGGACTAAAAACATATTTAAACCTTTTAAGATATTTTCTTTAACCACTTATCTCTTTCATTTTATCCTTTTTATTTTTTATTTCTAGATTAAATTTTAATATTTTTAACATTTTATCCCTTCGGCTAACATAACATACTAATTACTAAAGTTTACTTATCAATATATATATATATATATATATATATATATATTAATTAAAATAAATTATCAATAGATTAAAATAACTTTGTATATCATAATATAAAGTATTTATTATAATTCTAAAATACAACTTATATGTTTAAAAAAATTATTATATAGGTACTGGTAACTTTATCATCAAGATACTTTTACTGGTAACTTTATCATCAAGGTAAATTCATACACAACCATGAAGGAACTAGAAAGAAAAAATAAGCATGGATCTAGCTGTCTACACAACATCATGTAGTAACATATGCCCAAAAAAGATAGAAAGACTTACTTGGTTATAGTATGTTGGCATCCATGTAAGAAGAATGAAAGTTCCCCAGTTGTGGCAAAAATGAGACACTATCAGTGCCCAGACTGGTGGTTTTGACAAAATTAATCTCCAAGGTATTGTTTTCACAGGTTCCTTGGAGAAACAGCTGGTAATAATGAGCTTCTTTTCTTCAGGCCGCAGTTCAGGATCTTCAAGAGGTGAACCATGAGCCTACAACTCACAGAAAAACAGAAAGTATTAGCATGTGAGCAAATAGAAAATTCTACCAAAATAGGGCGTGTTTCATAAACAAAAACATGTTGTAGTAAGAAAATTCAGGGTAAAGAGTCAACTCCAAGACAAAGCATTTCTATAGAGAAAATGTGTGGACAAGTATTTCATAGTTCAGAATGCAAAGGAAATAATTTTACATATGCAAAACATACCTTACTAAGCCACACAGAAAACCAGACTGTCCCTAGAGAACCAAAGGAGTAAAATACTGATGGCCATCCAAACTGATGAATTAGGAAGGGAGAAAAGGCCAATCCAGTGACTGATCCAAGATACATGCCACTGTAGACCAGTGCTAGTGATCTACTTCTCTCTGACACAGGAACCCATTTTGACAGAATGTTATTCATGGCTGGCATAGCAACACCCTATAAAGAGAAAAGGCCAAAAGAAGTGAGCTTCATATGGAACAGAGGTATCATAAAATTGTATCATCATCAATTGGATAAATAAAATTATTTCTAAAATCAGCCACAATATGGATTACAAGAAAAGAACATTACATTGTTTTTTTTATTAGATATTTGCTTAATTGCTTTTACCAACATAGTAGCAACATTAAGCTTTCTCTAGTAGAATGCAGGAAAACATCATTTAGAACACTTTAACAGAACTCACCTCACCAATCCCCATGAATGCACGAGCAACTAGCAGGAAAGGCAATCCAAGTTTGGCAGCTATAGGAGTGATGATTGTTGCAATGGACCACCAAACCACGCCAAACCCCAATACCTGCTTTCCTCCTACTGTGTCTGCCCATATTCCACCAGCAATCTGCAACATAAATCTACCTGTGCTTCAGAGTTGTGGCCTTAAGTTCAAAAGTCATACAAACAGGCAAAAGTTGCTACTTGCTAGTCAAACTTAGGTTTATCAAAACAAAATCACATTTACCTGAGTGAGGAGGTATCCCCAAAAGAAAGAAGACTGTATCAAACCAACAGTACTGGGGTTCCAGTTGTATTCTGCAGACATAGGAAGTATAGCAATGCTCATATTTACCTGCAGACGAGAAATCAATAGCAGTTTCTAAGAGGTAAAAAACTAACTGTAGACTCCACAGAAGTACTAAACAAGGGTTTTCAAATTGAACCGTATGCTCTAATTATTTTTTTTCTTCTACATAAACATAATTAGATGGATTTAATTCATTGAATCCTGTGATGACCAATCCCTTCAAGGTGTAGAGATCACCAAAATATAATTTGTCTCTCCTAACAAAGCCTTCCTAAAATTGAACCCCTTCTTACAATTTGGGTCTGAAGTTTGAACCATGTCAGAGAATTGAGAGAAATGCACGCGATCCTAAGTTGATAAGGCCAAAGCTTGTGGAACTCAAAGAACAAAAGAGGACTACCATGGAAATATCCCAATGTATTGATATAAAAGATCCCGAATGATTACAAAGATATTCCTATTTTTACTAGTGTTGTGCGTCTAAGTAACTAAGCAAATCTCCACCATAAATTATCTCCTAATTAATATATACACACACACACACCAGAGAAAATAACAGTGATTCAAGAGATGCTTAACAAACTTAACTCAACCCAATAACAACTATTAAAATAGACTCAATACCATCTTAAAGTATAAGATTGGGTCTAACTCAATTTCCAAAAGTTAACATATGAGATACACTATTTTGGTATTATCCTTAGTGAATATAGGATCTCCAACAGAGCATGCTTAAGGACCTAACTATGTACGTACATGTTGGTGACTTGGCTCCATTTAGATTCAGCATAACATAACCATGCATATGTCTGAGGCAGACAAAATTGCATAGATTGAGAAAGGAATAATGCAGTTGAAAAAACGAAGCAAAGGTTTATAGTAACATACCCTATCCATGTTACAAAGAAGAAAAGCTGAGAAGCAGAGAATGACGATGACCCATCTCTTGGGGAACACTTGCCACCACTTGGGTTCCTCTCCGGCGCCATGGAAACCGCGCGTCTTCTTGAGCACGACATCCTCGTACTTCTTGGACTCCGACACGTTCTTCTGGGACTTGACATTTGCCAACAGCTTCCCGGCAAGGAGGTGGCTCCGGCGCGAGAGCAGGAGGAGGGGGAAGGGTGGAGGCGGAGTTGCGTGGCGGAGGAGGGTTCTGCGGGAGCACGGAGTTGAAGGAGGAGAGAAACAGGAGATAATAGCTCTGCCACTCATGGTGGTTTGTTAGTGTTACAGTAACGCAACTGTTTCCGTTGATATTTTAAGGAACCAAGGTCGGATTTTTTATCGGCACTGGCTCTCCTTTTGACACGTGGCGATTGCATATAGAATATCCCTACTCTTCGGTAATTAACTAATTATTCATTTTTTTTTAATTTTATATCTTCATTTTCTAATATTTAAATTAAATTCATATTCTACTTATTCTTTATTTTATTTATGTAAGTGGTTAGTGGTGGGTGTGTTTGTCACAGTTTTATCAATGTCTTTACCTCACTCAAAATTTTTATATGGTGAAATTTTTGAAACTCAACTTGATCCACAATATTTAATATAAAATAGAGTTAGTTTCACTTATTATCATAATGTATTAATCTGAATGTTATATTTGTTAATTTTAAAATTAAATAAATATATACTTACATATATATTATATAATATATATTTTGAGATAAATGATATTAATAAAAATATTATGTTGCATTATTCAAAATGATATTTATAAAGTTAATAAATTATATGTTTAACATTAGATTATATGTACTATATCCAATTTTTTAAATTTGAACTCGATAAAAGTCACTTTTAAGCCAATGTAATATTAAAAATATACTTACAATGTATATTTACAAAAAAAAAAATAAGTATAATTTTTAATTAATTAATATAAAAAAAATTAAACACATGTTACAAATATTAGTCATCATATTTATAAATAATAAATCAATTAGTATTAGATTTGATTCTCAAACTTTAAGATCTTAAAATTTTATAAAGATTATTAATTTTTAATATTATTTTTGTTATTTAAAAATTAAAAAAAAATCACCTAATAAATATGTAAACCAAATCAAATTATCGTTTACATATATATATATATATATATATATATATATATATATCATCGATAATCTTTAATAAATTTATAATAAAAATGATATTATTTTGATCATAACATTTTAAAAAATATAGTAATTATGTTAAAAAAATATTAACTCAAGATAAATTATTCACCAGACTATCTGAAGAAATAATTATTTTCAGATTTCTAAAAAGTAAGAGAAATTAGTATTGTGTTATGATAATAGGCAATGTGGTGAAAGCTGACAAATCTCCCATGTAATTCAATATTCGATCTGTCTTCCAAGATTTCATACAGTGACATGTTTAGATTTATGCACTTTGAAGTTAGAAACACGCAAGTCATACAAAAGGATGAAAAGAAAAAAAATAATATTACAATTAGTCAATTAGTATATAAAGCATAATAAGAAGAATAAAGAATAGTAATGAGAGAATATAATCTACCAGGTCAGCTAATAGTGAGGTTAAAATAATATATACAAATTTTAAATTTAAATTTTATTATTGTCGTTTTAATTCTTATGAATAAAATATAAGAAGAGAGAATATTTATTGTTATATCAAAAGTATGACTGGTCCATTAGGTTAGTGATCAATAATTTTTAATTATAAACCTGTATTTTATTCCGTATATTATATAAAATAAGTGTTGTTTTATATAGCTATAATTTAATAACAAATAAATATCCTTTTGAAATTAAAAAATAACATTCATAGCCAGTATTACTTTTTAGAAATATTTTATTTATGTTTTTCATGAAATTATTTGCCGTAAAAAAATGAGAATCAAGATCGAAAGAAATTTTTTTAATGTGATAAAGATATCAAATTATCTTCATTAACTCATTTAATATAGTCATAAATAAAGTTTTAGAAAAAAATATATAAAAATATTTTTAATAATATTTATAACCAACTAAATATATTTCAATAATTTTTTTAGAATTACGTTTCAAATATTTATAATTCTAAAAAAAAAACTATTTTCTAAGTATGAAAAAATTTTCTTCTAATAAATGCACTCAAACTTCCAAGTGTTGTTCAACCCAAAAAAATAAGAAGAACAAGAGAATAAAATAAGTGTTTTCTTCTTGGTCCAAATAACTACGTGTGATTTTTTGATGGTTCATGATATATACACCTTTTTTTTATAAGTACACCTCCTTTTAAAAAAATAATTAAAATTTTAAAATATTCTTAATTTTTTGTTTTAAATTTTTTAATTTTACATCCACAACATTTAATTTAGTACTTTTTTTCACACATATTTCCTCTTTTTTTCAATTTTCACATGTTACCAAAATAGGTGAGGTGAAGGAAAAATAAGGGAGTACATGTAAAAATTGAAAAAAGGAGGAAAGATGTGTGAAAAAAAATTACTAAATTAAATGTTGTGGATGTAAAATTAAAAAATTTAAAACAAAAAATTAAGAATATTTTAAAATTTTAATTATTTTTTTTAAAAGGAGGTGTACTTATAGAAAAAAGGAGGTGTATATATCATGAAGATATAAAATAAATTAAATGTTATTGGGTCAACATTGCTAAAAACTATAGGCCCAAAAGCAAAAAAAAAAAAGGGGGAAAACGTTGAGTTATAGGCCGGTGAGAAAATGCTTGGGCCTTTTGTATGAAACTTTTGAAGCCTCGTTTATAATTCAAGGCCTAAAGTAACCACCTTGTTGGCCTTGTAGATATAAATGCAAATATTGCATATATAAATGACTTATAAATAGTTTTTCAGAGAGTCAATTATCCCCTTCTTGATCTTATTATGATGTCATTGCTCTATTGAAATAGTATTCACCAACTTAAGCATGAATTCCTTGCAATTGTCTATTTAACACACACAAAAAAATCATCTGCATTTAAGGACATCTAGATCTCAACAACATCTAACTATGTTGTAATTTAAGAATCCTTTTATTTCACGAAGAAAAAGAGAATCTAACTATGTTTTAAAACTAGAACTAGAACATAATTTAGAATATAAAATATTTTTTTTAAAGAAAAGAAAATCAAATTTGGAAATGTGAGCACCACAAACAAACACAAATAAAAATGGATACCTATTCTTTAGACAGTGTATATGAGTTAATACTTTGATTGCTTTGATGATGGATTGCATTAAAAGCCTCCTTCACATGAATACTTTGAATGGCATGAGAAGGGAGATGGATGCATAGGCCATGCTGTCCCCCAACCCTTTACATCAATATTTCAATAGTAAGCATAAGTCTCATTCACTCCTTCTTTGGTGTGCGTACGAGCATACCTTAGTTATTATAGAGCTAAAATAAATGTACATACACAATCATGAATTATATCTTGCTATCATTCATAGATCAAACATATGCATAATTCTTCATAACAGTTTTGTCGGTGACTTTCTAAATTTTTGGGGGGATTTTGTATTGTAAATTATGTCTAGAATAAGTCTTTAACCTTTTTGATATTCATCAAATTCTCTTATCCCTTCCATAGAAGAGTGTGGTGAGAATTGAAGAGACTTATCTTTTTTCCAAGGAGTGGCGTCTTTTGAGAGGGTTCTACACTAAACCGTGGTGCTTCCAAGGTCTTTTCCTCCATTGAAGACCTTGGAGAAGCTTAAGAAGAATCAAGGAGCTAAAGGTCTAGGGAAGAATTTGAAGAGGAATCAACATCTTCTTCACAAGTTTTCCATCATGTGGATAATGCCATCTTTGTTTCTATATTACAAATAAATACTTAATTCATTGAAATTAATAAAAATAATTAAATTAGTAATATTATAATTTAAAGTTTTATTTTAAACATACTATAAATATAATAATGTAAGTGATAGTTATATTTAATGATGTTAATGTTACTTATTAATTTTGGAGAGTCAAACACTGGTCCTTATACTTCCAATCCTTCATGCAATAAATTAAGGGTTTAAAAAATTAATAATTAAAACATTTAAAAATAAATTATATATTTGTTATGATTAGAATCAAAATAATATATCTCTTGTTTTCATATATAGGACCAAAGGTAGTATTAAATGTGACACTTTTCGATATTTTTTTTTAATTTTTGATTACTTATTATTTGATTTTTTGGAAATTTTTTGTTTGGTGCATAATCTTTTTAGAGTAATGATCAGCAAAATTGATGTAAAATTTACAAATACTCAATAATAGTTTTTTATCTAAATTAAAAAAAGTAAAAGATTAATGATGAAAAGTCTATTTAAAACCAAAACAATTATTTTTATAAGTTTCACAAAGGCGTTTTAAAAAATAAACAATTATTTTGCTCCAAATAATGGATACAAACATGCCAGCAGACGATAGATTATGTATATATGTACTATTCTACCTATCTTTCGTTTGTTTTGTTTTGATCCAACTCATCATCTATCAAAAGTAGATCAATATCTTTATAGGCCCTCCTCTTTCAACCTCTCAGTAAATTATGTTGTACTTATTACTGCAAAGAGCATGGAGAAGACCAGATCAACGTTGCAAATATAAACCAACAACTATCGTGAAGGAAAGGATCACCTATTTTCTATTAGTACTAATAGCTTGGAGGCCTAAGAGTACTAGCTAGTCCTTAGACCCACAACTTTATTTTTTAGTTTAGGAAATTAGATGTTACCACATCTTAATTATAGTGAGGCTATCAACGTGGTTTCATAGAGTTGCTAAATAATTATGGTTTGGTTTTTAAGTATTTGATCAGTGTATATAAGTTGGCTGAAAAATAATAACTTTTTAAATAAATCTTATTACTTCTACTAATTTGTCTTTATTTTTTGACTAAAAGATATCCTGAGGTCACCTAAAAAATATTAGAATATTTTTATTTTGACACAAGAAAATCTTATATTAAGAAAAGACATGTCCATTTGTAAAGTAAAGACCACCGACTTAAACAAAGATTTATAATGAAATTTACATATTGTTTATCAAGGAGAGAAATTTGATAATTGAACCTAGCTAATCAGAGTTAGTGTGAGACTATGAGTGAAAAACTTGATCAAATGTGTCAACAGCTTGAAGTGAATGCATCTGATAAATCTCAACAATAACTTATAATATACAAATTTTTAACACAAACTTGCATAAATACTTAGAACTTACAAGTTACAATTGAACTGCAGTTGCTGATAAAAGACTACTAGTATGAATCAAACTTTTAGTGCATGTTTGAATTGCATACCTCAAACCATAATTGGGAGAGTTTAAGCTGAGTTTATTTCATGAATGATTATTTGGCAAAGTCATCGTGATTGAATTCTACTTGAACATCATTTAAGATTTCAAACTATATAGTATGAGTACAATTGAAAAAAGAAGTTATTTCTCCCTTATGCCATAGTATAGTTTGTAAACTAAACCAAACACATCCCAAGACATTTTTGTTTGTTCTATTTATCTACTAATTGAGGCAACTTACTCCACTACTGTACTGTTCACAGAAATGGACAAGTGTAACTAGACAAAGGACTACTCCATGAAATAGATAGCCACATATCAATTATCATCATCTGCTAAATACGAAGAATTTGTAGTTCCAGTGGGTCTACATGCTGCCAAGTACCATCATATTCATCACAACTACTAGCCTAAGAACCGCATTTAAATTACTCTAACTCGTGCAGCTTCTCACCATGTTCTGTCAGAAAATGCCAACAATGAGTGGCAAATATCAATCATCACTAGAAAGAAGATGAGTTTCAATTTCTTTGTGGGGTAGTTGTGAAACACAAAGATTACTCTTAAAGCTTGTTTTACCGCCATCTCATTTGGAAAAGAGTTCTAGGAATATTCGACTTCCCCTCCCTAGAGGACCCTTCAGAAAATGGCATGGGGTCATGTCACAATAGACCATGCACAATTATTGACATAAAATAATGTGTACTCTCTGTTACCAGAATAATAACAATAATGTGAATTCTGAAAGAAAAAATTAATGAAATGAAAAGCAGAAAGAGAGAGTCATTATGGTGAACATTCTACCAGATTTTGTATGATACATTCTTCCACAAGTAACAATTTAATTAGATTCACTAGGTGTATTCTATACAAGACCTTAGTGGAGGCTTCTTTATTATAAGTTGTAACAAATAAGATTGAAGCAACAAAAGCTGCCTAATAACATGCATGATTAACATTTAACAGATAAGGGCATGCTTTTCTTTATTGATTAGTGGGTGTGAATAAAGTCACTTAACATGGGGACACAAATGTTGATGGGACATTTTTCTATTCCTTATTGTAGAAATCATGAACTTAGTTTATATTTCATCATTCTAGTGTGTGTATATATGAACACACAAATAGACCAAATGTCTATATATTATGCTGTTAAGTGTTTGTGGTAAAAATTAGCTTGATTTCGTGCCCAACTTGCTTTTTCTTAGTGTGGTGTCAAGTTCCCATTTATTATTAGATTGGAATTTTTGGTTCTTTCATTTAACAGTTTAAGTGGGATGTTGTATTCTTAACTCTTTCAAAAGTTTAAGCCACCCCTTATAAGAATTAAATTCTTAATTACTTGATCATAAATGCTCTAATCAAGACAAATCATATTAATAGAAGACCAATTCACTTTAAAACATAGATGTTGAAGTGTCACAAGCTCACAATAACCCCTAAATCTAAGAGAATTCTATCATCTAATTACCATTGAAGATTTGATTTTCTTTGTTAAGCTGTTAGGCAGTGCTATCAAAAGCAACATATGTATTATGATACATACTTATGTTCTCGTCCACTTAATAGAACAAAAATAGCTAAGGTACTTGCTAGGAAAATGAAAGTGGTAGCATCATATGCCATAACCTTAGTGACCACACTGTCGGTAGCTTTCTCTTAGTCTAGGAACCAAAAAGAAAGGTAAAGTTTTATTGTGCTGTCCTTAAAGGCCATTAGAGAGAACCAATTAATCAAAGCTCTTTTAAAGTGCCTATATAATGGACTCTTGCTTTTTTGTTCAGACCCTTTTTTACTTTTCTGTTCAGACCCTTTTCACCTGCTATTCATCAGTCAACCATGTGGTCAAAGTCAGAGGCATCAATGGTTTAACAGCTTAAGAATGAAAATTGGCCAAAAAAACTTGGAGAAACTAGAAATTTTCTGTATGCTTTTGTTTTGTAGTAGTTTAGTCCAACAGATAAAATTAGTGCCTACCTAACTACTCTGATCTGAATGTCTTAACCATTAACAATATATGGAGATCTATTGATATTATACTTTAAGCACACCCTATCAAAATTGAGATTCTAGTTTGATTTTTTTGGTACACGCTTCTACTTTAATATATATATTTTTTATATAGTAGGATTAGGTTCCCCCAATTTTAATCAGGTAGAGGAAAAAAAAAAAAAAAAACTTGATACTGTGAAAAATCATTTTCTGCATTTCTCAAATTAACCCTCAGAACATATTATGGTCTATAAGAAATTAAACTTCTATAAACTTACGAAACACTCATTGGTTCAATTGGAAGGAGCTTGAATCCACCTTGGACTCAAAATTAATCTCGAATCTCACACACAATGACCAACATTGTTGCACCCAAATGCAAAAAGGACAAAAAAAATACATTACTTTGTAAAAAGACAGTAACAAACATAGCCTTTGCTAAAACAACCTCTTACTCATCAAATACCCAATAAGAAACAACTTTAGCATATGTGTATATATAGGTTAAACATGATGGTTAGAATTAAAAAATAAAACTAAAATTGATATATCAAAACTTTTTGAGAAAAGTGTTGCGATTCTATTGTCATTTTTCAACTAAGGATGCTAGTGTTTATCAGAAAACATATTTTTCATGGGAAGTAAATTTTTATTTGGGAATAACTTGGACATGGAGCAATAATTGTTAAAAAGCCTATAGCCTCTGCCTCTCCCTAAGCAAAATTACCCTTTTTGAAATTTCTAACTAACCCTTGAATTATTCACTGCTAGTGTCAATGCCACCAAAATGAAAGTCAAATAAGGCACTCAATAGCTTTGAATACACAATGGCCATGCCACACCAAAATAATGCAAGACATTAATATCCTTCATCAGGTGGCATACTTCAATAAACAAGGGACATTTCTTGATCAACTAAGTAAAGAGAAAATCGATTGGACCCACACCATGACAAAGCTACAAAACTTAGATGATACCATGTGGCCCACATGGAAATCCTTGTCTGTCTGGACCCCACTTTCATCATGAAAAAACACAAAGGTTATTCTCATGGAAACATACATTTAACAATTATTACAAGCTTTACAAGGTCACTGCCCAAGATAGTTGAGGACTTATGGAGTAGTTTCATTTTCTATTTTAAATTTACCCTCGGATCATTTCTTTCTTAAACTTAAGACATTCCCTCTCAATTCTCATTTAAAATGTAATTTTAGTTTCTGTAAAGCAAAATTTATGTTGAATGTAGATAACAATGCTATTCATTTTGTAAGAAAATGACATCGATATTCATTAAATTTCGCGAGATTGCATGTAAACTCTTTTGCCTTTTCTATTTCTACACCAATTTTTTAATTGCTTAAAAGAATGACATTGACACCTTTAAATATCGTATAAATCTCTTAAATTTGAAAAATATTGCACATTCAATCCCTATAAGGATGTTATCGTAAATATAAATAAAAAATAAAATGAAATAAAATAAAAACTTCAATATAATTTCATGAAACTTCATAAAATGTATTAAGCGAGTTTATTTTATTTGATTAAATATAATGCGTGAGTTACTATGAATATATCCTTAATATCAAGTTTGATCCCGTGTATATATATAATTATAAAAAAAAACTTGTGAATTGTTAGTATAATTTATTTATTTTTAATCAAACATTTCTCCTGGTTTAAAATAAAATGATGAGCACTTGATATCGTGGCCATATATTTATTTCAATCTCTATCTTGTTAGTCTTTTGAGATGGTTCAAATCTTGAAGCATTTCCATTACATTCAAGTGGTCACACCATCATTATGTCAATTACTTACCGTTTTTACGCGAGTTGCCGTTGAGACTCTGATTTATATTGGTTCTACTTCTAATGAATTAAATATGAGGAAACTCACCCGTATATATAATTGTTGCTTAAGTTACAAGTTTATACGTTAATCAAGTTCCTAGATGTGTCTGTGTCAGTGTCAGCAAAAAATAGAAACGGATCCTCATATAATCACAGCCACAGGGTGTTCATGCTTCTTTCAACTTCATATATTTTTTTAACCTACTTTGTATATTTAGGTTATGAATTTCTGATGGTGTCAAAAAAAGAAAAAGAAGAACAATGTAAAACGCTAGTTCCACGATGGAAACCAAAAATCACGTAAAATAGGTGAAAATGCCAAACATTTTATGATGTTACTAGATTGTTGATATTCTCTTGGAAACAATATCACTTTGGAATAAGTGGAAACCAAATAGCCCTCGTAAAATAAACTCTTTTTTTTTTTTATATATATTTTGAGATAATTTGTAAAATAAACTTTAGTTATTGAAAATTGTGTAAATTATGTTATTTTTATTATTATACAAGTACAACATTTATCTATACAAAAGAAAAGAAAAAAAATAAATAAAAGAAAGGAATGGAAAATTAGAAAGAGACTTAAAAGATCATTTCGTATACGTTTGATTTAGTTTTTGTTGAATGTTGATCAATGGATATAACTTTTTAATTTAATTATGATCTTGAGTTTAAATTTTGGATAAGTAATTAAATTAAATATTTAAAAGAAAACTTTTATCAGTTTTTATATGAACAAGAAGAATTTTATCTTTCATAATAGTTCTATCACTTATTTGAACATAATTTATACCATTATATAAGAGAGAGATATTCCTTATAATAATTATTTTTAGATTTTATTTTTACATGAATTGTTTTTCCTTCTTTTTTTTTGAGAAGATTCATTCTTTCTTCTTTTTTTTTCTTTTTTTACAACTTATTAAAACTATCTTTTTCTACAAGTAACTTCTCATTCTTTTTTTAATTTTATTTTGAAACTGTAATAACTATTCATAAAAGCGAATATTTTTATTTTTTTAATACAGAGTAGTTACGAAGGTTTTTTTTTTTTTTCTAGTCAGTCTTTTATAAAGGACGTATAATCGTCTCTTTTGAAAAATTTGGTTTAGTTCCCTTCACAATAAATTTCTATTTGTGAGTCTATTGCAGGTATGTGTGATGAGTATTAGTAGACAATGGACCAATAATATATGCATTAGAAGTGTTCAAATAAAATAGATTATCACTCAACAATTACAAACTTTTTTACAAAGAAATGATGTATTTGAAACTCATGCATGTTTATGTGTAATTTTCTAACTCCTTCACACATGGTGCTTGTTATAGAACAGGGGATTGAGAGGACAAGGGTTGTTGGATATTATTGGAGCCGTATGTGAACAAAACTATATGATAAAGTCCTCATTCACTGTGTTATTACCATTCAGTTTCTACTGCTAGTGTTACAAAGAGAACTGTTTCGAAAGTGGTTTATCATTTTACTATTTCCAAACTAACATCAGTTTTTGACTTTTACAACTCTCTAGCTAGCACTTTAGAATCCCATTCCCACATGAGTGTTTACATGAATGACCTTATTAAATTTGGGGAAATGGAGATAACAAATATAAAAATATATATAAACACATTTTTGGATCACTCTCAAATCAGTCATAGAATTGGCATCTTCGCCTTGGTTTCATTCATGATACTCCTATTCCCAAGTCCCACCTTCCTCTCCATATGCATATATCAATGGACATATATAAGAAGAAAAAACTACATATGGACAATAGCAAATCCAGAAAAAAAAAAAAAAATCAGTAGGGACAAAGAAATTGTTTGTTTAAACTTAAAAATAAACGTTTCTAAATAAATATATTTTAAAAAACAATTCCTTAAAAAACTTATAAGAGTTAGTTATTGGAAAAAAAAAAAACAAAAGTTACTTATTTAAAAAAAAAAGTAAATTTAGATAAATAAATATATCAAAAAGTAAAAAAAAATGTTTGATTTATCAAAAAAACTATATAAAAAAAAATTCAAACAAACGGACCCATAGTCTTTAAGATTTTCAAAGAAAAATATCATAAATCTTTACAAAATATACAATTTTAAGGATGTGTTTGTGTAATTGTGTTACCAACTTGATTTTAATGTATGTATAGTAACAAGAATTAAAAAAATTAATAGGGTAAAGTAGTAAAATTGAAATCAATTAATTTTTCTCTTTTTTACCTTTATTCAAAAAAAAAATATGGAGACCATAACTATTTTTTTATGGGGTAAAACAAAAGTTTATTTAACATAATTAATTAAGAAGAAAAGCTTGTGAGAGCAATTGCCCCATAGTTATATAATTGCAATCATCCTTTTGTATATGGATCAATTTGCATGAATTTATTTAATTGTTTTAAATTCGAATCAAGTATACGAATATTCACAATAATTATAATTTTGTTGTTTATAATAATTTTATTTAATTTTAAAAAGAAAAAGAAAAAAGAAAAACCCTGAAATTTAAAGCAAATATATATATATAACCTTAAAGATAACAAAAACTTCCCCACGAAGGTCTCTTAATAGTAGATGACAAAAGGGCTTATCATTCTCACGTGCTTCAACGTTCTCAAGGGACAGGAACATTTGTCTGTGTGCCAAGGACATTGCACAGTACAAATCTCAATAAGAACCATGCAAGTGAGTAATATTAATTTATGTATCAGTGCAAATACATTGTAATAGACACGATTTAGCTTTATTTATTACAATCCCTAATGAACTTTAAAGGAGATAAGTTAAACACTGATCAAATCACAAAATGGGCATTTAGAGACAAAGTCATGTGTGTACTGTTCGAATCTTTAAAAGGAAAATAGCATAAAGAAGTAGACAAGGTGAAGTGCGCACTTTGGATTCTCCTTGAGAAACGGGTTAGTAAGAGTAATGGTGTTTCATTGCAGCTAGGTTGCACTTCTAATAAGTTATAACTATTTTTGTTATTTATGATGTGAAACTATTATCCAAATACAGACAGATATGCAGATTAAGTTTTTCCGACTTGGCTATTAGTTTCGAATTTGAGCATTGAGTATGCAACAATACATTAAATACTCAAAGGAAAAATTTTGTTACATATAATGATCTTATTTAACTAATATTTGGAGAGAAAATTTTGTTATTTTGAATAAGATTAGCTCTTATGGATGGATGATACTTGTAGTATATTAAAAAAAATAAAACTGTTATCCAAGTGTATGAGTTACCGGTGAATGAGGAACTCCACGTGAGATACTCATGTTGGAAAATATATTATTAGCATGAGTCAGAAAATTGTTGTACCTAGCCAAAATTAAGATGCTAGGTGAAGTATCTGCATTTGCATGGATCAAAATATTGCGGAACTTCTGATGATCCTCACATGGCAAGTATGATTTGCTGCCTTCTTAGGTTGTCTAGCCTGACATCATTGGCTTGCACGTCTTGCCATGTACCACAAATCCACAATATTCATCTTCTTCTTAATAATTAATCTCAGTCTTATGTCTTAACCAGCTACATTCCTTGTTCTTGAAGCGGAAATTAATAAAGATTTCATTAGTACATTATAATTTATGTGTCACATGACTTTTTTAATTTTATATATATATATATATATATATATATATATATATATATATGTACCGTCCAAGCCGAAATCCGACTTGACCTTCTGCTCGGACAATACCCGACCAGGCCGCCCGGTTACAAGCCTTCTCGCCTTACAGGCTCAAGGCTGGAAGGCAAGTGTACTGTCCAGGTTAAAATCCGATTAGGTTTTCTTCTCGGGTATTTCCCGACTATCGTATCAGGCCACAAGCCCTTTCGCCTTCTCGGCTCAGGGCTGGAAGGCAAGTGTGCCGTTCAGGTCGAAATCCGACCTGCACCTCTATTCGGCAGTGGGGCGACCATGCCTACTCGGCACCAACCCAACCGAGGGCTCAGCATAGACCTAGTCGGTCATGACTCGACTCGGCTTGGGGGACTCGATTCCTCTCGCCTAAAAGGACTAAGGAGACTACTCGGCATTAACCCGACTGGGTCCCCTGCGCGGACCCAGTCGGTAAGAACCCGACTAGACTTATCCCCTTTAACCTCGCGCCATCAAGATAAGAACGGTTAGGGAAATCCCTTTATTCTCGGGGCCCAAGAGACCCATGAACGACGTACCATAAAACCCAAAACCCTAGAGTTGAGAAAGGAGATTACACTTTTGAATGCTCTGGCTTTGAGGCTAGACCTAGGCAGAAACCCTAGTCCATCCCTTGGCCGAAACATTTTGGCGCCCACCGTGGGGCTACGGTAAAACTTTTCCTACGCCCCAAGAAATACAAAAAACCTACACTCTACTATGGCGAGAGGCGGCACATCCAACCACGACAACAACACCCTACCATGGAGGAGATGATGACGTTGATCAATGGCTTGAAAGAGGAGCGCGACCCAGAGAGAGAGAAGGAGAGGAAGTTTCCCGCACAAAAACAGAGTGGGCTCTGTATTTTCGTCGGTGTAAGGTCTTGCACCGTTGGATCGAGCTGATTTTTGGACTGTAGGTTCCAGAAATGTGGTTCTTCATTCTGACCGTTCGGATTATTAACAGGAGGCCTGGTTTTGGAGAAAACAGCTTCATATCAGTAGGTAGGTGAAAGTGTTCCAGCACAAAATAGAGCTGGTACTGTGTTTTAATCGGTGTGAAGTCGTTCACCGTTGGATCGGGCTGATTTTTGGACTATAGGTTCAGGAAGTGAGGTTCTTCATTCTGACCGTTCGGATTATTAACCGGAGGCCTGGTTTGGGAGAAACCAGCTTCATATCAGTAGGTGAAAGTGTTCCAGCACAAAACAGAGCTGGTACTGTGTTTTAATCGGTGTGAAGTCGTTCACCGTTGGATCGGCCTGATTTTTGGACTATAGTGAGGTTCTTCATTCTGACCGTTCGGATTGTCAATCTGAGGACTGGTTTGTCAAAGAACAGCTTCGTATCAGCAGGTGGAACCGTTTGACGCGAAACAGGATCCTAGTCAACATCTAATGGACTTTCGTGCTCAGATGTCAATTCGTGGAGGAAGCATGGGAGTCTGCTGCGAGGGTGTTATGCTAAAAAGGTTTTTAATGAGGTACCATCAAATAATAAAATCATTATTTTCAAATTGATTCTGACTTGTAGGCAAACTCGTGATTGTCGGCAATAGTCCGGCTGGGCGAGTATAAATAACTCGAAGAACTCGTGATTGTCGGCAATAGTCCGGCTGGGCGAGTATAAATAACTCGATTGATAAAACTCGTGATTGTCGGCAATAGTCCGGCTGGGCGAGTATAAATAACTCGATTGATAAAACTCGTGATTATCGGCAAAAGTCCGGCTGGGCGAGTATAAATAACTCGAAGAACTCGTGATTGTCGGCAATAATCCGGCTGGGCGAGTATAAATAACTCGATTGATAAAACTCGTGATTGTCGGCAAAAGTCCGGCTGGGCGAGTATAAATAACTCGAAGAACTCGTGATTGTCGGCAATAGTCCGGCTGGGCGAGTATAAATAACTCGATTGATAAAACTCGTGATTGTCGGCAAAAGTCCGGCTGGGCGAGTATAAATAACTCGAAGAACTCGTGATTGTCGGCAATAGTCCGGCTGGGCGAGTATAAATAACTCGATTAATAAAACTCGTGATTGTCGGCAAAAGTCCGGCTGGGCGAGTATAAATAACTCGATTGATAAAACTCGTGATTGTCGGCAATAGTCCGGATGGGCGAGTATAAATAACTCGAAGACATAGATTACGATACAAGCAATTCTTTAACTTAGAACATTTTATTCACCCGTGTTAATCAGAATTTTGACGATTCCAGACACACAAGTCGGAGCTTGGACGACCCGTGCATATAATTGCAGCTCAATGTTGATCTGACAGTTCTATTCCATTATTTGAATTCTGCTAGTTCATTTTAAATCTAAAGAAAGGTTCACTTATTGTTTTTGAGTCGGCGTTGGGCCGATTGTATGGTTAAATTTCGCTTGAGCTTGGAGAAGTTTTCATTCATTATTTTGAGTCGGCATTGGGCCGATTGCATGGTCAAATGGCGCTTGAACTTAGAAAAAATTTCATTATATCTATCACTTTTGCAGTCGGTATTTGGCCGATTGATCCGCTGGTTTTGAAGTTTGAAAACTTAGAAAGAATTTCATTCATTTATCATCTTTGCAGTCGGAATTTGGCCGACTGATCCATTGATTTTGAAGTTAGAAGTTAGAAAAAATCTCATTTATTTATCACTTTTGCAGTCGGTATTTGGCCGATTGATCCGCTGGTTTTGAAGTTTGAAAACTTAGAAAGAATTTCATTCATTTATCATCTTTGCAGTCGGAATTTGGCCGACTGATCCATTGATTTTGAAGTTAGAAGTTAGGAAAAATCTCATTTATTTATCACTTTTGCAGTCGGTATTTGGCCGATTGATCCGTTGATTTTGAAGCTTGAAACTTTGAAGCAATCATTTTCATGTATTTATTATTTTCCTAGTCGGTATTTAGATGACTATTATCACGTTCAACTTTTTACTTAGAAAAAATTAATTATTTTCCTAGTCGATATTTGGACGACTAGATAAGTTGATGTTCATTTTAACTTTGAAAAAGTTTGGCGTTTTCCTAGTCGGTATTTGGACGACTAGATGATTCGATTTTCATTTTTAACTTAGATAAATTTTTGGTATTTTCCTAGTCGGTATTTGGACGACTAGATGATTTGATATTCATATTAACCTTAAAAAAGTTTGGCGTTTTCCTAGTCGGTATTTGGACGACTAGATGATTCGATTTTCATTTTTAACTTAGATAAATTTTTGGTATTTTCCTAGTCGGTATTTGGACGACTAGATGATTTGATATTCATATTAACTTAGAAAATTTTTGGCATGTTTCCCTAGTCGGTATTTGGACGACTAGATGATTTGATATTCAGGTTAACTTAGAAAAATTTTGGCCAACTAGTGACATTGAGATTCAATTTTTAACTTAGAAAATTTGTGGCATTTTCCTAGTCGGTATTTGGGCGACTAGATGCTTTGAAATTCAATACTTAACTTAGAAAAAATTGTGGCATTTCTGGTCGGTATTCGGCCGACTAGTGACATTGAGATTCAGTTTTTAGACAAATAAAAAATTCCCCGTTCGTTGGGGTCGGAATTAGGACGACACGTTTTGCAACACTACAATTTATATATATAACTTGTAAGAACGAGTATATAAGAACAACCAACCATGAAGTTATGTGAAAGAAAAAGATACCTCTTTTAGGGCTCCGGAAAACCACGGTCCCACGTGACGACTTGATTCTCGGCGTTCTCCCGACACCTATTCCCGGCCCATGGCCGTGGAGGCTGCACCGTCTAGATCAAAATCCGACTTGATCTTCTGCTCGGACAATACCTGACCAGGTTACCCGGCTACAAGCCTTCTCACCTTACAGGCTCAAGGCTGGAAGGCAAGTGTACCGTCCAGGCCGAAATCCGACTTGACCTTCTGCTCGGACAATACCTGACCAGGCCGCCCGGTTACAAGCCTTCTCGCCTTACAGGCTCAAGGCTGGAAGGCAAGTGTACTGTCCAGGTTAAAATCCGATTAGGTTTTCTTCTCGGGTATTTCCCGACTATCGTATCAGGCCACAAGCCCTTTCGCCTTCTCAGCTCAGGGCTGGAAGGCAAGTGTGCCGTCCAGGTCGAAATCCGACCTGCACCTCTATTCGGCAGTGGGGCGACCATGCCTACTCGGCACCAACCCAACCGAGGGCTCAGCATAGACCTAGTCGGTCATGACTCGACTCGGCCTGGGGGACTCGATTCCTCTCGCCTAAAAGGACTAAGGAGACTACTCGGCATTAACCCGACTGGGTCCCCTGCGCGGACCTAGTCGATAAGAACCCGACTAGACTTATCCCCTTTAACCTCGCGCCATCAAGATAAGAACGGTTAGGGAAATCCCTTTATTCTCGGGGCCCAAGAGACCCATGAACGACGTACCATAAAACCCAAAACCCTAGAGTTGAGAAAGGAGATTACACTTTTGAATGTTCTGGCTTTGAGGCTAGACCTAGGCAGAAACCCTAGTCCATCCCTTGGCCGGAACAATATATATATATATTTGTTTAAACTTTTAAAAAATATTTATAAACAAGTGTTTTTAAAAAATATTTAAAAAGTAAATAGGAGTTATTTAAAAAAATGCTTATTTTAAAAATAAAAAGAATTTAAGCAAATATATCAAAAAGTAAAAAAAAAAGTAATTATTTTATTTAAAAAAATATTCAATATTTTTTAAAACAAACAGACCTTTATAAACATTAAAAGTTATTTTTTTTTATCTTTCTCTAATTATCTCAAACATTTAATGAAAATACTGAAAAAGGATAAATGTATTTTATAAGGTTTAATTATAATTTTGGTTTCCATACTTTATTTCATGTATAGTTTTGATCTCTTTAATTTTAATTACTCAAAATTTAGTCTTCATAATTTTTTAATTATTTTAAATTAATTTTCTCTATTCAAAATTTTATCCAATAATTCATTTATAAAAAAAAATTCAATAGAAAATAAAATTATTGAATAAATTTTTAAAAATGATTTTCTTTTACATTTTCTACAGTTCATCTTTTTTTATTGTTACTAAAATATTTGGTACTTAATTGTTTGAGCATGTTTGGCAAAGATTAAATTTCTCACTCTTAGTTATCTTTTCAAGAAAAGATAAATTGTTTGTAAAATAAATCATATGTTTGGAACAATTTAAATATGTATACAAATTATTTTGTTTTTGAAAAACAAGTTATTTTTAAGAAGTTGAAAATTTGAAACTTATGATTATTTCTTTGACAAATTTTTTTAAAACTGATTCACTATATAAAAATTGAATTTTCTATTTATCTAAATAAAATTAAACATCTTTTTTTTTAACAAATTTACTCAAATAAAATTTCATTTTTAATTATAATCAATTATAATAATTATCAATTATTTATATAATTAATTATTAAAATAATTTAATTTCCACAATCTTTTCAAACACAATGTTTGAATATTTTTTCTTAAAATTGTTGCATTGTATAAGTCATTTTGTTTATTTATTTTTTTCGCTTCCGACCATGATTGTTTGGTTATTAGTAATTAGTGATAGTTTTCGTTTTAAATATTTTATACGGAGTGTTTAATATATTGTAATTAAAAAAAAAAAAAAAAAAAAAAAAAAAAAGACCCTTTCTTGCCAAAGGCCATCTTCAATTTAATTATTTTATGTGTACAGCCTCAGAGACAAAGTTATTATAAAAGAATTTACTTCCATTATAAAGAGTGTCTTATTGGAAGGTGGCCCTCTTATTGGAAGGTGGCCGTGCTCTACATTAATCTCCAACAAAGTCTTTTGTATAATTGTGTAAAGTACTTTTGACTGAAACTCTGTATTACTAGTTAATTATTCCAACCTAAACAATTCAATAAGTGATCTATAATCTAGTTAATGTACTTAATTAACACAGTGGACTATTGAAGGAGGACCAATCATTTATGATTTGTATCAAAGACATGGAAAGGATTTTTTTTATTATGATTATTATCAGCATAATTGGTTTTAATTAGTTATTTATTTTCTTAAAATTAAGATACGATTATTTTTTTGAGAAACATACACAATGTCTCAAGGGTTACTATTGAACTTTAATTAATTTGAATTAAGTTGACTGAATTTATTTATAGAGTAAACTTTTTAATATTTATTTTATTCGTAAAATTTATTTCCAAATTTTTACTTAAAGAAAATTAAATTTATAACACTATACATTTTTACTAGTTATTGTTGATTTTATTAATTATTGTGTTGTGGTGGTTTAATGTTGTGAATTGTTAAAAGATTATGAGAATTTGAAGAATTCTCGTGAATTTAGGTAGTTCTAAGGATTTCTCTCGCTAGAAGTTTGATTTGACCTTAACAGAAAGGTATATAAGGTTTCTTTTAAGATTTAAGTTTCATAAGTTCATTTCTTGAGAATTTTAAAGAGATAAACTTTAGAGGGAGAGACTCTAGTTTTTCCAAATCTCTTATTCTTCCCTAACTTCTTAAGTGTTGTAGAAGTTCATTATTGAGTAGCGGAGTGGTAATCTGAAGCCCCAATTGAGGATTTATCACCATGGTCATTTTGTTACAGAGTTAGCTTGGTTTTGTTCTTCTTCTTCCTCTTCTCTCTTAGATTTTGAGACTTTGAGATAAGGGAAGTTAGAGCCTTGCTTCTTTTTTGTCTTTGAGTTGTTGTATATGAAATGGTTGTTGAATGATTGCATTAGGTTGATAAATTGCATGAATTTGAAGTTGGTTGTTTAGCTTTCAGGTTCTTAGATTTTGAAGAGAAGAACTTGATGATTCTATCTAAATGTAATTGCATGTTGTTCTTTTGAATGAAGTTGAGTTGGGAATGATGTATATATGAGTTTTCTTGCATGTTGGGATTTTCTAGTTCTTAGGTGGATTGAGCTAAAAATGTGAATCTACTAAGTGTAGAATTCACATCTGATGGAACTAGGTGAGGAAGATTGGTGTTCCTCAACTCTTCCATGCTTAGGACCGAATTGCACTTGAGGTAGACACTTGAAGAATCTCTGAATCCTCCTTTGAAGAAGCTCCAATGGAGGTGAAGCCAAGAATGAGGTTCGGTTACTTCAAGCTTGAGGTAGAAGCTTGATGAACCAAGGCAAGGTTTGAAGGAACCTTGAAGGAAACCTTAGAGAGGAAATCTCCACGGTTTTATGACTCTTGAGTTGAGAGGAAAATCTGATTTCATTCTCAAAATATGTTCAAAAGTGTCTACAAAAGAAGCATTTACAAATATATAGAAAAGAGGTGGCTTCTAGGAGAAGCTAACCTTAACCATGGTTCACTAGGAACCATGGTAAGGTTTACTTAACTCCTATGGTTTTGGCAAGCTTGCAAGGGAAGCTAACCTTGACCATGGTTCACTTAGGAACCATGGTAAGGTAAGCTTACCTTACTTGAGTTTAGAAGCTTGCAAGGCAAGCTTCAAAAACTCAAGAAGGAACTACTAATTTCGGCCATGAAGAGAGCTAGGCGGCTTTGCACTTAATTTGCTCCTTGATTTAATTTGCAAAATCTTGATTTGGTGTAGTTAGGTTCATCATATGATGATGAGACCTAGCTACATCAAATCTATAAAAAATTAGGAGCAAAATGAGTCCAATATCAAAAATTTAGCCTAGGCCCAATTCTGGCCCAATTACTAGTCATACCTCAAGCTTTGCTAAATGTACCCCCTTTTTCCTACTGAAAAAATATAAAATGAAAGTATCAACTAGGGAGGTTAAATGGAGCTAAACTCTCCAAGTAACCTACCTTAAAAACAATATACAAACACTAGGAAAAAGCAAGTAAAGTGCCTTACAAATACAAAGGCAAAATAACCTATACACAAGACTATGTATAAACTGTACAATATAAACAAATAGAACTAAGGCTTTCTCTTCATGATAGAGCATTCCAAGTGAAGATTATCTTGGGCCTGACAAGCCCATTAGTCTTCTCTAGATCCAGCTCTTCCTGTATCCTTCTAGCCATAGCTCTGGTCACTCAACTAGGGAGGTTAAATGGAGCTAAACTCTCCAAGTAACCTACCTTAAAAACAATATACAAACACTAGGAAAAAGCAAGTAAAGTGCCTTACAAATACAAAGGCAAAATAACCTATACACAAGACTATGTATAAACTGTACAATATAAACAAATAGAACTAAGGCTTTCTCTTCATGATAGAGCATTCCAAGTGAAGATTATCTTGGGCCTGACAAGCCCATTAGTCTTCTCTAGATCCAGCTCTTCCTGTATCCTTCTAGCCATAGCTCTGGTCACTGGGCCCTTGGCCCATGGTCTATCAACATCGTGTTGGGCACAAGCTCAAGGCGTTGGGTGTGACACACATTAGAGGCTTTCTACCTCACTTACATTGGGCGTGAGTTAAAGGAAAGTCTCTGCCTTGATCACATCAAACAAGGTTTGAATGGTGTCGAACATGAGGAGAGAGAAACATCTTTGACTTGGTGATGTTGGACCTAAGGTTGAGTGGTGTCCAGAGTGGATGACACTAGGTGCGAGTATGGTAACATCGAGCGTGAGTCAGACAAAGATTCTCTACTTGAAATGAGATCAAGCGTGGGTTTTAGTCACACCAAGCATGAAAGCAACATGGGTTTTCTACCTCATCTACATTGGACGTGGGAAGTTTGGTGCTAAGTGTGGGCGAGTTAGAGACTCTACCTCATTTCACGTCGAACATGGGAAGAGTGGCATCAGGTGTGGACTATCTTATAAATATGTGTTGCATGTGGTTTTACAAGTTGAATATGTATAAATTTGTGGAATATATGACATGTTATATGATGATTAAATTGTATTTTATATCATAAGTTGATACATGAGGTTGGGTCTTTATACCTTGGTGTAGCAAAATGTATAAAGTTGATTAAATAGTTGAAAGTTAAGTTGTATGTTGTTCAATTGAGTAGTTGTATTGAGAATAATTTGTCATTAAAGTTGTACTATGTTGATTGACTTAGGACTAGAAGAGAATTTATTTTTAAAGTTGCATATCTCATTATAAGGATATTGTGTTATAGTGCTCTAAGAGCTCGGTTTGTTGAAATCCCTTCTTGAGAAGTTCACCCTTGAATCGGATAGTTGTGTTTCCTCTAAGACTTTAGTTGATGCGATATGTGGGCCAAGTTGAGACATACCAACTACAAACAACCATTGTTGATCCATATGTAAACAAGGTTAAAACATATGTGTATAAAGCGACCAAATTAGAGTAAGATACAAGGTCGGGGCGAAAACCTCTAACTAAATACTAGAATGGTGTAGTACTTGGAGGGTAGTCATAGGCTAATTAAATAGGTGACTTAGTTATGCTAGCTAATGTCGTGATAGACTCATACTCAAATTGTTCTACCCTAATAGGAATACTAGACTTTCTAATTTAAGTGACGAAATCCAATAAATCATGTTGTGTTGTGGATTTTTATCCAAATTGATTGTTGATCTAGTTAAATTGAAAAGCTTAGGTTGTTGGTTTGGTAGGGTCAAGCTACTTAGACTTCCTAGTTTAAGTGAGAAAATTTGAGAAATCATGTTATGTTGTTGATTTTTATCCAAAATGGTTGTTGATTTAACTGAGTTGAAAAGATTGAGTTGTTGTTTGGTAAGGTCAAACTATTTAGACTACTCACTTATGTTGTAGGAGATTTTCTAGTTGAAATGTGTGAGGATACATATAATTATTGTGTTGTACATATGATGTGTTGACTGATTTGTGTTGTTTGTATGCTATGTTGATTGGTGATGAGATACATTAAGGTGTTGTTGTGTTGTTCAAGTTGAAGAACATGTTATATTGCGTTGAAATGTTGTAAAAGTTGATACTGTGTTGAATTAAGTCGAGTTATTTATGTTGATAGTGTAGTTATTTTTACTTCTATATTGACTGTATTAATTTCTTTGAATTTCAGTTTACCCTTACATGTTTCAATGTGATTAGATTGTAATGATCATACTTAATATAAGAGTAGAACAAGAATAATTTGATGGAATCCTTTAGAGACCTGATTGATTGGTGGTGTTGATCTTGGGCTACCTCGAAGTGGCTAGCCTAATAGTTGTTAATTGTTACTTGATCAATAATAACCTAGATTTATATATTATAGTTTTTTGATTATAGTATATACACATACTTGTGTAACATTTCAGTTATTAGTACAAATTAGTATATATATATATATCATTACTTGTATATTCAAGAACTGTTATATATTAATCTTAAGTAGAAATATGTATACTTTTTTGTTACTAATTGTGAATGATCGTATAAAGACTTGACAGATCATTAAAAAAATTTAGTAGTTGAAGTTAGTATATATAAATTTTAATTTTAAATTTTGTTATCATTATTATAATTTCTATAAATAGAAAATAAATAAATAACATAGATGAAACAAATCTCAACAAGGAAAAAATGAAGGCCACATAATTGCTATAACTACAAATATTGACCAGCGAAGGCAAGCAATAATGGAATTTTTGAAGGCATACGAAAATACGACAAAAATGAAAAGCCGTGTATACGAATTTTTAATTCTTATCAATTTTTATTTTTTAAAATTAATTATTATTATTTATTAAAAACATGATATATATATAGAGAGAGAAAGAGAGAGATAATAAGATTTAATAATGATGTATTGGCTGTTTAAAATTTTTTACTCTATCTACTAATAAAAAATCATTATTTATATATCTTTCAAAATAATTAAAAGATAATTTTATTAAATGATTTCAGTATATAATATTTTTCCCTATATAATATGTCAATAGTTTTCCGCGAAAAAGAAATTGTCATGGATTATTGAATAGAAACTTAAAAATAAAATTATAAAGAATAAAATTAATAAAATAAGAATTGAAAGATTAAAATGAAATTGATAGAAAACGTAGTTGAGGTTATTTTAATTATTTAACGCTTGATAATTGGTCATCCGCGTCAATGGTTGTTCCAAACAAGAAGTGGTAAATTTGCGATGATTTCTTACTTGATCATTGCTTAACCGTGTAGCCGTGCCACCATAGGGAATCACTTTCCAGTTTCCACCCTGAATTGAAGGGGAAAATTAGCAAAGCAAAGTGTATAATATTATACTAGCAATGACAAACCGTTACTTTCGGTTAAAGCTTATACATCAACACTATCATCCTTAGCTTCTTCTTCCATTCCTCTCACTTACTACCTCTTACAATAATCCATCTCTGTCTCTCAAACAGTACATAGAGAGAGAGAGAGAGAGATCAATTCTTATGAAGTTGCCTCCCAACTACTCTTTTTAGTCTCTTTATCTTTATTCTTCTTCTTCTTCTTCTACTTCTTCTAATGCCCCCACCCTACACCCTACACCCTCTCCCCTACCAACATTATTTCTTCCTTTACCCCCAACTCATGCATGCTCCTCCTTTCACTTCATCAAATGAACCACCCCAATTGCACCATCTCAAAAACCCACCTAGAGTTAACTAGAAACACTCCAAAAGATTGATTCTTTTTTGCTCCACAACTTATGGCATCCATTGCCACCTTCTTCAACAACTTCTTTCTCTACCTCCTCATCCTCCTACTTCACCTAGGTTGCTTCATCTTCACCACCACCACCAAAAAAGACGACAACCACCACGCGCCGCCGTTAAAGAAACGAAAAATCTCGCCTTTATCCCAACCCTCCTCCCCTTCCCACCCCAAATTCAAAACCCACAAAGCCATCTCCTCTTCTTGGCATTTCATCAAACACCTCTTCTCCACCAAGTCCTGCAAAAACCCCACCACCACCACCGCCACCGCCGCCGCCTCATCCCCTCAATCCACCACCACCGTCACTACCACCGTCTCCGCCGCCGCCGCAAGTTCCCTCATTTCCTCATCACAACCCGACCCGGATAGAAAACAACCCGAATCCGACATCGGCGCCGACACGAACCTCTTCTTCCCCCTCCGCAACGACATCTTCCCCTGCACCGCGTGCGGCGAGATCTTCCAGAAGCCCCACCTCTTAGAAACCCACCAAACCCTCAAACACGCGGTTTCGGATCTACCCGGATCCGACCCGGGTCACAACATCGTCCAAATCATCTTCAAATCGGGTTGGCCCGAATCCAAACCCTTCCCCAACGTGACCCGCGTCCTCAAGATCCACAACAGCCCCAAGATCCTCGCCAAGTTCGAGGAGTACCGCGAGGCCGTCAAGGCCAAGGCGGCGCGTCACGGCGCCCTCACGCGCCGCCCCGACGAGCGCTGCATCGCCGACGGCAACGAGCTCATGCGCTTCCACTGCTCCACCTTTCTATGTTCCCTGGGACACAACGGGGATTCCTCAATTTGTTCGCAGCAATTTTGTAACGTTTGCGGAATAATTAAGTCCGGATTCTCGTCCAAGTTGGACGGAATCGCCACGCTGTCCACCAGCTGGCGGGCCCACGTGGCGATTCCTGAAGACTTGGAACGAGAATTTCGCTTCATGAATGTGAAGCGGGCCATGCTCGTTTGTAGGGTGATTGCGGGTCGGGTTGGGTCGGATTTAGACGAAGCGGAAAAAGAGGATGGGGGTTTTGATTCGGTGATGGCGAGGGGAGAGAGTGGAGTTTACACCCGGCTTGATGAGGAGGAGCTGTTGGTGTTTAATCCTAGGGCTCTGCTTCCTTGCTTTGTGATTGTGTATAGTGTGTGATGAATGAGTATGTATGATGATGATGATGTCAGCTTGATCCAACGGTCGTGATCATGGGTTGTAATCTTAATTTGGTTAAGTCTTTTGTAGTTAAGAGATGCTTCTTTTTGCATAATCTGGGTTATCGGACCCTTGTGCACGAAATTCTGTGCATTAAATTGACACATTATAGTATAGAAATTGAATGTGATGTATGTAAGACTGTTTTTTTTTTAGGTGAATATCTTTTGGTTGTGTTAGCAAGGTTGGCTTTCTCTCATTATTTGATTGTTTTCTTTTTGTGCATGAAAGTGTAGGATATGAACAGAAGATGACAAAAACAGAGTTCAATACTCAAAGAGCGCGCGAATTGAAGGATTTACAAACTATCCATCAGCAAGGTTTTCAAGGAAAATCAATTTTACATTTTTTGTGAGACATGACTTTGCACTTTACCGAGTCTAAAAATGTTTTCAGAAATACATACAAATTTACATTGTGAGGTGAGTATAATTTTAATTTTTTTATATATTAAAAATCTTAGTTAACTTCGAACACATGGGGTTTAGGATTATGTCGTATTTTTCTGGGGTGGTAGATGGTCACATGTGCAACCCCATGATTCTGTTCCCCATCTGATGAGAGGTTGCTAGAGAGGTTCATTCACATTGATTATTTGATAATGAGGATTTTTTTTTAAAATATAAGAGAGAAAAGTGTTGAAATTGACTAAAATGGATGATGCAATGAAAATAAATGAATAGAAACAAATATTGTAAGTGTTGGGAGAACGTACGTTAAGTGAGAATAACGTTTTGTGAAAATTTTCTGTTTTAAGTACTTTAAATTAACGATTCTTATTTTAATTAACGATTTGTTGTTTGTGTGGTTCTTTATTTTTGAATGACAGCAAACTTCTCAAAAGTAGAAAATGGACTTTTATACGGCACAATATGCCTTAATTTTCCGTTTTTGTTAGTGATGACTTGTTAGTTTGTTATTATAAGGAAAAACACTTTGGTTTGATTAGCTATCTCAACTAGTAGAATGAAGCCATGATTGAAACTTTGATTTTTGAAGCATGCACGTATTGGCGTATTTGTAATGACTTCCAAGTTTCTTGCTATTCCAAGAACATTTAAGTTTGATTTACTTTCTCAGCGGCTCGAAAAGAACAAAGCAATAATTAAAACGTTGATTTTAAAACGCTACGTACATGTTTGGTTTTCTTCTTGTTTTGGGGGAGGATAGAAAAAATATATATAAATTTTATGTATATATAGAAGAGTTTCATTAGATTTCGATAAGTGCAGACATTAATTAAATTACTAGTAATGTACATCCTTGTTTGTAGTAAACGTCTATATCACAAGGTTCGTGTTTATTTTTGGTACCACACGTAAGATGTTGTTGGATCGTAGGTGTGTCAAATTCTTCTTCCCTAAAAATACAACGATAAATAATCTGTTAATTATTTGTTTTCACCGTATATCATAAATGTGAAGTATATTGACTTTAAAATATGTCAATTGTTTTAAAAACATCTGATTTATTTATGAATGGAAAACAAATAAATACAACCTTTCTTCTCTCTCGTATAATAATAATAATGGTAATAATATTAATTAAAAATATATTAATATAAAAATAAATAAAATAAAAAGTGGCAGTTATTATGTTAAATTTTTTCAAAAGGTCCTTAGATAAAGGATTGCTTATCTTTATTAGTTTTTCCTTAGGCTCTTTGTTATAGAAAATATGCCCCTTTGAAAATGGAGGTTTTATGATAGGGTGAAAAGAAAATTATGTATCATGTGATCTTCCACTTTTTTACCTTAATTTTTATAAATTTTTCAAAATTTAAAGTTATATCAGCAATAGAGGATTTAGGAGAAATATTATATACGAGAACTAAAACTTTGATGATAATAGTACACTAATAAGGCTTTGTTTGGATTTGAAGATGGAAAATGGAGAGTGGAAAAGGAGGGATTTGAAGGGAAAGTGAGTGGAAAGTGAGGTTGTTTGGATTAAAGGAAAGTGAGTGGAAAGTGTAGAGAAAGTTTGTGAAAGTTTGTGAATGAATTGATTGATGTGATAGATAAAAATAAATTTTTTAATTGATAATTGTGAAAGATTACTATTTTGCCCTTAGGTTAAAAAAAGTTTATAATTATTATAATTAAAAGATAAATATATAAATTTTAACTAAAAAATTATAAAAAATTAATTTAAAAATAAATTAATTTAAATATTTGCTTTAAATTTAATGATAGATAAAAATTAAAAATTTAAGAGATGAATATAAAATTTACACTTTTACCCTTGGATTAAAAATGAGTAAAATATTATTTATTGTAATTAATAATAATAACAATAAAATTATATTAATAGGTATAATTTATTAAAAAAATAATAAATAATGATAAGAATAATAATAAATATTAGAAAAATAATAAGAATCATAATAAATAATAATGATACTAATTATAATAAATAATAATATTAATATTAATAAAAATGAAAATAATTATTTATAATAATAAATAATAATAATAAAATATATTATGATAATTATATTTTGTAACATTATTTTATTAATGTTTATGAAAGTGTTATTATTTTAATTTTATAAACATGTATTACTTTATTTTTTTTATATTTCCACTTTTTTGATGTTAATATTTAAATAATAGAAATTTGTTAATATAAAAAAAATGTACAATAAATTTTTTGAAAGTTAATTAATAAATTAAAAAAATTGATAAATCATTAACATAAATTACAATGAAATGAAGATACATTTGTTAATTGTACAAGTTAATTTTTACCAATTAAAAAATTTAAAAATTTATAACATTACAAAATAGATGGGTAATAACATATTTGTAAAATAGAACAGAAAATACACTTCAGTCATGAATTAAGTAAACAATAATTAAATATGACATAAAATAATATAAAAGAAAAATGTTGCAACTAAATAAAACATATTTAAATTACAATAATAAAAAAGAAAATAAGATAATGTAGTTTATTCAAATGAACTCCGAAAGTCATCAAATTTTTGTTCGAGGGTATCAAGTCTGTTATGAATTTGATTAACATTGATAGTCAAATTATTTAATCCTTCTTGTAACCCTTGAATGCCAGTCAATATTTGGGAAAACATTTGACCATCGTACTGGACTGGAGGTTGTTGTGTGACGTCGGCAGGCTGCTCCTCACCATGGTCCTCAGGCATTGCATGGTCTTCATGTTCAACATTTTGGCCATGATGATAATTATCCCTGCCATGTATCCATACCCCGTTGACATTCACGATATTTAATTTTTTCAAGGTATTTTTATTAAAAAAATGTGGCCACCCTAATTCGACTGCAACATCAATTGATAAGTCTACGCCATAAGCAGCCAAAATGTGTGAAATTAAAATGTGGTTTGGAAGAGGCATCCCATTGTCCTTGCATTTGACCATGTGTTGCATGATATAATGGGGCCAATCTTTTCTTCCACGAAAACGGGGGGCATCTGATCTTGCTACTTTAACTCGGACATGAGTTCCATCTATTGCCCCTAAACAATCCTAAGTACAAACAATATGATAGTAATACGTTATTTTTAATGTTCAAATACGTCTATGTGATGTAATACTTTAGTTTGGCACTGAATTACCTTAAAGTACGGGTAAAATCGGCTATTGTTTAAGATATAAGGATCAACATTTCTGCCTGATGGCTGAACTAACATTTCTCCCTCCAACATAATGACCGCATTCAACACGTTATGAAAGTGTCGACTAACGGTTTCCCCAGATCGATGGAAAAAAAATGAAACACTTCAATTTTTAACATTGTGTCCGATAATATGGAGGAATTTAGCCACTTGTTCTTCCACTGTTGATCGGAAGGCATCCTTGACCAATCCAGTTGCCCTTACTCGTTCACATAAGTTAATGAATGCCGCAGGTCCCATGCGAATAATGTCACGACATTGTTCGGTGTGAATAAGGTATGACATCAACTCATTCCTACGACGTTCTTTTTGAGAAATGAAGTCCCTAATGTTACTTGTGGGACAACGTATGGTACACAACATATTTAACCCAAAAGCTACGAGACAAAGGATTGTCATTGCTCCTACTTGGGTTCGTATTTGTATTTGACTTTGTTTTTGTGTAATTAAATTCAAATCCAAATCATTATCCATTTCTTCATTGTCTAAACTAACAACATCGATATTTTCGTCTGGCATCTGAATATTTTTCGAAATAACAAATTTATTATTCTAATCAAATATAATTAAAAACGAAAATATAAACCCTAAAAAAATATAACCTAACTTTAATATATATCAAAGTGAGAACATAAAAATATTAATATTTAATATTATTATTTTATTTATATCTATAAATTAAATAATTATTTAATTTATATATATATATATATATATATATATATTAAATATTAAATATTTAATATATATATATATATAAATTAAATATAATTATTTAAGGTATTATAAATTAAATATTAATTATATATATATATATATATATATATATATATATATATACGGATTAATAACAAATTAATGTGCCCAGAACTTGTCCGGAACGGGCTGTTCTGGACGCATTTTGCATGGCTCTTTGACATACCCAGAACGGCCCGTTCTCATACCAGAACGGGTCGTTCTGGGGTGAAATTTATCCACAAAGCCCAAAAGTGGAACGGCCCGTTCCAAAAGTGGAACAGCTCGTTCTGATTTCGCCTATTTCTCATAAAATGCATTTTGGAACGGGCCGTTCCGGGGCCGTTCCGGGTTCCACTGTCAGCGAAAATACCCTACATAATCGATTATGTTTGGCACATAATCGATTATGGCCTTGCATAATCGATTATGCCTCGCCCATAATCGATTATAGAAGGCCATAATCGATTATGTAGCCAACCATAATCGATTATGCTCCTTCATATATATCAAATGACATCAAACTAACCTTCAATGGAGGAGCTCCTTCCACAATCACTCACCACCAACACCCACCAGCCACCACCAGCCACGCACCAACCCGTGAAGAACGTGAGCAACACCAACCGAAATTACTCAACCGAAATTCTGTCCAGAATACCACAAAGAGAGCTTCCTCTTATATTATTATTTCAAACGCAACGACAAAGCTCCTTCAATAATCTCAGTCAACAATGGCAGAGATTCCTGCCAGTATGCATGCATGAGACAAGGACAGTCCGTGAAATGGCAGAGATTCCTCTGCTGCATGGCACATGCATGGGAGGGGCATTTTCGGATTTTCACAAATCCTACGTGTCTTTCACCTCCTTTCTTCCCTTTTGTGCGAGGAGAGCAACAGTGCTTCTCCTCGCTTTTCTTCGCCTTTCCTTCGTTCCAAATTAGGGGAAACAAACAGATACTTTCCACGCCTTTCTTTGCTCGTGAACAGTACTTTCCCGAAAACAAACACTACCTTAGAGTTGCTATTTCAAAAGCAACCTCCATTGGATGTTCGTTAAGTATTTTTGAGTTGTGAAAACATCTTGTTACTTTTTAAAATTAAACATTTTTATAATATTCTTGATAAACCACGGTTGAATTGTTTTAGAATTCTTAAATTATGAGAATATTTTTACAAGTATGATATTATTTGGACGAATTACAAGTACGATTATGTATAAGTTTGAATATTAGTTGAAGCCCAAAAACCCAAATTATCAACGTGGGTCAGATTTATGAGTTCGGTTCATTCTATGACAGGACTACTAAGGATTGTATATATTAGTTAGTTCTTAGTTTTTTTTTTTTAAAATTAATATATATATATATATATAATTAATTAATTAATTAATTAAATTTTTTATTACCTAGTATATGGATATGTTTGGTGTTTAGAGTAAATAAAAATGACGGAGTTAAAAAAAATTGTAGGGAAAATGAAGAAATGAACAACTGATCATGGATCTTGACTTTAAAATTCATCTTCTAAAATCTCGACTTTATTTTGGTAACCCATTATAGACCTTAACTTTATAAAAAAAATATTTTAATATTATTTATCAGTTGTTACAATAAATTTTTTAGTCATGAGTTTTATTCTAATACATTACTTTTATATATATATGGTAGACATTTTATTTTATTTTTTTAACTGTTTTTAATCATGTTGGTGCAAAATATTCATTAATTTCCCTAATTAATTTTTGTTGAAAATTTTCACTTACAATCTTTAATGAGATTTCATATCCCAACTACGTCGTTTTCCTCTCTTTTTCCACATTTTGTTAGCAAACATATATTTTAATAAAATTGAGGCTTTCAATCGGTAACAGTAGAAATTCAACTTCTTTAGGTAGTGTTTGTTTCCGGGAAAGTACTGTTCACGAGCAAAGAAAGGCGTGGAAAGTATCTGTTTGTTTCCCCTTATTTGGAACGAAGGAAAGGCGAGGAGAAGCACTGTTGCTCTCCTCGCACAAAAGGGAAGAAAGGAGGTGAAAGACACGTAGGATTTGTGAAAATCCAAAAATGCCCCTCCCATGCATGTGCCATGCAGCAGAGGAATCTATGCCATTTCACGGACCGTCCTTGTCTCATGCATGCATACTGGCAGGAATCTCTGCCATTGTTGACTAGGATTATTAAAGGAGCTTTGTCGTTGCGTTTGAAATAATAATATAAGAGGAAGCTCTCTTTGTGGTATTCTGGACAGAATTTCGGTTGAGTAATTTCGGTTGGTGTTGCTCACGTTCTTCACGAGCTGGTGCGTGGCTGGTGCGTGGCTGGTGGTGGCTGGTGGTGGCTGGTGGGTGTTGGTGGTGAGTGATTGTGGAAGGAGCTCCTTCAATGAAGGTTAGTTTGATGTCATTTGATATATATGAAGGAGCATAATCGATTATGCCTCACAATCGATTATGCAAGGCCATAATCGATTATGTGCCAAGCATAATCGATTATGCAGGGTATTTTCGCTGACAGTGGAACTCGAAATGGCCCGTTCCAAAATGCATTTTATGAGAAATATGCGAAATCAGAACGGGCCGTTCCACTTTTGGAACAGGCCGTTCCACTTTTGGAATGGGCCGTTCCACTTTTGGGCTTTGTGGATAAATTTCACCCCATAACAGCCCGTTCTGGTATGAGAACGGGCCGTTCTGGGTATGTCAAAGAGCCATGCAAAATGCGTCCAGAACGGCCCGTTCCGGACCCGTTCTGGGCACATTAGTTTGTTATTAATTCGTATATATATATATATATATAATTAATATTTAATATATAATACCTTAAATAATTATATTAAATATTAATATTATATATATATAAATTAAATATTAATATTATATATATAAATTAAATATTAATATTAAATAATTATATTTAATTTATATATATATATTAAATATTTAATATTTAATATATATATATATATATAAATTAAATAATTATTTAATTTATAGATATAAATAAAATAATAATATTAAATATTAATATTTTTATGTTCTCACTTTGATATATATTAAAGTTAGGTTATATTTTTTTAGGGTTTATATTTTCGTTTTTAATTATATTTGATTAGAATAATAAATTTGTTATTTCAAAAAATATTCAGATGCCAGATGAAAATATCGATGTTGTTAGTTTAGACAATGAAGAAATGGATAATGATTTGGACTTGAATTTAATTACACAAATACAAAGTCAAATACAAATGCGAACCCAAGTAGGAGCAATGACAATCCTTTGTCTCGTAGCTTTTGGGTTAAATATGTTGTGTACCATACGTTGTCCCACAAGTAACATTAGGGACTTCATTTCTAAAAAAGAACGTCGTAGGAATGAGTTGATGTCATACCTTATTCACACCGAACAATGTCGTGACATTATTCGCATGGGACCTGTGGCATTCATTAACTTATGTGAACGAGTAAGGGCAACTGGATTGGTCAAGGATGCCTTCCGATCAACAGTGGAAGAACAAGTGGCTAAATTCCTCCATATTATCGGACACAATGTTAAAAATCGAAGTGTTTCATTTTTTTTCCATTGATCTGGGAAAACCGTTAGTCGACACTTTCATAACGTGTTGAATGCGGTCATTATGTTGGAGAGAGAAATGTTAGTTCAGCCATCAGGCAGAAATGTTGATCCTTATATCTTAAACAATAGCCGGTTTTACCCGTACTTTAAGGTAATTCAGTGCCAAACTACAGTATTACATCACATAGACGTATTTGAACATTAAAAATAACGTATTACTATCATATTGTTTGTACTTAGGATTGTTTAGGGGCAATAGATGGAACTCATGTCCGAGTTAAAGTAGCAAGATCAGATGCCCCCCGTTTTCGTGGAAGAAAAGATTGGCCCCATTATATCATGCAACACATGGTCAAATGCAAGGACAATGGGATGCCTCTTCCATACCCCATTTTAATTTCACACATTTTGGCTGCTTATGGCGTAGACTTATCAATTGATGTTGCAGTTGAATTAGGGTGGCCACATTTTTTTAATAAAAATACCTTGAAAAAATTAAATGTCGTGAATGTCAACGGGGTATGGATACATGGCAGGGATAATCATCATCATGGCCAAAATGTTGAACATGAAGACCATGCAATGCCTGAGGACCATGGTGAGGAGCAGTCTGCCGACATCACACAACAACCTCCAGTCCAGTATGATGGTCAAATGTTTTCCCAAATATTGACTGGCATTCAAGGGTTACAAGAAGGATTAAATAATTTGACTATCAATGTTAATCAAATACATAACAGGCTTGATACCCTCGAACAAAAATTTGATGACTTTCAGAGTTCATTTGAATAAACTACATTATCTTATTTTCTTTTTTATTACTGTAATTTAAATATGTTTTATTTAGTTGCAACATTTTTCTTTTCTATTATTTTATGTCATATTTAATTATTGTTTACTTAATTCATGACTGAAGTGTATTTTCTGTTCTATTTTACAAATATGTTATTACTCATCTACTTTGTAATGTTAAAAATTTTTAAATTTTTAAATTGGTAAAAATTAACTTGTACAATTAACAAATGTATCTTCATTTCATTGTAATTTATGTTAATGATTTATCAATTTTTTTAATTTATTAATTAACTTTCAAAAAATTTATTGTACATTTTTTTTATATTAACAAATTTCTATTATTTAAATATTAACATCAAAAAAGTGGAAATATAAAAAAAATAAAGTAATACATGTTTATAAAATTAAAATAATAACACTTTCATAAACATTAATAAAATAATGTTACAAAATATAATTATCATAATATATTTTTTTTATTATTATTTATTATTATAAATATTATTATTTTCATTTTTATTAATATTAATATTATTATTTATTATAATTAGTATCATTATTATTTATTATGATTCTTATTATTTTTCTAATATTTATTATTATTCTTATCATTATTTATTATTTTTTTAATAAATTATACCTAATAATATAATTTTATTGTTATTATTATTAATTATAATAAATAATATTTTACTCATTTTTAATCCTAGGGTAAAAGTGTAAATTATATATTCATCTCTTAAATTTTTAATTTTTATCTATCATTAAATTTAAAGCAAATATTTAAATTAATTTATTTTTAAATTAATTTTTTTATAATTTTTTAGTTAAAATTTATATATTTATCTTTTAATTATAATAATTATAAACTTTTTTTAAACCTAAGGGCAAAATAGTAATCTTTCACAATTATCAATTAAAAAATTATTTTTATCTATCACATCAATCAATTCATTCACAAACTTTTACAAACTTTCTCTACACTTTCCACTCACTTTCCCTTAATCCAAACAAACTCACTTTCCCTTCAAATCCCTCCTTTTCCACTCCCCCTTTTTCATCTTCAAATCCAAACAAAGCCTAAGAGCAACTTGAATAACAATTGTACTACAATATACATGATTGGGGAGCAACCCAAGTGGAACGCTAAGAGCATTATTTTCTACTAGCAAATCTCTTCACTAATTTTTATAGTTTTTGGTACAAAGCGGTCACAAAAATATAAAAATATGAGATACATAATGTGATTTAATTTTAAAAAAGAATCTTAAAATGGGCCGATAGACCAACATGGGAAAGTGGCCCGACCCAAGTTTACATGGGCTGCATTTTAATGAAATTGACTCATTTTTTGTATAAATTATATTAGGCTCATATATATATATATATATATATATATATATATATATATATATATATATATTTAAAAAAATTGAAACATCCTTAATTTTTTTTTAATTTTATACATTTTACGATCAATTTAACATTTTCTCCTTTTTCACACACCTCAATTTAACATATCATTAGTGTATGAGAACGTTGTAGACACACGACTTTCTCAACAATGTCGGAGGTTCTGATACACATGCACGCAATTTCAAAAACTTTAACACTAAATTCAGTGTTCTACTAACTTTAGGGATGATTAATTTTAGTATTTTTGGAAATTAGTATTTCATAAAGTATTTTCCATAATTATGTTTTTGCATACTTCTGAAAAATACTTTTTAGAACACTAAATTTATTATATCAGAAAATAGTTTCTAAAGTATTAAAATTAATGTTTTCGAGAATTATTTTGAAACACTAATTTTAATGTGATTTCTAAAAGTATAAAAGTGGAGAAAACACTTGAAGAAAAATTGTGCATTTGGCTTGGCTCCGTCGACACTATTGATGAAGTCGTACACACTTACAACATGCACCAGATTTACATTGTGTGTGAAAACTAAAAGAGAGGAGGGAAAAGATAACAATGTAAAAGCTGAAAGGGGTTGGAGGAAAAAAGTAATATGAAAATAGAAAGAATTAAAAATACCTACTAAAATAAGTAGGGACACAAGTATCTGGAAAAAAAATTGAATGTTAGAAATGTAAAATTAAAAATAAAATAAAATAAAATAAAAAATAAAAATATTTAGATTTTTTAAAAAGGAAAAGTTTTGTATAATTTAGTTAATTAACTGTTAAAATGATAAAAGAATTTTATAAATTAATGTGGATATTTTGATTATTAATATTAAATTAATTTTTATTTAAATTAAAAAAAAATTAGAATGTTAAATATAAAAATTATGGTTTAAATTTAAAAATGAAAAAAATAATAATTAAATGTTATAAATGTGCCCCAAAATGTTGAATATGTGTTATATGGTTTAGTTATTTAATTGTTAAAATGATGAAAGAGAATTTTATAAATTAATGTGGATATTTTGATTATTAATACTAAAGTAATTTTTATTTAAATTTTAAAATTTTAAAATGTAAAAATTATATAATTTAAATTTAAAAATTAAAAAAAGTATTTAAATGAATATTATAAACGTGCCCCCAAAATGATGAATATATGTTTATATGATTTAGTTAGTTAACTATTAAAATGATGAAAGACATTTTTATAAATTAATGTGGATATTTTTTATTAATATTAAATTAATATATTTAAATTTAAAAATTTTAAATTGTAAAATATCAAAATTATATGTTGATTAAATTTAATTGGAAAAAAGTATTTAATTCAATATTATAAATATGGCTCAAAATGTTGAATATTTGTGTATATGATTTAGTTATTTAATTGTTAAAATGATGAAAGACAATTTTATAAATTAATGTGAATATTTTGGTTATTTATATTAAATTAAATTTTATTTAAATTAAAAAATTAAAATGTTAAATGTAAAAATTATATAGATTGAATTTGCACCAAACCAATTAGAACTGGTAAAAAATTAATTTACTGACTAAAAAATAAAATAATTTATTTTATATATTAATTATTATGGTATCCTCTTCAGATTTTATAATATCTAATATTATAATAAATTATATTTTATCATAAATTTCTCGTAGAGAAATCGATTATGTGCCAGATAGTGAAGAAGAGAAAGACATTGTCCGCTCTAAGGAAAAACTAACACATGAGCGATGTATGTCACAATGGATAAGAGCTATGACAACCCAACAAGCTGCTGAAGCTAGAGAACAAGAGTCATTGTCTCCGTTGTCACCCTCAACTCCTAAACTTGGAGATGGCAATGACGGAGAGGCTTTTAGGTCATGTAACATCAGTCCTCTTATTCCTAGACCAGCTGGTGTGGTCCAAGCTGCCATGAGAAATAAGTAGTCTGATAGTCCCTTATCAACGCAACAATTTTTGTCTGATATTGACCGAGCCACGAACATGGTGTTCAACACTAACCCATGGTGTTATGCACTTCATTATGTGAAATCTAGAGGTGTGTTGTCATATTAAGTTTAGTGCGTTTAAATTTATTCGTGCAATTAATATAAAGGTTTGCATGTTTTATTAATGTTAGGGCTACCAGAAGTCACGACATTGATTTATATAGACCATAATTTTGAAAGAATTCTAACTGTTGTTACTTTTGTGGACTTTATGACCCAACTAGCAACGAAAATTTTACTATTAACTTGAAGGTATGATTAGTTAATTTGTTATAGATTCAAATATAGTCTTTTATAAATAGTTTCAAATATTTATTTCAAGACCCAACTGGAACGATTGGTGCTAGCTTACATTACAAAGCTAAGCAGCACCCACAATATGGAAAAGACATTATTGTCAGTTGTGTGTTAGTTTTGAAACAGGTATTATTTGTGTAACATGATCTCATATGTTATTTATGTGTTGAATTGATTCTGTTTTTTTTGTCTCTTCAGATTGTGGTGTTTGCCCCCGCCCATATCCTTGGTCTTTATTTGTTGAACATAACCAAAAATAATGTACAACAGGTGAGTATAGCTAGTCAAATTTTATTTATGAATCAATGATTATTCTTTAACAATTATTGTATGTTACATTTTTTTTACAAGTTATTTCCAAGGATATTTGATTCAATGAGCAAAAAATTATTGAATTTGAATTTTAGGTTGTTTTGTAATTTGTATGACTATAATTTAATATTTTATTTGGATCATAAAATTTTAAATTGAACAACTTTATTATTAATTATTGGTAGAATTGTGCATTTTATTTAGTTACATGTATTTGTTATTTTTTTATTTTGTTATTTATAATTAATATATGGTCCTTCTAGCTATTTTTGAAAAATTCGTAGGGGTCAATGTTAAGATGGTGGACCTCATATTATTTTATTATTTTATTATTTTTGTGTTTCACATTTACATATAAATATAAGAGTATATGTGTGTGTTTTGGGTTCAGACACTTGAGAAAGAATAAGCTTCCAACTTACTTCCTCTTCAACTTAAGATAAAAATTTTGTAGCAGTTTCTTTGAAGTTTGGCTTCATCAACAGTGTTTACACCTGTGTGTTTCAAGATGTTTAGATATTTGAAACTCAGTACGGTCTTAATTATGTGATGTAAATGCCATCAAGTGGAAGGCTGATCAAACTAAACCAAGACATGACACTTGTTGATTTGTTGAATGAGATACATAGGAGGCTGCTAAAAGGAATAGTAAATGCATCAATCAAGTTCATTATTGTTGCCCAGTTAAATGTGAGGATGACCAAAAGCAATATACTTCATATCCTTTGACTTGTGATGAAGATGTGGCATTCATGTTTCACAGATTTGTAGAAGACTCGAATGAGTTGCTACTGGATCTGCTTAGTACTTTTGAAGATATGGAAGCTTAAGAATTCCATATGTGGAACATGACCAATTCATTTGAAAGACATTAATTAAATTTAATGTAGCTTTCCATATATGTTAACTGTCAATGTTTAGTTTGTTAAGTGATAATGTTTAGTTGAAGGACGTTTGTGTTATGTGCTTTGTTATTTTTTTTGAAAGCTAGTGTATAATAAAGTATTATTCAACAATACTTAAGTGTTTGTTAAAGTTTAAACTTATTGTCTTAATTTCCATGTAGTACTAAAGTGTTAAAGTATGAATAATAATTAAGTATTTCATTGAGAAATGTGATTAATTTGAGTTGCAATGAAAACTAAAAAATGAAAACGTAAACCCTAAAGTAAGAGAAAAGAACGGTCCAGATCATACTGACAAAATGAACAATGTAGATCGTCTCAATCTTGTAAGGTGCACTATTCATGCATCAAAATATTTGTCTCCTTGTGACAGGGAAAAGAATGGCTCAGATCACACCAATGAAATCAATGATGTAGATCTTACAATGTTGTGAGGTGCACTATTCATGTGTTAGAAGATTTGTCTTTTTGTGATAGGGGAAAAGAACGACCCGGATCGCACCAACAAAATCAACAGTGTAAATCGTCCCCATCTTATGAGGTGCTTTGTTCATGTGTCAAAAAATGTATCTTCTTGTGATAGGGGAAAAGAATGACCTAGAACACATCAACAAAATGAACAGTGTAGATCATTCTGATCTTGTAAGGTGCACTGTTCATGTATCAAAAGATTTATCTTCTTGTGATAAAGGAAAAGAAAAACCCAGATCGCACTGATGAAATCAACGGTGTAGATCTTTCCAATGTTGTGAGGTGCACTATTCATGCGCCAGAAGATATGTCTTCTTGTGAGAGGGGAAAAGAACGGCCCAAATCACACCAATGAAATCAACGATGTAGATCGTCCCCATCTTATGTGGTGCACTATTCATGCATCAGAAGATTTGTCTTCTTGTGATAGGGGAAAAGAACGACCCATATCGCACCGACAAAATCAACAATGTAAATCTATTGTTTTGTAAGGTGCATTGTTCATGCATCAAAAGATTTGTCTTCTTGTGACAGGAGAAAAGAACGACCCAGATCACATCAATGAAATCAACAATGTAGATCGTCTCGATCTTGTGAGGTGCATTGTTCATGCATCAGAAGATTTGTCTTTTAGTGACATTTGAAAGAACGACTTAGATCGCACCGACGAAATCAACAATGTAGATCATATCAATGTTGTAAAGTCTATTATTCATGTTGCCTATAAATATACTGATGCCATTGAAAAGAATTCATAAACCTAGTTTTTGTGTTTTGTGTTATGATTTATTGATTACTTGCTTGGTTTTTCATTTAGTTTCAGTCAAATTTTGTTTAAATAATGTCTTTTATTTGTCTAGTCTATTACAATGGTAGGGTGAATCAAAATGTTGAGGGTTGTTCCTTCGTGGGTAAAAAAAATAATATGTATTAATCGTGGTATTGATGTTGAATATTTAAAGAATAAAATTCATGCGATGTTAAAACTTAATGCTAATTTAATCATTTCGAAGATAGAATGCAGATATTTGCATTTTCTGAATCCTATTTTGTATGAAAATGGTGATGTATGTGATGATGAAGATCTTGAGTGTATGTTTGATAGCTTTGAGAGACAATATCAAATGAATATGATTGAATTGTATGTTCATGTAAATATGGTTGGGCCATGTTCTTTTTATTGTCTTGATTTAAACGCTAAAACAAAAACACCAGAATTAACCGACAACAATGATGATAAAAGGTTCAATATAACTTAGGCAATCACTAGTTGTGATGACATAAAAAAATAGGATCTCTACCAACAACTAACATTCCTATTTTACCACCGACAATTATTCCACTCTCGCCACCAAGAAATCATCATCACTCAAACATTGATTTTGAAACAAATTTGAGTGATGATGATATCAATCTTGGCCAACTTGAAGAAGTTAGCAATGTCAGTTCATCTAATACGGATGATGAAAGAGACTTCAGTGCAAACAACAATGTTATGGTACAATCACCATATGAACTTGAACTTCCCCAACCAACTAAAATAGGTTAATTTCAAAAAAAAATTGTTGTAATAATTTTTTTAAGTACTTATTTAACGTTGATTTTATTTCTATGTAGGCCCCTCAAACACTCATTTCTGGACGGAAACTCCACATTACAATTACATTGACTAGAGTTATCTTGATCAATGAACTTGATATCGTGGTTTAGATATCCTTAATTATTGAAGAGTTGGTGACAAATTGTATGTTGAGCTTTGTTTTCACATAAAAAATGATGTGCAAATGACTATTAAACATTATTCTATGAATGCACATCAAACTTTTGTTGTGGTTGAGTCCAGCCCAATTGTTTTATCTGTTAGATGTCTTAATAACAATGAAGGTTGTCCTTGGAAACTAAGGGCAATTATGTCAACTAAAATGAACAATAAATGGGTCATAAAGAAATGGGACGGCAGGCACACATGCATTAACCCAATGCTCTCTCAAGATCACAACAAATTGGACTCTAAGTTCATATGTTGTTGTATATTAGGTAAGTTAATATATATGTAATTATTTTTAAAGTTATCATATGACATGTTTAAAATCAAATGACTTATTAAAACATGCTTAACATTTATTTGTAGGAATAGTTACAGAAGATGTTTCCGTATCAATTTCAGTAATTCAATAAAGAATTAGTGGACAATTCAACTATAAGGTATCGTACTAGAAGACATGGAAAGCCAAACAAAAGACAATTGAAAGTGTTTATGGTGATTAGAGTGAGTTATATGATCTTTTACCAAGGTGGTTGGACAAGATGGTTGAATATTGTCCTAAGTCTACGTATAAACTTGAAACAACAAACTACGTGTCAAACAATTTAATGGATCATCATTTTCATCAATTTTATCGAGTGCTTTGGACATTTAGACCAACATATAATGCATTCAACTACACAAAACCCATTATACAAATAGATGAGACAGTTTTGTATGACAAATATTGAGACACATTACTAATTACTACCATAGAAGATGGAAATGCTCATATCTTACTACTTACATTTGCAATAGTACAAGGAGAAACACTTAGTGATTGGTCATGGTTTTTATATAACATTCGTCGTTATGTTATGATAAAGCAAGGTATTTGTATAATAAGTGATCAACACCAAAACATAAAGTCAGTCGTAGCAAATGCAACACAAGGGTGGCAACCACCTTACGCATATCATGTATATTGCATTCGTCACATCATCAGCAACTTCAACCATTGGTTCAAGAATACCAAATTCATAGAAGAATTCATCCACATAGGTACTAAAGGATTCCATTATTTTGATAATGTGTAATATTCAATTAACTATGATAAATAATATTACATGAACTTTTTAATTTATAGGGTACACAATGAGCAAGCATAAATTTGCAAGAAGGTTAGAAAGGTTATGTGAAGTGAGCCCTAAAAAATGTCATTGGATCAATGGCATTTCGCTAGAAAATTTGGCTCTTGCACACAACAAAGAAGGACATCGATATGGACACATGACAACAAATTTGTCTGAGGCTGTGAACAAGGTCTTAAAGGGTGCACGAAACTTTCCTATAACTGCATTAGTTAAATGTATATATGTTAGGTTGGTAGAGTACTTTGTTCAAAGGTTAGGTCAAGCAAACGCTGAGCTTGCAATGGGTAAACGTTATTGTCAAAAATTAATGGATGCTATAAAAACAAATCAAGAAGAGACAAGCTTTCATTTCGTTCGCAGGTATGATTGTGAGCGTACAAGATTTAAATTCGAAGAAGTCTTCAATCCAATAACAAAAAGAGGTGGCAAGATTTGCAATATTTTTTTAAATGAACAAAAATGTGAGTGTGGTGTTTTTCAAATATATAGATACCTATGTTCACATGCAATAGCAGCTTGTGCGCATGTTCGTATAGATCCATTAACTTATGTAGATGTTGCATATACTGACAAATATGTCAAAGCAGCATATTTTGGACAATGGTACCCACTGGAAAGTCATGAAAATATTCAACCTAATCATGGACTTCGCATAGTCCTAGACGAGATCGTATTGCGTGCAAAGGGACTTTCTAAATCCACCCACATCATAAATGAAATGGATTGGACTGAATCACAACGAAGATAATATTATGGACATTGTAGGGATGAATGACATAATAGAACTAATTGTCCTAGGCTGGATGAAGAACTTGTTAATAACTCATGAAATATTAATGTTTGGGTGTTGGTGGACTTATATGTTAATACGTATTAGTTAATATTTAATTATTCTAGTTAACATTTGTAATATTTCATAATCATATTTTATTTGTACTTCAACTCCATTCCTCTTTTATTGATTCATTAAAGACACAAATACATCACACATCTTTTAAGAAACTGCATAAACTTACATTACAAGACCTCATCAACATTCTAATAACCATTAATGATTATACAATTAGATGACACACTAATACATGTGACAAATGTGTATACTAGTTGTTATACAATGTTAATTGCATTCAAATTCTCCGACCATATCTTCGCATGTTTTCCAGCTTTAACCAACTACTACATTCAAATAAATAATATAAGCATAGGAAACAAAATAAACAACCTCACAATTTCTATTGTGTTAAAGTACAAAATGACAGTATATTAAATTAACAAACTACTACATATGGTACTTGTTGATTTCTCCACATGTGCTGGTCATAAGGACTTAGTATACATTGCCTCTGTCTATGACGAGCACCACTGTCTAGGTTCCTTCGAAAAACCTCATCACCATCTGCCTCATCTTCTATGGGGTTTGCAGTTTTCCCTACAAATATTGTATTCAGATCATGCCCTAAACTAAGATGTTGGGAAGAGTTACCCCCGCCAAAAAACCCTACTGTCTCAAATGCAAGCTGTCTAAACCGATAATTCATGAAAGATGTAGATAGAGACATCATTTCTCCAACATATGGACTAGGTGTATACTGGGACGTACTCGGAGGCGGAATACTAGGAACATATTTCATCAATATCAATGTCGGGATATGAGGTGCACCAAATAATGAGGGTGTCCCAAACCCAAAACCACTAATGTCACCAATATACGTGTCATGTGCACTACCATACACATACTTTGTGTCATCTCCATAGGAGGTTAATGTAGTGGCATAATATGTCCCTACAGGCGGGTCACTTACAGGAACTGGCACCTCTAAACCCTGGTGATCAACCCGCCTTCGTGGACGACTTAGCCCTCTTCCTTCTCGTTGACCAATCCCAATATGCTCCATTTCCATTAGATCAGGATGTGGTAATGTTGCAAGTCGGTCGACGTAGAAGGGAACCTCACCCTAGAAACCTCGTCCTACAGTTGCAAGCATTGGCCGATGATCTCATGCATCGACAAAAAATCAAAGGAGTCCTGATGTTCTTCATTGGTTCCATGATACATGTGCTCTAAAACATCGGTCTAAAAATAGCATAAAAGATATCATCATAAATTTTGAATTATTTAAATTACTAAAGTAAATAGTTTAATACATGCCAAAAAATTTACTCACCACATATCATTTCCTTGCACTTGTAGGAGATATCCATTGTTTAGTGTGCTTCCGAAACCACACCATGTATTCAGAGTTATTGTTCAAATGTGGTGTATCATACACATCTTGTGTCCAGATGGGGTCAAATTGTGATTGTCACTCCTGTACAAAGTGACCTGAATGATTGACTAGTCCGTGTAATCATTGCCTCGCAACGAAAGGTCATGCAATTTCTCTAGATAAATAGGAGGCGTAAGAATGTGTAGGACCATGTCAAATTGTCACATGACACGATCTGTGTAATGATACTCGATGATGTGAAAATTAATCAAGGAGACAGTAGACCTCCAAACTTGTGAGTCCTCAACATAGTAAGGAGGCAATGTAGGCAACAACTCCAAATATGGTTGCCATTAACTGTGATAGAAAATAAGAAATAATTACTAACCAATTATGAATTATGAATATAAATAAATTTGAATAAAATTTTTAGCGTATCAAACTAAAAACTAACACTTACATCCCCTCTCTTCATACGGTTAAGATATTTTTGATACTTCACAATTTTTTTTTCTCTCTCTAGGTTTATGTAAGACACTAGTTCACCTGTTATAAAAAGAAAAAAAATATTAGTACTTTAATGTACTTACTAACCTTGAACATCAAAGATGGATAAAGGTGGATGAGGTGGTGCAAATATAGGGAACTAGTACCATGCCCATAATTGCACCATAATAGCTAAACTACCAATTTCCTTATGGTCTTAATTGATGTAGACGCACAACTCCCTATACATGTTTGCCAAGATGCATGAACCCCAACTCATACGACCACAATCATCGTAGTCTTCAAACATAGCTAGGTATTTCAAGAATACAAATGAGCTTGAGTGATCAGTTAATAAATAGCCGTCGATGATTCATAAAATGAATGCTCTAGTTTAGCGTTGTTGACTATGGACATGCTCAGAGACATAAGAAAAGTGGTGATCAATCCAAATCATCCTCAATCGACCACCAACTAGCACAGACTCAAGGGGTATAATGCCCAAAAGGCGTTGCACAAGATCAACTCAATCCATAATTGCAAATCCAGTAATGGACACACCTGATATCTTCAACCTAAGTAAGATAACAACATCCTCCAATGTGATCGTACACTCGCCAAAGGGCATGTGAAAACTGTGGGTCTCTAGTCTCTAACGTTGTACTAGGATAGAGATCAAATGATTTTCCATAGAAAAGTAACTAATCTAGGTCTTGCCTAAAAACCCAACGCTCTACAATAGACCCTGAATATCAACTAGAATCTCACCATCACGAAACTTGATTTGTGTTGCTCTTCTAACCTTCAAAATCTTATCTTCAGCTTCATTCCATATGTGCTCAAATATATGAAATGGTTGTAGTCTCAAAAGGGAATCATCAATAGGTCCTAAATGCACAATTTGTCTAGACATCCTAAAATAGACAAACAAATATATAATTATACGATAAACTTAATATTATACACCAATTTAAATAATAGTCATACAACATAGAATCTATTATTACAGTTAAATTTTTAAATAAATCCTAAATTAAGAACAACACAAAATAAATATTTAATAAAACACTAATACATATTACACACAATTTCATCTCAAATGACCAAATAAATTAATTTATATTAATTTATTTCAAAAAAAATATTCATTCTAATTATGAACAACAAAGTTATTAATATTACTCAAATATAAACAACAAAGTTATTCAAACCACAACCTTTTTTTTAATTCTATTATTTACATAAATAAAATTTATAAATAAATAACTAAATACAATATTTTAAAAAAATTACATACCACAAAACTTATACAATAAATTAAAAATTTAAAGTAATCAAACAAACATAGATAAACCAATATTCATACTATTCTTATCCAAAATTAATATATATATATATATATATATATATATATATATATATATATATATTACATGTTCATCTCATTATTCACTTAATTCAATTAATTTTAATAAAAAAATTATATTACTCATCTCTCAAATAATATACATTATATTTATCAAAGCTATTATTATATTACTTAACTAATTCAAATAATTCAATAGTTCAACATTTTTATTAAAAACATCGTACAACTAATTTTAAAATAATTATAATATACTACAATATTTAAAGCAACAACACTTAAAATTCTTTTAGTAATATCTTGATTTTTTTAATCACGTGATTTTGAGATTTTATTTTTTAAACATGACTACACTTAATATTAAATATTAATTATTGGATTAGATTTTATCATATTTTTTCAATTTATATTAAGTAATTAACAATTTTAAAAATATGTTTAATTAGTAATTACATATATTAATTAATAATTAACAATTAAGACAATAATTTGATTAAAATATGGGTTATAAAAAGTATAAAACAATAAACGTTGCATAATTATTATTAATTGTAAGATATAAAAAAAAATTTGGCCAAAACTATAATGTATTATAATATGAAATTAAGTTATAATAGTGCATATATATATATATATATATATATATATATATATATTAATATATTCATTTTATCAATTATAAGATTAATTTTATTAAACTTTCGGTTAAAAATAAATAGTAAATGTATGGTCATTTATATTAATCATTAACAATGATGTCACAATATAAATTGATACTAATTATACTATAAACTATTTGAAAATTTGAAATTACATTTAATTAGTTCATATATATATATATTAATAATTTTTTAATTAAAAGATTAAATTTGACTTAATTTTTAATTACAAAAAAGTAATAAATTTTATATTAATTAATATTAATGTCAATTAAAATTAACCATTATGTTTTTTTTTCTAAAACCAAATAATTAATTATTATTTATTGTAAGAAACATAAATTTTTTATTATATTCAATGTCTAATACAATCATAATCATTGTTTCAATGCATATTAATTTACATTATTCAATTTTATTTGCTCATATATATGTAGATTTTTATTTCTCAAAAAATAATTACATCAATCTTAAAAACAGTTATTGATAGATATCCAAAAACATTTTTCATACTCCTTTTATCTTCATTCTTGAATCATATTCATTTTAGTTATGTTAAATTGTAAACTTTTTTTTCTAAAAAGATTATATTATGTAAAGAAAACTTCAATTTTATTAACTTGTGATTTTATTTATACAAAACTTAATGTTAACTACTACAAAGACATTATAAATTATACAAGTATTATATATCTTTATTTATATTTTAATTTATTTATTCATTAATGAAGAGTATAATACTATGACAAATAATACTAGTTTAGAATACTTGAAAATATAACTTACACATACATTATAAAACATTATGAGTTTATAATATATTCAATTTTCTACCACTAACATAGTTAAAAGAAATTATATTTAAAACTATCACATTAATTAAATGATAAAATAATATATTTTTAAATTTATATAATTTACTCTTTTTTTATCTGGACATTCTACGGGTCCATATCTAGTTTATACATATACATTACTTAAATTTAAAATATACAATACATTTAAAAAAATTTAAATTCTATATACTTACTATAACCAATTTGCAGAAATAGATGGAAAAATAATGTACGTGTTTTCTAACTTGCAAAATAACACACAAAATTAATAAAAACATAAATAAATAAATTATAACTAAATAAATAATTAAATAAATTATAAAAACTATAATTAAAATAAATAAATAATAAAAAAAAAAACAAAAAAACAAAAAAAAACTTACAAGGAAAGGAGAAGGAGAAGGGTGGGGAATGAGAAAAGAGATGAGGGTTGTATTTATAAAGGAGAAGGGAGAAGAGGGGGGAGGCTGCCATGGTGGAGAGCAAGACACAAGGGCCCTTGTTCGCCAATTGAACCACTAACAAAGCGCAGTGTCCCGTGCGCCATTTCGTCAAAGGTTGTCACGCCTGACCTGCTCCTACTTTTGCACCTTGACACTGTGACAGAATGTACAATGTTCAAATGCAACATTTCCATGCCATTTGAACATATATGTGTTTTATCAGAAATCACCTAAATAGATGTTTTTTTAATTCATGTTTTTTTTTTAATTTTTTAATTTACTTGGGTCAAAAAGCCGTGAATACACATATGTAAGGATAAAATTACCGGAAAAGTAATCGGAAGTACATGAATAAAAATAATATTTGAATCAAGAAAAAAAAAAATTCATTGTGTAGACACGTGTAGAATGATTTAAGAGAGCAGAAAACAGAACTGCTTGAATTAAGGTTTGAACTTTAAAAATCTTGTGAATGTGATGCTGACACTCGAATGATGCCATGCTTGTTCCATCTTTGAATTGGATTAAACTATACCCCGAATTCCTCACATTCATATGCAAAACCCATTTTCCTTCTTTCACTTCACTCACTTAGCTTCTTCTTCAAGCCAACTCCATGCCAATTCCATTCACTTTGACTTTTAAGCCCTCGAATTCCGCTCCATCTCCATTATTCTACTTCACCACCTCTTCCCTCCCACATGGAACCACCCTCTTAATTGCATTTCCATTTCATTTTCCCTTTGCGTGTTTTTCAAAAAGTTTGAACCTTTATGCAGTGATTTCCCCCTTTCCTCTACTGGGTAGGCTCGGTTTTTCCATCCCCTGGTGGTTTTCTCACTTAATCTCCATGTGGGCGTTCGCCATTTAGTCCAAGTTTGGATCTTTGTGGATGATCACGAGATAGTTATCCAGTGCGTAAGTGAGAACCCCGTTTTGTTTTTAAGTTGGTTGTGAGATTTTGTCTGTTTTTGCTGCTTTTGTTATCATGGTTTTTTTTTTGTTGGTTTGATGTTTACTGCTAACGTTGGTCTTTCATGCGTTGCTTGTTTCTATTTTTTTTTGCTGAATTGCGGTTTTCATTTCATCATTGCTTTTGTTGTTGACTGTGGTCACGGTTTTATTGGAACTTGAGAATTGCACGACGCATCACTGGGTTTAGGTTTGCAATCATTATATATATATATATATATATATATATATATATATATGAAATGGAATTGTGTAGGAAAATTACTCTCCTGATTGACGAACTTGTTTGTTGTTGGAACTTGGAAAGATTTTCGAGTATTCACCTATACTACAGTAACTACACTATTGAAATTTGATTTAAGTTGTATCTATAATTTATTATATTGTGTTCCATGTGAAACAGGATCTTTAAATTTTAAACACCACTGTCAAAGTTTTCATTCCATTGTAGTGTACCTGTGGGCTGTGGCAGTTATTTTGCTCAGCATATTTTTATAGTTTACATGCTTTCATTGAATTTGTGATTTTCTTGATCTTTTTTTACTCTTGTAAATTTGTATCAAGTAACTGTTCCATCTTTTCTGACTTGTTTTTGGTCTCATTTTCCTTACTTGCAGGTTAAGGATATGTCATCTGATTTTAAGTTAGACATTTTTTCGCAGCATGACCCTGAAGAACCAGGGTTAGGCACCATCGTAACATCAAAAATGTTAATAGATGAAAAAGTTAATGCAGTGCACACCGTTCGTGAGCAAGGAAAGTTGTCAACCAACAACTTTGCCACAAACGCCGAGCGCAGAGCTTTGAATGATAGGTGTGAAATAAATATTCTTAACATATTTTTATGTATTCATGCATTTTCCTTTCTTTGCTTTGCTTCTATTCTGTTACTGTAAATTTCACTCGGAAGATTTCATGTTCATGTCAATTTTCTTAAAATCTGTTTCACTTAATTGTTCTGTGATATTTTGATTTGATTTTTGGATGTTTGAAAATTCTTGTTTAAATTTTGGTTTCTTTGGGTGCATGTTTTAACCTTGTAACGCTATGATTGTTGATGAATTAAATATAGTGGTTCTTAAGTAATATGTGGCACACATTCACCTTTACAAGCAGATTTCTGAAAGCAAACAAGGCTACAATTGGTGATAGTGTCAGTCTTCTTGATGAGGTGGAAAGGCGTCGTTTGCATGGATCATCTAAGAAGTCTGGACCTCTTATCTCTGGAGCAGCTTACTGCATTTCTTCATGCTCTATGATAATGTTGAACAAAATTGTTTTATCAGGTTATAATTTCAGTGCAGGAATATCATTGATGTTTTATCAAGTAAGTTAGTTCCCTGCCTTCTTTTTTGCTCTGAGGCTCTAATCAGACTAATTCTTAAGAATGATAGTTTTACTGCTTCTGGCTTAGTTTCTTTCCTGGAGCTTATTGTCAATGCAAAATCGATCATGTAATCTTTATTCTTCCTTGTACTTTGCAGAACTTTATCACTTCTCTGGTTGTTGTTCTGTTGTCTCTTTCTGGTAGAATTTCAGTTGAAAAGCTCAGCTGGAGGCTGATCAGGGTCTGGATCCCTGTGAATGTGATATTTATTGGCATGCTTGTCTCGGGCATGTATAGGTATAGAATAAACTCTACTCTTTGTGTATTTTCCTTAACACCTATGGAGATGTTGTTCCACTGCTCAATCTTCTGGTTCATTTTTTTTTTCCAGTTTGAAATACATTAATGTTGCCATGGTAACAATACTCAAGAACGTGACAAATATCTTAACAGCACTTGGAGAATTGTATTTATTTCGTAAACGACAGAATTCCAAAGTGTGGACTGCAATGTTTGTGATGGTAAGTGGCATTCTTTAATCGTACTCAATGTGCTGTTATTTTCAGACAATTTGAGTTTAGTTTCTACTTACTGGTTAGGATCATGTGTTGAGTAACATCTGATGTTTCCAATAAATCTAGCAGTTCAAATTCTCAAATTTTAATTTTTTGTTTTTCAGTCAAGGTGAAACATACTAGATATTTCATGATGAAAATACAACAATTATGACTAATTTGCTGTTTCATCAGCTCAGAAATCGCAGAAAAGAAAATGCTGATAATTTATTCATCAAGTTATACGTCTTCCTATAAAAAATTTCAATAAATCTATATTATTGATTAACTTGCTGAGCTGTATTAGTTATGACTCTTTTAAGAAGTATCAGTGTAAAAGTTTCTGAAGTCCTTTTTTCCTTCTCTATGCATACTTCATACAGATTATCTCTGCTGTCAGTGGTGGTATTACAGATCTCTCCTTTGATGCGGTTGGTTATGCCTGGCAGATTATCAATTGTATTCTTACTGCAAGCTATTCAGTATGTGTATTTAGCATTTGTTTTCTTTCTATATTCTGTATGAGACTTCTCAGTTTGATTGGGATTGATAATTTCGAGAAGGAAAATGCTAACAAGTGCCCTTAGGTAACTAGTTAAAGAATCAAAAGTGTAAAGATTTTATTGAAAAGTGTACCTGTACAATCGTTCATGTGACTTTATTGTAATTTTCAATGAAAGCTTTCTACATATTGATATCTTAACCAATACCCTAAAGGTCCTGGTTAGCTAGCAAGACTTTTGAGAATGCCAACCTTTTTGGGGATCAAATTCCAATTATGTCCAATCTAAGCTTTGGTTAAATGTTTTCCTTTTTGTGACAGCTTACCCTTAGATGGGTAATGGATGAAGCAAAAAAGTCAACAAAATCTGGATCTCTTAATGAAGTTTCAATGGTGCTGCTGAACAATTTATTGTCTTTACCTTTTGCCATCATCATGATTTTCCTTTTTGGCGAGTGGCATTATGTAATACATGCGTGAGTGAATATGTTTCTTTACTCTAGAATTCAATTAGCCCTTCTGCATGCTCACCATTATTTTGGTTTTGATTTCCAGCGACGTACTTAAACTGCCAATGTTTTGGGTGGTTGCTACAGCTAGTGGATTTCTTGGACTTTCCATCAGCTTTACCTCAATGTGGTTCTTACATCAAACTGGCCCTACAACATATAGGTAACTTTATGGAGTTGAAATTCAATACATAGATATCCTTGCTAAAGTCACAAGGACAGGAACATAAACTACCATATAAATATGTGGTGTCTTGTGGACAAAATTTGATGAGGACAGAAAAGGGTGTCAAAGATTTCAGTGGAACATACTAAATTGTGGTGCATTTAGAATTTGCTTAGGTAAACTTCTTTAAATACATTTCTAGGAGAGAAAAATAAGAAGGAATTTCTATAAGTTAAAATCAGCTTATGAATAAGTTAATTTGTAGAAGCTCTTTTCTATCAGCTTCTCTAAAATCTTACTTTTAACTTATACATAAGCTAATTTTAGCTTGTTGAAAAACTTATTTTGATTTACTTTCTTATTTTATCTCCTAAAATTGCTTTTAGAGAAGTTTATCCAAATAAATCTTTACTTAAATTTGATTGTTTTAGATATTTGTTATATTTTGAGTTCTTTTTCCATCCATTAATGTATCATAAGTTTGTCTGTTTTACAGTCTTGTAGGTTCCTTAAACAAGATTCCAATCTCTATTGCTGGCATTCTAGTGTTCAAAGTTCCTCTCAGTGTATCAAATTTATTCAGCATTTTATTTGGTAATTCATCAGAATCACTACTTCTGGAAATGGTTCTCTTCCTTTTTAATCTTATTAACATAGAAAGTGCACGCTTTTTTCAGGTCTTTTTGCTGGTGTACTCTTTGCAAGAGCCAAGATGTCGTGATGAAGTGTGAAAATTAATACATTTATGATAATTATATAGGTTTTTGATAAGACTTGCAAATTCAACATTTAATAAATATAGCCCTCAAACATGTAATAATTATCTGATACACCTACAAGGAAAGTATCAATTATCAAGTTTTCCTGGCATAGAAATCATGAGCAGGCAAGGCTGTTACAAGTTATGTTATTTATTTTTGTAGTTAAATTCGAATTATACACAGGAACTATAGCAGTTATATGTTATTTATTTTTGTAGTTATATTCGAATTAATCCCTGGAACTACAATACCGAATGAAAGACTTGAATTATTTTGGCACTTGTTTATTTCAGTAAATGAATTTGTAATTTTGTTCTTGATGTGGATGTTATTTTTTATTGTTTTTTTTTTCTTTTTTGGAAGTCATGATGTGACATTATTCTTTGACAAACACATGAAAAATAAATTGATTCTTTGATAAATAATGGAATGTCCAATTTAAGACAACATGAGATAACTTCGATTTTGTGCTATTTAACCAAATCATTTTCGTTGTTATCGAGCATTATGTTGTTTATAATGCCTATCTGTTAACAGGCCCGACTTTAAGGTGGGCTCTAAGAGGCCTATATTATATATATAAAATGTTGAATTTGCAAGTATTATATATATAAATGTTGATTAATCCTCATTTTTTATATGACCAAATATTATATAGGTTTTTTTTTATTAATCTTCATTTATATACTTTATTTGTGTCATATATTTAGTTAATGTAAAATCTTTAACACATGTCTCTTATATTGACTAATAGATATTTCGAACATAAGTTTATAAAATCAAATATCTGTAAGTCATTTTATAATTATTTGATAATGGGCGACATGATAGGTTTAATAATAATTATTAAGATAGACTTTTATATTATTTTAAAAATGTAAATTTGGAATTAACTTAAACCTATATAATTGACTTATAAGATGAATATTATTTTTAATTTATATATATTATTTTAATCTTAAATGCTCTTATTTTGATGAATAAAAGTGAAAGAGAAAATGAATGAATAAATTATATAAAAATATTAGTATAAATTAAAAATTAGTTTTTAAAACATGTATTATTATTATTATTAAAAATATACTATAAAAATTATTTAATTATTAAGTAATGGTGCATTTAGACTTTCCATCCCAAAGCATGCCTAAAGTTGAAGGAAATGTAATATATGGTGGATGATTTTTCAAATTCTCAATTTCACTCGAAACAAAGGAAATACTATATACCTCCCCTACATCTTTTTTTCCTAAATCGCCAATAACATACATAGTGTAGAGCATTCTTTTACAAACTATTTATCAAATTTGAAACTAATTTATCATATAGAATTGTTCTACTGACAATCATTTTCTAATATTCTACAAAAAGTGCCAGAAAATTATTAACATTTTGAAACGGTTAGAAAATGACTGGTCACAGACTCACAATACCTCTAGATTCTGTACGGTCAAACAAACTCTTCTTTATATATATATATATATATATGCTTCTTATTCGAATTCATGATCACTTATTAAGATAAAATTAAAACTTGATCGGTATCAGTTGATCTATGCCAGTAATGCTTCTATAATTATATAAATAAATAAATAAATTTGTTCATATTCCAATATTTAATAACTATTGGATGTTAATTTAAAGGCCATGATCATCGTTGGAGAGACATTATTATCACATTTTTTTTAACCATGGTACCAAATATCCATCATTGACTACTCTCTGCAGGTATCATAGTGTACATAAAATAAATATTTATCTCGTAACATAGTTTATTTCATATTCAATATCAAAATTTCAAATTCAAAACAATTTGGTTAAAGGACATAAGTTATTATCACTTGTGTCCCAATGTTGGTACCACATATCTTTTTATGAAGACTAAAAAATGATTACTAATAATTTAAAACAACACTATCCATTACTTTAAAAATATCACAATTTAGCTTCAAAGTGAAATATTGTTTATTTTGATATGTATTGGATTCTCTTGATTTTATCATTGAAAAGATGTTCTTAGAATATTAGAACAAACCCTTAGTCAAGGCTAAAAAAAAGTAACTGAGACTTTAAGACTATTAATATCATTTGGATCACTACATCTATATTGTATATTTACTTATGATGTAAGTTGTCTACATATACATGTAACAAATAATACAATTCTTTTACATGTGTTGTTGTAGTGGCACAATATATATATATATATATATATATATATATATATATATATATATTATATGGAACATATATATAGTAGCAAGTTTATTCTTTAACTATGCACTATATATAAAAGACAAGGAGGGATTAAATTATACTAATGTAACTTTTATAATTATTATATCATTTAATAACTTTATATAAAATTTGAGTTTTATTAATTTAACAGTTGAATTGAAAAATTATTTTACTTAAATCATATATACAATATTTTATATTAATATAAAATTATTTGATATCTCATCTATATAAATTAAAATTAATACAATATATACTTTTTAAAATATGAATACTTTGATCACTTTCTTATTATTATCCAATTTTAACAAAATTTGATATATAAATATTGATAGTATAAAATTATAATCCAACAAGTAGAACAATAAAATTCATTTTGTATATAAAATAATTGAGTAGTATAATAATTGATAAAAATTATACCGATATAATATTTAAAGATATTTTCTTAAATTTAATTTATAGGGAAAGTAGTTATTTGCAATTTAGCCACGTGGGCTCCTTCCCTTAATGAATATCTATTATATGAGTTAATAACGTACTTAAAGAACAGATTGTAATCTTTGACCAAATATGTCCTTGTGATCACTAATTCATTTATTTCATGCATTTCAAAATTTAGTAGGCGTTGAGCAAGTAATCAAACAGACATAACGGAAACAGCAATGAAGGAAAATTACTGCAAATTACCTTACCATAATTAGCTGTAAAAACAAAAAAGAAAACACTAATTATTAACTACACTATTCGTTTCCAACAAAACAAGAAGAACCTTGCATATATTTTGGCGCTTTTTTTTTTCCAGGAAGATATTTTAAAGACAAATTTGGGGTACAATAACATGTTCTTAATTTCTTTATTTTTTTAATTTTAAAATTTATTTTTGATATATATATGTATACCAAGAAGATAAATAGTGATATTCAGATAGACAAGATAATTACATAAAATGCATGCCACGTCTCACCTTAAACATTTTAGAATTATATTTTATGTTTAGCAATGTGACATAGAAGGAATTAGTCCCTCAACATTATAAATTAAAGTTCAAATATTTATTGAGAGGGTCTATATTAAGTGTCGACAGTACCTCAAAGAAATGGTAAACTTCGAAGGTAGGTAAATGAAATTTAATTTAATTTTTTAATGTAAATGTTATTCTTTTATTTATTACCCTATTTTGCACTAGTCATTTAATCCTCAAGCACGATAAATGGACGGGTGAATGATAGATAAGAATATAGTGAATAATATTTTTTCACATATCGAGAGTGAAATGTGTGGAGATAGGAATAAAGGAGGGAAAAAAAACAGAAAATAAGAAATATGGTGAGAGAATAGATTATTAATAATAAAAAAATAGATAAAATCAAGAATTTAAAAATGAAATGTAAAAAATGAGATGTAAGGAAAAAGAGAGATTAAAAAAATAGATTAGATAATTAATAAGTAATATATTTGTTTAATCAATAATCATCTCTCTATTTCAACATACACTAACGAGGAAATAGATTAATACTCGTGAATAATCAATAATGTTTGTACCCAACTTTGATAGAAATATTTGGTTTAATTGGGTATGAGTATGAATAATATCTAATTTATTAAATTTACTACAAGAATTAAATGAATATATGCTTACTTATTCTTATCCATCATCACTTTAAATTTTTTAGAAATTTAATTTACTTTAAATTTATGTAATTTGCACTCAATTTTAAATTTCTATTATATGAAATTTAGTTTATCTAATTTTGTAATTTAATTTATGTAATTTTGTAATTATTACTCTATACTGACTATTTTTAAACTTTAATATCTTTTAATATATATCTATTCATAAAATCTAAGAAAAAAAATTGAAAAATATAACTTTTATTGACACAATTTAAAATTTTAATTTAATATTTTAGTTTGCACAACATATAAAATGAATATTTATCGTATTCAATTAAAATTTTAATAAATAAATATTTTTAAATATACTAAGTATACGTAAATAGTTATTATAAAATAATCTCATTAAAAATAATATCTATAATTTATATGTAGAGAGAATATAATATTAAAATTTATTATTTAGCCTATACAATGCATAATATAAATTAACTAGTGCGTTACAAAAAAAAAATTAACTAGTTATGCCTTTCATTTTTTTTGTAGATTTTATTAGATGTAAATTGAAAAATATCATAGAGTTTAAAAACATAAATATAATTTAAATCTAAGGAGACATTTAGTAAGGGAAAAAAAATTTCATACCTAAGAATCATGATTTCTATAAATTATAAATCTTGATAATGATTACTGAATAGTTAAAATATGTTTGATTACTCCTAAAAATATTTATATAAGATTTATGTTTTGTTACAATAATATATTCTTGGATATATATATATATATATATATATATATATATATATATATATATATATATTATTTTTTCAAAAATATATTTATATAAACGTAAACATAATCTTAAAATTTCGTGTAATTAACATATTATAATTAACTATTTAATTATAAACATTTAAAATAGATGAAAATAAAAAGGTAATGAATTACCTTATTAACAAAACTTTATAATATTAGTGAGTGAATGATTTAATTACAAGATTTTCAAATTATAATTTTAAGTTTAACGTTGGAAAAGCCGACGCTATTTTTTAAATATAGCGTTGTTTTTTTTTACACTAATTTAATTTAAATTAAATTAAATTAGTGTCAAAAAATTCGACGCTATATTTAAAGAATAGCGTCAGCTTTTCCGATACTAAACTTAATTTAAATTTAGTATCGAAAAAGTCGATGTTACATCTTAAAATAGCGTCGGTTTTTTCGACAGTATACGTGCTTTGAGAGAGATAAAGATAATTTTTCAATGTTATATATGCATAATGTGTTCTAGTACAGTTGGTTATCAAATTCACTTAAGACCTCAAGGTTCACGGATCGACTTATTTAGCGTCGACGAATAATCGACAATATTACATCAGTTTTTATGATTTAGAGTCGACTTTTGGCTGACTCTAAATCGAAACATTCTTGTAGTGAATTAATATTAAATATTAATATTATATATAATTACATGTCAAATAAATTTTTATTTACATATATTTTTTTATATATCACTATATATAACATTTTTTATTGTGTCAACATATTTTATTTAACATATATATATTTTATAATTATACATTTTCTCATAGTCATGGAGGAGGCAAGGCGTTGCTAGCCCCTTGATTCCGTCACTGCAAAAAACACTATTCTCATATTACTTCTAAATTCCTCAACAATTCAAATTTATCAACAAGAAAAATTATCTCTCAGCTTCATACAATTTTGTTTTTTGCAATTTATTATGTAAAAATGGGTTTTTTTTCCAAACAAAATTACTTTTAAAAAGATATATTTAAACAAAAATTAATTTTGATTATGGATCAGTTTTGTTTAAAATTATAAAGAAAACTAATTTTCAAAAAAGTAATCATTAAAGAACTGATATAAGTTGCTGCTTAAGAAAAATATTAATAAAAAGTACTTATAAAAAAATAATTTAAACATACTCGTAAAAATAATCAAATATACATATAATTAATCATTAAAAAAAAAAAATTCCCAATTATCTTACACATGCCATAAGTAACATCATATTAGTTTGGCATGCAAAAGAAATATATTTTTTTCTCACCACAAAATTTATACCCTATGTCTCCACGGGGAATTAATGTTGCAGGATCTTGTTGAAAAAAAAAAAAAAAAACTAGCAATGGTTAGACGTAGAACACCCTAACATAGTAGTGGAATTATTTGTTTCTTTTTATGCAACTAAGATATTAAACCAATGTTACGTACGTACATCATATTGAAATTTTGATCTTTTAATCTCTGGAATTCAACAACAGTGTAGATAAGGAAACAAGTGCAAGATACATTGAAAGTAAAACTACAAATTTTCAAACAGCGCAAACGTTGGAGAATGCTGATCCTAATATCCACTACATGGATGCCAACATTGTTTATTCCAAAGTCCACAAAACTAAAACATCCTAAGCTCAGAAGAAACAAACTCCACTCTTTCCTTGTAACCAATTATCTTGATCATTCACCTGCTGCATATCCATATTCTGGTTGTGAATCCCATAGTTATAGCAAAATGATGAACCAGAAGTTCCATTGAGCAAGTGAGAGAAACAGACATCAGAATCAAGGTAGCTAGGGTTTCTAGAGATGAACAAACTCTCATCCAAGCAAATGTTATTATGTGAGTTAACGTTGTTTGTGTTGTTAGGGTTGGAATGAGCAAACCCACAATGACTGACATCAGTGAGAATCTGACCACCACCATCATCATTACTTTGATCGTAGCAAGAAACAAATGAGGCTGAAGAGTTATTATTACTATTATTCCTGGAGCAGTGCTTAAGAGATTCATCAACATTGGCATTATTCTCCTTGAAAAGTTGTTGCATGAAGAGCATCTCATCATCGTATGACTCAGCCACTAGTGGTGGTGATGAGGAATAATTGATGTCAATGGAGAGAGAATCAGAGAGTTTAGGGTGGTGTTGTTGAATAGAGGGAGTGGTGACAGTTTTGGTGAGAGTCAAGGTTCTGATGTAGTCTTGGAGAATAGAGGAGTGTGGTTTTCCATTTGAGGTTGCTGCTCTTTTGTTCTTTCTTCTTGAGTTTTGTCTTCTTTTGGTGGCATTCCAATGGTTCTTTATGGCATTTTCTGTTCTTCCTGGAATGCGCTTTGCAATCTCTGCCCAACGGTTTCCAATCATCGCATGGCTTTCTACTAATATCCTCTCCTCTTCTTCACTCCAACTATCTTTCTGCAACATGTTAAATAACCAAGGAAAGTTATAGTTTGACTATTGCAATTAAGTTATAATTAGCATTGACATTTTTACATATAAATTAAGTACCAATGAAGCAGAATCTTTGTAGAAATACGAAACAATATAATTGCGTAATTGGATACACATATATACATTGATATATAGTGTGATGACTCATAGAAGAGTGAAAAACTAGCTAGCTAAGTCAACCACAGAAGGAAATTAATTCTTCTTATCAAAATTATTTATAAAATTAGTGAAATAGCAGTAGTAATAATGTGATAATCTCCTATGATTTCAGAAAGAAAAAATTAATTGTAAGCAAGACGAGAATGGTAAAACTGGAAGTATGTGAAATTTTCATAATGGAAGTGATAATATCTAGTTTTGATGTTTGACCCATGTCAACAATTGAGATGATATGGAAAAGGAATTATAAGAAGATTGATCAATATGCAGATTCTAATTAGATCCTTTAAAACTAATCTCAGTCTATATATGGATGCAACATAATTAAGATTCTTACATTTCGAGTTAATATCTTGAGAAATCCTAGTTAAATTAAGTACCAATTAACACAATTGCTATATATAAATTTACCCTATAGAAACAAGGAATATAATAATTGCCTAATTAGAAGAACATCTTGGTAGTGTGATTAAGTCACGCACAAAAGACTAGCTAAGAAAATAAGGAAACCTTGTCTTATTGAGGATAAAAATTTTAGTTTGTGTAGTAATAATATCCTAGAAAAGTAATCTAAATCTATGTCTTATAGTTCCATAATTAAGAAACACATGCATTTCAAGGCAATATGTTCAAAAAACCTTGTTAAAATGATTATTAATTTGTCACATTTCTTTAGCTCTGAAATTTGTGGAAAAAGACATTAAGATATTGATCATTCAAATAACGTAACCCTAGGGCCTAGTTTTTATATTGTTTAGGATGAGACTTTCTAAAAAGTATATACACAGAACATGAAAAGAAGAAAAAAAAAATAGCATCAAAGTGCACCCTATTGACAAGGATTAAGCGAGTGATAGACCTTAATATCAGGTCTCAGATGATTATGCCATCTCTCTCTACACTGTTTGCCAGCCCTTCCATCCAACTTCTCAGCTATTTGAGACCATTTTCTTACACCATGCTGCTTCACCAACTTCAACAGTTTCCTTTGATCACATAACAAATCACCACAAAATTTTAGTGCAAATACATATAAAAAATCAAATTAAGCAAAGCTATAGCACACATTTAAATGCATATATCTAAGAAGAAAATGTGTCACATCATATTACTCAACCTGTCTTCTTCATCAGTCCACTGTCCTTTGATCAAGGGCACAGACCCTTTCTTAGGTCTTCGTCCCACCACATTGAAATTCTTCTTCCCTGAAACATGCACATCATCTTTCAAGCACAGTGATGGGACTTGTTGTGACCAATTCAGAGCCTCTTCATGATCATTTGCTAAAAGCTGTTCAACCAAGCTTACTTCTTGAGTAATACCATTAGGCCACATGATCTTGTAGGTTGAACCCCCAAAACTATTACCATCCAAAGCACTTGCATGGCTAATATTGTTTGCAACGTTCTGTGGCTGTTGCTTCTGAGCATAGTGGCTTTGTTGTTGTTGTTGTCCCCACAAAAACCTATCTATGGCTGTCAAAGGAGGACCAGCTAAAGAAATGGAAGGGTTAGTGACCCTTAAATTTCCACATCCATGAAGTGGAATAAGGGAACCTCCTGCTGCTATGCTTGTCATGAAATCAAAAGGGAAAGAACTTGGTTTTGGTCAGGTTTTAAGGTTGTTTGTGAGGAAAAAATTGTGGATAAACAATGCTTATTCTACGCCTTGTAGTTTGACACATGGATTATGCACTATAGGAATCAGTAATGTTGTAACTCTTTAACTTCCCTTAGGACCAAATGTATAGAGTGGGAGGAATCATTGGATGTTATATAAGCCATGTTATTTCATTTATAATAATATATTTTAATTAGTTCTTAATTCTATTTTTTGAATTTTCTATTAATCGGGCTTATGAAAAGTTGTGGAATATTTTATTATGAGGTGTAATTGGTATTGAAATGCCACTTAATAATCATAATGGACTACTTAATGGCGATGATGACATAATTTTGAGTTAATTTTCCTTTGAAAGTCATTATTACATATTTAAAATCATTTAAGGGTGAGAATATTTTTAAATTTTTTTTTCTATAAAAAAAATGCATCTTGTGTACAGATTAACTCGGGATTGGAAGGATTTAGGTGATCATATCGCAAGAGTTGATAAGTTTAGTGTGTTAATTAAGTTAAATTATTTGTAAACTTCAGCTAGAGAATTTATAAGCATACTAAATTATCGCGCATATAACTAAATTTGTTTGGTTTTGAATTTTTTTAGTTCTTTTTCCATCCATTAATGTCACGTATGTTTTGTGTCTGTTTTGTAGGGTTGCATAAGCAAGATTGCAATCTATATTGCTATTGCATTTTAGTTTTCAAAGTTTCTATCAGTTCAGTGTATCAAACCTATTCAGCACTTTTGGTAATTTATCAGAACCACTTTGTACACTTTTTTAGGAACATAATGGTTATAATCTTTTAAGGCATGCTTGGATAATTATTTCTAGAAAGATTTAAAAGAGAAAAGATAAAAGAAAAAATTAAATTAAATTTTTCAAAAATTAAAATAATTTAAGCATAAATTAAAAATAAAGGTTTTGGAAAAATTAGTATATGAGAGAATTTCTATAAATTAATAACTAATGTACGGTGTATATTAATTTTAGCTTTTAATGGAAATTATTTCATTTTTTTATAAGTATTTACAAATAAGTTTATTAAATATATCCTTAATTTTATATCGAATTAAAATTATATATTGACACTATTTTAAGATATTTTTTTTTTGTTAGTGTACTCTATGCAAGAATCAAGATATTGTGATGACACCCTAATTATAATAACCCATGAAGTTCTACATTTATGGTAATTATATTATATAGGTTTTTGGCTAAGCCGAGCAAATTCAACTCTGAAGATATATATATAGCCTTCAGGTTGTAAATATATATATATATATATATATATATAGGAAGGTTCAAACGATACTGGTGTAACTTTAACTAAGTGTTATACCGCTCAATAATTTTATATTAATTGTGAATTTTAAAAATTTAACTGTTAGATTGAAAGTTCATATCACTTAGATCATATATATCAAATTTTATATTAATCTAAGATGATTTGATACTTCATTCTCATAAAACAAAATTGACGTAATATATACATTTCAAAATATACTAAAATATAAACACTTTGATTACCTTCAAGTTGTTGTTCAATTTTAACAAAATTTGACATATATGATCTAAGATATATAAACTTTCAATCTAACGGTTGAATTTTCAAAATTCACATTTAATATAAAATTATTGATATGACAAGGATTAGAATTTTAACCTTCACTATAAAACTCACCATTTAAATTATTAAGCTACTTAATTTTATAATTTTACCTCAAACAATATATTGCATATAACATTACTTATAATGTAGTATAAAATTACTTATATAATGTAGTATAAAATTTAAAAATAATAATTTTATTTAATAAATAATATTTTTTAGTAAATTCATTATAATTTATTATTTAATCTATTTTTATAAATAAATATAAATATTCAATATAAAATAAATTAATATATTAAATAATATATATTAATATTATATTATTTATTTTATAATATAAAAAATAATTCGTCACCCTAAAACACACTATAAATATTTAATTAATATATTAAGTTTATTTGTATCAACAAACAAATGGTCTTGATCAGTGTTTTAAAACCCGGACCGACCCGGTTGGTCGGACCGGTTGGACCGGGAACCTGTGGTCTAGCCGGTTCGAATCTGAAGTTGGATCGGTTATGCATTCGACCCGTTTCAAACCGGATTGAACCGGTCAATTTTCCGGTTCAACCAGTGAACCGGTGGGTCAAACCGGTTCAACCACTTTTTTTTTTCTTACATTTTTTTAAGGGACCATAAATCACAAAAATAATAATGAAAATTGAATCTCTTAATGAAAAAGCAAGGAGTCTTATTAAATATAACAATGACTACTTGTTCTAATATATTTGTTTGCAATATATACAACTTAAATAACTTTTATAGTATATTATTAATTTTAAATTATATATTTAATAATGCAATATCTATGTAAATATTACATATATTATTTTCTGATATTAATTGCAAGCATATTATATATGTACATATTATTTATATTTTTAATTTGTATTAATATACCGTTTAACATGTAATTTTTTTATGTATTTTTTTACAAAATAAAAATAAAACTAATTTTAAATAAGATACAAAAATTGAAATTTAAAATAAGATATGAATTTATTAAAATTTATAAGTATAAAATATATTTAATATGAATACTTTTTAATAAAAATAAATAAAAATTGAGTCATGCGGTTCAACTACTGACCCACCGGTTCAACCTTTGACCCACTGACCCAGTACCTTAACCGGTTCGATGACCGGTCCGGTTTTTAAAACTATGGTTTTGATTAAACTTCGCTAATCAGTTCATATTTTGTAGGCTTGACATTATGAATAGCTTGTGTGTATATTATAATGAAAAGAAATGTTAATTTATATAAGAAAACATATCTATTGTAGTAACCCAATTTCGTCCGGAAAATGTCAATTTTGTTTAAAAAAAATAATAGCAAAAAAGGTATATACAAGAAAGAATAAAAAAGACAAAAATATGGAAGCCAATTGTAACGCCTCATTTTTTTATACTTTTATGGGGGGTAATTTAGTAATTTTCATATGATTCCAAAAAAACCTAAAATTTCTAGCCCAGAACGGGCCGTTCCAAAACTGGAATGGGCCGTTCTAACCTTCCAAAAAACCTTAAAATTTCTAGCCCAGAACGGGCCGTTCTAAAACTAGAATGGGTCATTCCAACCTTACAAAAAGCCCTGAAATTTCTAGTCCGGAACGAGCTGTTCCAAAACTGGAACGGGCCGTTCCAACCATCCAAAAAGACTTATAAATTCTAGCCCAGAACGGGCTGTTCCTAGAAACTGGAACGGGCCGTTCCAACCTTAAAAAAGGACCTGTAATTTTTAGCCTAGAATGGGCCATTCTCGAACTACCAAAATATCTAAAAATTCTAGTCCAGAACGGGCCGTTCCGAAATTGGAACAGCTCATTCCGAAGTTGGCCGTTGTGAGTAAAATTGCAGCCCCGGAACGGGCCGTTCCAGATTCTGAACGGGCCGTTCCGGTCCCTCCAGAAAGTCTATAAATAGCGCCCCTTGCCTTCCCAAAGACACCTACACACACCCTTCCCACACACATCTCCACCTTGGACCAGAGGGAACCCGGAGGAAGAGACCAGTGGGTTACCACTCCTGAGCAAAGAATTGTAAGTATATTAAACTCATTTCTTTTTATTTTTTATTTTTATATTAGTAATATATCTGTCATTAGTTCTTATTTATATTCAAAATGTGATTAAACATCAAAATACAGTGTTACAATATTTAATGTAAATATCTGAAATTATTGTATCAAAAATTTTATTGGAGGAATGGTTAATTAGATGTGACATCTTTTTAACCTTTGAATTTAAAGTACAAGTTGTGACAGCTTATCTTTAAATTTTTCCTCCAAAAACAAAAATGTTCAACCAAGAAATTTTTTAACATCATAACATCTATAGCAATAATTATAATTAAAATTTTATTGAATTGACTTTGGTGTACACCTTAGTCAATTTTATATTTTTAGGTAAATGAGCTGAGACAGTTCAAGAATCATATATTTAACAAAAATAAAATTTAATTAAAAATATCAACACACAAATATTTTCTATCAAAGAACTACGTGACTCTGATTCTTCATTACACATGAAGATACGTAGGAGCAAGAACTAAATCTTGTCGAGCCAAAAAATAAAAATATATTATCCTCCTTTTTATATAACAATAATAATTTTAACCTTTTTTTCAATGCATAATTTAAATTAGTTAAATAAAATATATTGATAATTTTAGTGAGATAAATATTTTATAAATTATAAATAATTAGTTTAATTAATTAAAGGTAATCGTCTTAGGACGAACGTTGTGAGGTGCTAATACCTTCCTCACACGTAATCGACTCTCGAACCCAAAAATTTGGTTTTCGTAGACTATTTTCTACTTTATGGTTTTTCCAATGTTTTTCCGTAAAAAATAACATTGGTGGCGGCTCCTCTTTTTCAATTTATTTTTCGCCGTCCCGTCGCGACCGAGGTTGCTACATCTATTTTATAAATTATATTTTTATCAAAATTAATCATTGCACAATTTTTATATAGGCCCAAGTGCATGTTTAACTTACTGTCAAGTGGATCAATCGAAGTGAGATTACTTTAATTTAAATTCAAATTTTGAACGATCATTAAGGTTGATTTAATAGTAAAATATTAGATAATATGTATAGGATTTTATATTTAAGTCTTATTATTGTCAATATTGATCTAAAAAAATATTTAAATTTTGAATATATAATTATATTAAATATTAAAAAATATTATTCATAATAATTTTATCCACCTTAAACATGATTAGTTCATATAAAGAATACCTACTAATTAAGGATATATATATATATATATATATATATATATATATATATATATATATTTTTTAATTCTCTTATTTTGTCTTACGTGGATTGATAGACTATGGCCAAGGCCAAGGAATCCAAGAGGTGATATACTAAAAGAACCAAGAGGAATGAGATGATCTTAAAGAACTTTTTCATATGTTTGTACATAAAGTAGCTCTTTTGTATAGGTTTATTTTTGCCTTTGTATTTGTGAGGCACTTTACTTGCTTTTTCTAGTGTTTGTATATTGATTTTAAGGTAGGCTACTTGGAGAGTTTAACTCCATTTAACCTCCCTAGTTGATACATTCATTTTGTATTTTTTCAGTAGAGAAAAGGGGGTGACATTTAACAATACTTGAGGGTGTGACTAGTAATTGGGCCAGAACTGGGCCTAGGCAAAATTTTGCATATTGGACTCATTTTGCTCCTAATTTTTCATAGATTTGATTTAGCTAGGCCTCATCATCATATGATGAACCTAACTAAACCAAATCAAATATTTTTTAAATAAATCTTGGAGCAATTTGGAGCCAAGGTCGCCTAGCATTCTCTCTTGTTCATGGCCAAAAAATTACTAGTTTTCCTTCTAGTTTTTGAAGCTTCTCCTCTAAGTTTCTAAACCATTGTAGGTTAGGCTGACCTTACCATGGTTCTTAAGTAAACCATGGTCAAGGATAGCTTCTCCTACAAGTTTTAGAAACCATGGATGGTTAGCTACACCTTACCATGGTTCCTAGTGAACCATGGTTAAGGTTAGCTTCTCCTAGAAGCTACCTCCCCTATAAATTTGTAAAACCTTCTCTTGTAATCACTTTTGGACATTTATGAGACTTAGAATTCAGAAATTCTCTCTCATTTTCAAGAGTCAAATTCGTGAGAAAAACTTCTCCTAGTTTTCTCTCAAAGTTCCTTCTCCTAGAAGCTTGGTTTCTCAAGCTTCTTCACTTCTTCAAGAGGTGGCCGAACCTCCCTAAGTGCTTCTCCTCCATTGGAGTTTGCTTCAAGGAGCTTCAAGTGTTGATTGAAGATTTACCTCAAGAGTATTCACGGTCCTTGCATGGAGCACTTGAAGAACATCAATCTTCTCCAAGTGACTTCCATCATGGATGAAGTAATAATAAATGAATATAAAATAAATTATTGACTTGACTGAAACTGGGTCGTTCACTTGTTGAAAAATACTTGCTAGTTTGTTCAAAATAACTAGATATCCATCGAAACTTCGATATAATTGAAGTTCTAAGTGATGAGTCAGATATATTTAAACGTCACTTTGGTATCCAGAAAAATAATAATCTCATTAGAGTGGTGAAACATATTAAATATATACTTGTTACAGTGACATTGGTTGTATATAAGATAAAACTTTAGAAATGATAAATAAAGCAAGACAACTATATCTATCCATCAAACACAAGCTTTCAAAAAAAAAATTCAAAAGCTAATTTTTATTTTTTTGAAAATTAAAATCAAATACATCCTTAGTTTATAGTTGTGTATACTTTTTAATATTATTATTAAATTATGTTAAGGTAATCGTTATTGGAATTTTCTAAAGGAAATTTAATTATTTTAAATTTAGTCTGTTGTGTGTGTAGAGAGATATAGAAATATGTCTTAAAAATAAAATAAATAAATAAATAAAATTAACAATTTTGAAGAGGGGAAGGTGTTGTTGTCTCACTCAAGGACCCAACCCAACCCTATCTCAACTTTGTGACACTTTCTAAATTGTGCTAAAAAGCAAAGAGATATTTTTTTTTGTCCACAAAAGTTAATGACACAATAAGAGATGAACAACTTGCAAATTTCATTTTATCACTTAAGGGTCCATTAACTTTGTGGCACTACAATTGAGTTTGTCGTTATCCATCTTTCTTCATTGATGCCAAAAATAGTAAGCCACGTTCCCATTAAAAAAAATAATCAGACAGATAATGCGATTTGACACAAATGATTAAGAAATAAAAAGAAAATTCTCCTCAAACTTTTGTCACGCAGTATGAGACTAACCATAATTACGTAATGATTTAATATCATATTGTCGTTTAAGATGGCATTTTATAACTTGGATATTACTCCCAATCACAATTTGCATATATAAATAGAAAATTTTGTAAATAAATCCAAATATATACTAATTGAATTTGCTTAAGCAATTACTTGTAACTACTTTGATAAGAAACTATAATTTATTGTTAAAAAGTCTATTCTTTTTGAAAATTAATTTGCTCTTATTTAAACTTGGGTTTCAACGATTAACCTACAAAATGGGCTTAATGTATATATAGATAAATGATAGATGGTCCATTCTAAATGATTTAAAATAAATAGGATTTAATTTTTCTTATACACTTTCTAACACTTTTTCTTATACACTTTCTAACAGTTAGGGATGATAATAGGACAAATAATAATCTTTCTTACTTATTTCGTTTAATGTAGGTATCAATTTAACAAGTACTTCTTAATTTTTATATATATTTACAGATATCCATAAGTATTTTGTTAAAATATAAAATTTTAAATAAAAAATAAGAAATAAAATAAAGCTAAAACTAAATAATTATAAAACATATACTCAATTTGGAAAATAATTTTGTAATATATATATATATATATATATATATCAAAAATAAATAATCATAACATGTATATTGATAATAAATATATTCAATATTTTTAAAATGTGTATATCCATGGATTCGGATATTATACTTTCCATTCTTATTCAATTATATATTAAGTGGGTACATCCATTTAATTATTCATTTATAATTCATAGTATATTTTACCTGCAAAAATTTTATAGTACAATTTTGCCATTTCTAATCACGCCCAATACTATTAAATCAGATATATGTATAAATGATGGATTTTTTTTTTAATGAATTTATGATAGTTGTAATATTATCTTAAAATGTCTGTTTTTACAAAAGTGATTTGTAAGTACAGTTTGTTTCTACTCTCAGTTTATATATTTTAATTTGGTTTTATCTTTACTCAATATAAAATTTATATTTTTTTAATATATCTTCTTATATTAATATTATTGAATTTGATATATAAATAAATGGTGATATATAACTGATCTAAATTCGAGGATAAAGGGAACTTGCATACGTAACCATGTAGAGAAGTGAAGCATAGTATAGGAGTAAATAATAATAAAAATAATAATATTGTTGTGGCATTGTTTGTGTTTAAATTAAGGGAAAAAGAAAAATGATGGAGAATTGAAAGTGGTGAATTTAGATGGAAGCGGTGGCAAAGAGTGATGGGGTGGTGGTGGAAGGAGACATGGGTGAATAATCAGAACATGATAATATATACCTAATAACCTCTACCAACTTCATCTGCTTGTTTCACGTGAAAATGGCGTCATTTTCTGCTTGGCTTTGCTTAATATTTGATCTCAATAGTATAAAACCCATCCCTACAATTTAAAGCATGTCATATGCTACATCAACACCCCTCAATCATTCATATATTTCTTTTTATTCGAGATGATTTGCTACCTAATGTTCTTTTGTTTGATCCTCTTTTTCTTTCGTTAATTGACAAAACTATGTTCAAGTTCTAAGAGTAAAATTGAAAACCGAGAGATTTCGATTGAGAATTTCTTTTTTTTTTTTTTACTTTAAATCATAATAATGTCAACTTGTTTTTATTTTTAATTTTTAAAGATTTATAAAGAAAATAAATAATATTATTTTATGTAAATATTTAAAATAGAAAGCAGTACTTTTATAATTACTACGGACAAAAAAACACTAATAGTAATACTTTATTTATATAATATATAGAGAGAAAAGATTCACTTATCCCAATATTAAATCTTAAATTTTAAACTTACGCTTATTTTATTTAATTATTTATGATATATATCAAATTTTAACAATTTAATTGTTAAATTAAAATTTTTAATCGATAGTTCAAGTCTACAAATTTCTAAAATATTTAAAAATTATTTGATATTTCATTTCATTAATTCAAATTAACATATATATGAAATGTTTTTATATTTATTCATTTGTTTGAATAAATAAAATAAAGTATCAAATAATTTTTAAATTTTTTAAAAATTTACAAACTTGATTTAAACGTTAAGAACATTTAATACAACAGTTAAATTATTAAAATTTGATATAAAACATGAGTTATATAGTGAAATAAGTGAATCGCTCTTCACATACACACACACGTATATATATATATATATATATATACATATATATATATATATATATATATATATACATATATATATATATATATGAGAAGGAATTGTTTTACTCTAGGAGATAGACTTATTCCATTCAATAACTCATGTTCTACATCAATCTTCAATGATCCAACTGTTTAATTTAAAGTTCTTAATGCATAGATCAAATTTTCAAATTTTTAAAAAATTTGAAAATCATTTGATACTTCGTTTGATAATTTAAATCAATGTATAAAATAATTTTATGATTATCCGTAAATTTGAATATTATACTACAATATAAATTATTTATTAAAAATCTAAAACATGATTTATGTACGTTAAAAAATTATATTTATACAAATTTTAATCATGATTTATATATTCAAACATAATATTTATTTAATATAAAATTAATTATAAATTTTAATATTATATAATATATATTTAGTTTGTGCGATAAAATACTAATTTATTTAAAAATAGTCATACTTCCTTTTTCTTTTTTAACTCTCTTACATATACGATCTCATCTTACGATGTGAAATATATGTGAGAAGAGTCATTTCTGTAATATCAATCCAATAATGATTAATAAATACATCAATAGCAAGCCTCCGCTGATAATGAACAAAGTACGTATATTAGATTTTTCATTAGTGTCTGAACATTTTTAGATGAATACATATCAAAACAATTATCATTGCTATTTCATCGTACATAGGTGATTGTGTTAATATATTATGCCCTACTTTCTCTTCGCACCATTGATTATATTTGTGGCCCTATTTCAGTATTATTATGTAGTAAGCAATCATAATATTTGATAAGTCGGTAATAAAATAAATATGTAGCATAATATAAATCAAAAATGAATAATTTAATATAGTTCGAAAGTATTTTTACATTTTTCTTATAAATCAAAAATGAATAATTTAATATAGTTCGAAAGTATTTTTACATTTTTCTTCTTTTACGCGTTCTTGCCAATTAAATGCATTTCCTATTCTTAATAGGATTGGAAGGTTGTCCATTATCATCGTGCCTATCTTCAACTTGAAAATATACACCAATCAAAGCAAAGTAGAAAAGAAAGAAATGTGCGATGCCATATAATTGGAAGATGAAAAAGGAAATCACAGAAATATATCAATGCTTTTCTGAACCTTCAAAATATCCCTTCCTTTCGTTTCCAGCCATTCATTGATTTCACCCACCATATGCTTTCTTTCACTTCATCATTGATGATTCTCTGATCAGAAAGACCTCAACCACAGATCATTGTCGAGAATCCAACAAAACTGCTTACATAAGCAAATGAGATCATTTCAATAATAAAGTAAACAGAACAAAATATTTTAATCCTAATATCCCACGTGAATAATGAGCACCTCGTCGCCAATTCATAAAGCATTTTAAATTTTTCATAAACCAAAAAAGGCATCATATTGACTAAAAAAGAAAGATTAATTACATTTACCATGTGACACTACTATCCAAAATAAAAACGAGAAAGATAAGAAAGATAATATGTGCAAAAGCAAATCCTCCTTCTTGAAACTGCCTTGATGACTCATGACTCAAAGTCACTGATCCATTTCCCCATTCACACTCCAAGTGAAACGCATAGCCGTTTGATGCCAACGTACCAAGCAATAACCATTCTTCGCATCCACATAGTTATTATAATTATAACTGTGCAAACTAATTCATGACTCATTCCAAGATTAACATGCAAGAGTGCCCATCAAACTAAGAAAGAGCCATATCGTAAAGTTATGTACAATTTACAAGAGTGATACAATATGATTATAACCCATTTCCTTCGTGGCTCTTCACCTCACCCACCCCAATGAAAAAATGTAACATGAAAAAGAAAAAGATATAAGCTACAAAATTTTCTCTTTTTTTATTTTGCTTTTCTTCTCTATATCTTTCTGCAATTTGATTTTGTTTTTGTTGATTAAACTTAAACTTCTTGGGAGTTATCAGGGGAGGAGAGAGGGAAGCACGTGTCTTCACCACCAGTGTTCCATAGAAAATGAGCATAGTTAGCAGCGTAGAAGGAGTTATCAGGTTCAGCTGAAATGGCCTCCAGGTAAGTCTCCTCTGCAGCCCACAAATCGTTCTTCACTTTCCATAAAAAGGTGGCGTATTTATTATATGCCTCCGCGTCTGGTGGCTCCACCTCTATCGCCCTTTTGAAGTACTCTTCCGCTCTGTATTCAAACCACAAACCATATGTCAATAACAACACAACCACCTATCACATGTAAATTAAATTGCATTCACAACCTATACAAGATTCAATTAGTCCAAAATATCTTCGTCTTTTATTTTTTGTTTTATAAGTATAACTTAACTGTCTAATATAACTTTACTCCTAGTAAGTATACGCGGAAAAGTAAAAGTCAACGAGGTTACGTGTTAGATCTTCCTCGCCCTGCATGTGGAGATCACGTGCGAAAGACGATAGATGGATCCTGTTCATGAACCAGTGGTGTAGTTGTAGGTAAGGCAAACTACACCACATACTTGACTATCATTATTCAATTGGACAAAAAGCGATTTCTTTATCTTTTTCTTCATTAAGGTTCGATTTTCCCACGCAGAAAAAACCGCCTTCCCACGAGAATATGCTCCCTCAAACAGTGATCTCCTCGAAAAAACACCACACATAATTCCATACACCTTATTGGACGCACATCAGAAAATTAATACATATTTTTATCTAAGTAACTACCATTTATTTTTTCTTTTACCACCGTAATTTTCAAGACTTTTGACTCTCCTCTAGAATCCTCAAATATAATTACTAGATTCTGTTCTTGGTGCCACCTATAAAACTAGGCCTTAATTTTAGGAGTTAGAAGAGCTAAAACTTTTTTACCACTTTCTAACTCAGATCTACTATTACAAATTTAATATGCTAAATTATATTGTGAATCCACAAATTCAATGTTAGTTATCAACATAATCACACAAATTATATTGTTAACACGTTCATTCATGTTAAACGTAAGGAACAACAATTAATATTTTACCCAAATAATGACTGACGATAACTAAATTAACCCTCCTCTTTGAACAAGAATTCATTTCAAACAGTCATAGTTGGCAAGCTATAATTGTTTGATATACCCACGTACCTGTCATAATCGTGTGCAACGAGGTAGAGAAACTGAGCATAGTTGGCAAGGAGAAGAGTGTTGTTAGGGTCCTTAGACAACCCCGTTTGATACACAAGCTCTGTTCTGAGAAACTCTGCATAATCATCGGATTCGATCCTCGCCGTCACCGGCGAAACGAACCGTTTCATGGCATCACGATCCAAACCCACCTCCATTTTCGAAGCTTCTTCAACCATCGAATCCCACAGCTTCGCCTCTTCTTCTTCCTGCCCCAACACCGACTCTGTGTTATCCCCTGTTTTACAAACCTGTGACGAGGTACCCATGTCGGAGAAAACCGTCCCATGTGGCGACCAGTCCGACCGGTCAAACCGGCCATCCCCGTCGGTCCCGCTCGACACCGGTCGGAACTTTCCACCGCCGCCATTTCCGCCGCCGACGGCGGCGGTGTTTTTCCCTTTCGAAACAGAGAAAGTCTTCACGGCGGAGGAGTCAATGTTGTGAGTGTGAGTGTGACCCTTCTGGTCTTGAGACTCCGAGACGGAGGTCACCGCCAAAGGCGGTGACACGGCGGCGATGGCGGCGGCGTGCCCCATTGAGTGAACTGTAAAATTGGCGAGCAAAATCATAACATACACCATTAGAGTTGGCGTGTGAGAGAAAACTTGCTGAAAGAGCCAGACGAAGGAGGCGTGCATTTCGTTCTGCACCCTTTCGAGAATCCCTTGCAGATCCTCGTAGAAAAGAACCTCCCTCATTTGCAGAGTGAAGCTATGGAGTTCCCTTATGATGAAAACCATGGAAGAGAAGGCTTTCTTGACAGAGCAATAGGCGGATTCCCCTGCCTCTCTGAACCCCTCCTTCCACTGCAGCTTCTTCTTTATGATCCTCAGCGAAAACGGAAGCTCTACGCTGTTCGCCTTCCGTTCAATATTGGCCGGAATAATCTCAGGCGGCTCAAAGTCCTCGGCGTCGGAATCCGAATCGTTGGCATTGGAATCAGAGAGCTGAAACTTGAGCGCCAAATCCTCAATCTTCTTGGCGAACTCCTCATCAGAAAAAGGCTCCAAGCTGGCGCTGCACGCCCTGCGTATACCCCTCCCCCCGCGCGTGGAGAGCGCGTGGTGATCAAAGGACTTGGACCTGCGAAGAAAGCGCGTGGAGGGAAACAAACTGGAGCGGTGCACGAACCTGCACACTAGGGTGCGCGACGAAGGGGAAGAGATTGCCGATGCTAGGGTTTGCGAGGAGGAGGGAGAATGAGGAAGAACAGGCTGCGACAATTGCATAACCTTCAGTCCCATAACGACGTCGTAATATGAAATTCGAAAAATATGGATCCACTTATAGCCCTCTCTTCCTTTTAGTTCACTCCAACGTCCAACCTACCAAATAAACCAAACAGATTCATCCATGAAAAGGTGAATACGAACGAAAATCCACTTCATTGAAATTCACAACTCAATGATTACAGAGTCCACGAAAAACGGATCTGAGAATGTAACGGTGTTCAAGAAAATGGAAGAGTATAAACTATAAAGTATAAATTATAAACTACAAAGTATTAAGTATAAAGTATAAATAAACTCACCCGCTGTGACGACGCGGGTTTTATTATATTATTTATTTGGCGACGATACGCCGGTGAGGTGAGTGTTTTCCGACGAGTGTGGCGGAGGCGAAGCGCAAGGGTTGTTGCGGCTTCAGTTTCTATATCAAAAGTTGCAAGTGGGAAAGGGTGGGGTATATATAGGGGGAAAAGCAAAATGCGTGAGAAGAGGGAGAAAAATATCAGTGTGACCGGTTGCTACGGTAGTGGTCCCACTGTATTGCATGCGAACCGCCATCATGTCCTACAGTTGCATCCGGTAACAGGTCCTCAGGTGGGGCCCTTTTTGCTGATTTTTTTCCGAGGTCTTGATCAACTGCAAAATTCACTTTAAATAAATTGTAAAACAGCTTTTACATGCTCCACTTTTCCTACTTGCTTTCATGAAAATTCCTCTACTCAGTAGGCTTGTTGTGATTAATGTCATCAAGGTTTAAATGGTTCTCATTAAGGTGATATCTTTTCTTTTTAACTTTTAATTATTTTATTTAAATTAAATAAAGTTGCCATTATCACTTGCTGCTGCATTAACCAATCTGACCATAAAGTACCCTTCTTCCTCGTTCCAAAAGGTTTTCATCATGTGAATCCTTTCTTAAATAAATATTTTATTTATGAGGTTTTCATTTATTTTTATCTTCGGATTAGACACGATATTATGTATTACTTCATCAATAGTTCGATACTCTATATATTATTTCACCAATAGTTTTCATCACTTGTTGCATCCATTGCAAATAATTAAGTACACCGATTTCAGTAAAAAAAAATTGTAGAATATTATGACTCACTGTAAATAAATAAAAATAAAATCAAGTAATACGATTCAACTCATAAATTTATTGATCATAATATTAAACTATATTTTTTTAATGAATTTACTTATTTTGGTTAATGTTTTAATTCAAGATCATCCTATTACTCATTATTGTACAAATGAGTTATTAGAAATTCATAGTCTTCTAAATAAAAATTGAAATTAATTTCTATGACATATTTTTAAAAGATAACATATTTGCATATACTTTAGTCAAAAAAATGCATTATTTCATAAAAATCTTTCGATTTTAATATTTAAATCTTGTTTTTTTTTTTAAGTTCCTAGCTGATGTTACTAGATTGGCCCGATACAAGTTTAATCGATTTCTTAAATTTTTTAATATTTTCTTTCTTTTTCTCATTCTATATATAAAAGAATTCAATTTTTTATATGAAAAGATGTGATTGAATAATATCTTATTAAAATTGACATGTCAAATTCCTTAACGATGATTAGTTGTTATGTCTCATCGAATTTTAATTTTTTTTTAAGTGACATTAAAGTTTAAAAATATCTAAAGAACATGTGCTAATTTTTTTTATTTAAAAAAAATATAATTATTATTTTTATTTCATTGATTTGTGTTGTTTGTAACCGAAGGAATCAAAGAAAGGTCATAGGAGGACTTTTCAGTCGGACGCGACTTCTTTCACGGGGCCTTGTGGATCCAATCTGGCCCTTCAGTTTCTGCCACGTGTCTGTTATTGCAGTTACTTTTGTTGGGCGAATTGCAAAAAGGTCGTGAAAATACGTGATTCATCACCGACGTTCCCTTCTAATGACCCGACCGAAGGACACGTATCCTTACCCTTGAAACATTAAAAAAAAAAAAAAAAAAAATTCTTTATTGTCGCCTCCATAATAGGATCCTTGTTCCCAATCCACACTAGTTATTAGTAGCATAAGTGCATAACTTTCCATATCATTGTGACACTTCAAAGTTTAAGGAATACACCCTCCAAAATTAGAGGTTAAGTTGGATACTTTCTTTAATATAAAAATATCTATCATGTTATTTTAACAAATTTATATTTTATTTGTTCTATAACTTGTTTTGTAACTTAGAGGCAATTATATACTTGAGTAAAAAAAAAAATTATACTAATGGGTCTTACATTAATTTATATGTATATTTTTAACAAAGGTTTTATGTTGCATTTCTTATTGCTAATTGTTTAAAGTACTTATTAAAATAACATTAAAGTATTTAACAAAATGTTTGGAAATTCAAGAAAAAACAAGAGAGATATAAATGAAATTAATGAAAATAACTGAAGTAGTAAATTAAAATAATTTTTAAAATAAGCATTAAGAGAAAGTGTCATTTAGCAAAAAAATTATTAGTTTAGACTCATTTATTCTATCCTTATTGTTAAGGAATTATAGAAGTTAAAGTGAATAAATGTCATGCGATAATTTTAACATATTCTGTATCATTAAAAAAAGTTACTCACTATTTATTTATGTATCAAGTTTAAGAGTACGGGACATAAGAAGATATATTGAGAAAAAATTCAAGTCACACATTTATTAAGAGTAAGACATCTTTTATAATTATAAATTTTTTGATTGTCTTATTTATAAGCTATGTGGGATTTAAGTTTTTTCCAATACATCTCTCACTAATATTATCAAGTTTGATGCATGTATAAGTGATAATGACTCTTCTAGGATAAATCTATAATATCTCTAATATCATCTTAAAAAATAAATTTAAAATTAATTTAATATTATATAATTAACTTGTAAAGTGAAAATTCTTCTTCATATTACTTATCTTTAAATAATATCAAACTTAAATTTTTTACAATAAAAAATATACTTTTAAATCAATCACATATAAAATATAGAAGACCACCAAAAAGTATAAATCAATTTATATACATTAAACATGAATCGATATTTTATGTGAGTGTTTTTAAGAATTTTTATTTTATAAGAGAGTTTGTAGTAATTATTTTAACTTTTTATTTATTTAATTTTTATTTATCATAATTATTTATGAATTAATTATTAATATTTAAATAAATTATCAATAAATAAAAATAATTTTCTACTACAATATAAATTATTTACCATAAATCTAAAATATAATCTATATATTTAAAAATATATATTTATATAAAATTTAAATATAATTTGTATATATTTAAATATAATATTTATATATTATTTATTATAAATTTTAATTATAATTTGTATTACATATCTTAAAATATTAATTTAAATAAAATAAAGAAAATGATATGACAGAGTTATTTTAGGTTACAATACAATGATATGTTATTTTGCATATTTTTTTGTATTACATTATTCTCATGTTTTCCCTTTTTGATAATAATAAAATGACAATAAAATTTCCGGTACATATCTCCTCCTTTTCTTTTTCCCTATACATGTCGTACATAAGGGGCATAGGAAGTGACTTGAAAGTTGAAACGATCACTTTTCAAGATTTACTTTTCACAAAAAAAAAAAAAAAAAAAAAAAAAAAAAAAAAAAACCCAATTAAATTGTGTATCTCTTTTAAATGACATTATATGTAATATTAATTTTTTGAGTCAAAAAAATAATAATAATAACTGTTATTTACTTTTTAAGAAAGTTATTTATAATTTTTCATAAACGCGTGCTTCCACTTGATAAAAGTAAGCTACTTTGGCTTCATATAAACTGATAAATTGATAATAGCTGCTGTTGAACCATTTGTTCATTTTGGTGATGTGACAGATCACTGAATTTTTTTTATGAAAAAAATGGTATACAGCTCAACTCCAACTCTAAATAAGAAGTGGGAAAAAAATAGAAATATATAAGTAACTGATCGATGTAAGTGGAAAAAAAAATTAATAATAAAGATACAGTCACTCTAAATAAAAAGGTGTTTATAATATAGAAATATTCGTCGATTACTTTTCATAAGAAAACAAAATAGTTGACATTCTAATACTATTTGATATCTACAAACAAAAGTAGAAATAAGATGAATGATATAATAAAGAAATATTTATGAGTCATTCTTTTATTTTTTACAAGAAAAAAGATTAATATTAGTAAACATTAATACTATTTAATATATAAAAAGAAAAGTAAAAATATGAGAATGATTTATTGTGACAAGAAAGAGACAAAAAAAAATCAGAAGAGAAATAAGGGACGTGTTTATAATATTTTCCTGTATCAACTTTGTTTTCTATATCATGTAAAACCATAAGTGTCAGTTATCAAACAAATAAGAAAGCATTAATGTCGTTTTCTATATTAAGTAAAATGTCCTAGCTTGTTATATGTTACCACAGTATTTGTTCTGTTATTTTTAAAATATTGAAAAATATCGACTAAAATTTAACTAATTTACAAGATATACCATGCGCATTGTTTCTGTTTTTTTCCTGCACCAACTAGTCGTGTAGATTCTTCAATGTTGCATAAGACAAATAATGAAATTATTCTGTCTTTTTCAAGCAACAAAAAGGATATTAATAGTTTTCTTTAATATATACTGAATTTCATCTACAATGAATAGCATTATAAAAGCTAGGTGCTACAAAATACGTTCAAAGATATTTTACATGTAAGTTAGCTCAAAAACATTGTTTTTTTCATTTAGTCGTTCGTAAACTCCAAACATTAAAAAGCTTGTTTAGAATGTTTAAAATTTTGTGATATAATTACTTTTTTATAAAAAGCAAATTAAATAGATGGAAGTACGCGACATGTTCAGTGAGAGATAATCAAAATAATTTGGTTCTAAATATATGTGAGTTATTGAATTTAATTACATATAGTGTAATTTAAATTTTCATCTTATATATAGCTATACTTGTTGTGATATATATCGAAGATCAACATGGATTACTTTTGGCGTCTAATTACTCTTTCCAAGCATAATCTCACCAAAAGAAAAACCTAGAAGAGTCTCATATATCATGATACAAATCTACACAATTGTAACAAAATATAAAATGCACCCATCACCTTACTCCTCAAGCTATTGACCAAGAAAATAGGCAAAATATAATTCTAGAAGTTCATGAAATCAAAGTGACAACATGCTTATTCTAGTAATTGAAGCAATACATTTGGCACATATGGGAATTTTAAATGCTTACTTAGTCAATAGATAATTAAGATTTTGATGATGAGCACTAAAGTCGGTATCGTTGTGGTGTGCAGGTGCAACACAATAGGGCACTCATTATTTAATTATTGACTAAAAATCTTCTTTAAGAAATCTTGCACCTCTTATTTAATTGGATAGATGTTGTTAGTATATTATATATCACGGGCATTGAAAAAATCTAAAATTTGTTTTGGAAGAATGAAAGAGGGTGAGAAACAAACGGTGCAGAATGAAACTTAGAATAAAATAATTAGGGGAAAATGGAAGATAAAATAAGGCCAATTTGCAAAAGCTGGCTCCATGAAGAAGACAGCAGAATCAAATCAACGGCTAAAATCGTGCTATTTAGATGACATTCAACGGTCCAGAATTGTGTTCCAAGGCATGATTTCATTTTCAATTTTCCTTTCTTTGATAATCACCTCAATGGTCTCAAGGGTAGAGATTCTCACGTACTTTTGTCGTACTCGTAGGAATATGATGGATTAGTTGAATATGATGTGCTGATAATATATTAAAATTCTGCATGTCTATTCTTTCATATGTTGTTTGGGAAGCGGCTTCAGCATAGGAATATATAAATATAAATCATGATGCAGAAAATATGAACAAACATGATCAAATAAGTGGTAAAGACTAAAAGACCATCCTCAAATGAAAAATAAAATACTATATAAAAAGTAGTAAAGCTACACTTTAATTTGTCAAGGTGTAATTGTTGATTATTTTAATTTTAAAATAGTACACGTATTACTTGGCTTTTAATTTTGTTATATTATTGTGACATGAATAATGGTCCCCTGTGACGAGTTTTGCAAATAATTTTTAAGTTATATTTTCATGTGAATTGTCATTTAAGCTCAAACAGAGCCTACATGATTTTATAAATCTTTTAAAAGCAATTACAATAATAGAATTACTTTGTTTTTCAACTAATCAATAAAATTTATACTTATGACACTTTCAACAACTTATTATTAAAAAATATTATTCTAATATTTGAATTTAAAGTTCTTCTAAAATATATTAACCTGGTAAATTTTTTTAAATATAAAGATGATTTGATTCTTATTATTTAAAACACAAATAAGTAGTGCGTATAGAAAAATATATTTAAGAAAAAGTCAACCTCTTAATTCTCGAAAAACCAATCTTTAAATTTCGGTTAAAAGATACTTGTCTTATAAAAAAAATACATAAATAAGTAGCTCATGTAAAATAATATATATATATATATATATATAGTGTTTTAGGTGGATTATATATGGAATATTGCATTGTACATTGGTTTTACTGAATTTTAGGTGAAGAAGAGGTTGATTTGTGTTCTACATTAGTGTAAAACTCACGTCGCATTGGATATGCCTAAATGATGCCAGACAAGTTCCAACCAAAGGCCTATGTCTCGATTTACATTGGGTGAAGGTTTGCTCAGGTCGAGCGTGAGAAGGAAAACTTGTCTCAGGTTGAAATGTTGTCAAGCATGATTTGAATAACATCGGGCGCGAAAGCGTTGAATGATTTCTAACTTGGTGACGTTTGACCCTTGGTTGAGTGACGCTCTAACGTGGCCAAGCCAGAACTGTTTGCCAAGATGACGTTAGGCACCAGGTATGAGTTAGACAGACTCTTTGCCTTAAATGAGGCCAAGTGTAGGACTTTGTCACGCCAACTTGAGGTCCTAGGGACCTCTACCTTATCCATGTTGAGCACGATTTGTATAACATTAGGTGTGGACGAGACAGAGTTCCCTACCTCGATGGCGAGCGTAAAGTGTGTGACGACGCTGGTTGCTTGAAGAAAACTAGTTGTTTAATTTCACAATTTGTGGACATAAGGAGAGTAGATTAATCTATGAATGTCTAGAGTTGCTATGTGTTGTTTATTCTATATGCATTAATATAGGATGATATCTAAAGGTGATTGATGGTTGAAAGTTGGATGTTAAGTTGAGTGTATGTTGCGTAACTGTGTTGAATATGCTTTATGCATCTTGTTATTATGTTGTTTAGATGATGAATGTTGAGAATGTTTTAGACATGGTGTTGAAAATTGTGTTAATTAGCCTATGATTAGAGGAGAGATTGTTTTTAAAGTTACATATCTCATTATGTGGATATTGTGTTATGGTGCTCTAAAAGTCTAATTTTTTGAAAACCCTTCTTTGGAAGTTGATCCTTGAAGAGGATAATTGAGTTCCTTTAAGGCCTTATTTGGTACCTTATGTGGTCAAGGTCGAGACATACATGTATAAAACGACCGTAGTATAAGGGACAGATAGAGCTATACTAATTACAAGTGACCAATTTGGGTAAAGTATGAAGTCGCGGGAACTTAGTTCCTAACTAAGTATTGAAAGGGCATAGTATTTGCAGGGTAGTTGTGGGCTAATCTCATAGGAGGTTTAATTAAGTTAGCTAATATCATAGTAGATTCATACTCAAACTGTTTTACCTTAACAAAGATACTAAACTTTCTAATTTAAGTTGCGATATTCTAGAAACCAAGTCGTATTGTGGATTTATATCCAAATTTGTTATTGATCTAACAAGCACAAAAAAATCACCCTATGTTGTTGGTTCAATAGGGTTAAGTCATTTAAACTATTCACCTATGTTATAAGAGATATCTTAGTTAAAATGCATGATGACGCAGATAATTGTTATGTTGTGCATCTAATGTGTTGATTAAATTAAGTTGTTGTTATGTTGTGCATCTAATGTGTTGATTAAATTAAGTTGTTTATATGTGGTGTTGACTTGTGATGAAATATGTAGATTGTGTTGAAATATGAGTTGTTGATGGTGTGTTGTCTAATTGACATTGTCTTGTAGTAGGTTCAGTTGTTTATGATGATAATGATGAATGCGTTGTGGTGTTGATGTTGTTTAAATATGAGATGTGATGATGACCTTATTGTTCATATTTCTTTTGTTGTATATGTTGATTTCTATGGACTTTAACTTACCTTTGTGTGTTTCAATGTAGTTGGACTACGATAATCATATTTGGTATGGAAGCAAAATAAGGATAAATATGAGGTGTTGTGCAATGGAGGCCATCTGGAATATGGTGAAGTGTTATCTTTTGATATTATAATTTCAATAATATGAAAGTATGAGGTGTTCTGCAATGGAGGCCATCTGACAAATGGTGAGCTCTTAGTTTGAACTTCAATTACATTCAATAATTTTTATACAAATGAATAATTTTATGAGTCAATTTAGTCTTGAATTAGTTAAAAAAAAGATTTAAAAGGACTTGATTATTCTAAATTTAAAATATAAATGATTAAAATGAGCATTTAAAAAATAAATAATTAAATGTATAATTTAATATATATATATATATATATATATATATATATATATATATATATATATATAATTATCTTGATAATATGATATGATTCGATGAGATTGAATGGATAAAATGTTAAATGTAAAATAAAATATATTAGAGATTATTTTTTAAGTTTGACATCTAATATCAGTTTATCATTTCTTGTACTTGTATATATATAAAAAATATTTCAAAAGTAATATGTTGTTTTAAAAATATTTATGTGATTATTTATCAACTTAAATTAAAAAATAGAATATGAAATAATTTTTAAAATCTTAAAAAATATATAAATTTGATTTATACATTAAAATTTTTTAATTAAATTATTTAATCATTAAAATTTGACATGAATTATTAAATAAAATAAATTTAAATAAAGTTATTTTTGAAATAAATAGATCCTTCTCCCTATCTTTATATATATATATGATTGAATTATTAAATCTATAAAATTTATTTATGCTAAAAATTATTAGTTACATTGTTTTATTAACATCTAATATCATTTTATCTTTTCTTATATCTATATATAAAAAAACTATTTCAAACTGATACGTTGTTTTAAAACGCCAAAAAAAAAGGGCGTTATTGTTGATAAATTTAATATTTAACTAGTAAAAAAGTATTATTCGGCTTTAACTTTGTAAAAATATATTATTTTAATATACTTATTAATACAATAATATATGACGTTTCCTTGACATCCTAGGTTGAAGTTAAAACATGGATTTAGAATTTTATATTAACGAACGGCGAAGGTTATACCATGACGCAAGAAATTCTCAATGCACTAAGCCATCAATGTTGTCTACATGCAACTTCTTTATTCATTTCCTGTCCACATGCAAACTTTTTTTCTTTTTACTTTTCTTTTCTGCCTAGATCGCAAATTTAATCCTTCTTTTTCTTAATTTGTACTATCACTAACAATCAAACATCCCAATCAAACTTTTCCCACAAAAATTATTAAAAAGACATTAGATTGTAATTAGACTACACAACAAGTTGATTATTTTAATTCGATTTATATTAGCTGATCAGTATGAAAATGACTATATATAAAATATGTTTAAATGCACATTCTCGCTTTAGACCGACTACTACAATAAAAAGAGTTTTTAATAATATTTAGAAAAATGTTAAATAATTGTGTATAAATATTATTATTTTACTTTTATAACATATTATTAAATATTACATATAATTCATGATGCTAAAAATAATAATTAAAATGGCATTAAGCAACATTTTTTAAACATTATCAAAGTCATATTTTTGTAACATTTTAATAATATTAATAAGTTTTGATTAATTTTATAAAAATAATAATTAAATTTAATATAAATATTATTATCACTTATATTTTATAACTCTTGATCTTCTACAAATTTTTTAAGATTAAAAACATTTTTAGTTAATTATGATCAAATATATATCAAATATTAAAGTTTATTTATATTAAGTATCATTTTATGTTTATATATATTTTTTATATGTTATTTATTTATTTGACATGGAACTTTAATTTTGAAAAATAATTAAAAATTGAAAAAATATACTCTATATCACATTTTTTACTCAATATAAGATTTTAATTTTATAAATAATTAAAAAAATAATATTAAGATAAAAAAATATTATTTTATTTATAATAATAAAATTTCAAAAATATTATAAAATAATCTATTTATTTAATTTATAATAATATTTTAATAAATATAAATTGATAAATGCTATTATAGAAGTAAAATATGTTCGGAGTTGAGTATACCACGCACTTTTTATTATTATAGACTAAAACTTATTAAAAAAAATACTAAATTTTGAAAATCGCACTACTTATTTAATAATATTTTCTGATGTTATTATTTTCTAACAAATTTTAATGAATTTTAAAAATGCGTGTCTGAGAGTGAGTGTAATGGTAGCACTCGAGGTATATTCATATATATGACCAAATTTACTGTTGTTGGATCAGAGAGCACATGATTCATCACTGGCTTTATTTTTGAGCCGTCAAAAATGGCAAGGGTGGGGTCAAACATTCTGATGAAGAGCAAAGTTGGGTCACTGTTGTGTGGACCCAAGGCCATGAAAAGCTATGAGTTGGTGAATAGTGATGCTACATCAATTATTACTTTATTAATTAGGTTTGAATGTTCGACAGATAACATTAATTATCCTTAAACATGTAATTAAAAACCCCATCTATAGTGTGTGTATGATGTTGATCAATGATGCTAATCAAATATGTTATCAGTTCTTAACTTTGGGTGTTAGATGATATTTTTTTCCCCTAATAAAGAGACAAAGAATGTAGAAAATGGACAAGAAGGGTTGGGTGACTAGATAAAATCTGGTCACATTCCATCATAGACTCGCAGATAAAACCAGGTTGTCATGTGAATGGCGTTAGCATTGTGTACTACTGTTTGGTGAGCAAAGGTTTTTTGTTACGACAAGGATTCTCATCCTATTGGTTCTAAAAACTACTATTCTTTCTATGATTTTTGTCAAAACAAAGGGATAGATAAGCTCCTTTGACGATTGACTTCCACTGCCAACTTTCCCCCAAAATTCTTGGCGATACCTCAGACTGAAAAAAAGTAGCGTTAATTTTCTTCCTTTAGTTATGAAGGAATAGTCATAAATCATGTGGGAACAGAGAACAGAAAAAGTATTCTACAGCAAAGTTTAAATTTTGGTGTTTAATGGCAATCTGAGGATAGATCCCCTAAGTTAAAGCTTATGGAAAAGAAAGGGGTTAATGATACTATTTGACCCTCTAGATTCTTCTTTTGAGAAACCCCACTGCTCTAGTATAAGACTAGTTATGAGCTTGTAAAAGAAAAACTAGTTGCACTTTTCTTTCCTACATGTTAATCTATACATGGTTATGGTTACTATTCTAATTTTTCGATGATTAAAAGTAATAATAATGTGACTTTTTTTTTTCAATAGAAGTAACACAAAAAATTTGACATATTATTAATTTTTTAGTTACTATATTATTGATGAAAATTATTTACTGATTTAACTGAGTTACAATGATAATATATAAATATGTTTGGGAACCAGTTCAGTTAAACTTAAATGGGTTTTTTTTTTTAAATAAATAAATAAATAAGCAATACTCACAAATTTTTGTCTTCAAAATGTGTGTTTTTTTTTTGTTAAATATAATTTTAAAATGATATGCAAACATTTACAATAAAAAGATCAAACATAAAATTTTGTGTATAATACCATAACTAATTCTTATAGTAATTGAGACTCTATTTAAGAAATATGTTTATAGTTTCAAGATGATCATTGACATATTATTAATTTATCTACACTAATATATATATATATATATATATATATATATATATGTAAATAAAAATATTTAAATAACTTTGCAAATATAGAAGGGAGGTGTTTTCTAGCTAGTTTCTATTATATTTAAGGCCTAAAAATAATAAACTTTACTAGCTTTGTTTAGCCTATTGACCCGAACCAAATTTGATTGCACAGTTCATTTTTTAGCCTTTGTTTTAGAAATCAAGCTTGATCTGTCGAACAATTGAATTTAGTGTGTGTTTGGTTTTTTTCGATAGAAACCAATAAAATCATGTTCAATATAAAAGACAAAATACTTTTTATTTGATGATTTGAAATATGTGTTATTCTATTTACAATTTTTTAAATGGTTTCCAAACGTAACCTTATTTATTGAGTCATATTTTTTGCAACCAATTATCAAATACTAAAAGCCGAACAAATTAAGATCTTTCTATTTTTATGAATAGTGAATGTGTTTGAGAAAACATTGGACCACGGTTGTTACTATGTACATACCAATTACCAATAGTGTAACTTATTTTTAAAAGATAAAGAAACTCTCTTTCTCATTCCACCAAAGTCCTGGTTGCACATGTATGCATGCATGCGCGTACGTATATGTGAACCAGTGAGCACAATTTGCATATGTCACTATGGAGAAATTAAAACCAAACTTTAACTCAAAATCTAACACCCCGCCAATATATATATATATATACACACACAAAAACCTCCATTAAATATAAATCTAATTTTTAAATTAAAAATTTTTAATCTATAAATTTTTAGATAATTTAAAACTTATTTGATATTTTATTTTATTAATTCAAATTAAATTATAAATTATTTTATAATTATTTGAGTAATTTCAATTAATAAAATGTAATATTAAATAATTTTTAAAATTTGTAAACTTGATCTATATAAATTAAAAAAATTTAATTTGACAGTTGAAATTAAATATAAAACATGAGTTATTGAGTATAATAAATTTTAGCAAATTTCTCATTAGAGTAAGTGGATCTCTCCACCTTTTCTCTTTATATAATAATAATAATAATAATAATAATAATAATAATAATAATAATAATAATAATAGTAATAATAAATTAAAACTTAAGAACTTGTATATATATATTATACCAAATCTTCTCCCGTTTAAGCCGACCTATTGATCCAATTGTTTAATATTTTTACCAGTTTACCAAAAATAGTAAAAATAAATTATATGTGCACCATAATAACACATTAAACGATAAAAAAAAATAATAAAAAAATCTATTAATATGCATACATGAACTTCTCTTCCATAAAATGCATGAATTCGTCATACTATTTTGCATCGTGTCAATCCACAACATCCTCCACGAGTCATTGAGAAGTTTCTGAAAGAGTTTTTAGGCAACTCCCAATTATCCTAGGGATGCTATGTTCCTCAAATAATCTTCCCATATGCTTTGATTTTAAAGTAAAAAAAATAAAAATAAAAATAAATGCAAATTGGTCCCTCAAATTAAGTTTTTTTTTTTTCCTCTTTGGCCTTCTCAAAGGAGTTATTTTCGGGATGTACTTAGTTAGCTAAACTGTGCATGATAAAGTTTTTAAATTCCAATTTAATTTCAAGATCAAATTAATCTTCGTTAAAGAAATTAATTAAGAAAACTAAATATAGATGCAAAATACTAAGGTGCATGGTGTTGTTGTGACAATTCATGTTCTATGTCGTGGAATAATGCAAAACCAAGAGAGCATGGACGAATGAGAGCATATGATCAAACCAAACAAAAAAGAGCTTCCAAAAAGAAAAAACCAACGCAGTGTCATTCAGTAACAATATTTGACAAGATGAAACCAAAGAATGCATCATTTTCACGAAAACAAACATGCATATATCTCTTCGAAAGCAATGCAATATAGGAACATGCGAGGAGCCCCTTACATAAATGAAAGGATGTTTCAAGGTCTCACGTAGGCCAAAGGCCTATAAATCTGTTGAATCCTATGAAAGAATCGTTAGGAAGCACATTGTGGATTTCAATGTGTTGATAAAAGTTGAGCCAATATCACGTGGCCGAAAATTAACTACTACTTTTCTTTTTGAAAAAAAAAAAAGGAAAAGAAAAAACAAACAAACTACCAACTTTTCGTGGTTGGTTTCACATATGAAATGAAAATATGTCACAAGCATGTTTCTGCTAGCTACCATACAGTTCCTGACAATTCTGCCTCTTTCTAATTACTTAGATTGTAATTTGCGAGTTGTGATCGACTATAAATCATTAACCGGATCAGTCATTATATTTTCTCCAAATTAAAGCAGAATCACTTCTTTTTTTTCAGTTGTTGAAAAAAAATATATTAACAACAATGACTGAATTTAAGTCTTCATAGATGTCATTGTATTAAATTCTCACCACTAAGTCAATTAGAATTACTTCAAGTCTTCAACGTATGTACGTATAATACTACTTTATCGTGGGAGAGAAAAAGATTTTAATTTTTACAGTTTTTTTAATAAAAAAAATTGCCGGTGTAATTTAGCAAGTTTTAAATGGAAGATTATTATACACCAATTATTTTATGCACCAAAAAGAATGGAAGATTATTACCATATATATCAGGATTATCTTATTACTCTTCTTTCTTTTGCGCATTTTAAAAGATAAATTAATACTATATAAGTTGTATTAAGTTAGTTTATGTCTGTAAAAAAGTCTTTTGGAAATGTCTGAATCTAATTATGGGTCTCTTAAATGATTTTTAATTATCATGGAATAGCTAGCAATATGTTGTACATTTCTGGGGGTACATTGTGTAAGATCAAGTAATCAATAAAAATTCTACTAGCATTTCGATCAGATATATCATCTTTTAAAATTGCAATGTACAAGTATTATTAATATAACTTGTTAATTTTAATTTCTCTCAAAAGAAAAATATAACTTGATAATTAAACGTTCCTTCAAATAAAATGATGTATTTTAATTACTCTATAGAAACATGTTAGGTGACATGTGTTAATAACATGAAAAAATTTATATAATTTTACTATTGTTGTCTTTATTTTGTAGTTTGATTAATTATGAAAATAAACAATTAAACTTGTTGGGTTATTATATTATTAGAATATTGTTAGGTTATTATATATATAATATTACTTGTGAAAGTTGATTATTAAAATACTTCAATTTATTTAAGGATAACTAAATATTTATTATTGGACTTTTGATTTGCATAATCTATTATGGATTGGGTTGTTGAATTGCTACCTATTGGTCTTTCTCTCAACTAATAATATTTTGATAACCAAAACGATCCTTTTTAAAAATATAGAACAAAAGCAAAAATTATTCCTTTTTATTTTTTTTTATGTTTAAGATTTTTTTATTATAGATTATAAAAAAAATATAATTAGTATTTTAAATTTTATAAAAGTTATTATGTAATTTTTAATATATCCTTTATATTTCAAATCATTCATAATCTTATTTATACTCTTTTATATTTTTTTCACTTCACAATAAATAATTAAGGATACATATAATTAAAAACATATTTAATATTTTATTGATACTATAAAATGACAATAAAATAAATAATTTTTATTAAAATATCAAATAAAAATTAAAAAGAGAGGACACACATTTTAATTTATATATTAACAAATTAGTCATAATTGGTTGACACAAATGGTTTAGGATTCGATCCTAGCTTGTGTTCTTCATGATACAAACATGCTAAGACCATTAAAATTTTACTTTGGAGGGCATATCAATTCAAGGGGATGTCATGTCACGAGGTGAAATACTTTTGGTAGACTGTGATAATTATCAAATATGTCAACATTATTTATCCAGTTTAAGCTATTATTAAATGTATATATCATGTTTCAAAATCTTATTTTTGGTCAAAAATATGTAGTTAAAGTTAATTTTATTTTTAAAGGATGACATTGTTAAATCCAAGATATTTTTAATAATTTGTTTGTTGAAATTTGAGAAATAGGAAAGAAGGTAACTTGGAGCTACAAAAGTCTCAACAAAATAAATCTAAGATATCGTTCTAAGCCAACCAATGGAGCACTTTGAACAAGCCTAATTGAAAGAATACACTTAAAGCAACCAATTGCTCACTCTGAGTGAGTCCACACGAAGACTGCCCCTGAATGCATATGATGACTTACTTAAGTGAATGAGTTGCTCGCTCTACGCAAACTAGAGAACGTTTAAATCGAGCACAAGTACCTTAAGTGAGTCCACACAAATACTAGTCCTAGAATTACATGCTAACTTGCTTAAGCGAATGCATTGCTTGCTCTAAGCGAGTTAGAATTTGCTTAGAGCAATCACAACAGGCGCTCTGTGCGAGGTAAGTCAAACTTATGGAAGAATCGAACAACTCACATAAGCAATCCCTTTGGACACTCTAAATGAGAATGCACAAACAAAATCTCATTTAAATTATTATAAATAAGGGTTTCACAAGAAATTTAGTATCTTGGTTTTTATGATTAGGATTTTGAGAGATTATAGAGAGTTTTTTTTTTAGAACAATCTTGTAATCACGAATCACTTGAAGATCTATTTCTTTCTTGTAAATCCTAAGCCATGAGTGATTTAGTCTCCATTGTTTGAGATTGATGTAGCTAGTATAATTATGTAATTCCCCTTATTTTCATTCAATAAATGTCTTTAATTGTTTTCAATTTTTTCTTAATACTTCTTGTGCCCTGATAAAATTTTATAATTTTATTTGAGGTTGAGAAACCCTTTTAGAATTATAATTTGTGTAAAACGTTGATAACACTTATTTCTAATAATGGAATAATCATTACTAGTCAATTTTTAGGCCTTTAACCTTAATACAAGTTGTTTAACAAACTTTGCTAAGGAATGGGGATTTTTCTTAAGCAACTTAGAATTTATTGCCTAAGAAATTAATGTTTAAATATATTTGAGAGCTATTAAATTAACTATTTAAACTTTAAAATTGAATGAAAAACTAGAGGATTTGCATGGGAAAAGTAATAAAATATTAGTACTAAAATTAAATTAAACAATTGTTACACAAATCCTTGTAGATTTGATACTTAGACTTTTATATGTTGTCAAATGTGTAACGGGCATATGCCGACCCTTAGTTTGTTAAGTAAAGTTTTGTGGCAAACTGAGCTCTACTAAACTTTGGATAACCATTAAATGGATAGTAGTGTTTGGTCTAAAGATTCTTAGCATATCATTAACTCTCTTCTAGTAGGCAATATGGTAGCCATCTGGCTGTCATCCCCTAACTACCATTCTTTACTCATAAAAAAATATATAGTAATACATTAAAGGTGTGTTTATACAAGAAATTTTAAAAATTCATGAGATTTGATGATTTTAAAATTTGAATTACTTTAATTTAAATTACTTTAATTTTAAATTCTATCATTTATTAAATGTTTTGTTTTGATAAATTAATTTATATTTTTTAATTTTTAAATTCTTAGTTTAAATATGAAAATTTAATTTTCACCATAGACAAACTTTATTTTATATATAAAAATTTTAATATCAAATTTTATAAATAAAAAAATATTAGTCAATTCTTTAAAATAATTTTAATATTATACAATATTTAATAATTTAAAAACTAATTTTGAATATTCAACAATAAACAAGAACTATTGATACTTTTTATGTCAACATTGAAAAAAGAGGGAGAAAGAGGAGGGAAATGAGGGGAGAAGACAACAAGGATGAGAAAGATGAGAGAAAAGAAAGAGTGAAAGATGGAGAGAGGAAAAAAGAGAGATAGGGAAAAAGTGGAGAGAGAAGGGGGAGAAGAAAGAAATAGAGAGACAAGAAAGAAATGAGATAAAAGTTATAAAGCAAAAAAAAAAGTAGAGAAAAAGATAGAAACAAAAGAGAGAAGGGAGAGAGGAATGAGAGTAGAAGAGGTTATAGAGAGAGAGAAAGAAAAGAGGAAAGTTACGAGATAGGAGAGATTTAGAGAACATAAAGAGAAATGAGAGATAAAAAAATATATATAAATGAAAAAAAAAATATGAAGACTTTTAATCTTATTTTTGAGAATTTAAAATTTTGCAATTTTAAATATTTACACAAATACTTGAGTTTCAATTCTTTATAAATTTTTCATACAAATAAAACATTTCACTTTTAAAGTATTTGAAATTCACACACAAAAAAAATCACCAATATAACTTGTTAAGTTTAATAACATAAAGCTTTATATAATTTTATTAATTTTTGTCTTTACTTTATAGTTTAATTAACTATGAAAATAAAAATTAAATTTATCTTAATTTATATGGTGAATTAAAATATGTATTGTTAATTTATTGAATAATGTTAATTGTGAGTTTTTATTATAAATTAATTGTTAAAGTTGATAGTTATAATACTTAAATTTATTTATGATATTATTAGGGTTTTGATTTAAATAACGAGACAACTCTATTCTATATTATTTGATGTTTAAGGCTTTTATATATGTATTAATTAAAAAATATAATTAATATCTTGTAAATATTTTATAAAAGTTATTATGTAATATTTTAATATATCTTTTATCTTTCATATTAACTAATTAGATTATCTCTCATATGTATATTATATATTTTCTAGTTCTACATAAATATTTATTACTATGATAAAAAAAATATGAATAATTTATTATTATTATTATTATTATAAAATGACAATCAAAATAAATAATTTTCTCTTCTAAAATGTCAAATAAAATAGAATATGCTTAACTAAGTGATCAAGAATTGAATATTAACTTTTGCGGATAAAAAAAATTTAAGTTGAGAAGAGATATCCACCTATTTGGTGTCTATGAAACTTTTGAAAGAGATTTTTGATAAAAAAATATTCTTAAATAATAAATAAAAAAAATAAAATAGAATAAAGGGAATTTAATTTTTCCAATACTAGTTGTAGTATTTTTTAATGCAAACTATTATTATGTATACTAAATGCCAACTTTAATTCAAGAACAACACCTAATTACGTTTTGCCCTTTAAATAATCTATGATAGAGTATTTCTTTTTATAACTTTAGATAAAATCATTTTAGTATTATCTTATCAAACAAATGTTAATTATCTTTTGAAAAAGTTAATAAAATTCTTCTTTTTTATCTATCAAAATTAAAATAATAACATCAGGATTTATATTAAGAATTTTATGTATATTACTTCAACTCTTTCACTGCTAAATTAATCCTAGTACGTAGTTGATAAAATTGTTTGAAATATAACAGATAGCACAAACAAACACAATTATACTACATGTATTATATTTAATTATTTTCCTTTATATATTTTGTAGGTCAAAATTAACCATATTAGATGTGCTATATATATATATATATATATATATATATATATATATATATATATATTTCATATCATCTTTATGAGGCCTTTTCGTTAAGATAAATTACATATTTTGTGGTTTAGAAGTTAATCAGTGTTATTTTTACTGTGTTTTGTCCTTTTTTGACACTTGTTATGCACTAGTTATCTCGATGCATCTTTATGAGGCATTCGTTTTAGTTAGGATAAATTTCATATTTTGTCATTTAAAACTTAATCATAGTGTTATTTTTACTGTGTTTGTCCTTTTCTGACACTTGTTATGCATGAGTTATCTTCATGCATGTTGTAAAAGTGTTGTATTATAGACTCAGAAACTAGAAGAGGCAAAAGAGGTGACACTTGAAGACGAGAGCTTCAGAGAGGAAAAGAAGTGACACTTGAAGACTAGAACTTCAGAAATCTCATGACGATGAAAAGAAGCAGAGTTGGATCATTTGAGCCAGACAAAAGCCATGCACCACCTAGCAACACCATGCATTACCTGGCACAACCATGCACACACTATTCTTCAACTCTTGGACAGAGCCTAACACGTTACACCTTCATACACTGTCTGGCACATCTGTTCACTGCCCTTGTGTTATCAACATTAGTTTTTGGTCTCATTATTTCTCTTCTAATTTGGGTCTGTGCCCTTTTTGGCCTATTAGTTTAAATTGCATTTTGAACCTAGATTGAGGCATTTCAGTTTGATCATCTTTTCCTCTCTTATTTTTTGATTTATTGTTTACTTCTTTCTTGTTTTATTTTTTTCTACATTTTCAATCATTTCACTAAATTTAATATTAAATTTACTATAATAACAATAAATTAATTATTTTTATTTTATTATCTAATAAAAATATTAAGAACTAATAAATAATTATCACTAAACACTGAACAAAAATAGTCTATAGTATTAATTTGTAGTTGACAGTTTATTTAACTGCAACAATTATATTTACTTAAGCAGTTTAATTTTCATTTTTAGCTATGTATAACCACTACAATGAGGCAGTTTGTGTTTTTTAGTCGATCATTTTTTATATTTTTTTTTAAATTAAATTAAGAAATTTTAAATTCAAGGTATTACGAAATTGTCATTGGTTTCTTCCTATTACCAAATGAAAGAAAAGTAATTATATGCTCTTTTTTTTCTCGTGTGTGAGACTTCAAACTTTTCATTCTTATTTTTCTTTTCCTTCTCAAACATTCAACGAGTTTGGTAGTGTTTGTCTCCTTTGTAATCGGCTCCGATGATGAAATAGTGAGTGAATCAAAATTCAAATTAGAGATAATCTTTTCTAATCATTACAACAAAAAAATTCACATTTACTTATTCATTTCTGGTGAATTTGATAAACCGTCAGAAAAATATATAATTCTGACAGTTATTTTAATACTACAAATGTTTATAATATTCCGCGGTCCAATTTGTTGTATCCGCTACTTGAAACCGGCAAAAAAAATTTAATTATCTTTTTTATTTATATTTTTTTATTGGATCCATCCACCACGTAAACATCTTTCGTGTCATTTAACAATTTTTTTATAAATAATATATTAAAAGATTAAAAGATAAAAATATCATGATCTCACTGGAACACTCTTTTATTAAAACAAAAAATCTAAGACACAATTTAGAAAAATTCTGAGTCTTCATAAAAAAATTATAAAAAATAATAAAAATAAAAATAAAATTTTTTGAGTATCTCCTCTCATTTGAACTATTACTGTAAGATTTTCCGCAACGTAGACAATTTATTCAATTCCTTGATTTGTATTCTTGAACTTGGGGAGCTCAATGAGAAGAAAAAGAGTGACGATGTTTAGGGTTTACACGGAAGTCTTCATTGGGTTTGGAATCTCGAAATTATGTTGCCTTTTGAGGAGATATATAGTTGTGAAGCCTAGAGAGAAAGATAGCTTCACAACATGGTGAGTTTGCTTGTCGAGATTTTTTTTGGCCTTATGATTTTGACTTAATGTGACTTGCAATAATGAATGTGCGTTCATGTTGGCATTGGTGTTTTGGCTGAAATCCAGAATCGATTCAACAATGTTTGGATTTGTTTCTGCAACCATTCCCTTTTGATAAGGTAATTTTCATTCATTAGTGAAAGATGTTGATTTTTTATAATTATTCGTGGTCAATGTGGTGTTAGATACAAAAAATGTGCATAGTTGAATGGGGAGAGGAAAAAGGAAATAAGGGATGAGAGCAAAGGTAGAATAAGAAAGGATTTCGAATGATATTTAAATTTGATTTTTTTTTTTTTTTGCCTTGTTTTTGTTAGATTTGTGTGCATTTTCTATTCAAAAGTGAGTTTTTTATTGCTTTTTTTTTCATTCTATTTTGATATTGAAGAAATTTTTTTGGTTAATATAATCACATCTCACTAGTGAAAAAAAGCTTTTAAAATTGGTTATTTTTAACTTTTAAAATTGATTTCGTAACCGATTTTAAAAGAGTCATTTTAAAAGTTAAACTTTTAAAATTGGTTAAATAACCGATTTTAAAAGTTAACTTTAAGATCGGTTGTCTTATAACCGATCTTAAAAGTTCTGGCCAAGAAAAAAAATTAAACTGGAACGGGACCTTCCAGATTGTGAAAAAAGACTATTTGAAGAATAGAATCAGAACGGCCCGTTCTCCTTTCTGTATGGGTCGTTCTGCTTGGAGAACGGGACGTTCTCCTTGAAGAACGGGCTTTTCTCCAAGTAGAACGGCCCTGAAAGGAGAACGGGTCGTTCTCCATGAAGAACGGGTCATTCCTGCTTCGAAATTTAGCTAAAATGAACCTACAACGAAAATAGAAACGAGAGAAGCGCATGAGAAAACGAAAAGAGACATAAGAAGAGGAAAACGACAACGAATTTTACCTCTTTAGAAAATGAGAGTGCGAGAGAGTAAAAAAACGAATGGAGGGAAAAATTAAAGAGAATGAGATTGGAGGGAAATATAAAAGGTTTCTGACGATACTTTTAAAATCAGTTATTTAAGAACCGATTTTGTATACTACATACAAAATTAGTTCTGAAATAACCGATTTTAAAAGTGTTACTTTTAAAATCGGTTCTGAAATAACCGATTTTAAAAGTAGTACTTTTAAAATTGGTTATAAAATAATCGATCTTAAAAACACTTTTAAGATCGATTATTTTATAATCGATCTTAAAAGTTATGGCTGATAATCTTAAAAGTTGTGTCAGACATACCTTTTAAGATCGGTCATAAAATAACCGATCTTAAAAGTACTTTTAAGATCGGTTAAATTTGAACCGATCTTAAAAGTGTTCATATTATTTACAAATTTGTCACCACGTCACTTTTAAGATCGATTACCTTATAACCGATCTTAAAACTCCGATTTTAAAACTAATTTTTCTACTAGTATCTAATTAAGGTCTTTATTATTTTGAATTTTAATCTTTTCATTTTTTGCTTTAATTGTTATTTTTTTTAATTTTTTCTCAAGTTTGTTGTCCCCGATTCATTAAGGTTGCGATTTATTGTTTCTGGTCCACTAAGATTATGACTTATTGTCGTCAATCGATGAATTTCATAAATTATGAACAATTGTTCCCAATTTATATGTCTAAATTTGATAATCCTAAAACAAAACATAAATCAACGAATTAATAAATTCATTCAATTGAAATTCAATGAAATTGAAAGCACATGCCACCTATGGGGAACGTGTCCTCTTTGTATACAATCTTTAAGAAGTTATAGAAAATCAAATACATCTTATTATTGCAAGTAGTATTAATTAATATCTTTTAAATCATCCTTAATTAAATATATGTAGTCGCACATTTACGTAGTCCCTATATCTCTCACAATCTATGTCCCTAAGATGTTACACATCAAATGGATAAAAATTAATAAAGGATATTTTTGTAAATACAATTAATAGAAAAATATTTTTATGAGAAATCACATTAAGGATACATTGACAATTATATATTAAGGATATATTAGTAATATTTTAAATATAAAGTTGTCACTTTTTTTATTTGTTAATAATTAATTTCTATTTGAGAATCTAATTAATTAACCATTTTTATTAGAATTTCTCTTCTTAATTATTTATTTTATCATTCACCTATTTAAACCCTAGATGTTATTTGAAGAGATTCAAATTTAGTTTCATTTCTATTAACCACATGTTCATTCAATTTTAATTTCTTATTCAATGGCTTGAAATATTCTTTAGCCTTTATCAAAAGAAAAACAAGTGTTAAAAAGTGAGTTAAGAAATTAACTCAATTTTACAAAATTGAATTATAAGATAAAAATTATTTTTTATTTATATATTATATTTTATTCATATATTTAATTGATGTAAAATCTCTAACATGATATATATATATATATATATATATATATATATATATATATACATTTTGGAAGTGTGGAAGAGACAGGACCATCTCTATTAATTATGAGTTTCATTTCTTTTGGCTGAATGGTGCATGGACCTAGCTAGATTGTCTTTTGTCCATAGTCAAGTTTCACGCATTTGATCCTACACGCTTAGGATTCAATGGCAGAAATTTTTCCTTGTATTTTATTAATTTGATAAATTTGGAAAAATAAAATTAAGGGTGGAGATTCAAGTTTCTTTTTCTCTCTCGCTGCAGAAAATTATCATCCATTTATATAGCGTAAAGGGTCACGGCATTTAAGTTCAGTGCTCAAACTATTGTCCCTGTTTGGTGGAGTGCCTTAAAAATGTGGGGTTACACATCATGGCAATCTTTCGACATCGTACCTTGTGTTGATCAGTGTCACAGAAACGTGATCAAAATGTGTATCACGAGGGCACTAATACATTGAAAAAGTGACCATTTGATGGATTCTCATCTCAACTTCCAATTATTGTTTGAAGAATATTGAGAATTTAAGGTGGAGAGCCATGTGGCTGGAATCTCTATATTTTCCTTAAACCCCCCGTAACTAATTAGTTTCATGTTTGGTAAGGTGTTACTTTAATTAAGAAACGTGCATGAACATTTGTTAGTATAATGGGTTACGTACGTCAAATTTTATGTTAAATATGGTAGATTAACTTTCAATGAAAGTTTTTAGCAGAGGGTCAATCATATATTGAAATTTTTCAAATCAAATATTACAGTCCATTTAGTAGTTAATCTAGATTTATCTTTAGACTAAACATTATTGTCCATTAATTTAGTGATTAGTTGGGATTTATCAAAAGAATTTCATTTTTAATGTCAAGAAATTTTCTTAAGCATGTATGCTTACAAAAATAGAATTTTAATGGTTATAAGGGATATCAAATTTGTGTCATGAGAACTACAAACATTAACCCAATTTTAAATTATTTGTGTCAATTCACAATGACAAATTAATTATTTTTATTGTAAAACAGTAAAAAATGATTAATGATTATTTTCACGAAAGATTGAACTCAAGTATTATCTAAATTATTCAATTTCAGATTAATTTGATTTGAAAGTTTATTATTTATATTTTCTTAAATGAGTTTATTTATCATACTTAATTAAAAACTTTCAATAGCTATGGACATGAATCTTTTAAACAAGTGGTCAAAAGAGATTTAATTAAATCATTATTTATATGTATTGAGAATGCTTGATTGGAAAAAGGTAATCCATCTTTAAGTATCTTCAACTTTTTTAAGAAAGTCTTGGTGGACTTAAAATTATGTGAGTAAATAAAAAAAAATCAAAATTATTTAAAATGTATTAAATTTAATGCCGAACTAATCATGAACCTTCAATTAGTCCCTTAATTAACCAATGATAACTTGATGTTCAAAAGTAATTGCCACGTTTATTTGGTTATGAATTTGTAGATGTTAATGCTACTTTTTTTTATTAAACTTTATATAATACTGCAATTTTTGTGTTTGGAAGCATTTTCTTTGAAATTCAGAAAACCCAAATTCACCTTTGCATGCATTGATGATGTCGAAATTAGAATGTGAAAGCAGGTGCGCCACATATATGTATCCTTTATTTCTTCCTTTCGGTTTGTCTTTTTTGTTGGAAGCCAAATGATTCTCCATTTTCAGTAGCTGTTCATTTTTTCCATTACTACAAAAACAAATAACAAAAAAATATCATAAGATGGGGTTAAATTTTTCCATTACGTTTTGATTCAATTTTTTTTATCAGTTATGTTTTATTCGATCAATGCATGTAATGGACAAAATTTTACCTAGTCCAAACTTACATTATTTTTGTGAGTTTGGGTGTGGATATAATCTACACAATATTTAATATTTAAATTTGTCTATAATAACATAATATACTAATTTTTTTATAATTATATTTTGAAAAAAAATTGAGGTATATATATTATTCTTCTAAAGATTTTTACACGATTAACAAATGATAATTCATTTAAAAAAAATGTTTGATTTGATAATAATTTGAAAATTTATATTGTAAATATATTCTAATTGATTATCGATTTTGGTTATAATATTTTATGATTAAAAATTGGTTATAGTATTTTTTTAATATATGAATCTAAATATAGTATATGGCCCTACTGATTCCAAGTGGCTAAATATAGTATGGCCCTCCAATGTCCATGTACATATATAGTTGAGATGAAACAAAAGTATAAATATATATATATATATATATATATATATATATATATATATATATAGCCAATTCATTGTTTTGTTCTTTTGTGTTCCTATTGGTCAAGGAGAGAAAAATATTGTTTATAAGAATGAGTTTTTTAATTATGCTTTTCTAGTATTTTTTATTCTTACTTTTAAGTTGCATCACACGAATTGTCAGCGTAAATATTATCTATATAATATTTTTTACTATAAAATATCATATTAAAGACATGCTTATACGTATAAAAGGAGAAATATATGGGATATAAAAAATAAGATGAGAGAGCGAAAATAGAAAGGATGTTTAAGGATATTTCTTAACCGATTGTTAGAGATTAATTTTTTCTAAAACTTAAAAACATAATTATTTATTAATTGTGTTAGACTTTTTTTATAAAAATAATTTATTTTTAGTGAAGTTGAATTAGGGAGATTTTTTTTTAAAAGTAACTGGTATACTAACCCGTGTCATGTACGTACGAAAATATTTTAAGGTTATTGATACATAATAAATTTAAGATAATTTATCATATAAAAAAATTAACGATCTTCATATTTTCAACGTAAATCATATTATATCTTATTGACTAATGTCTATTTAATTTTAAATTGCATTGTTAAATGGGAAAAGTAGTGATTTGGCTTAGTAATAGAAATAAATAGTTACACCATATTTTTGAAAATATATTAATGTATAATTACTAATAAAAAATTATTAACATAATTTTAATATTATTTTACTTCTAATAGAATATATTAAATTATATTATAATAATCGGACAAGTCCCTATATTTTATAGTTTAGCGACTAAGACAATGAAAAACATAAAACTAACTAATTAGGATTATTATGCAAGTAATTTCTAGGTATACATGCAACAATATATGTAACTGTATAGGAAACTAATTTCTTAAATCATAAATGTTCCTTGATGGAATTATAACTTAGATCCTAGACATATATACATTACTACATCAAAATCAAAACAAAGCATAAAATCCTAGTTGTTTGTCAAACAACAACTGCAAAAAAAAAAACAAAAAAAACAAAACAAAACTACATTGGTACAGTTTAAGTAATAATACCATCATCCTCTAGCATGACTCCCAAAATTGACTCATTATCTTGTTTAATCATGTCCTATTCTCAAAACAAGTATAACTTTTGTTGTCCAACCACTAGGAAATATGAAAGGGTGAACTTACAAAAAACAACATAAAAAGTGTAAAGATAAAGTACAATTATACTACCAACATAAACATATAAACCACACCATCAATCTCATACAAGTTTTTCAACTTAAACAAACACAACATATACAACTTATCAACGTATCATGTGCAAAATATAACAACTTAAGCAATAAAACCACTTATCAACATATATCAACTTTACAACTTATCAACATAATTAACACAATGTATCGTCACATATTTTAACTAAGAAATCTCTTACTATAGAAGTGAACCGTCTAAGTGGTTTGACCATACTAAACCAACTTAACAATGTGATCTTTTTGAGCTTGCTAGATGAACATCAAATTTGGATAAAAATCTATAACACAGTATGGTTTCTCGAATTTTGCCACTTAAACTAGCTAAAAAAATCCAATATTCCTATCAGGGTTAGATAACTTGGGTGTAAACCTACAACGGTATTAACATACATATTTAAGTCTATTATGAAATTAGTTCACCGGCTATCCTCCAAATATTGTGTCCCTTCTAGTACTTAGTTAGAAGTGAACAGTCTAAGTGGCTTGACCATACTAAACCAACATAACAATGTGATCTTTTTGAGCTTGCTAGATGAACATCAAATTAGGATAAAAATCTATAACACAGCATGATTTCTCGAATTTTGCCACTTAAACTAGCTAAAAAAATCCAATATTCCTATCAGGGTTAGATAACTTGGGTGTAAACCTACAACAGTATTAACATACATAGTTAACTCTATTATGAAATTAGTTCGCCGACTATCATCCAAATATTGTGTCCCTTCCAGTACTTAGTTAGAAGAGATTCTACCTCCAATTTTGTTTCGTCTACATCTGCCATTAAACAAATGTTAGCTTTTTCATCATCTGAATAATTGTTGTTGTTGTCCAAATCTTCTTATGTGGTCATCAAACTCTTCTTGCCCTTTTTTTGTTGGTCCATCATTTTCTGAATGTAGAACATTCAACCTTCATGTGTCTAGGCTTTTTGTACTCATAGCAGATGACTTCTTTGCCTTCTTCTTGGACAATTCTCTTGAACCAATCCTCTTTTTTTGTGGAAGTTCCTCAATTTTCCCTTTTTTTAGCATGTTCTTAAACTCCTTAAACCTGAGTGATATCTCATCATTAGTTAAGTCTTCATAACCTTCATCTGCACTATTATACTCAAATTCAACCTTCATAGTTTTACCCTTTTTCCATCGTCTTACTAATTTCACTAGCCCTTAAAGCAACTGAATCATTAGCTTTCAAATGATCCCTATTTTTTAGATGGACTTCATGAACCCTCAAAGCTCCCATCCCATGTGAGTTTTAAGGTCACGAGCTTCTGATATAGTAGGGGCTTTTGGTTCCCAAACCTTTCGAAGACTATCCAAGATTTTAAACCATTAAGAATGATTTGGAATCTTTCAAACATCTCATCAATGGTTTCGTTGTCATTCATAGAGAAAATCATAGTGTCTTTGAAGATTAATAGTTCATATAAGCCTTACATCTTTAGTCTCTCATAAGTTACCCTGATGGCTTCCTACATTTCTTTAGCAGTCTTGCAACTGAAAAACTTGTTGTACTCTACTCTTGACAAAGAGTAAGCTAAGATGTATTTTGCCTTTGTGTTAACTTGCAAAATGTTGTAGTCTTCCGAAGTGTACTCATTTTTTGGGTTGGTTACTAGAACATCACCACTTGTGATAATCTTCTAGAGATGGTATTGGGTTGACTCGAAGAACATCTTCATCCCGTCTTTCCAATATGCTTAGTCTTCTCCATTAAATATCGTCTTTTGATATAAAAAAAAAAAAAAAAAAAAAAAAAAAAAAAAAAAACTTACGCTTTTTTATGGTGACAAACACCTTTTTTAAAAGAAAATTTTACGTGCAATAGATCTAGTCAATTTCAATTATCAGATGAATAATCAATCACACATACACACATATATTTAGTCAGACTATATGGCATAATATCAAAGAACGTAATGTATAAGTATGAAAGCATATCAAGAACTTTCAAAGTAAAAAATTTGAACTTATAATAAAACTCCCCTTGATATGGAATGACAAAGTTTGTAGGTTTGAAAACAAAATTTCAAAAACTAAAAACCTATTTAGTCTCCTCGTTTGGCACCAACAAAAGTCGAAACCAAGTTAAAAAGGTTGAGTAGAGTAACACTAGTCAAGCAAAGATTCATTGTTAACCCTAACTTCAACATGGAGTTTGTTGAGTAATAACTTTTAGTATTTACTGCTAATGAATTTATTGTTGGAGAGCGGACTAGTGTGTTGACCATAGACTTCAATTCTGAGACTGTCTTTGATGCTTCAAGGACTTCTACAAACAAAGTTGGCAACACTTATGCTTCTTGAACAAATAGAGGAGAGGAAGCAACAACAGAGGCAATGTATGTAAACATAAAATGGATATTAATTTACAGGTAAATGATCAATAAAATGAAAACAAAAAGGAGATAGATAAACATAATGGCAACATGGTTGGTAAAGAGTGTTACGAGCAGATGGTTTGGTAGCTAGAGAAATAGAAGATTGCAAAATACCACAACTCATGGTGATAATAGGGTAATCTTTGTTGACACCAAATGGACCAAATTGATGAGTTTTAGTGTAACAAAGACATCTCATGTCCTTGACATATCTAGCGGGACGTTCTTTTCTTTTGCAGACAAAATGTTGCATAGCCTTGAGTCTTGACTCAACTTGAAAAAATTTAGTCCAAGGTTAAATCTGACATGGTTGTTAGGTTGCACCAATCATGAATGGAAGGTTATGAGATGTTCTTTCATAGCCTAGTTCCATGGCAACCCAAGAGCGACAAGCATCTTCATGCTCAAACCATAGTTGTTTGATGAGTTCCATAGTTTCATTGTCCAAACAATGTGGACCATACAAATCAAAGGGTTTGACCTCAACACTTTTTAAATGTGAGAATATATAGAATGCAATCTTGCGTCCTTCTTGGTGACAGAGACACAAATACTCCTCTAGATAAAATTGTTTCAGTTTAGCTAATTATTTCGAATTTGAGTGAGTCTCAAATATACATGCATTATTATACTTGTGATTTAAAAAAATGTTTGACGAGGAAAATTATTTTGTTGAAAAATAATCATTTATTTTCAAAATTTTTCATATAGTTCACAAAAATAAACGATTATTTAAAAATAAAAATTAAATCAAACTCTGTTTAATTTAGTCCCACGATTACTTGCGACTTTGAACCACATATTACCCTTGCTGCACCTAATTTTGACAAAAAAAAACAACTTAGGAATATAACCGTTGAATAAGTAAAATGATACATAAATTATGTGTGTGTATAATATCTCCATTTTGTGAAAACGATTTGTCATTCATCTATATGGACAACGAATGATAGTGCTTGTACTACAAATACATAGAGAAAGCAAATTTGTACACGGTGCTCCCTTATATAAACCAAAGCTAATTAATAAGATATTTATAAATGAGTTATATTATTATTACACACAGTTCTATAATACAGATTCCTTACTTGTTAAATATTCAGAAGTCACCTAAGATCTAAAAGAAAAAATCCTTATCACGTGAGCTGACAAACATTAAACATTACCTTACAATTATAATATTTGTTTGCAAGGGTGAATCATACTCGATTAATAGAGTTAAATATATTAAGTAGTATATAAATAAATAAAAATACATATAAATGTAATGTCTTAAGAATTTAAATTTGAGATGTATTATCAAATTCGCTTATATATTTTATTCATATTATTTCATTGTAGAGACCTCTTTGCAATTTAACTTTCTTTGTATTCTTAACTTATACAATTTATACAATATTTTTTAATATCGATCACGTATATTATTTAATAAAGATAATTTTGTTTTAATCGCAATAAAATAATTTTTTTATAGTATTTAGCACATCATATATCCAAGAATTTGACCTACAATTTTTACTATATAAAAATAATTAGTTTGATTTAAAACTTTAGTATATATTTGTGACAAATTAGAGTTACATGATTTTTTTATATAATCATACTTTTAGTATGAAATATTTGTCAGTTTTAGATAATTAATCTATGTCAGAAATATTGGTTGGACATCTTAATTAGTAGAGTTTCTCTTCTCAATTAAATTTATTCTATTTACAAAATACAATTTCAAGATCTTATTTAAAGATATAAAGTCTAATATCAATACCCACGTACGACATATTCATACATGAGTTATATTTTTAGTGTCACCTGAATTTGTGCGCATAGTTAAGAAGTGCGGTGTTTCAACTTCCAATCTATATCTCTTCGTACTAATGAACAATAGATAGAGAGACATAGATGTGTGATATATATGCATGTGGCTTACATTAGTAGTTACAATGTCACTTAAAAATTAAGAGAAGAAATTACTAGCAAACAAAATATTATGATGAAATAATCAATCACAACATGAAGGAAAACGTTGTGCAAAACATATGATATGGTATAATACACACTACACAGTCACCAATTCACATGGGTACATATCTTGAATTTTTATGAGACAATAGACATGCAGAAACTGATATATATGCCACTGCCACGCCAACTAATCTCAATCTCCTTATCCCTTCTTCTCTCTTTCTCTCCCACCCAAAACCCAGTTCCTCTCCTATTCCTAATCCCTATCTCACTGGCTAGTGTTTGCTCCTTAATGCTTCCGAGGTAAATGACTAAAACACCCTTTGCATTCTTGACCTTGTGAACCAAAATTTTGTGTGGTGGGGGTGTTTTTTTGGGAACATGAATTGTGGGAGCTAGGGAAAATATCTTGGGTCGGTGTGGTCACTTTCGAGCTGCTATGCCTATGTGCACAATTGTCTCCATCGTTTACTGTTTCAACTTTGAGGGACCAACTTTGTTTGTTTGAGCATTCTTGAATTGATTTGCCATTCACGTTTGTACATAAATTAATATATATATAGGTCGCAAAATCAAGCAAGAGCAATAAATTTATATGTAGAGTAATGACACTTATACCATCATATCACTAGCTAGGGATGTGAAATCGAATTTTAAATATATAATTGCGTAAAATATTATAAATAAATAAATAAGTTTCATTCTCTATAATATTTTTATTTGATTCAAATATAATTATCTTTTACAAGAGATATGTATGAATTAAGTTAATTTTTCATAATAGTTAATTACTGTAAAATTTAGAGATCATTAAAGTTAATATTGTATACCTTATAACAAAGTGTTCCTCGTATAGTCAGGAATCAAATTCCTTACAACATACTTAAAAAACTTGACTATTTGTAATTAACCAGATTTTATTGATATGAAAGCTAAGTTGAATAAAGTGTTTTAAATAATATATTAATAGTGATTCTCTTTTGTACCTAACAAAAATAAATGATTGTTTAATTACTATAATGTTTGCATTTAATACAATTTCATCAATTAATAGTTTACAATAAAATGTTGGGTTGCAAGTTCCTATCACTTTATTTATGAAAGCCCTTTGCTCCTTTGAATCACCGTGCCTCTTGCACTAAAGCTAGCTAAATTTTCTCCATATATGGATCATATGTTAAACTTATTTTGCTAGATTTTTTCCATCCTTTCAAGGCATAATGTGATTAATCTCACGTTAGGGTAAGGTAGTTTTTTATGACAAGCACTTCCTCATATGGTCAAACTCAGCGGACGAAGCCCATAACTTATAACCAGCTAGAATTAATCTACTTCTGATTCATTGTTGACAATCTTTTCTTATTTAAATTTCATTGAAACTTATACAACTTTTTTGGGACTAGTGAGAAGAGAGCTTAAAATTTTATATTTAAGAATAATAATAATATAGGGGCAAAATTATGTGTATAAATTTAAGAATCACTCATTATAAATTAATTTAATTTTGTAAGATTAAACAGTGTTTGAAATAAATAATTATATTCTTTTATTTCTAATCTAAACTATAGCTTTAGTTTCTACTTTTGTCTCATTTTATCATTTTTAATGAGATAACAATAGAACTAAAAGTCAAATTTAACATAAATATTTGTCATTTTATTTATTTAAGATTAGATCATGATCAGTGATTAATTAAATTTTAGTGATCAATAGATAAAAATTTAACAAAGAGACTAAAATTATTGATTTTATAAAATTGGTGACTAAAATTATAGAATAAAAAATTAAGAAACTAAAATTATGAATTACATAATATAAAGGAAAAGAGTAATTTAGCCTAAATAATATAATTTCTATTTTTTAGCCTAAAGATGAAGGAACTGAGAGAAGATATATTATATAGGATGTTTAATTATCCTTTAGATGGCACATTTGCCATAGTTTTCTACATCTTCACATACACTATTTGTTGTAACTTATTACACAAGTACTCCTTACTTTTTCAATCCCTACATTAATTTTCCTTAATTGTTTGAAATATATTAAACTGATATCCCTTATACATTACTTTAATCCTTTTTAATTATTTAAAAAATATTACATTGTGACATCTTATTAAAGAGATTATTGTAAACCTTAGAAAAATAAGAGTGTTAATGCAATTTCATAGAACTTTAGCTTGTAGTAGTAGATTAAGAGGGGGATTGTCACATAGAGGGATGAATTAGGAGGCATTTTCAAAAAATACCTATGCTTGAAAGAGGAAATTAGCAGGTATTTGAGTGAAGAAGATGGTGAGTCTCATGGTTAAAAATTTATCATGGATTTAAGGGATTGTCATAAAATTAAGCAATAAAGACAAAAATAGAATAATCCCTACTTCTTTCGTATTATGTATTTGTAACCGAAGAAACAAAGCTTCCTCTCATGAATAATGCATTATGATAATGGGTAATACTTTATCAAAAGCAAAGCTCCCTCCCTCCCATGGTAATACATTATCATGCTAATTGGTAATGCATTATGATAATGTATTATGTGTGAACATCATCATATTCAGCTATGGAATAGAATGGATAATGCATTATGTTCATATATGTAGAAACAGACATGAATGAAAAGTGAAGGGTAAAATGGTAATTATATGTATTATTTATTTTTACATAAAATACAGTTTTAAAATATCAACTTCCATTTCTTTCTTACTTAATTTTATTTTACCTATCAACTATAAATTCTACTTTATTTCTTTCTTACTTATTTTTTATTAGATCAATTCTCACATATTTCATCCATTTCCTTTCAATTCCTTCCAGTCCTCCATCGAGAGCATAGTAGTGTTAGCGTAATTAACTATTATTTTTTTAATCAAATTGACGTGATTTTCTAAAATAGGAACATATTTCCAAACAGACAGATAGAGTATTTTTTAAATTTTATATCACACTTATGAGTTATGAAATCTTTCTATGTGTCTCAATTATTAAATACTTGAGTATTTAGTAGGATATTTTCTGTCTGAATATATATATATATAATTTGAACAGAATCAATAAATACTGGGCCACCATCAAGACAATCTCATAAAATATGTTGGGCCACAGGCGGATTTGACACACAAATATTTTATACTATGATCCAACAACTCAACATAATTAGCTATCTTCGTTCAAACAAAAAATCAATTTGCTCTCGAATTATTAATAACAAGAATTCTTAATTCAAATAAATGGAATTGTTTAAACGAAAAAAAATGTCTTTTTTACAATAAAAATGGAAAGAGTCTTTACGTAAATATTATTTTACAATAAAAATAATAATTAACTAAATAGAAGTGCCTAAACTTCACTAAAGTGTCTCTATATATTGCAAAAGGTAAAGTTGAATTTAAAAAAACGTCAATAAAAATAATATTTGTTAATTATTATTTAAATTTATTTATAAATATTCAATAACACTATATATTATCACATATCAATTATCGAAAATGTGTGCCCGCGGTTATATGTACTAGTATCATTTTAGATAATGACTAATTTTTTAAGACATCGATATAAAATTATATATTCATAGTCAAAGTTTATTAATATTTTAAAATATATTTATCAAAATAAGAGGAAAAATATTGATAATGTATTATTAAAAATAAAATAAAAAATAATTTCCTGTATTGCAAAAAAATAAAAACCACCATATAACATGATAATATATATTTAAATGACAATTTTATATTCTTTTTTACATAACTTGCCATAAGTTAACTATGTGTGGACTTTTGCTTGTACATAAGATTATTTTTAAGTATATTTTCACATTTTTTATTAAAATATTTTAGAAATTTCATTATTATATGTCCAAAAAAAAAAGACTAGCAACTTTCACATGTTAGATATTATTGACCACGTTAAGATCATAAAATACTATAGTCAGGAAAATTAGTTTACAAAGAACAAATGACATTCCGTACTTAATTATATACAAAATTCATACAAATTTTTATAATATATTTTTAAAATTGTATATTAATTCATGTTCTTCAACTAACGACTCACTACAGTACCTTGACCAAATAAATTATCGGTCCAAATTTCAAAACACTGTTTTCTCTTAAACTTCTTCCAATCAAATACATTCGAACATGATGCAGTTATAAATTATAATGTGGCAATCGTAAGTTACCATTTCCAAAATCATAATATTGCAGTTTTTTTTTCTTTAGCTAACTTTAAATTGAAAATTATATATATATTAGTAATTTATAGGCAAAGGATAAAAAATAAATAAAAATAAAAATAATAAAATAAAAAGAAGATATAAGCACTGGTGTACGTACTTATGTAGTTGAAAACTGAAAAGGTTAGCGTTTATCAAGTAATAAAGAAACATCTAAAATATTTTGTTTGTTTCATTAGTTACAAAAACTCATTGGTGTAAACGTTAAGCATATATTTCCAACTATAAATAGAGCATTTTATTCCCTTATTAATTAGGTACCGACAAAGCATTTCAGTGGCCTCAATAAAACTCCATTGTTCAAAAGATCATGGCAACATTCACCAACTTTTGTCTAATGGTAACCTTCATGGCTAGTGCTACTTTGTTGGTCAAAACAGGAGTTTCATATGAAGATTATGACCCATCAGAGGGTCCTCTCCCTCCCTTGACTAATCTTGAAAAAAAAATGTTGGATTGTATAATGAAGTTGCATACACCTTGTGATGAACTCTACATGTATGGTACAATATTTACTAGCAATGAAACAGTTAGCAAAGATTGTTGCACTCATATTGTCCATGACTTTGGAAAACAATGCCATGATATAATGACAAATTATATTATAAATTTACCAAAATACAAAGCAAATAGAACCCTATTTTCGCAAAGAAGCAAACAAGTATGGAATGAATGTAGCCACCCTTCGTTCCAACTAGATGAAGGTTTAGGTCAAAGTTTTGCTAGTGATCCTAGTTCTGTTTCAAACAGCTCAAGCCCAAGCCCATCACCTGAAAATTATTTAGAGGATTGTGCAGCTAAACTATATCCAGACTGTGGTAATGAGTTATATTCTGCAATATTTTTTGACAATGATACAGTTAGTAAAGAGTGTTGCCAAAACCTTGTTGTGGACTTAGGGAAAACTTGCAATGATAAGATGACTATGTATATTTTGGAATTACCAGAGTTTAAGCCAAATAAGACTCAAATTTTGCAAAGGAGTGACGAAATTTGGAAAGGATGTAAGGATTGATTGCACTTTAGTCCACCATCTTTGAAGAAATTTAATAATTTGAGTGCTTATATGTTATTGCAATAATTATCATAATGTTACATTATTGGAATAAAAAAATAATGCAGTTCACTTCTATTCTCTCACAATTTTCTATTAAACTAATACATTATCGGATGATGGATCATAACTATCATCCACTTTTATTGGTGAACAGTTATATAAAATTTTACATTTAAATCTCGAACATTAGTTGGATGTTAATTTTACTATAATATAAGTTTTGTGCATTGTACAAGGTAAATGTCTATTTTTTATATAATAAAATTCTATAATAAGTAATTATAGTTAATATATAAATAATATTTTAATTAATATTATTGAAATAAATATATCTAAATATGCAAATTATATATTTTACTACAATGGGCAATTTACATTAGCACTTGGTTATTTTTTTTCTATTACCAATTTCTTTTAAAAAGTTATTGAAATTTAATGTAAAAATAAAGATAATATATGATAGATTAAAAATGTTAGACAATTGAATAAATTTAGATAATAAGATAAATAATTAACTCTCCATTTTAACTTAATTGAGAGAGAAAATAAGAGTTAATCTTTAAAATAATGAACAAAAATTTTAAATATTAAGTCACTTACTAAATATTTGTTCACATAATTATTTTTTTAATTGTGTCATTGGCACGAAATATCTATTACTAAAATTAAATTTAAATCTTGAATAATTTGATTAAAGGATCCAAATCGTTATTACTTATATCAATCAATATTGTTGTTTATGTAATTATTTGATAACAAATATATTTATACATCTCCTCATTAATAAATATACATCTTTCCTTTTAAGAAAAATAAATTTTCTTATATGCCCTTAGATTTTTTTTCTTTTTCAAATAAGTTTTTTTTTTTTTGCAAATCACTAGGATTAACCTAGTGATTGAGGGTTGAAATAAATGTACATGGACTTAGATTTGATTTTCATTGTCAATATTGTAATCTTTCCTGTAATAAAAAAAAAAGTCTTAATTATTTAATGATATGGTTCAATTTTTAAATAACTTCAAATACTTTGGTGTAAAACATTTTATTTGATCAGAGAATTTACAAAAAATTAAAATTCAATCATCTGTAAAATTTCTCAATTATAAAATTTCAAATCCTCCTACAAAAGTAAAAAATTTAAAATTCTTTTTCTTTTTTCATCTATATCCTCTCTTTCAAAATCAACATAAAAAATATCAATAAATTTTTAAAATTATTTAGTATTTAAATTTTTTAAATTATTAAATACTATCTAATATTATTTTAAAATAAGTCATTAATTATTTAAAATTAACTAATATTTAATTTTAAAAATTAAATCTTCGAATTTCAATATATATTTATTTAAAATTAATTAATTTTATTTACAATAAAAATTAAATTGTGACATACAAACTAAAAATTTAAAATTTAAAAAATTGGATTCACTTTTTCAAACCCGTAGACTTACACCATCGCTTATGCAAAAAAAAATAATAATAATAATAATTAAAGAAAATGTGTTTACAAAAGTAACAGTCTGGAATGAGTTTATTGACAAGGCGACGGGGATCAATCATATTGAGCAGAAACATCACCCTACCATGCGACTAATGTGAGGCCTTTTTCGACAACGAATTAATTATTGAAGTTTGCCGCGTCAACTCACAGGAAATTGGTAAATATTGCCACTGCAGCTTAAAAATTATATATTTCTAGAACCACAGTTTAATTAAAGCAAAATCCAATTTTACGGGGACAACCAAATTAAAGTGATTCTAGCAGTTCTTCAGCCCAAAATTGGTTAAGTCTGAAGAACTCGATATATTCAAGATTTCAAGTCATATTTGCTTACTCTACCTCCCATCTAGTTCATTAAACATTTATCAAACTAATTTTATGCATTTGATTGCAACCATTTGGAGATTTGTTTTACAATCTTCCGACTTCAACATGACATTCGTTGCTGATTTTGACATTTGAAAAAATTATTTTATTTGTGTGAAATAAAAAAATGTATCTATTTCTGTTTTTTGCTACAATAAGTAATACAATAGAGCTTTATCTCACTAATAGGTGGGATCAGAAAAAATAAAATAGCATAAAAAAATTCTCTGAACACATTTTGCTACTAAGGTGAAAATTCTGCACAAGTGACTTTAAATCCATGCTTGGTCGAGTGTACCACTTTATAATGAAGAGACACCGGCTTGAACCACATGTTTATCTGCGTATGGACAACGAAACGCTTTTAGAATTTCAGCAATAAAATTAGAGGAAAGTAAAGATAATAGACGCGTCTGAAATTGAATTCCATATAATACAGTCCACATAGAAAAGCATGTATAACAAAAGCTTCTAACCTTAAACTAAGGAAGAGTCTGATCTCAGATCAAGCTGAATAAAAACTACCCATCTATCAGCAGAATCATTTAAGACAGTTTTGAAAAAATCGTATTCCCTGTGTCACGAAATCTGAAGATCAACTACAAATCTCCAAATGAAAATTAAATTAAGGAATAATAAAATCAAATGATACAAGATCTTAAGGGACTGAAGGACTACCTGCAATGCAAAAGTAATATCACCCTCATCTACTTTAGGCGACACTCTTCTTAATTTATCCTCTCGAGCTTGTCCTAATTTAATAAGGCCCTGCAGTTACAATATATATTTCATCATTTCTATTTTCACCTACTATCACTTTCCCTCATTGATAAAGCACGCTTTAAGACAAAATCCATCCGGTTCCAGGGAGCTACATCTAGAAATCCAACATCAAATGAAATTGTCTTAAATACCTGGTCATTTAGCACTCTGCACATGTTTGAAAATTCTAAAATTCCTGCTGGAGGAATTATAGATGATTTGCATAACTCCACGTACGATTTATACAACTGCATCATTATTTCAATTTAGAAATCAATGTACAGGTTGGAATGGATCAAACCCTTGAAAGTGTCTGAAACATACCTCTCCAAGGTTTGTATCTTTCTTGGCACCAAGAAAATGTTTCATAGATGAGCAGAGTATAATCTGCAAACAATACATATCCAGAGAAGTTATAGCCGGTACCTAGTATAAAAGGTGCTTCTGCATTGGGTTTGGTTAATTTCAGTGTTCAGTTAAACAAGCAAAAAAGGTTGACTACACGTCTAGTACCTTAATTATTAGAAATAGAAGCTCTCTCATCTAATTCCTCCAAAAATTAAAACACATAACTTCATTTTGACTTGTATGATTATTTTTTATTCATTTTACCTCTTTGTTTCTTCTCCTATAAGTACTTAGAAAAAATTGTCCAAACTTAAGCATACTCAGATCTTTAGATTCGTTTGAGTATTCTACTTAAAAATTTAAACTGCCTACCCTTATTATCATACAATCAGTGACTATCAATTTCTATCATAGTTCACATGGTTGATCAAAGGTCTCTCCAAGTTTCAAGTTTATTGGAAAAAGGCATAAAATCAATATTATACATGCAAAACTTTATGACTTTTTGCTAATGATTGTAGTTGACAAGACACTTTCCCTTCATCTTATTTAATATGATGTTTTGAACATTCAATAGGACTTTTGTGATAATTAATAAGACTCAGATTTAGCCTATTACATATTCAAACCTATGCTAGCATTTAAAGTAGGTCAAAAGTAGTTAGTTCCACTAATAGAAAGCCTCAGCTCTGGAGTTTAGTTCACGTTACCTGCTGATGATGTGGAAGAGCTTGTATTGTATCCACCACCGGTGATCTATATGTCTTGGACAAGGTAAGAGCCATATGATCAGTCCTTACCTGCAATTTGATTTGAGGATCTCAGGCCTTTAGTACAGTAGTAGGAAGAGTAAACGAAGAAAATAACTTTACTTGTTTAATAAATCTAAAATTATTGTATACAGTTTATAGTGGTGCTCAGATGTCCTTAACAATTTCCTAACAATAGTAGACTCTGATTAAAAAAAATAGTTCATTGCAGCTATAACATTAATCATACAGAACGCTATTACGTTAAGTTGCCTATACCTAGTATGATCAACAAGTCAAATTAGACTAAAATTAATGATCTATTTTCATGACAACACCCGAGAACAACCATCTGAACTTAAAAATTAGAACACAACTGGAAATGTATCCAAACCTACTAATGAATCAAGAGATGCGTGATAAATGCAGATTAGTTCTCATTACATTTTTTTCCTTCCTTAAATTGTCCACAATTTTACTTCAGGGCAATACTTTATAATTATCTGCAGGTGCGCACAAAAAATTATAATCATCTTCAGGGCAACAGATTTTTGAACACTTACAACATCAAATTCTCGTTTCTTGATAAAATCAGGAGATGTAGCAAGATTAAGAGATTTCTCTTCCAATGAAGTATTCAAATTGCACGCAGATTCTCTAATTTCTGCTTCAAGCATCTCTATTGCACTCCTGCAAGGGAAATAAACTGTTAAACTTGTTCTTTTGCTGGATTTTGCGCTGGCTAAATTGACAAAGCAAATTGTGACAACAATCTAATACGAATGATACAATTTAGGGGAATGAAATAGGAAGCTTACTACTGGCACTTTCTCAATCCCTAGCTAAGTATCAAAAATATTCAAGAACAGTGATAGCGTTGAAGAATGTAATGAAAGTGTAACCCAGTATTCACGATACATGGGAACTCTCCTCTAATCAAAAACTTGATCCAATCACACCCCTTAACTAACTTATATTTTCCTAATTCATTTCCTCTCACCAAATACATTTAACTGTATTGGATAGTTATTATTTTGACTAACTCACTAGGTTCTAACCCCCTGCAAGAGGCTTAATAGGTTCCGGATTGAAGTTTAAAACTTTAAATATTGTATCTTAAATTTTACATTAAACAAAAACAAGGGTTCTGTAGTTGTAGTAAAGTTTCATTTAAACCCTTTCTATCAATAGAATGAAATAAGATAAAATGAACACGTAAGACGAATAAGCTTGAATGCACTAATTTATCATGAGCATAAAGTGCAAGTAATAATAATAATAATAATAATAATAATAAATGACAGACCTGCATATACATAGAGCATTCCGCATGTCTCCAGAAGCTGCAGCAACTTTCTGCAAGGTGGAATGCCAATTAGGCTTTACATGTATATTATTTCAAGATGGACTGCAAAATAGCACTTTCTTATGCTCCTACTGTCATTAGTCTATTTTTTTAAAACATAAAACAGCAAAATGGAACTTAATGCATCTTACCTGAGAATGAAAAAAAAGTAGCATAGCCTAGCATTATTTTTCAAAATTAAACTTATGTGAGCAATGATAAATGGACTCACCCTAGCACACAGTTCCAGGGCTTGCTTTTGGAAGACAGTGTAAGGAAGTTCCTGGCAGTGAAAAAGAAATTATTAACAAAATATTCATCAACAAGAAACGTAACATCTGGTTCACATTTTTTCCTTCAACAAGACAATAAACTCTCTAACAAAGCATCACAACAATTTTCTTCCAGTAGCCATGATTCAAGGTGAAGGCAGCACAATCCTATAACTCATCTTCAATAACAATAATAATCTTACATTTAACCTTTCTTCAAGAATCTTGAGGATCTGATCTTTAGTGTAAGCTCGAAAATTTACAACAATAGGCTTGCCTAGAACAAAACAATAGAAGAAATTAAAAAGTGCCCAATGATGTACTCAAATAGAATAGTTCTTAATATGCATGATCATTGAGATGCAATATCCAAAGAGTTTGAACTAAAATGGAAATTTTTATACAAACTTATTGCATTGATTTACTCACAATTTAATGATGTAAGCCTTGGAAGAAACCGATCAGCTAGATCAATTGCATTTGCTACACCTGTAAAAACCAGCACAATAAGTCCAGAATGACCCAAATAACTTGCTAATCACGAGATGGAAACAACAAATTTTCATTCATAAGAAATTTACCTATTAATATACATCTAGAGAAAGGAAAGGTGGTGAGCATGAAAAGATCATGGAGAACGGCTCTGTCTTTGGTTATCAAATAATCTAATTCATCAGCCACTATTAACCTGTTACAAGGAATGCATATTACTTCTTTGCTAGCATCCAGGTAAAAAACCATCTATGGCTGTCAAATTATATTATATTCCCTTTCAAAATTTCTAGAATGCCATAGCCCAGGGCAAGGATATGTTTCTTACGTCATCTTCTTCATAGAAGATTTCTGAGAATACATGTTCTGAAGTTGCTGTAACGGTGTGGCTGAAACCTTTTTACCCTGAGGTTGGTTTAACTCAAGTATCTGCCAGAAAAAGCCAGCAGGTCAGTCAACTAACAAGTGACAATATTAACTTCAATGAAATGTGCTCAGCATCCCTACCTTTGTAAAAATATCAGATGTATTTGCAAGGGTTGTACAATTTAGAGATAAAACATCTGGTCCTGGAAGACCTGCCTGCAAATTATATTGACAAGGTCACATTAGTAAAAAGAACAAAAACACACATTACAGCTTAGATAATTAAAGATGTATCATAGTGTTATGGTATACTTTAGCAAATTATAGAGAATTATCAATTACATTAAGAGTTTGTTTGGATATAAGTTCATAAGAACTTTTAAGAGCTTCCTTACTAAAACAGAAATGTTTTCAACAAATAAACTATTTCAAAAATTATATCCAAATAGACTCTAAATGAACAAACACAACACACATTATTCTTCTCTATGGTTAGAGAAACTAATCAAACATACCAATGGCATATTAGACCTAACAATCAAGGACAAATCAACATTGAGTACCATCACAAGTTCACAACGGCACTAAAAACAGCAACAAGAGCATGAAACCAACAAGTAGAACACACCTCGGTAGCCCAATTGAGTAACTGCTCTTTCACTTTCTCCATAGACAACGATTTCCCAGTTCCGGGACACCCGCATAAGTAGAGACTCCCAGCCTTTTGATGCTCAACGCAGCCCTTGCAGAACCCTAACACCACACTCTGCTCCTCCTCGCGACACACAACCGAAGAAGGAGCAGTGGACAAGTGCAATGCCAACTTCACCATCTTCAACTGCTCACCGTCTATTAATTCCCCAACACAATCAATTTTCCATTTCAGGAAAAACAAATAAATAATGAATTAATGGACGAAAGAAAAAAAAAATGAAACTCACCTTTGGGATTCCACTTGGGCTTCACAGCTGCCGGATCGGGTTGGTTTTCGTCGGCGAATCTGATAGCCTGCAAGAGAGTGACAAGAAATGGATTAATTAGGCGAATTGAAAGAGGGGAAAGAGTGATAAGGGTTTGGAGAATTACTTTGGGGGTGGCGGCGAGGCATCGGCGCGGGGACTTGCGGGGGGGCGAGGAGGGGTGGGAGCGGAGCGTGCGCTTGGCGGCGATGACTGGCATTGTTGGTGGGAGCGGAGAAGAGTGAAGGGTTAGGGTTTTGGAGAGAGTGGGAATGGGAAGGGAAGGGAGAAGAGATGATATAAGATTTGGAGTTGAGCGGGAAAACCATGGCAATGCGAATTGGCGCGCGACCTTTCCCGCGTCACTCGTCAAATCATTCACATTTCACTCGCTGCCGCTCGAATATATCATATCCTATGCTAAAACACTCAATTTTAAATCCTTCCTCATGTTTAAAATATCCGTTAAATATTTATATACTATTAATAATGCTAATATATTTTCGTTGTGAATACATTTTATTTACCTGTTTTTGTTTTTTTTCAAAATGTTTTTTCTCTCTTATATTTTTATATAGTTTTTAATTTATTTTTTTTTATAAATTTACTTTTTAAAACTTCTCACACTTTTTAAATAATTATTCTAAATTATTAGCTTTTTTAAACTTTAACTATTCTTTTATCATTTATTTTATTTTTATGTTTAAAAAATATATACAGATATATGTAGTACTTTTTATGTTAATATATATAATATTCGTTAATATATGTCTTAAAAAACCGTTAATTTATATATATATATATATATATGAATTTGATTATAATATTTTTGAAAATATTTTTAATTATAAAGACTTGATTAGAAGCTTGATGAAATTATCGAGACATGCACCTTAATTTAACCTTAAAAAATAGTTCTAAATAATAAATTAAATTAAAATATAAATAAAATTTAATCTATTTCACTTTTAATAACACAAGCATATATAAGAGCAACTCTCATCCTTGTTTTAGGCAATAAAAAAAAAAATGTTGTGTTTGGATAGAAAAGTTTGAGAGCAAATTTTTTTTAATTTAAAATGTATTGAGTTTAAATATTTATATATATATATATATATATATATATATATATATATATATAATGTAGAAAGAAGTTTAAATTTAAGTTATTTGTATAATATTTTAAGTTGGAGATTTTGGGTTTTTGTCAACTCCATGTCATTTTCATAAAACAAGTTTAAAGGAGATATACTTGTTTGTGTTGAATAATTGTTCTTTGTATTGTGAAATTTATTTGTAAATGATTGGATTTGAATTCCAATGTAAACCCTTAGATCTTGTGAGATCCATAATTCCCGATTTCATATAAAAGTGGTAAAAATTAAGTAATTGATTGACCAATGTGTTTAGGGATTTGGGTTTTAACCTCAAAGAGATGTTTTTAGGTATGTGTTTAAAATCCTTAAAGCCTTAAAATACAATAGAACGAAATGGTAATTAAATTGACTAAATAATCAAGTTAATATGAGTTCAAACCTTTTTATTATATTTTAATTCGTATAGAAAGTTGTGAGCCTAATCAAACATATTATATGACATAATTAGGCCTTATGGGTATTATAGAAATTATAGTCTTGGATGTTAACTTTTCAATGACGTTAAAATCACTTTAAAAGTATGTCTATAACTCAATATATGATAAAAGTAGTGAGCAAAAGTTGAATTGTTTGAATTATACTAAAATGTTGTGATTTTATAGTTTTTAGTATGGTCAATGGTAAAATCAATACTTGAAGTCAACATAAAAGTTGTAGATAGTTGTCTTAACTCTATAATGACGCAGAGATCAATATGATGGCATATGTATAGGCTTAGATATTGTGTTCATTCCACCTGGAGTCATAAAAGCTTTACATAAGAAAAAATAAGTGTTATGGATTAAGATCAAGTTGGGAAAACGTAATGTTATGAGAGAGTTTACAAAGTATTTGTGATGTGTATAAGAAAAGTGTTAAGATGTACAACTATGTGTTTGAGATGTTATGCTATGAGATGTTTTAAACATGTGATATATATGCATGTTAAGAGTTAAGTTAATGGATCCTTAATGTTGTACAATGATACTTGTGTTTAAGGAAATATGGAATGAGGTTAAGGGTGTTGTAGAGTTTAGTAGTATTCTTACGATTATGTTGTGATACATGTAAACCTTGTGAATACAAAGTGTTGTAAAGTCTAAGCTAATGGCTTAATCATATGAAAAAATGTGGGTATATGTGCCTAGTGGATACAGTGTGCATAGCGTGAACATGTGATATTGAGTCTTGCATTAAGTGTCGTGCGTGTCAAATGCATCATAAGTGTGTTTTGTGATGATGAGTATTGGTGGGGCATACAATAACAATAAAAGTTTCCCTTGTTTAGCTTAGAGATTCATGACCTCAAAGACAATGGGTTACGAGCCCCAATTAGGCCAATGGTGTGCACGAGACATAACTTGTCAAGGCACCATTTTCTTTATGTCTATGGTGTATCTCTTCCTTAACTAAGAGTGTTGGGTGTCAACCACCTTGGTTATGTGCCTCTCATCTGCTTATCCTCAAAGGCTATTATATGAGCCTCCAGACAACACTTGTATTTCTACATGCATCACATACATTTAGAATGAGGTTGGGTGAGTGCACCTTGCATTTGATAATTGTAGTATTATGAACTATATGTCGTTAAGTTTATTGTAATTTGTATATACATGTATATTACATGCTTATATGTTGTTTGTAATTACTAGGGGTGTCCACAAAACTATTTAAAACTAAACTTTTTAAATAATTAAACTAAAATAAATTAAATTATTTTTTTAATAGTTTAAACCAAACTATTATTTTTAGTGTAGTTTATAAAGCTAAACTATTAAAATTAATAGTTCAGTTCACTAAAACCAAATACAAGCACTGAAACTGAAACACATTCACGGATTCGGACTCGCTCAACGTAGCTTTCCAAATCCCCAGACTTTTTGCCAAAAAGTTTCCGAACCAATAGCCAATCAGTATATCTTACGTCTTGTCCAATTAAATTTTTTTTATAAGTAATTTAAATACATATTTTTATTATATTTAACAATTCAACATCCATTCTATTAAAATCTACCCAAACGTAACACGAATTCTTAATAACGTGTGTTTGGGTGTAAAATTTAAATAGAATAATTTATTTATTTTAAAAAATTTAAATCTTTTGAGGTAGAATATTTTGTTTGAATAAAAAATTTATAAAGAATTTAAAATTTAAGTATTTATAAAATTTCTTGAATAATTTCAAATTCTTTCAAAAAAGTAAGAGTTTGAAATTTTTCATATTTTTTTTCTTCTTATTCCACTTATATATTTCATCTTATCTCTTATTTCTTCATGTTTTTAATTATAGTTTAGTTCAAACTCCTAGAACTATAGTGCACTAATCTATATAATAGTTTAGTTTAGTTTAGTCAATATTTATTTTAGTTCAATTTAGTTTAGTGAACTATTTATTATAGTTTAGTTTAGTTTTCTTCTAGTTTAGTTTAGTTTAACAATTTGAACACCCCTAGTAATTACCCAACCTTACCTCATTCCAAAAGCTTAAGTGAGACATATCTCACCCCTTTCCTTATGTATTGTTTTACTTTCTGTTTGGTTGAACACCAATTGCATGTGATGATCATCAATAGGTTAGTGTTAATGATGGGGCTTAATCTTTGTGATTTTGTTGGAATATGTTTTGATATGATATAACATTGAGGTGTTGGTTTTGTGCTTTTGCTTCGTATGTTGAAAACTTAATTTATTTTACTCGATCCTTTGTTAGTTTTATTTGAGATTTATAATTAACTTTTACATAGTATTTGATTTGAGGGGAATCAAAGGGAAAGGAGAGGTTTTCAAAAACTTTTATTGTTTTGTTCAACTTCTACGAGGGGAGGGGAACAAAATCTCTTCCCATCTAATTTTAGTTCTCCCCCCCCCCTCCCCCAGTAGTGGGAATTTGGAGAGAAGGGAGTAGACTTTAAAACTTTGTTAGTACAATGGCCAAAACATGTTTATTTATGTTTTTAATTTTAAAGTTATAATAATAGGAAAAAGGTAAATTAACTTTTAAAATTCCTTCTCTCATAAACTAAACAATAAAAAAATCACTTTTCTTCCCCTCTTCTATTATCGACTAAGCAAAATTTCAAACTTATCCCCTCACACCCTTACCTTCACCCCCCTTCCTTCTCGTCCATTAAAATATCTTCCATCTCCTTTCCTTTTTTAAACCATAGAGAGCCACCTTTATTTTTAGTTCTTTTGTTATATGTGTTATTTACATCAAGTACATTTTTAGATTTTTTTTTAGTGACAAAATGAATGCGAGTCTTCTATCATGGAGACATTTTATAAAAACCTTTTTTTAATTGTTTATAATTAAGGTGTTTTATCTCATTAATATTTTACTATATTCATTATTTTTTATTAGTGTTAATTAATTGAGATAGGGAGTGTCACACAAAGCAAAAATTTGACAATATCATGAACTTCAACTCATGACTTTTATCCTAGTAAGAGCACCTCCAGCAGGGTGCTTGTTGTGTGTCTTAAAAATAAGCAATAGTGCTTCTAAGAAATCCCCATAGGAGTGATCCTACGTAACAAGAGAAGATTCAAATTTTTTAGCAACGTTACTTGAAGAAGGAACGGTGCTTAGCAAGGTGAATGGTTTTTTTGAGAGTTTTGATTGGTTCTTCCGGATCCAAGGTGGAAACATCAGATTCAGCAAACAAAAAAACAACCTCCGCTTCTCCCTCCGTCAGCTACGCGGACCTCCGGTCGAGCGGTCCGACCAGCTCTCCTCTCGTCGTCGTCCTCGCACCAGCGTCGTCGTCCCTGTGGCCACCGTCGCCGCACCAGTGTCGTCGCCCACCAGCCACGACCCACCAACCACTAGCCACGACCAACACCCAACACCCAACACCCATCACCCACAACCCACCAGCCACCAGCCACGACCACCACCCACCACCCACCACCCACAAGAGAGAATGAGAGAGAAAGATAAAAGGACTACAGAGCATAGTTTTAAAAACCGGACCGGTCATCGAACCGGTTAAGGTACTGGGTCAGTGAGTCAAAGGTTAAACCGGTGGGTCACTAGTTGAACCGCATGACCTGATTTTTATTTATTTTTATTAAAAAGTATTCATATTAAATATATTTTATACTTATAAATTTTAATAAATTCATATCTTATTTTAAATTTTAATTTTTCTATCTTATTTAAAATCATTTTTATTTTTATTTTGTAAAAAAATACATAAAAAAATTACATGTTAAACGGTATATTAATACAAATTAAAAATATAAATAATATGTACATATATAATATGCTTGCAATTAATATCAGAAAATAATATATATATAATATTTACATAGATATTGCATTATTAAATATATAATTTAAAATTAATAATATACTATAAAAGTTATTTAAGTTGTATATATTGCAAACAAATATATTAGAATAAGTAGTCATTGTTATATTTAATAAGACTCATTGTTTTTTCATTAAGAGATTCAATTTTCATTATTATTTTTGTGATTTATGGTCCCTTAAAAAATTAAAAAAAAAAAAAAAAAGTGGTTGAACCGGTTTGACCCACCGGTTCACCGGTTGAACCGGAAAATTGACCGATTCAATCCGATTTAAAACGGGTCGACTGCATAACCGATCCAACTTCAGATTCGGACCGGCTGGACCACCGGTTCCCGGTCCAACCGGTCCGACCGGCCGGGTCGGTCTGGGTTTTAAAACACTGCTACAGAGTATGCACATAGAGCCACACTTTAATATTTTTTTTATATAATTATCTAAATTATTTATTTTAGATTATTAACTTATATAATAATTATCTTAAAAGTTATATAAGATTAAAAATTTATTTATAATATGTGAAAAAATTTATTTATATTCTCATACCTAAATAACCATGTTAAATTTTTATTTATATTATAATAATGAAAATTAATTTTTATATTTAATTTTGTTATAATTTTGTTGTAATTTCTTAGTTTTTATTATTGTAATTTTTTTATTATGTAATTTATTTTATTTGTTATTCATATTTATATATTATCCGTAAAAGTGTAGTATGAGTTGTAAAAAAGTATGAGTGCTTATAAACAATTTTCATTAGAGCAAAAATTGTAAAAATATAATATAAATTGTTTATGAGTGACGTGACACAGTAAAACCTATTTAAAGTGATTAGGAATTGTTTATAAGCAACTTCCATTATAAATGCTCTAAGATTTGCTATAAAAAAAATCATTTTGCTAAGAAAAAAACTAAAATATATACAGGAAGAGGGAAAAAAAAAACTACGACAATTAGGAATTTTATGGATGAAAAGTCCTTTCTTTTTGGGCCCAAAACACTCGGGACTACCAAATCAAACAAAAATCCAACAATAAACGACAAACAACCATAATAATCAGTGGATTAAATAATTTTAAAAGTTTTTCCAAATTAACTCTTCATGTTACACTTTTTGGCGGTGTTTTAAAACTCGGACCGACCCGGCCGGTCGGACTGGGAACCGGTGGTTTAGCCGGTCCGAATCTGAAGTTGGATCGGTTATGCAATCGACCCGTTTCAAACCGTATTGAACCGGTCAATTTTTCGGTTCAACCGGTGAACCGGTGGGTCAAACCGGTTCAATCACTTTTTTTTTTTTTTTAAATTTTTTTAAGGGACCATAAATCACAAAAATAATAATGAAAATTGAATCTCTTAATGAAAAAGTAAAGAGTCTTATTAAATATAACAATGACTACTTGTTCTAATATATTTGTTTGCAATATATACAACTTAAATAACTTTTATAGTATATTATTAATTTTAAATTATATATTTAATAATTTAATATCTATGTAAATATTACATATATTATTTTTTGATATTAATTGCAAGCATATTATATATGTACATATTATTTATATTTTTAATTTGTATTAATATACCGTTTAACATGTAATTTTTTTATGTATTTTTTTACAAAATAAAAATAAAAATAATTTTAAATAAGATAGAAAAATTTAAATTTAAAATAAGATATGAATTTATTAAAATTTATAAGTATAAATATATTTAATATGAATATTTTTTAATAAAAATAAATAAAAATCGAGTTATGCGGTTCAACCAGTGACCCACCGGTTCAACCTTTGACCCACTGACCCAATACCTTAATCGGTTCGATGACCGGTCCGATTTTTAAAACTATGTTTTTTGGTACTTAAACAATTACTCCTACAAGTAAAAGTGAGAAAATAATTATCGACTAAAATAGTGCCTATGTAAAGCCCTGTCAATGTACCACCCAAAGCATTTTAAAAAGAAATATTGTTATATTTTTACTTCATTAACGATTATCTCTTATAGTATTTTTTTTATCAAATTTAAGATTTAAATTTTTTGAGATTTAAGCACTAACCGTAATATTAATTGAATCAAGAAACGTTTAATATTTCTATGTTTTATCTCAACATAACAAAAAACATTAAAAAAAAAGAGTTAAAATCTCTGCTGTTAATTAATTGCAAATTTTTTTAATCCAAAATTGATATTATTATTTCATGCTTACTCCTGCAGGAACAGCATGCGGAAAACACAGACAGAGGTGTTTGATTTTTGACAATGGAGCTTTGTGTCCTAAATGGTAATCAACCATCATTAACCACTTGTTAATTTGGATTAATTAGATGCACTACCACCATGTCGCAAATGCAATTTAACAAACTAACAAAGTAAAAGTAACAATGTACATCATAAATATAATAATAATGAAACGGCTACTATTGATTTGACTACAAAACCCATAATTAACATAATCAAGTTCTCTCAAGAAAAGAAAAGCAAAAAACATTACCAAGTTGTCGTCATTTTATGAAATGAAGATGTCTTGAGGTTGTTACTTTTGCTGCGTGCAGAAGCAACACAATTAAAACAGTTTAGTTGTCAGAATTTTATTTTATTTTTATGATAATTGTCAGAAATTTTTTATTCCCTTTCTTTTTTACTCCTTTCATTAATCATTGTGCCGCCATTACCTTCTTCAATTTTTTTATGTCAATTTGAAGGTAACGAAAAGAAGAAGAAAAAAACGAACACAAATCCCTGTTTTTCTTTGCACAAATCATGCGTAACATGTAAAAATTCGTTCTCAAGCTTCATTTGGATAAGTCCACACAACATATTCATTATGTTGTCCATAATATGTCATTTTCGCCATTTTATTTTATTTTTATTTATGTATAAAAATATAATAGATTATCATTTTTTTTATCATTTATTGTACTATAAATTTATCCATGATATATACTTGGCTTTCTATATCTTTTCTGGTTTTGGAGAAAAATTTCAATGTTTCAAACAAGAAGGATCCGCTATCAACGGAAAATATATGTTTTACGATATATTTTGGTATTAAAAAAGGTATTATAACAATTTTATAAAGTAATATTTCAATGCATTAAGATTAAGGGTAATCGTTGAAATCGAAAAGCCTATGACTTCATAACATAGACCTAACTAAGAAACATTTTATACCTTCCCACATGTGACTAAGGGTAATATAAGCATTACCCACACATCACATACAAGAGAAACATCATGCACATTACTCCCGAAAAAAATGTTGGAATCATTAAAGGGTGCTATTAGAAAATCCTAAGTCAGGTATTGGTTAGAAATATGACTAAAACAAAGTATATAAATAAAGATTAAAACATAATTTTTAACTTACATATTAATTTTGTACTTAGATTTTTTTCGATAAATGCACTTAATAAATAGGTGTGATTCCTTCCGATTACAATAAGTTGAACTTTGAAACTCCTCAAAGAATGTCTTATCTAATATGATCACTTATTATTTATTAATATATAATAGTCTAAAAATGTAAATTTTTTAGGTATAGAGATTAAAACAAAAAATTGACATAAGTATAAGGATCAAATAATTAATTATATATTATTTAAAATAATTTAAATTATATAAAATAGAGAATAAATATATAACTTAGTTTCTAGACATATCCTGAATTCTCAATTTGATTCCTGCATGTAAAAATTTGTTAAACTTATCCTTTACATGTAAATGTTTTCCTATCAACTCTTTAACATATTCTTAATTTGGTTTTTATGTATATAATTTGATTCTTACATAATTAATACGTTCTTAATTTGATCATTTATTTATAGGAATCAAATTAAAAACATATTGTATATATAAAGACCAAATTAAAAGTATATTATATGCATACAAATTAAATTAGTAATATGTAATAGTAACATGACCAAGTCAACAGTATTTAACAAATACATGATCTGATTTAGTAAGTTTCGAAATATAACTATCAAATTAAGAATTTGTGACATGAATAAACATCAAATTAGATATTTAATTAAAAATATAAAAGCAACTTATTTTGAAGTTAGTTTTAGAAAAAACGGTTGTAACACGACGGCAATTTAGTTGGCTTTATATTCGAGTTTCTTTTAATGACAGTCCTCATCTATTTTCTTCCAACCCTTGTTTTTTTTCTCACTTGTAATTATTTCAACTATTTGTTCCAGCAGTATCAGGAACTTTATTTCCCCTTCTTTTCTCCAGATATTTATTCAATTAGATTGTAAATCATTGTCACGTAAAAGGCAAGTAACGTACAAGTCTTGATTCATTTTCCCAGCAATCGTTGCCTTATGCGATTGGTTATTGTACCATTACGAGAATTCTACAATATTTGAGTTAGTAATTTGTATTTAATAGTTGTCAAATATTTATTTATGAATAAGGAGATTTAATATAAAAATTGAATACCGTGATGTAGCCGTCAATAACATATTTTAGGATGGAAACTATATATGATAATATGACTCATAAATGAAGAATAAACCAGCACTTTATTTCAGGGTTAAGACACTCCAACTAGAAAATGACAAATATACTCGTATCCACATGTAATACCCGAACTCGTCTTGACTTTGATGGAAAATATTCGGTTTGACCGGGTAGAGGTACGAGTACGGGTAAAATCTGATATATTAAATCGGGTACGGGTACGAGTACGGTATGTACTTACTCGTACCCGTACCCGTCCCTGTTCTCATTTTTAATTTAATACTCACTTTTAATTTAATTATATTAAAAATATTAAAAAAAATTAATATTTTTTTATGTGTAATTATTTATTAAAATATGAAATAAAAAATGACCTAATTATAATTATAATATAAAAAAAATTAATTTTTTTTTTACAAAAATAAAAAAAATTGACAGTACGGGTATGGGTACGGGTATACCCGATACCCGACGGGGACGGGGATTGAGATGAAAATCTATACCTGACGAATATGGGGACGGGGACGGGGTTGATTTAACTCGTGGGGACGGGGACGGGTATCATGAAACCTATACCCGATCTGCTCTGTTGTCATCCCTAGACTCCAACAAACACATATTTTAGGGTTTAGACAATGACTAGGTCTTTTTTAATGTATTTTTTCATATTTAAACATTTTGACGCACTATAGGACTTCAAAAAAAATTCTTCTTAAGCCACTATAACTACAATCTATGGCTACATGATTAAATTTCATCTTCACCGTTAGAAGTCTTTTGATCTTCCAACAGATTTATGCAATTATTAAGTTTAAAATAAGATACAGTTAAGTATCTAATTCTCGTCTTTTATTTTCATAAAGTTAGATTGTATTTTTATCGAAATATGTGCAAATAATAATTATGTAAAAGAAATATAGTTCCAAATTTATAAAATGCATCGCTCTATATAACATATAAATTACTTTTTTTGATAATTTTGTTTATTTGAAAATTAAGCTAAATTTAACCAATTGATGATGTACATGATGGAAACTTACATATTCAAAATGGATTTAATATATGTAACATATTCTATTGCAAATCTTTTTGAATATTATATTATGATTTTAATTTTATTTAGACATATAGACTAATTTTAAAATGTTTAATACGAAGAATTTGGTTTCCTTTCAATTTTTTTATATGTATTTGCAAAGTACAATTGATTTAATAATCATATTAGATAAGTTAATGTTTGATTCTTAAAGAAAAAACATCAATCAGATTAATATTTGTATATACATTTACAATTTGTATTTTTCTTTTCTTCAAAACAACTTCTTAATTATTAGTTTTCTATTTTATTTTTTTTACTTTGGAGGAGGCAAAATAGCAACATCCCAATTTTTTTAAGCAAATGTACAATATCAATTAGTTCAAACTCAACAAACCAATAATAATATGTGTAAACTAATATAATCTTTTCCACTTCTAAAAAAATCGAATTTTTTTTCTAAATTGAAAAAAAAAGTTGGGAATAAAAGATAATATCATTACTCTTGTCATGTACACCTTTTTTTTTTTTTTTTTTTTTACCTTCCTTCCGTATAAAAAAAAAATATTATTTCAATATTTTGTTATAATTAAGCAATATTATAATTATTTAAGTAATTTGTTACCATTTTATACCACCTTCATTGCAAATATTTATTTAAAAATTATTATATTTATTACTAATTGATAGACTCTCCATTTTGGTACATAATATTTATTTTACAAAATTATTATTATTAATTACTTGTTACATGATATAAAGTTAAACCTAAAAAATCATTTGAAATTCAAAGACTATAATATTCATGAAAAAAATTCATTTACTTTTTCAATTTAAAAATAAGAGTATAATCATAGTTTTAAAAATCGGATCGAACATCAAATAAGTTAAGGTATGAGTTAGTAGGTCAAAGGTTGAACCAGTAGGTCACTAATTGAACCGAATGACTCGATTTTTATTAATTTTTTTTAAATATTCATAGTGTATATATTTTATACTTATAAATTTCAATAAATCATATCATATCTAAAATTTTAATTTTCATCTTATTTAAAATTATCTTTATTTTTATTTTGTAAAAAAAATACATGGAAAATATACTTGTTAAACTATATATTAATACAAATTAAAAATATTATGTATATATATAAATGTAATATACTTGTAATTTTTATCACAAAATAATATATGTAATCTACATATATATATATATATATATATATATTAAATATATAATTTAAAATTATTAACATATTATAAAAGTTATTTAAGTTATAAATATTACAAACAAATGCATTGAAACAAGTGGTCATTACAATGTCTAATAAGACTTTTAATACTCTCACAAGTTGATTTGATTCCCATATGTTGTGCTTTGAACCAGTCTAACACTTTGATTCATTGGTCGAACCAAAAAATTGACCGACTTCGATTTGTAACGAGTCAAATTCATGAACAATCCAACTCAAGGTTTCGACCTGTTTTTAAAAATAGAGTTTAACTATTCCTTATTCAACCTCCAAAAATACAATTTTTTTGTTTTCATTTCTTTTAAATATCATATAATTAGTTTTCATTTTTATGACATTACTACCATAGTTGTTCTTTTAGAAGTCATTAGGTTTGGTAATTGTCTATAATTGTGGAACGACCACTATCAATTTGATAATATATCAACTCCATAAATTACATTTTGTTGTTTTGTTTTAATTAGTAAAATTAGCATATCATGTAATTTTGTTAAAATCAATTAAATATTTAATTTTTTTATGATAGAGCATCTATTATTACTTTATTGATATGAATTATACTAACGATAATTGAAAAATGTTTTTAGTATTATCTGAATAAAATATTTGTATAAAAAATGTTATAAGGTCTTTAGTAGCATGCACTTTTGGTATGAACTTTCATGTATGATATATGGTGTGATGTATATTATAGATTTTTTTTATATATACATATTTTTTTTAACTCTAACTTACCCTTTTTTTTTCATGGTGATTTGGATTGTGATGATCATACGTTGTATGTGAGTAATTTAGGGCTAGGCTTGAGGAACTATTGCGAGCAGATGCTGTGATCCTTGTTGACAGCGGTGCTACTGATGTAACTTGTATAGTCGTGCTTGATTGACACTTAGGATTTTATATTATTTTATATTGGATGATTGTACATATATGATATATATTTATAGAGTTGTTTTTTTAGCTGTTCTTATACCTATATACTCGTCATAACGTGTATATCCATGTAGAGTAAGTATAAAATCTTAAACATGTAACTAATTTCGTTACTATTTGAAAATTTTTATGAAATATATCGATCATGATAGGTCGTTACAAATTACCGTAGATAGATATGGATAAAAATATAATTCTTGACTATTTTTAATTCATTAAATCTCAACTTAGTTGTTATTATGTTCTTCATCTTGTTCTTATTTGTAAAATAAAAATTATAAAACATTTTAATTTTTCTCTATTATTCAATATACAAATAGTTAATTGGTTACACATATACTAAACTATAATTTATATGGATGTGATACTTTTTATACTTTCATTTTATTAATTGCATGGTTTATATACTTGCCGAAATCCTAGCACAAAATAAAAATTCACGTTTAACATTTTATGATGGAGTTCTTTCAACTATGTAGATTTTCCTTTCTTTAAACGCTAATTTAGAATACGAGAAAGAGAGAAGAATGGATCGTAAGAGAACTGAAAAAATTTAGATCTTGCTCGTTCTGTTGTTTGGCTGTTTATGATAAAGGAAAGAAACTTATAAAAGTCGGTGGATAAAAACATTGGATAAAAGATATTGTTAGTAAAAAAAAAGTGTAAACACTAAAAGAGAATGGATAAAAATATTTTAAGGTGGAGACAAAAATGTGGCACAAGCAACAAGAAAAGGTTACTGAAGTCATTAACTAAGGGTTTATATAATTATATAAAAATATTTTTGAGAATTTCCTTATTATAAACAAAAAGATTTTGGTAATAAAAAATTATTTAAAATATTTTTAAGCTTGTATTGTTAGGCCATGCTGCTGCTTTCAGTGGCAGGTGGGGTTGGAATTTCAGACTTAGCAATGTTTAAACTTTTAATTGCTAACTTTTTGAATTGCCACATAATCCTATATCTTAATTGGCTTGCCATCACGAAGCTGGCCTAAGAATTCCTTGTAACTATTACTTGCATTTTATTTTTTTGGCCATTATTATTATTTGCATATTATTCTCAATTTCTCATGCAAGAGTTTTTTTTTTCTTCTCCCACTGTTCACATCAAACAAACTGCACAAGGCTCGTCAAATGGCAGGAGCAATACATACGTGGATTGCGGATTAGTAATTAATCTCCAACTTGTTACATTCAGATTGGTTAAAATCTTTATCTGGTCCTTTATAATATTTTTTTGTTTCAATTTAGTTATACTTTAATTTTTTGTTTTAATTTGGTTCCCAATAATTTAAATTATTGTAATTTGAGACTTTCGTTCAAATGATTTAAACGGAGTTAACTATTAGTCATGTAGATGCCACGTAGATGCGTAGGTGGATGACAAATTTCTTGAATACACCTAGAACCAGAACGACCCGTTCTGAAACCAGAACAACCCGTTTTGAAACCAGAACGGCCTGTTTTGGTTGCACTCTTGGTGTGTTAATTTTGTACTTGGAACGGGCCGTTCCAGATGCAAAGTTAACACACCAATAGTATAACCAGAACGGGCCGTTCTGGTTTCAGAACGAGACATTCTGGTCCAGAATGGTCAATGATTATAGTTCACGGTTGTGAATCCTGCAAGGAAAAAGACCTAAGGTACAAAGTATTTCAAACACTAGATTTGGTAATATTGTCAATGGGGATTGATAACTTCAATTGCTAAACATTTGGGCTATACAATGTATCATTAAGGACGATGCAGTGTATCACTAGAACAATGGTAGCAGGTTTTATTTCATTGTTAGTCAAACTGGAGTGAACCACTTACTACCAAATTGACACTATACAGTCAAGGATAAAACGAAACGATGTTTTCCCTTGAAGTCATTGATAATGTACCCCAACAATAACAATCTGTTCTTGAGGAGGTACAACCTGAATTTTTGTGGTTTAGGGTTTCCTTTCAGCGTTACCCAGATGATTTCCTTTCTCAGTAATTTCTTTGAACTTTTTTAGTATATGTTATGTTCTGAATTTTTTTTTCCAGTTTCTGAACCATGTTTCTGTCTTTGAATTTATGATATGTTATGAATTTTTATTTTCAATTTTTGAATCACATTGCAACATTTTGGTCAACGTATGCATGAAGTTGGCATTCTGTAACGAGCCGTTCTGAATCCAAAACAACCCGTTCTAACACCAGAACGGCCCATTCTGCTGCACTCATGGTATGTTAAATTTGCATTTGGAACGACCCGTTCCAGTTGCAAAATTAACACATAACATGTGCAAGCAGAACGAGTCGTTATGGTTTCAGAAGGGCCGTTATGGTTCCAGGTGTATTCAAGAAATTTGGCATCCACCTACGCATCTACATGGCATCCACTTGACATCCACGTGACCAACAGTTAACTCCGTTTAAATCATTTGGACAGAAGTCCTAAATTACAATAATTTAAATTATTGGGGACTAAATTAAAACCAAAAATTAAAGTGAGACTAAGTTAAAACAAAAAATTATTATAAGGGACCAAATAAGGGTTTTAACCCATTCAAATTCTTTTAGAATTAAACATTGTTAGTGTGATTAAATTTTTTGGATTATGTTTACTTTTGCCTAAAAACGTTTAAAAACAAAACCTTTCTGCTTGCAGCATTATATACTACTGTTCTTTCAAAATTATTCATGGAAAGTTCATTCTTTGGATTATTTTGAGTTGTATATACGATATGTATGGTACGTGTAATATATATTAAGGTACACAATAAAAGGAATAATATAAGAAAAATATTTAAATTACTGAATAATTTTTTTTACCTTATACATTATTTGATGAATAAGAGATAATTTAAATAAAAATGTTAAATTTATTACATTAATATTAATTATTATGATAAATTATTATTATATATCTTGAGATGATAATAATAATAGTATTGTTGGTAGTAACAATGATAATAATAAAAATAAAATAACAGTGCATGAAAAAGAAAATGATAATGAATATTAATAATGGTGATGTTATAGTATTGAATTGTGGTAATAACAATAATGTTGAATAGCGATATATATAATAAGAGTCAGGTTGATGTTGATATGATAATATAATATGCAATATTTTTGTACATGAAAAAAAAAAATTCTATAATTTATTGGATAACAAAAATTAACATTGTTAGTCTATGATTAAAATTTTTGGATTATGTTTACTTTCGCCTAAAAACGTTAAAAAGAACTTTCTGCTTGTAGCATTATATACGATTGTTCTTTCAAAATTATTCGTATGATGGAAAGATCATTCTTTGGATTATTTTGATTTGTATATACGATATGCATGGTACATGTAATATATATTAAGATACACAATAAAAAGAACAATATAAAAAAATTAAATTACTGAACAATTTTTTTATTCTATACATTATTTGGTGAATAATAGATAATATAAATAAAAAAATGTTACAATAAATTTATTACATTAATATTAATTATCATGATAAATTATTATTATTGTTTGTTAATAATAATATTGATAATAATAATAATAATAATACAAAAAAAAATATTAGACGAAAACGATAATAGTAGATTATGACGATTGAATGATGCTGGTAAGAGTTAAGTTGATATTAGTATGACAATATAATATGCAACACTTTTATACTTGAAATAAAAAATTATTTTATAATTTATTGGGTAACAAAAAGTAATATTTTTGTCATGTAGCTTGCTACGTATATCCTACGGACAACATTTTTTCCCCTTAATTATCTATAGTATACATTTGAAATTTATCTTACGATTAAATTTGATTTCTAAATTTCCATTATATCAAGATAAGGGCTCACCTAATATATATATTATTAGGTTTAAAACAAATTTTAAAAGGTTAAGTCTTTTTAAAATTAATAATATCTTTTAATAAAAAATAAAATATTTTAAAGATATATCTTTAAAACAATTATTAACACTTTAACATGTCGATCTATTCACTCTTCTTCAATTTATTTTAGTTTAACTTTCCATTTTATGCTTAATTAAGCTTTTCTTTAAATAAAGCCAAATTCAATGTATCCTTTTATGTATTAATTTATTTTTAAATCTTCCTTATTTAATTCTTATAATATCAAAGTTAAAGTTTATTTCCTTTCTGAATTGGACGAAATACTTAAAAAAGAAAAAAAAGTAGTGACAAATAAATATATATTTTTTATTTTCACAAAATAAAAAAATGTGATTGTGATGGAATAATTTCAATGACGAAATATTTTGAAAGACATGTCTATGAATAATAAATATAAAAAAATTATGTTAGAAGAGAAATACTTATCTTACACTCATAATTATTGTCAAAAATAAATTATAGTTTCTTATGTGAATAATTCGTAATAATATTATTATAATTTGTTTATTCATTAAAATTACAAATGTTACATTATAACAGTAATTGACTAATGCTTACACCTTTTGTTTTCTACATAAAGAAGAAATACATAATCTTATCTCTTCCTGTTGCCTTTTTTTTTTTTTTTTTTTTTTTCCTGAAATCTTCTAATTTTTCTATTTTAATTTATTTGAATAATTTTTTTCTGATGCGTTTAGATATTCTCAAGTTCTTTTTACAATATAAGAAATTCCCATTTTTATTAAAAATTATTTACTAAATATCTTTCAAAAAGTAAAAAATGTAACGACCCGGCTGGTCACAACATACTGCACAACACAACAGCACCACACAGAAAGAACAAGTATATATATATATAGACATCCATAATATATATACACAAGGTCCAAATCTATGTCTACAACAAAGTATACAAATACAACTCAAATTAGCCAAGTTAGTGGCCAAAACATCAAAATGACAACAAAAATAAAACTCCATCTGCCAGCTGCAGACCTGCCTCACTCACCAACCTAACCCTGCTCTGCTCCCATACAACGTATGATCATCACAGTCCAAACACATGGAAACAACAAAGGGTAAGCTAGTAAAAAGAATTCAACATACATACATATATATATATATATATATATATATATATATATATATATATCATACATGAATGGTAAACAACTACAACTATCAGCACATTATCAACATACAACTCATCAGCTATACAACATAAACAACAATAAAACATACAATGCGTCGTCACGCATATCAGCTCGGAGATCTCCTACAACAGCTCAGCCTTACGGCCTACAACAGCTCAGCCTTACGGCCTACAACAACTCAGCCTTATGGCCCACAACAGCTCAGCCTTACGGCCTACAATAGCTCAGCCTTACAGCCTACAACAATTTATATCAACATACAACACAACACAACTTACAACAATAACAACTTACAGCACGACTAAACAACTTACAACACAACATTACTGTCTTACAGCACAGCTAAACAACTTATAGCACAACAATATTATAATTCAGCATGAATACATTCATCAATAACAGCTCAGCTCAGCATAGAACAACATATAAGGAAACAACACATACGCGTCCGGCGCACTCACGATCGCGCCCGGCGTGGCACAACCAGAGAGTACTAGGGAACCAGCGCGCCCGGCGCAATTCCTATTGCGCTCGGCGTGAGGGGAGGCAGAGACCTCACAAGGTCTCATAAGCCCGGCGTGCTCATCTCACGCTCGGCGCAAGAAAGCAGAGACCTCCCCAAGGTCTCACGCCCGGCGCAATATAAATTGCGCTCGGCGCATGTAACGACCCACCATGGTCTCTACACTTAGTGGAATCGCACTACTACTAGTGAACTAAGGAAAATATTAAATTGGATAACTCATACATACAGGTATAGATAAGAATAAAAATAACCAAATTCTTTAAATACAAAATAAAATGCCATATATGTACAGTCATCCCAAAAATAATATTTCCTAGTGCCGGTCAAACAGACAAAAATCGCTACCCAAAATGGTAACCCTAAGCTAGCCCTGATCTGCTCCCATACCAAGTATGATCATCGCAGTTCCACCACATGGAAACAGAAGGGTAAGCTAGAATTCACAAATGAATCATAATAATCTATATTACACAATCGTATTCATAGAGTCACACCATACACTCTATCCAATACTACTCATGCATAAAATACAATCCACCAATCATGAAGTCAAACACCACACTTCATCATATTAATAATCATACAATAAATGCATCTCATGACAGATATCAATGCATATCAATCATCTAATGCGTCGTCACGCATACACCTAGGAGATCTCCACAACAATAGAGCTGTATAAGTGGCATTCCATCCTACCGAAACCACCCCAACCGTTTTCACGCCCAATGCGCCCGCTCGGTCACAGCTAAACAGGATATATAATCCTCCCTCGGGTTTACTCGGATGATGTCACTTACACAATTGGAAGTCCAGATCCACCGTCAGGTATAGCACAGCTGGGTACGGGCTTACCACGACCTTGGCATGCATTAACCAAGTCAATTGTGGAGTTCGCCCACCGACTATCCGCAAGGATCCACGCACCTTCCCGAGTACTTGGTTAAGGGAATAACCCTCGACCTCATACCCCGCTCCAACACTAGCTAAGGACTTAGAGGAGACTCACCCAACCCAGTGGCCTATCTGAGCACCACTCTCCCAAATCTAGTGGCCTCCCAGAGCACCACTCTCATATATCAGTGGTCTATCCAAGCACCACTTTCAAGAGACTCTATGTGAGCTCTTCCAGTTCGAAAATATTTTTCCTCTCCTCAAGTCCTAGGCTAGACTCATGCCATAGGCATCACATGCAATCATGCATCATACATCATAATGGTCTGCCCACCATCATGATCAACAATCATACACATGTCATAAGACATCACATGCAATAATGCATCATACATCATAATGGTCTGCCCACCATCATGATCAACAATCATACACATATCATAAGACATCACATGCAATAATGCATCATACATCATAATGGTCTGCCCACCATTATGATCAACAATCATACTCATATGAACATATACGCATGTCATATCATATTCAAACATTCATACGTATCATCACAAAGCATACATATGAATCACACCTCACCATACATCATATATCATACATACATGATCTAAAACTTTAACTTCAAACATGCATAAGCATCAATTCATTCATAAACTTATTCACGCTCGGCGTAGCCTGAGCTCGCCCAGCCTAATCCCAGCCTGAGAGTCCCAAGACTCATCCACGCCTAGCGCATTCAACCTGCGCCCGGCCTAAATTCCAATAACAGAGTTCACAAACTCTCATCCACACCAACAAATCCATCCACATGCAAACACAAAATACAATGCATAGACTCCATACAACTTAAATAAACTTAGAATCAACATGCACCCATCTGATGCATCAAATTCACTAGAACCCCTATTTTTCCAAGACTTTGAACAATTAGCGAATTCTCCGATCCAGCCATGGATCCTCAACTTTCATGCATCAATTGAGTTTCTAAACTCACATGCAACTTAAATAACAAACATTCTAGCTTCCCTTACCTGAAGATTGGCTCAGATAGCCAAAGACTGAACAAAAGTATAATTTCCCCTCGAGGCTCAACTCGGAACTTCAGTCCTCCCAAAACAAGCTTTCTAATCTGAATTTCAAGAAAAGTCAGAAGGAGTTAGTGATCTAGAGGAGAAAAGGAGTCAAACAGATAAATTTGGGAGAGAAAGGAGCTCACTGACCCAGAGACCTTCTCTCTAAAACTTCTCTCTAAAAACTCCAAAACTCCTGAAGGCCCCCAACCCCCTATTTATAGACTTTCGGATTGGCCCAGAACGGCCCGTACCGAATTCGGAACGGCCCGTTCCGAATTCCCAAATCACGCACAAAATTAACGCCCAGAACGGCCGGTTCTGAAATCAGAACGGCCCGTTCCGGAACTCATCCGGAACGGCCCGTTCTCCCTCCGGAACGGCCCGTTCTCAACTACAATATGTAGTTCAATTCAGTAGCTTGGAACGGCCCGTTCCAATTTGGGAACGGCCCGTTCTGGGCTACTGAATCAGCCTCTTCTTTTTTCTTTTTTTTTTTTAACAATGTTACAATACTCCCCAACAAATAGGAATTTTCGTCCCCGAAAATAGGTCTACCTGAAGAGAGGAATGGATACTGTTCCTTGAATTGACTCTCCACCTCCCAGGTAACCTCACCAGTAGCTGCATCCCAAACAATTCTCACCAAGCTGATGGATTTGCCACAAAGTTTCTTCAACTTGTGATCAACCACAGCTACCGGTCTCTTCTCATAGGTCAAGTTCTCTCTAACTTGCACCTCATCCATCTCTACCACTTGACTCAGATCTGGGATTTACTTCCTCAACTATAAAATGTGAAACACATGCTCTCCCTCATCAAATTCTAGAGGTCTCCTCCTCTTATCGGCATAGGACTTTCATCAACTCTGGGTAGCCCTCAACCTTTGCTGATTTTATCTCACCATCTCAGTAGTCTGAAGAACTAACTCTGGACCAACCACTACTGGCTCACCCTCTTGATACCAACATAATGGAGTCATACACCTCCTGCCATATAAAGCCTCAAAAAGTGTCATGCCAATAATCAAGTGATAACTGTTATTATAAATAAACTTTACCAATGGTAACACCTCTTCCCAGCTACCCAGATGATCCAATACATAAGCTCTCAAGAGATCCTCCATTGACTGAATTGTCCTCTCCGACTGACCATCTATCTGTGGATGATAAACAGAGCTCAACCTCAACCTTGTTCCCAAAGCCTGATGCAGAGTCTGCCCACCGGGAAGTAAACCTTGGATCTCTGTTAGAGATAATACTGTAAGACACTCCATGCAACCGTACTATCTCTCTGATATACAACTGTGCAAGCCTCTCCAAGGACCACCTCTTGATAGGAAGAAAGTGCGCACACTTTAACAACCTATCAACAATCACTCAGATAGAGTCACTGTTCCTAGCTATCCTAGGCAACTCAACCACAAAGTCCTTAGTGACACTATCACACTTCCACTTGAGAATCTCCATCAGCATTAAGCTCAAAGCACTAAGCTCAAAAACAGCTGCCCTCTTAATACCAAGCAATCCCAAAATCCTCAACAATTCTAGATCATGTAATTGCTTAGTTCCCACCTGTCTTAAGAAATCATTAGTTATGGTGATCATACCACAACTAATGTGATCTTGGACAACCTCCACTTCTAGTCTCAAATCTCTAAACTACTCAATCAGCTCCAAGTCCTTAATCAACATAACCGACACATGAATGAATTTCCTACTCAATACATTTGCTACCACACTCGCCTTTCCAGGATATACATCAACTTTGAAATCAAAATCCTTTAGGAATTCCATCCACCTCCTCTGCCTCATATTCAAACTCCTTTTTATCCTTAAATACATTGAATCTCGCATCATACAGATAGTGCCTCCACGACTTCAAGGCAACCACCATAGCTGTGCAAGCTCCAAATCATGAGTAGGATAATTCCTCTCATGAGTCTTATGTTGCCTCGAAGCATACACTACTATTCTTCCTTCCTGTATCAACACACAGCCCAACCCCTGGTGAAAAGCATCACAACACACATCAAAATACTCACCAGTATTAGGTAACACCAAAACTGGAGAAGTATTCAATCACTCCTTCAATTCCTGAAAACTCTGCTCACAAGCGTCCATCCAAACTAAAAGCTGATCTTTCCAAGTCAGTTAAGTCAAAGGCATTACTATTCGAGAGAAACTCTTCATGAATCTCTGATAGTTACCCATTAACCCAACAAAACTCCTAATCCCCGTAACAGTCCTCTGACGCTCCCACTAGATCACAGCCCCCACCTTGGCTGGATCTCCTGTAATCCCCTCTATCGATATCACATGCCCCAAATCTCACCTCAGACAGTCAAAACTCACCCTTGGACAGCTTGGCATACAACTACCTCTCTCTCAGTACCTGTAAAACCAACCTCAAATGCTCATAGTGATCCTCCAAAGATTTAGAATACACCAATATATCATCAAAACATCGAAGCTCCCCTCAGTGGATCCATCAACTCATCAATTCTCAAAAGCGGATACCTATTCCTTATCGTCAATTTATTCAGTTACCGATTGTCGATAATCACACAAACGAGCCCCACCATCTTTCTCTACTAACAGTACCAAGGCACCCCAAGGAGAAACATTGGACCTCACTACTATTTCTCCAACAAATCCTCGATCTGTTTCTTCAGCTTTACCAACTTAGCTTGAACCATCCTATAAGAAGCCACTGATACCGATCTTGCACCCAATACCAGGTCAATGCTAAATACAACATCACGCATAGGTAACAATCCCGACACATCATCTGGGAACACCTCAGGAAACTCACTGACAATCTCAATCCTAGTGATGGCCCTCTCCATCTCAATCATTCAAAACGACAAACAACATGAAGCACTCAGCTCCATCTTTCATCAACTACTCAGCCTGACCCGCTGACAACAACACCTCATCCTCCAACTGAGGAAATACCAATCTTCTCCGAGCACAATCTATAAGGATGTGATGGACAGATAACCAATCCATCCCTAAGATTATGTTAATATCTATCATGAGCAACCCAATCAGGTTCACTCAGAACCTCCTACCAAAACACCTCTATTAGGAATCTCACACACATCTCCAATGTCATCAAAGAAATTGAAGCCAAAGTAGATACATACAAAACAACGTGCCCTACAAACACCAACAACCCAATCTCCCCACACAATCAACAAAAATAAATGAATGTGTGGCACCAGAATCGAACAAAAATAAAACATCCTCACCTGTTGCCTTCCCTATCCCCTTCACCAAGTTTGATGAAGTGGAAGCCTCTGCACCTGATAATGTAAACACTCTCCCCGCAGTTGTAGGTCTAGGTGGCCTCGGGGCACTCCCAGATGAAGTCGGCGGTGTTTGACAATCTCTAGAGATGTGGCCTGGCCTACCACATCTGAAGCAAACATTCCCCGGATGAGAACAATCTCTAACCATATGTGCTCTTCCACATCTGTAGTACCGCACCGACTATGCTCCGCCCTGAGCAGTAACAGGTCGAGGTTCTCTACTAACAGCTCCTCTCTGAGACTATACCGGTCTGTCATAGGGTCCCCTCTACTGGCCTCCCCTCCTGAACTCTAGCAGCCTTACCACTGCTACTACCACCCTCCAAACTCTCAACAGTCTTTGCCTTCTCAACCAAGGCAGGAAACTCCACTATGGACATAGGGACTATGACCCTCTTCAGCTCGTGCCTCAATCCCTCTGCAAACTTTGTACATCTCCAAGCCTCAGATATGGCCTGAGAGTAGAAACGAGTTAAATGCTCAAACCTCATAGCATAATCTAGAACAGACAGGCTCTCTTAATGCAATCCCTATCAACAGGTACACTCCTGTTCTCTAACATTTGTTTGGTGTCTCTCCACCAGTACTCAGCCTCGCCTGCCAGTATACATATTGCATAGGCCAACTTCCTTTCCTCAGAAGATCTCAAAACACTGAAGATCTTCTCCATCTCACACAACCACTAATATGCCACATCAAGATCTGAATCCCCCTTGAACTGAAGAAGCTAACATCTCCTAAACTCTGCCTGAGAGACCACCGGTCTAGCTGCCTCAACCGCAGCTCTACCCACCTCCATCTAAGCAAAGTAAGCACTTTACTATTGCATCACTATGGCCATCATCTCCATAGTTCTAGCGATATGATCAAACTGAGACCTCACCATACTAAAAGAATTCAAACATTCTTTTACTAACACTTTACCACTACAACTCACCAAAATTAACACATATCAAAGATATGACACAACAGAAACATAGAAGGATCACTCCCCACAGAGCATCCTAACAGACTCGACCGGCTCTGATACCATAAAAGTGTAACGACCCGCCATGGTCTCTACACTTAGTGGAATCGCACTACTACTAGTGAACTAAGGAAAATATTAAATTGGATAACTCATACATACAGGTATAGATAAGAATAAAAATAACCAAATTCTTTAAATACAAAATAAAATGCCATATATGTACAGTCATCCCAAAAATAATATTTCCTAGTGCCGGTCAAACAGACAAAAATCGCTACCCAAAATGGTAATCCTAACACGAGGATCAAACTCCCCGTCTCGCAGCGGTCACCTCGACTCCAAGCTAGCCCTGATCTGCTCCCATACCAAGTATGATCATCGCAGTTCCACCACATGGAAACAGAAGGGTAAGCTAGAATTCACAAATGAATCATAATAATCTATATTACACAATCGTATTCATAGAGTCACACCATACACTCTATCCAATACTACTCATGCATAAAATACAATCCACCAATCATGAAGTCAAACACCACACTTCATCATATTAATAATCATACAATAAATGCATCTCATGACAGATATCAATGCATATCAATCATCTAATGCGTCGTCACGCATACACCTAGGAGATCTCCACAACAATAGAGCTGTATAAGTGACATTCCATCCTACCGAAACCACCCCAACCGTTTTCACGCCCAATGCGCCCGCTCGGTCACAGCTAAACAGGATATATAATCCTCCCTCGGGTTTACTCGGATGATGTCACTTACACAATTGGAAGTCCAGATCCACCGTCAGGTATAGCACAGCTGGGTACGGGCTTACCACGACCTTGGCATGCATTAACCAAGTCAATTGTGGAGTTCGCCCACCGACTATCCGCAAGGATCCACGCACCTTCCCGAGTACTTGGTTAAGGGAATAACCCTCGACCTCATACCCCGCTCCAACACTAGCTAAGGACTTAGAGGAGACTCACCCAACCCAGTGGCCTATCTGAGCACCACTCTGCCAAATCCAGTGGCCTCCCAGAGCACCACTCTCATATATCAGTGGTCTATCCAAGCACCACTCTCAAGAGACTCTATGTGAGCTCTTCCAGTTCGAAAATATTTTTCCTCTCCTCAAGTCCTAGGCTAGACTCATGCCATAGGCATCACATGCAATCATGCATCATACATCATAATGGTCTGCCCACCATCATGATCAACAATCATACACATGTCATAAGACATCACATGCAATAATGCATCATACATCATAATGGTCTGCCCACCATCATGATCAACAATCATACACATATCATAAGACATCACATGCAATAATGCATCATACATCATAATGGTCTGCCCACCATTATGATCAACAATCATACTCATATGAACATATACGCATGTCATATCATATTCAAACATTCATACGTATCATCACAAAGCATACATATGAATCACACCTCACCATACATCATATATCATACATACATGATCTAAAACTTTAACTTCAAACATGCATAAGCATCAATTCATTCATAAACTTATTCACGCTCGGCGTAGCCTGAGCTCGCCCAGCCTAATCCCAGCCTGAGAGTCCCAAGACTCATCCACGTCTAGCGCATTCAACCTGCGCCCGGCCTAAATTCCAATAACAGAGTTCACAAACTCTCATCCACACCAACAAATCCAGCCACATGCAAACACAAAATACAATGCATAGACTCCATACAACTTAAATAAACTTAGAATCAACATGCACCCATCTGATGCATCAAATTCACTAGAACCCCCATTTTTCCAAGACTTTGAACAATTAGCGAATTCTCCGATCCAACCATGGATCCTCAACTTTCATGCATCAATTGAGTTTCTAAACTCACATGCAACTTAAATAACAAACATTCTAGCTTCCCTTACCTGAAGATTGGCTCAGATAGCCAAAGACTGAACAAAAGTATAATTTTCCCTCGAGGCTCAACTCGGAACTTCAGTCCTCCCAAAACAAGCTTTCTAATCTGAATTTCAAGAAAAGTCAGAAGGAGTTAGTGATCTAGAGGAGAAAAGGAGTCAAACAGAGAAATTTGGGAGAGAAAGGAGCTCACTGACCCAGAGACCTTCTCTCTAAAACTTCTCTCTAAAAACTCCAAAACTCCTGAAGGCCCCCAACCCCCTATTTATAGACTTTCGGATTGGCCCAGAACGGCCCGTACCGAATTCGGAACGGCCCGTTCCGAATTCCCAAATCACGCACAAAATTAACGCCCAGAACGGCCGGTTCTGAAATCAGAACGGCCCGTTCCGGAACTCATCCGGAACGGCCCGTTCTCCCTCTGGAACGACCCGTTCTCCCTCCGGAACGGCCCGTTCTCAACTACAATATGTAGTTCAATTCAGTAGCTTGGAACGGCCCGTTCCAATTTGGGAACGGCCCGTTCTGGGCTACTGAATCAGCCTCTTCTTTTTTTTTTTTTTTTTTTTTTAACAATGTTACAGCGCACCTCTAGCAGAGACTCCCAAGGAGTCTCCACGCTCGGCGTGACAAAGTCTCACTCGGCGACAAACCAAAACCCCAAAACATATGTCACTCACTGATATCGCGCCCAACGCCGTCCCACAATGCCCGCCGTAGGCCATCTAGAGGCTCACATTCTCAAGCTCGCCCGGCGCACACATCCTTGCGCCCGACAGCTTGCCAAAATGGAGCCCTTTGATGGTCATGCGCCCGACGCGAAGAACTGCGCTCGGCGTGATACCCAGCAGCAACCTCAAACTTTCGAAAATCTCTTCAAACCCTGCAAAATCAACCAGAAAACCAACATGCAATCAATCCAAAAGTCCACATTTTCATCAAGTATCACGAAAAACACCTCATTTTCAGCATGCGACCATCAAACAAGCAAAACCCCAATTTTCACCCAAACCCCAAAAAAACCCGAAAACGAATTTCTTCAATCTCAGCCCGAAATCATCAAACCATCAACCCATAAATGAGTTTATGAACTCATTTTCAACAAAACACAGCCAAAAACTAGCTTCCCTTATCTCAGTGCAAGGAATCCGAGCTCCAGGACGAAGAAGACAATGAAAAAGGAGTAGAAAAGGGAAAGATGAGAAGCTTGAGAAGTCTCCGTAAGGCTCTGGAAGAACAACCACCTACTCAACACCTAAGAATCAACTCAGCCACCACAAGAGGGAAAGAAATTTAAAGGGGGGTAGTGAGAAGAAGAGAGTCCATGTGAGTGAGAGTGAGAGGGAAAGAAAAGGAAAAATGGGGTCTCACAAAAAACACGGACAAATAGACATGTGTTAGGCAAAAAACTACAAATATGTTTATATGTATAATAATATATTACCATAAATAGTAGAGGTACAAAAGTAAAATAATACGTATAAATAGACACGTATTTTTAAAAAATCATTAAACTAAAATTTATAGAAACATTAATACTTAATAGGAGAAATCAATCAATACCATATTATCAAACTTAGTGTAATAAAAAATGCACACACAAAGAAACAAACAATTATTGATTCTACATGATGTTATTTATTCTATTACGTAGCTGTCTTATTTTATATATATATTAAGAAAAATATATCAATTTTTTTTCGTCTTTCAATTTTAATTAAGAAAATTACATGTGTCGCCCGTTATTCTCTCGTTAAAGTTCCACATTCTGTTGTACTCCATCTATCTTATAATATTGCAATTTTAACATAAAAAAATTTCAGAATAATTAATACTTTTAATTTTCAATGTGATTCCTATTTTTTTCTCACAAATTATATTAAATTTTTTAATGTAATATGATTATTAAAAGAATTGAACTTTTAATAAAATAATAAAGTGATATGTTTATTATTATATTTTTTTTATCGGAATATAAAAATCTTAAACACAAAAGGGAGAAATATTTAGTCTCTTTTTTAATTTTATATTTTAAAAGTTGTTATTATAAATTATCTCATTATCTTTTTTTTTACTTTTTAAATTCAAAATTATCTCACTATTTTATTTCAATTTCTTCCTTCTAAAAAAAAAGAATAAAATTAAATATTTACGATAAATTCAAAAAATACAAAACTTCTATATACACTAATACTTCTTTTTGTAATTAAAAAAATTTAAATATATTTTTAATTTTTTAAATATAAGATAACTTTATTTTTAATCTCTTAAATTTTAAATTATTATCAAAATCTTTATAATTTTAAAATTTTTTTCTTTTAAATTATTAATAATATATTTAAAAGTAAAATATCGAAAGTTAGATTTAATATAATATTTTTACTAATAAATAATAAATATATTTTATCACAGATTTTTTAATAAAATTTGAATCTAAAAATTAAAAATAAATTTTTTAAAATTATAAAATTAAAAAGATAAATTTTAAAATTTAAAAATTAGAAATAATTTTATATAAAAATATTTTAAATTTTTTAAAAAATACAAAATTTCAAACTAACACCTTCCTCATGTAATAATAATAATAATAATTTAAAAAATACTTGTGCAGAAAAGAGACAGACACCCAATGACATGGGAGTGGGAGGCTCAGGCATGCGAGAGAGCGTTGAAAGTCACATGAATTTGTTTGGAAAATCCAAATCCCTATGTCTATTGCTTTCCATCATCCTTCTTCTCACTTCTTATTGGGAAAAACCTAAGTCCCACATCGACTAGAGATTAGGCAATTAAATAGTATATAAGTGGAAAGCAACCCTTACCTTACAAGCCGGTTTTGTAGGGTTGAGTTAGGCTTAATCCACTATTCTAACATGGTATCAGAGCCATTTAGATCCACTTTAAAAATGGGTCACCCACCATTGATGCATGCCTCATAAGCATGAGGGGGTGTATTGGGAAAAACCCAAGTCCCGCCAATCCTAGATCATTAAAAAGGGCCACCCACCATTTATCCACGTACCAAGCCCAATAGTGCTGGACGTGAGGGGGTGTATTGGGAAAAACCCAAGTCCCACATCGACTAGAGATTAGACAAGCAACCCTCACCTTAATTGGGAAAAACCCAAGTCCCACATCGACTAGAGATTAGGCAATTAAATAGTATATAAGTGGAAAGCAACCCTTACCTTACAAGCCGGTTTTGTAGGGTTGAGTTAGGCTTAATCCACTATTCTAACATGGTATCAGAGCCATTTATAAGCCGGTTTTGTAGGGTTGAGTTAAGCTTAATCCACTGTTCTAACACTTCTCACTTCTCACTTCTTCACTTCACTGCAATGCAATGCGTACAACAGACACTACCCCATTCCTTCATCATCAGTCATCACCATCTTTCTGGAAAGTGAGCAACCACAAACCCACTTTCGTGGGCCCCACTTACAAGCTGGACGGTAAATAAAGATAAGCACGCTTATCATTTTCATTTTTTTTTTCCGCTTTTCCTCAAGTCCCTTTCTCCACCAAACGCTGTTATCATCATTCCAATGCCATTTCACCCTCCAATATAAATGCCTCGTTTTTCCCTTGTCCTCAGGCTCGCGTTTTTCAAACGGGAATATCCAACTTTTGTTCTTTCCCTGTCTCTTCAACCGTCCCCATCACTTGTTAGCTCCCCAATCTGCCGTTGAATTCAATCAAGGTACCAAACTATCAATCAATGATCTTTCCACCCATCTGGTCAACTCACTCTTGTTACTTTGTCTTGCTTCAGAACTTCATTTTTCTTGCTTTGTTGTAGGTAGGAATGAATCCCCTTTGTGGTTGATGCTTCATGTATTTGCTTCAGAGGCTTCAAAATCAGGACTTTGGTTGGGATAGGCTCGCTTGTCGTTGTGGGTATTGACCGATATAGATTCATTTGTGGCCGGCTTGAGACTTTTGTCGATTTTGGGACTTGGGTTGGGCTAGTTCCTCCAAAAATTTCTGAAAGTTTGATTTTTTTTATTATTTATTTATTAATTTATTCATTAGTTTAGATTTCTTGTTAGTTTTGGCTTTCTCCCTCTTCCCTCTTCCCACTTCCCAGTAGATGTAGATGTTTTAATTTTAAAGCATGGATTGTGGGGGTTATAGAATTATAATGATTCAAATCTTACATTTAAGCTGCATATTGCAATTCACTTGAAAATGACTTAGGCTAAACCTAACAGGTGTTGCAGAAACGAAATACACATTCTGGTGTGATAAGTAGAACGTCTTCGTGTAATTTCTTTTTGTTGTGTTTGACAGCTGTCATGGGCTGGATTTTCTGGCTTGATGGAATTAAATTATTAAATTAGTTGCACGGCATTATGGTTAGGTTAAGTAATTAATACTCAAGTGAGTGACAATAGTTGCATACATACAGGTGCCAAGTTCTGCAAATTATGGACACAATAGATATGATTATTATTCTTTAAATTGCAATCTTAGCCGTTTTAGATTCATTGCATAATAGCAGCATGCCTTTGCTTACCTTGATTTATTTAATATTATAGCACTGCTTCTGGATTATAGATGGGCAGACAAAACAACAAGTAATAAATGTGTGGCCCCTACCAAAGTTTCGTTCTACCTTCTCTGATTGCTTTATCAATATAGTTATATCTTAAACCTTACTAGATAAGTTTCAATAATGTGCTCTGAAAAGTGCAATCCTATTAGTTATTTACATATGTCTCAGGTTCTGAGGAGTAACATAGTTTAAATCCTGGATTGCAGAATAATCAAGTGTTGAGTTATTCTGGTGGAGTATTGAAGCCAGAGATAATGCCTATTGTCACTAAAGATATGGATTCTGCTTTCCAAACTGCAGGAGCAAGCCCGTATCCTTACAACCATTTTCTTTCAAATTGCCTTTTAGTTTTGTGTTAGTCTATTGAATAGGTAGTAGTTATTTTCTCTTTCAGTTTTTGATGCTAAAGAAAATAGAATTGATATAAATTTCTGATGACAAAGGCACCAAAATGAAAAGCTGGTTAACTTGCACTAGCTCATGTCAATTGACAACGGTTTCCTCCTCAGCCATTGGTGAATATCTCATTGATTATGGAGAAAAAGTAAAAAAATAAAGATAGGAAAATAAGTTATTGTATTCTAATAATGGTATATTTAAAAATAGTTGGGAAGCACATAAATTTTTTGACATGGAGAGTTATTTCTTGAGTTTTATTCTTAAAGATGTCTCCTAGTTCTTTCCAAATTTGTGTTTCAGGTGTAAATTTTATTTTTAAATGTATCACATTTCTTTGTAAAAGTTTCTGCTATTCTTAGCTTAATGTGCTTAGAGGCCTAGAAGTTTGGTGTATTGAGAACCAGCGATTAGTTCCGGTGTCAAAATCAAGCCATGGAAAATTCCATACTGGAAGTGCATACTTAGTTTTGAATGTAAGATATTGCTCACTTTATTTCCCCATTTATCTTTTTAGTGCATGAAGAAGTTGATGGCTATATCTCAAATGAAATCTAAAATTTCAAGGATTATCTTCATCTTCTCTTCCACTGTTTCACTATCCCTTTTTGAAATTGAACCTGTTACTTTTGGAGCCACCTTTACCATAATGAATTTTTAACAATTCCCTGTCAGTATAAGCTTTATTTTTTATCTAGATTGTCTTGACATACAATTGATCCAGACCTTTTTATGTGTTTGTGGAAACAGGCAGCCTTTCCAAAAATTGGCCCTCCTCAGTATGACATACATTATTGGTTGGGAAATGAAGCAAAGAAGGTTTGTACACTTTCTTACTCACAATGTGGTGTGGTCCTTCATTTTCTTATAACTATTTCTTGTCATGTTTCTGATCATGTTCTCTGTAATCAATTGTTCTCTTCTCTGAGAGACTGAGAATAGAGTAAAACTGTATATCAATGTAATTCATTACATTGGAGGAATGTGAAACTGTAATGACTAATTTATTGTTCCAAGATTCCCTCAATAAAACTTTCTTGATGTGTAATTTCTGTTTATCCAACAGCAAAACAAACATTATGGGTGTGTATTGGTTTATCTAAAAATTGCTTAGTAATTTAAACGTGGTTAATAGACCAATTAAGGTATTAGGTATATTGGAACAAATATCTATTCACAACATTTGATTTGAAAGATAAATTCAACAGTAAACATAGTTTTAAATATGTATGAGTATTTAATTGCTTACTGTGATTAAACATCATGATCAGCATTGTTTGACTGTCATGTAAGTGTTTACAGGTAGACTCAAGCTTGGCATCAGACAAGGCACTTGAGTTGGATGCAGCCTTAGGATCTTGTAGTGTTCAATACAGGGAGATTCAAGGCCAAGAATCGCAGAAGTTTCTATCATACTTCAAGCCTTGTTTTATACCTGTTGAAGGAGTGTTTACTTCAAAGCAGGGGAACTTGAATGGTGAATACCAAGTCAGCCTGTATACTTGCAAGGGAGACTATGTTGTTCATGTGAAAGAAGTGAGTTGTTTTTAAAGTTTGATAATTAATTTCTGTTGTCTGATAGTGTGAATATTCTCCTCTGCCTACTCCTCTTACTGAAAAATTTAGTTATGGCCTTATGGGCAAGAACTTATTGTGTCTCTAGATAATATACTTTGTGATATTCTAATTATTTCAAAGTTTTTTTTGACCATGATTTTTTGAGGGGATGGAACAAGTGATCGAATACTCTACATGATAATATCAATGATGATCACTGCTGAGCTTATACATGTTAGTTTCCAGACACTAAGACAGCATAGCTCTCAATACCATTTTCTTTTCTTTGCTTTCAGACTTTCAGCTGTTTACTTTTTTGCATGTATTTCTTATAATACTTTTTCTACATGTCTTTATGTATAACTGGAATTTGGTTAGTATAGTCTATTTAATATGCTTATATATTCATTAGGTGCCATTTCTGAGGTCGTCATTGAATCATGAAGATGTATTCATTCTAGACACAGCCTTAAAAATCTTCCTCTTCAGTGGGTGCAACTCTACCATTCAAGAAAGAGCCAAAGCTTTGGAGGTTGTTCAGTATATCAAGGAGAATAAGCATGGTGGAAAATGTGAAGTGGCAACAATAGGTTTTTAAATATACACTGCTTTTTTTTTAGTGCTTATTCCTGTTTTGTGAGGGAAAGATGGTGCATATCATAATTGTACTATTGTTGTAGAGGATGGAAAATTTGTTGGTGATTCTGATGTGGGTGAATTCTGGAGTTTATTTGGTGGTTATGCTCCCATTCCTCGAGAATTGCCTTCTGTTCAAGAATCTGAGGCTCCAATTGTAAAGCTATTCTGGTGAGGTTCATATAATGCTTTTGTGATGTGTTGATGAAACAAACTTGCTTGACCTTAATTATTTTTATGTTAAACATACAAGATTGTTTGAATCAATAATAGATCGGTTCATATTGGCAGTTCAATGATCAACTTAAGGCATCACAATTAATTGACTAACCCAAATTATTTTATTAGTTGGTTTAAGGAAACCTGAAAGAGAAATAGTTGAATGAACTTTGTTTACTTAAAGAAATACGTTACTCTTAGCTAAAGAGTGGTTGTTTTCACATCTCAACAGGATAAATTTGCAGGGAAAGTTGTGTGAGACTGGAAGCAATGCATTCAGCAAAGAAATGCTCGAGACAGACAAGTGTTATATGTTGGACTGTGATAGTGAGATTTTTGTTTGGATGGGAAGACAGACTTTATTGACAGAAAGAAGAACAGCAACCAAAACTATAGAAGTAAGACTCTCTTCTTTAAGTTTCCTTTTGTTTCATGGGAATGGAGCTTCAGTATATATCCCAGCTTTCCAGTCTGTGTGTGACTATGTGGTACTATCAATTATTTCTTTCATAGTCCCAAAAGAATGAGGGTTAGTCTACTGATGTCAAACTTTCATTTATAAACTAAAATCCCACTTACAATCTACCCTTGCCAACTGCAGTTCCTCCTACCGCTTGCTTGCTATTCATCTTTGTTCATGAAACCCATATTGCTAAAGAAATATATATTTTGGTAGTTTTCTTTGTTAAAATTTATTTTTTGTTGTGTTTGCTTTGGAGACAAAAGCAACAGATCAGTTTCATTAATGCATGTATTCAGCTGTGCTCGTCCATTAAGCATTGCATGGAGGGCATTGCCAATGCTCACCATTATCTCCATTTTATTAGGATTTTGTCAGAAATGAAGGCAGATCAAACAAGACTCATTTGACATTTTTATCAGAAGGATTGGAAAGTACCATCTTTCGGTCATACTTCACTAATTGGCCCAAAACGTTGGAGCCTAGGCTTTATGATGAAGGCAAAGAAAAAGTGGCAGGTTTAATATCTTATACAACATTACTTGTGTTTAAGTGTACGATTAGGGTGTTATCTATTGTTCTTTTCTTTATATTTGTTTTTTCTGCGCCTTAGCCATATTCAAGCACCAGGGTTATGATGTGAAAGAGCTTCCTGAAGAAGACAACGAGCCATCTATAGATTGCAGTGGCACATTAAGAGTAGCTTCTTTCTCAAAATCTAGCTGTTTCTTGTTCTCCAATAATCATACTTGTCTTTTCCTGTGTTTTCTGTTAATTGAATACTGCAATTTCAGGTTTGGCGGTTGGATGGTGATGAATTGTCCCTTCTTTTAGTTGCAGAACTGACAAAGTTTTACAGTGGAGATTGCTATATAGTACAGTATACATTTCCAGGAAATGGAAGGGATGAGACTCTGTTTTATGCTTGGCTTGGCTCCAGATGTGTAATGGTAGGGACTAGTCAAGGTTTTTTGTCTTCCACTAGGTAGTTTTTTTACTTGTAATTCATACAAATGGATTAAACTGTCATTTTAGATTACAACTACTTCAAACAAGCTTTTTCCCAATAGGTGTGGCTGATTGCATGGGTCAAATCTTGTCTATACACAAATCATTGACCTCTAAATCTTCTTAATGATTTCTCCTATATTTTTTTTTCTTGGTCTCTCTCCATTTCTAGTGATAGGGCTATCTCTATTTCATCTACTCATTTTCTTGGGCTTCAATAAGCCTTCTCCATATATGACCAAATCACTTAAAGCAAGATTATACCATCTTTTCCACAATAAATGTTACCCAAAGGTCCCTAGCTTTATTTATAATATTCATTCCTATGTTCATAATCCAATGCAACATTCTCATTTCTGCAATATTGAGTTTCTCTTTTTGGGTTTTTACTTTTTAACAACCAACTTCCAACTTCCAATTCCATATAACAGTGCAAGTCATGTAGCTGTGGTAAATTTTTCCTTTAAGCTTGGGCTATTCCTATTTGTCATAGATAACATTTGAGACACTCCTCCATTTCATCTATCTTGCTCGAATATTACATCCTTCTCCATCGTTTGTATGATGGGCCCAAGATACTTGAACTGCTTGATTTATTGTAAGGTATGGTCTCTAAGTTTCAATTATAGGCTAATATCAATGTGCCACTTGCTAAACTTGTATCCCCTATACGCTGTCTTTCTTTTACTTAATCAAGTAAGTTAGTCTCCAGATCTCTAACTTCCTATTTATTTTCTGCTCAAAATTGACCCCTAATGCAAAGCTATAGTTGTTTGAAAAGCTGTCATTGTTAGTAAATTATAATAGTCTAATATTCTCTCTTTAGTTTTGGTTGTGTCTTCCAACTTAGTTTTGTTGAAATTATTGATCGTGACATTTAATTAATTTAAAATATAGAGAGAAAATTATAAATGCAATTTCATTTCCAAAAGTTGTCTAAAGTTCTCAATTTTGTTTTCCATGATGTATTCAGTTCTTCAACTCTTGTAACAATTGATAAACTTGTAATCTCATCTTTTGGAAATAGGGTTGTTACTTGTCGATAACTCAAAACACAAATTGCCCTTTTGTTCTATGATTTTTGCCTGCAGGAGGATAAAACAGCTGTCATTTTCCATATGAGTACTATGGCTGATTCAGTCAGGACTAATCCTGTTATGGTTAGTACTGTTCTTGCGCTGCCATCTCTTTCATAATGTGTTGATTGAATGTGTACTATAATAAAACTATAGCTTTGGGAAATGTGTATTGCGTACAATTTTTATCTTCTCAACAGGTGTTAGCTTATTGCTACAATCTGCATCTTAAACACATTCATATAAAAGATATATAACTTTCCTGCACTACATGCCTAATGTATTCAATTTACATCACATGTCTGTTCAGGCTCAAATCCATGAGGGTAAGGAACCAGCTCAGTTTTTCTCAATACTCCAGAGACTAATCGTGTTCAAGGTATGTGTCCAATATAATCTCATTTTTAATTTGTGTAATATTAAAAATAGTAACATGCTCCAAATTCTTCATTTTTTTTGTTCTTGTAAGGGGGGAAACAGTTCAGGATATAGGAAGTTTATAGAAGAAAAAGGTATAGTGGATGAAACTTACAATGAAAATCTGGTTGCTTTGTTTCAAGTACAAGGTACAAGTCCAGATAATATGCAGGCCATCCAAGTTGATCATGTAAGTTTCAATATTGACTTTTTATCCACAGTGGAGTTTTTTTTTTTTTTTTAATATATTATTTATTATTATTATTATTTTATTATTTTAATTTTTAATTTTTTTTATCTTTATTATATTTTCTCTAATTACCTGAAGAATGGATAGCATGGCTTAGAGCAAAGCTATTGGATCTTTTTTTCCTTTTCTTTTCTAAATGGCATCAGTTACTCTTCATTACTAATTATTTCAATATCTAATATCTTGTTCTTATTGAATATGTGAACTAAAATACTAAATACTTGGTCCAACGTATTGTGCTCTATTACGTCTGGTCTATTGGTTGTGTTGTATATGTCAAATCTTTAATAAGTTTCATTTGTTGGCTGGAAGCAAAATACATTATAATTAGAATAATCTCTTTGAAATTTATATTCTTTTTTCTGTCTGTTGTACTCAACATGGTGCTTAATTTTAAAACATTTTGTTTGTATCCTGTTTTATTTTTTGATGCATTTTATTCATTTAGTTATTTATTATTTGTTATCATGTGTTGATTATGCATTAAAATTGTTATAGGTTTCAACTTCCCTGAATTCATCCTATTGCTACATTCTGCAAACTAAAGCTTCTATCTATACTTGGATCGGGAGTTTATCTTCATCTAGAGACCATAATCTTCTTGATAGAATGGTGGAGCTACTTAATGTATGTCATTGTAACTGATATATGGTGCTGGAATTTTTTATCCAAGTCATAGTCACTCACTGCAATGGAAGCATTTAATAAAAAGTTTTTCATTCGAAACATTTCTTCTAATGGTGTTAACTTGTACATCATTTCTTGTGCAACCTGCAGCCAACATGGTTACCTGTTTCTGTGAGGGAAGGGAATGAGCCTGATATTTTCTGGGATGCTCTCGGTGGAAAGGCAGAGTATCCTAAGGCCAAAGAAATTCAAGGATTTATAGATGATCCACATTTGTTTGCATTAAAAATTACGAGAGGTAAGAAAAACATCCTATTAAGAAAAGTAATTTAGATCTCACTTGGTTTAGAACTATCCTGGGTGAAATGACAGGGAAAGCATGTCTAATTGATGGTTCTGTTTCTCACGCTCATTTATTGGAATTTCAACTCAGGAGACTTCAAGGTACATTGGTTCTAGAATCTAAAACTGTTCCCATCACATGTAATGTAATCAATAATTATTTGAATACCTAATACATTATATAAGTTTGTGTGTATAGCACAAAAAATATTATTGCCAAAAAAGACTGAGATAAGACACACCATGATATGTCATGGATATGGGGATACATTTTTTTTTTTGAAATTTAAGATATACAGAACATTATGGATACATTAATAAAAATCTATATAAATGTAGAATATTGATAAAGAAAGAGACATTAAACATTTTTCATTAGTTCATAACTATGATGATTATAATTCACAAAAAAGATATTTGTGATCATAACAAAAAATACAATTTCTGCCCATAACATAACTAGTCTTAGTTAACTATATCAGTAAAAACATTTTCTGTAGAACTTAAAACAAATATTGACTCTATAGAATAACCTGCAACTCAAAAGCATCATTATTCAATTACTGTCTAATTCTAATTGAATCACTCTTCTCTCCCCGGTTACCATCATCCAAAAAAAGCATAGATTTTAAGTCTAGTTCATCTAGAGAAAATTTGTCAATTCAAGAAGTCCAGCATCATCATCAGGTGGATGATGTATATCTCCAGTAATATTCCATAACCTTGTGCCTCCTTTTTATACCCTTCATCTTTCATGGATAAAAGTCGAAGGTTGAAATGCACGTAAACCAAATCTTCTATCCATTTTGGGTTGGTTTTGTTTTACTTCAAAGAATGAATAAAGGAGTATGTAATCCAATTCCTATCACAACACGAGGAAGAACGTAGCTGCACATGAAGCTTTTTGGATATGTATCCAAAAGTATTTTAGATAAAAAGTTAATAAAAGAGATAGGATACATTTTGTATACATATCCGGAAGTATCCGAGGAATATTCGTGTCTAGTGTGGATATGATTCTATTGCTTTTCTATTTTTGGAGTATTGAGGCTTCATAGCTAATAATCACTTAAATTATCTGCCCTGAAATTGAAATATGAGTAGCATCAATTAGAATTAAGGCCTTTTCTTTCCCCTTAAATTCTATGAACTTTGTATTATGGCCTTTTTTTGTGAGTATTTTCTTTCTGCACACGCACGTGTGTATATATATAATTTTAATGTGATTATTTATGGCCTTGATATAATATTTCAGGTGAAGGAGATATTCAATTATACACAGGATGACTTGGTTACTGAAGATGTTTTATTGCTTGATTGCCAAAGAGAGATTTATGTTTGGGTTGGCTTACATTCGGTTGTCAAATCAAAACAAGAAGCTCTTAATCTTGGCTTGGTACCTATATTGATCTCATTGATAGCTTTTACACTAATTGTCTCACCACGACGTTGTCACACATATACAATTAAGTCAATATGTCATTTCACTTATATACGACCTTCACCTAGCCACTTCTTTTCAATACTTCACCCACATTTGAATTCCCACCATTCATATGTTATAATACTTTGTACTTCTACTATTTTTTCTTGCATGAGTGTGAATCTCGGTCACAACCTCTGAAGAACTTTTTTGCCAATGAATCCTATTGCTTCATGAAAATGCCTCTACTACACAAGTCATTGTTTTGTTTATACATTTAATTCAGAAAAAACTAAGTTTGATGATTGTTTTGTTTCTCCATTCTTCATTATTTACTAATTATATTTGACATTCTCATTTTAGTAAGTACTTTTTATTCATCTATAAATCGAGTCATGAGATCTAAGTGTAAAATTTTCAGTTTTAATGTAATATGAACTTATTCTTTGATGCAATATGTTTTTCTTACCATGAAAATTGTTACGAACAGAAATTTCTGGAAATGGATATCCTTGTTGAAGGTCTATCCCTGAACATCCCTATTTATATTGTAACGGAAGGTCATGAGCCACCATTTTTCACTCGTTTCTTTTCATGGGATCACTCAAAAGAAAATGTAAGTCTTCTCCCTTCAAAATTATAAATGTAGTGCAATTTATGTTGATTTGTTACTTTAGGCAAAAATTATGTTGTAATGCATTTTTCAATTATTTAGCTTATTGGTTTTCTGTTTTCATTTTCATTTATTCTTTTTTGTACATTATGCTTTCTTCTACATGCCTTTTAAGTGTTTATTTTTGAATTTATATTTATCTGATATATATTTTGGCAAATAGACAAAATCAATATTTTTTGTTTGTGTATAACTTTATTCAATGAATTGGATGTACAGTAAATGAGGAATTTGATATTTGACTCAAAACATGGAAATTTGTTTGTCTATTTATGCTTTGATGAAATTGTCACCTATACAATTTTAATATCCTATGATAACAAATAAATACATCATTACTCATTAGTTTAATTGACCCTACACTGCTGTTCAAGTTTCACCATTGAAATATCAGGAAATGTTAGTTTTTCTTTATTCACAATGCTTGAAGATTTGGTGTTGATATATTATTGCTGTCACCCATCTTATTAACTATTTTGAAAGAATTGTTGCAGATTGTTGGTAATTCATTTGAGAGAAAGCTTGCAATTCTGAAAGGAAAATCAAACAATCTAGAAGTACGTGATTGCCTTGGTAGTATTAAATATACATATCTTTGAGGAAGATATCAGTCTTGTTTTGAGAATTTATAAATAATAATTTCAGAAGGTTCTCTGCTTTGTTAGTTTCCTGTTTCATCTTCTTTTCCTTTATTCAGGGACGTAATAGAACACCATTGAAAGCAAACTCCAGGGACTCTACTCCTAATGGCCACAGAAGCATTTCTGTTTTCTCCAATGGCCGTGGAAGAAGTAGTTCACCTGTACCTAGTGGTGCAGGCTCGGATCTTAGGCAATCAGGCGATAGACTTCTTTCTACCTCTCCTCCACTTGCCAAGAAGCTCTTTGAAGGATCTCCTACTCATGGTAGTGATGGTAATAAGAATCCTTCTCATCAATTTATGATGTAAAATTTAATTAGTTGGACAGTTAGCCAATATGTCAATGAGTTTCTCTTTGGAGTTATATACTGTAAAGTTGGTATAATTGGATATCGTATTCCCCTCTTTCTTGAATTTGATTATGTTCTAAGAGTCTGTTTCAGTAAATTTCTTCAAAAGCATTTGTAGGAGAAAAAATAAGAAGGAAAAATAAAATAAGTTTTCCTATAAGCTAAAACTAGTTTATACACAAACTAATTTGTAATTTTTTGGAAAAGTTACATGAGAGAGCTTCTACAAATTAATTTATATATATGCTAATTCTAGAAATTAGCTTATACGCAAGCTAATTTTTAATTTTTGGAGAAGTTACACGAGAAAACTTCTATAAATTAGCTTATGTAGCTAATTTTAACTTATAGAGAGTTTTATTTCATTTTTCTTCTTTTTTTTTTTCTCCAAGAAGTGTTTTTGGAGAAATTTATCCAAATAGGCTTTAAACTATTAACTATTCAAATTTTGAATGTATTCTCCCAACTTATAATGAAGCCAAATTATAATGAAGGCTAGTCAATGATTGTGTGAAAAGTCTAGGGATGATACTTGAGCCACTAAAAGAAAGGGAACTGAATGTGGATTACTGGAGTGCAATAGAATAGTATTATGCTCTCTTATATTCATTCAATTTTTCATTACATAATCAGTTATTTTTTTCACCAGAAAAAACAATGCCGCAGTCTTGTTCTCCTGCAACAGAACTGAGCTCATCTGCTGAGACTGCAAGTTTTACTCAAAAGGATAGAAATGTGAATGGTGAGAATTCGGCTATATACCCTTACGAGAGACTGAGGGTGGTTTCTGCCAATCCAGTAACTGGCATTGATTTAACCAAAAGAGAGGTACTACTGTCTAAACTCAATCTGTTTTGCTAACATCTTCACCTTGCTTCTTTTTCTTTGTTCTTGGAGGATCAATAGGAAAGACTAACAAAATGAATATCTCTGTTCCATAAGTCAAAATATCATGCAGAACTTTTGTTATTATATGAGATATGGATAGAGATTCATTCTTTGCTTTACGTTCTAACACTGACTATTGGTCTGCACTTTGTGATGAAACTAGGTATATTTATCTAATGAAGAGTTTCGCGAGAAGTTTGGAATGCCAAAACCTGCTTTCTATAAGCTTCCTAAATGGAAACAAAACAAAATGAAGATGTCACTCGATCTATTCTAGAGCAAGGCTAAAGAATGCATGGGTTTTGTGACACTACATTACAACACTGTAGGATGATACAAATTTTTTTAAGCGTTTGGGCTTGAGTAATGAGTATCTCCCTTTTTTGTGTGAAATATATGTCATAGTATTCCTGACAACATATTTATTCATTTTATCTCTTAATGTACTATGAACATAGTGTTTTTGAGGTATAAAATGTTTTTATGATTATTCGTAAATTTGAATTAATGAGATAAAATATTAAATAATTTTAATTTTTTAAAATTTTATTTTATAGATTTGATCTATGTATTAAAGATATTTAATTTAACGGTTGAATCGTTAAAATTTAATGTAAAATAAATTATTGAGTGAAACTAATCTTACAAACATTAGGCCAAAAACTAATTTTGTATTTAAGTTTTATTCTTGTACAATTAACCAATTATTTTATTTTATTTTTAATTTTAAACTAAATTTTCAATTAAGTTTAATAATTAAGAAGTTTTACCATATTATACAATAATAATTCATTTGATCACTAATTCATTACTTTCTAACAGTTTTAAATTAAATCTAAAAAAGTTTAATTTTGAAAAAATGATAATGATAGTAATTATAGGTATTATTTTTAATACAATACTTCTTTCAAAATTTTATTTATCGAAATTCAAATATATATATTTTAAATTCATTTCAAATTTTATTTTTTCAAATAAGTTGTGAATAAAACAAAATAAATAAAATTGATATTTATACAAAATAATCAAAATTAGAAAATATTTTTGTAGAAGAACCTAAAGAATTAATTTTTAGCCAAATATTCATACTTCCTATCATCTTGTTACTATCATTTTTGTTAATCATACTAATTTTTTTATTTATGAAATTTAATCTTTATAGTTATTTTTATCAAAGTTTAAAGTATATTAATATAATATAGTTTTTAAAATTTTAAATTAATAATCCTATAATAACATCTATATATATAATTATTTAAATTAAAATTAATTATTTCAAAATATATAAAAAAAATACGAATTTGACTAGGGTCTTAAGGCCATTGCCTTAGTCATGACCTTGCAACGATAACAATGGTGGTAGTAGAGATGATGACATTGGTAGCAACACCTATAACCATGCCACCTCCATAATAATGGTCGCCACCACGCCACAACGATGAATGTAGCGGTGAAAACAATAATGAAGATGGTAATGATAATGATAATGGTGAATGTTGGTGATAGTGCTAGTTGTGGGGGTGATATCCAATGATCACATATTTTATTATGAGGATGAAATAGTTAAATAATTGATAAAAAATAATTAATAGTTGAGATTAAAACTTAATTATAGACACATACCTATAAGATCAATATTATTATCGTTACCACAACTATCATTATCATTACCAACTATTGTCATTGCCATCATCATTAGCTTTGTTATCGCTGCTATCGCCACTATTGTCTTTGTCATCATTTGGCGAAGATGACGATAATAATGTTGTTGGGTAATGATGAAGGTGACACAATGCTGAAAATGATGGTATCAATGACGATGGTTACGGTGACGTTGTGACCTTCATGTTTAATTTAAATTCTTTGCTAAGTTGATATTAATTTATTGATGATTTGTTAATTAAATTATTTGTGTTGTTGTATTTTAATTTATTTAGTTGTTTCTGTTTGGTTTTAATTGAATTTATTTTTATTATGGTAATTAGTTTATTGTTGTTGTTGAGTTGTTTTAAGTGGTTTTTGTTCTTTTGAACTTATTTAGTGTGAGTTGAGTCTTTTGGGTTGGTTTGAGAGGGGGCTAACTGAGTTGTTCTAAGGAGTCAAGAGAGGGTTCTCATCTTAGGAGCTCATAACTTGCTTTCTGAAGAGGGAACAAAAGAGAGAAAAAACTTGTGTGAAAGAGTTTCCTTGCCTTGACTAAACCTTCTTCTCCCCTTTTCCCTTGCTCGTGAAGTTGACCCTAGCTCCTGGAATCCTTGGGCATTCTTGAAGTTGGTTGTCTTGTTTCGTTGTTAGTTGAATGGCTGAGGGTTTTTAGTAGAGAGAGTGTTTGTTCGGAGTCTTTGGTCTTTTGTGTTTCTTGGCTATTTGAACTTGAGAGAGGTAAGGGAAGCTTACTTATTCCTTTGTGTATTTTTCATGCTAAAATGTGGTCCAAAATACACTATATTGATTGTCAAAATTCTTGTTGGATGCTTGGTTGAGTTAGATGAAGTGGATTGAATTTGATGAGTTGGTTGATTTATGAAATTTTCTTATTTGCATGTTATTTTTGTGGTTGGAATCATGTCCTATAATGATGATTATATGAGTTCTGCTAGTTTAGAATTAAGTTTGGAGTTAGTTGATGAGTTAAGGATGGATTTTGGTGGTTTGGGAAATTCAAAATTTCTGAGTTCCACAAAGTGTAGACCCTACAACTACGTCGATCAAAAAAACATTAAGTTGGGTGCAATGAAGTCGGAATTAGCTTTTGTGGTCATCATGAAAGTTGTAGCCCTAGTTGTTAACTTTTCGATGACACTAGAATCACCCAAAAAGAAGGTCTAGAATTCAAATTATGACTTTTTTAGTGAAAAGGTTAAACTGTCAGCTTTTATGTAGACTGTTATGGTTTTTGAAATCTTCAACATAGTAGATGATGAAATTAGAATATGAGATTTTCATAAGAGTTGTATATAACCTTTTTATATTTTATATGAGATAAAAATGAGTTTGACATGATTGATAGAACTTCAATTGTGTTGTGTTATGTAGAAGTAGTGTTTTATGCTAGTTGATAATTACATGTTGAAAATGATATATGTTACTTCTCTTATAACATTTGGTAATAATATATGATGTGTTGAGATATTAAATATTGAAATATAATGATTTTTTTATATTTAAATGATGTTAAATGATAATAATTGATGATTAATATTATTGATGTTGAATGGTATATTGTTGATTAATTTGATGAAAATTGAAAGTTGTAAAGTTGTATGCTATATAAGTTGATAAGCTATAGACATATGGGTTAGATACATGTTTTAGCTATGGTACATAAAAATTAGAAGGGAGTAAAGTTGTTTTCAAAAATTGAATATCTCATTGTGCGAATATATGGTGTGGTGTTCCGAGAGCTCGGTTGAAACCTTTTAATTAGTAGGTAAGTTGACCTCTTAATCGGTAAGTTGTTTTTCAATTATCTCCCTTAAGTTTTATTTGGTATCCATGTGTGAACAATTTCAAGACACACATGTATAAGGTGATCAACCAAGTAAAGTACCGGGTCGAAAATTTTGGTCTTTAACCTAGTATTGGAGGATTGTGGTACTTTAAGGGTAGTTAGTTGACTAATCTCATAGGTGGCTTAGTGTTGCATGTTAATGTTGTGGTAGACTCATAGCCAAACTATTACACCTTGACATAGTATCATACTTCCTAGTTTAAGTGACGAAATTTGAGAAATCAATCTATCTCATATTAGTTGTTGTTTCTAGCCTTGTGCTAGTTGTTGTTTTCTAACTTTAGTGTCAACCATTGTTTTCTGGTATTATACCAATTGTTGTGATTCGGTAGAGTTAAACTTCTTAGATTGCTCATCCTATGTTTTGAGATGTTAAGTTGTTGTGCTGGTGATGTTATTTTGTTGTAAGTTGTTATATTTTGTTGTGATAATGTTGTTTATAAGCTGTTATATTGAATTTTTTTCACAAGCTTATCTTGTGTTTTCTTTGTGGTGAGAACTGTAATGATTAAACTTGGTACGAGAGCAAAATAAGATTAGAGAAATGATTTGTGTTGATGGCGATTGGTCACGTTGAAGGTAGTTTTGTTGATGGCTACTATAATGTAATCATGTTTTGTATAAATGTCAATCGACGCTTCGATTTATTTTATTTAGTACTATATGTTGTTTATAACATGTATGTACATGATACTAGTTATTGGTTATATGATAAACTCTATCTTCTAATGCATGTCATTTAGTTTCCATGGCATGATAATTATTCAGTAGTATGTATAATAACCTGTCATTACAATGTTGGTGTCAACATTGAATGTTTTTATTAGATAAAAAATAAATGCTAATTTAATTATAATACATATGATTATTAAATAAAATTATTAATACTAATACTAATACTAATAATAATAATAATGATAATAATAATAATAATAAAATTATTATTATTATTATTATTATTATTATTATTATTATTATTATTGATGATGAAGATTTTTTTAAAAGGGCTATTTACGAAGGATGTGTTATCAAAGTTTTATTTTATTTCTATTTTTTTTTATCACAAATGTTTACAAAATAACATTTTTTTCTTCTCAAAATTTAAGGTGTTTTTAAATTAAAATTATAAATTTGAAAAGAACGCCAATCTAGTCATGTTAACTATGGCACCAGTTTTATATTATAAATTTTAGTTTATACTTTTGAATCATAATATTTTTAAAATCTATATCCTCATTTCATCACACTTTTAATTTTTAATTTTTATTCGCTTCTAATACTATTTTTTAAACTTAAATTTTAGAAACGGTTAAACCATAAAAAATTGAAAGATTTAATCAAATAGATAAAATATAAAATAAAATGCCAACTAATTAGTTATAATCCGTATGTGGTAGTTATAATACATCATATCCAAATTTGCAATTTTTAAATATTTTGATAGCTTTCATCCTATCTAAATTAATATTATGATAATTTAGTTGCATTATATTTCTTTAACTTAACTCATTCAAACTAGTACTGTATGATAATTAATTGGAATATTTTGACATTAGCAAAGTGAGATCGTCCAAGTTTAAGACATGCAAGTGTAATTCTTATTCGTTAAAAGAAAAATTAGATTAAATATAATATAAAATTTTATAGAGGAAAGAAATCGTTCCCTTTATATTATTTATCCATAAATATTTATACTGTAAATAATGAAATATTACTTTTTAGTTTTTACTTTTCGTATAATTCATTTATCTATACGTTTTTAGTTTTTACTTTTGTTTTTTTCTTTTATCACAAATGTTTACAAAATAATATTTTTTTCTTCTCAAAATTTAAGGTTTTTAAAAATAAAATTATAAATCTTAAAGAACGTCAATCTAATCATATTAACTATTATTGGCGCCAGTTTTATATTATAAATTTTAGTTTATACTTTTGAATGATAATACTTTTAAAAACAATATCATCTTTTCATCACGTTTTTATTTTTATTTTTTTATTTTTTATTCCCTTATAATACTATTTTTCAAACTTAAATTTTAGAAACTGTTACACCATAAATAAATTGAAAAAAATTAATTAAATAGATAAAATATAAAATCAAATGCCAACTAATTAATTTCAACCCATATATGTAGTTATAATACATCCTATCGGAATTCACTCAGTTTTAAATATTTTGATAGTTTTCATCCTATAATCGCTCCTATCTAAACATTATGATATTTTAGTTACATTATATTTATTTAATTTAACCTCTTCAAACTGTTAAATAACTAATTAGAATATTTTGGCATTCACGAAATAAGATCGTTCGAGTTTAAGACATGCAGATGAAAACTTCAACTCTTTATTTATCATTTATGTGGATATTTTTTTAAGAATTCAAAGTTAAAAGATAGAACTAACTAAATGTAATTATTATCTGCTACAAGAAAAATTAAATTGAATATCTAATATAAAAATTTGATTTTGGCGCCATATTTTAAAATCAAACGTAGTCAAAATTCTCTATAAAAGATGAATAATATTGTGAGAAAAGAAAATTCAAAACTTTGAAGAAAAGGGTCTTGAAAGGATTTGAAGTCTCCAAACACGAAAGAAGAAAAATGTCTCAATTAACTCAACAATACTATCACAATGGTGGAAAGAGTCTTGATCACACTTTACAGATTATTGAAAATGAGTTGATGAAAGATGAACTAGAAGAACAATGTAAAAATATTGAACACTACAATATAATTTTCAATGACTATCATCGATTGATGACGGGTTTACAAGAGCAGTCCTCCAACATCATCACTCAAGTTCTTCCCAATTCATCGGATAACTCATCAATATTAGCTCAACGCAAGAAATATACTCATTGGACTGAAGATGAACATAGGTAATTTTTTATTGTTTACATTCAAAGATGTTTTCTCATTTATTATGGTTAAAAAATTAACATTATATATTTATTTCATTTATTATAGGTTATTTCTGATTGGACTTGAGATATATGGCAAGGGAAATTGGAAAAAAATTTCACAATATATTGCAACAAAATCTCAAAGCCAAGTGTCTAGCCATGCACAAAAGTTCTTCCTTCGCAAGAATAATGCATTGAAGAAAAGAAGAAGCATCCATGATACAACCTTACAAGACATGGACACAAAGGTTCCTGACCACATTTATCAACCAAATCCGGTTCTTCCAACTCCAAATTTTGTGATGGATCCACAAAATATGCATCAAACACAATATATGTCGCAGAATTCGGTTTCTTGTCTACATCTTGCAGTACAACAATTTCTTAAATGAAACAAAGGCAATGCATGTTGTTCAACCTTCCAAAATATATGAATCATCAATTTTATGAATAGTTATTTTAAAAAGGACTTTTGAATGTGAAGCTTGCTAGAAGTTCCATGTATGTATAGTTTCATTTAATTGTCATGTTATGACTCATCATTATATTCAATTTTTGTTATAATCCTCTTAAATTTTAGTTATTATCATTTTGATCCTCTCAAATTTTAATTATTTTTGTATTGGTCCTTTGTTACTTTGGACTTAATTTTTTTTTTTTTTTTTGGTTCTTATAATTTTTTTTGTCTTTTTTTCTTTTAGATTTAACATTAAATTTGACGACAAGAACCAAAATAAAAAAAAATTCAAGGATGAAAATAATCTTTTTAAAAGGACTAAAAACAAAACACCTTATAAATTTTATAGAAACTAAAAAGTTATTTAAGCCATATATATATTATATTTAAAAATTGTATAAATAAATATTTTTAAATTTATTAATTGTATATTATATTTAAAATAAATATCTTATATTTTGATGTAAGATTATTTTAATTGTCGATGTATAATTTATTTTAAAAATATTAAAATTTAATTTATAAATAAAAAGTTGACGTGTAAATTCATTTTATACGTGGACAATTATTATATTCTTATTTCATATTATAAGTTTGAGCATTTCTCTTAAATGTTAAAATTTTTCAAGAAACGTATCTTCTTTTGATTAAGATTCTATTTTTAATTTATTTTTTATAATTTAATTTGTCTCAAATATTATTTTTAAATGTAAATTTAAATTTTGATGAACCATAATAAATTGAAAAGATCTATTTAAAAAATAAAATTTATTAAGGTGACATTAGAGTTCATCCAGAATTTTGATGAACTAATTTCAATTCATCCAGAATTTTTTTACTTGATAGTCACATTACATCAGCATATATATAATTTAAGGTCTGTTTGATTAAAAAGATTAATAAATAATGATTGGAGGGAAAGTGAAAGTAAGATTGGTTATTTATTTGCATACAAACGGCGAAAGTATGGAATTAAAATGTGAGTCTTTTCAATAGTGAGATGAGTAGAAATCGCAAAGAAATAAATTTAATTTTTCCTTAACAGCCAGAAATTAAAGCATACATTTATTTATTTTTTATTGCTTGCGGTGGTCATTTGTTTTGGTGGATATAGAAGGTTTTAAACTGGCACACAATATTATAACATATTAAAAAGAATAACATAATGATCAAAAATAAAATTTATTAATTTTATTTTTCAATTTCTCTCTTATTTCTCTTAAATTAAATAACTAAAATTTTACTTTTTTTTATACATTAAAATTAAAATAAATAAAATAAACGACAGAAACTAAACTACTCCGTACACATTCTTGGATATCCTTGTTAAAATGTGTAACAATACGTCATAATTCTTACCTTTAACGACTCATCAACAGACAATGATAATAAAATAAGCAATTAATTAGTGACTTAGAACTACATGCATACTGATACGTGACTGAGTACTATACACCATGCATATAAAGTAAAATGACTATACAATTATATGCAATATAAGTACAATAATATAATAAAAATAAGTTGTACAACTTAAATTGTCGATCAAACAATTATTTAAACAAAGTACTACACAACAATAGCGCAAAAACATAAACAACACTCCACCATTTGCCTAATGACTTCCACTTTAATTGCATCTCATACGTACCTATCCTTACTTTGTTCCTATACTAGGTATGACCAATGACTCATTGTAATTCAACCATATGAAAACATGCAAATGTAAGTTAGAATTTAAAAAAATCAACATACATATAACATAGGGGAGAATAAAAGAGTATATAATCATTTCTTCACATTTACCACATATACATCTTACAACACTTTCAACATGGTCAACATATACTCTCTCAACAAATTAACATCAACTCCTTTTAACAAAACATTTACACTATCAACACAAACAACTCAGTATATAGCAATCTAAATGCTAACTTAAGCAACAAACATTAACATCTCACAACTCCACACATCAACTAATTTTCATCATAGATTAGCACCGCACATGAACAACACAATTTAAACAATACAACATATGCACAACACAACACGACAACTACATGTGCATTGTCACACATTTCAATTAAGAGATCTCCTATAATATAAGTGAGTAATCTAAGTGACTTAACCCTACCGAACTAATCAACATAGATGATCTTTTTCGGACATGTTAGATCAACAACAAATTTGGACATCAATCCACAATACATACATGATTTCTCAGATGTCGACACTTGAACTAGGAAAGTCTGGTTCCAATATTAGGAATAATATAGTTGGATATAGTCGTACCACAACCTTGACATGCATTACCAAGTCATATATGGAGTTAGGCCACTAATTATTTGCATGAAATCACACAAACATTCTAGTAATTGATGAGGGGTGGTAGCCCTCGACTTCATACCTTACTCCACATTGACTAAGGGTCTAAAGAAGACTTAACAAAATCCACTTCAAGAGTTTCATACCTACTCAAGGAGGGTTTTCAAATGTTAGTCTCCTAGAGCACCAAAACAAGATTCTCTATATGGGATCTTCAACTTTCTAAACAACACCCTCTCCTTTAGTCCTAAGTCAACTAACATGCTTTAATGCCTGCAACATTTTTAGCACCAATACCTCAACATATATCTTCTATACACATTACCCCAAGTCAATGCATATAGAGATTAAATTGTAATATTCTCAAATTTTTACTCTTCTTAAGATAGTAATCTAAATTTTTAGTTATTATATATATATATATATATATATATATATATATATATCTAATAGAGAATAAGTAAAATATTTTATATAATTATAATATTAAATTTTTATTACAAAATTTTTAGTAAAATAAAATAGAATTTATAATATTTATTCACAATTTAATTATTATTATTATTTTTTTTAAGACTCTTAAATTTAGTTAATATATATATTTAAAATGAATAGGTAAATACTAGTAGGTTATTTTTATAAACTATATATATATATATATATATGTATGATATCCAATTATATTACAAATATTTATAATAGCTTATTATAATTAGATAACAAAACAATTTATTATAAGGTAAAAGACATATAAAATGGAATGATTCAATTGTTTGTGCAGTTATGCATAGAGGCTATATGGTATATGTCACATGTTCAACTCATGTTGGGTCTTTATATATATCTATTTTAGTAATTAAATAAGTTTTTTATTCAAAATATATATATACCTATACACGTGCAGTATATAATGTACAACACTATCTATATATATATATATATATATTATAATAATAATAATAATAATAATAATAATAATAAATAATAATTTGCAGCGCTATCTATATATACATATGCAATAATAATAATTTATACGGAAAAGGCAGTTACATTATATAATGTGCAGTGCTATATATATATATGCAATAATAATAATTTATACGGAAAAGGCAGTTACGTGGGCAGTTACGTGTCCCTGGTGCATTGCCTTAGAAATGAATTTACAGTGTCCCTGATTTACAGAGATAAGAATAACTACGTGTCCCTGGTGCATTGCCTTAGAAATAAATTTACACAGAGATAAGAATCAAATAGAAATTATCACAAATCAGAACCAAACGGAGATAAGGTGATCAATACATGCCTATAAATAGGGGAGATAGTGAACGGAAATTGTGTGAAAAGAAAGAGAGTAAGGTAAGGACGAGGAGAACTTTATCTCTTTAAAATTTTATCTATTACTATGTTTATTTATTTGTTATTTTCTATGTGTATTTATCTAGTGAGGTATCCCTAACCTCATTTATTTGCTTAACCTATGATTATTTTTATCCATAATAATTATTAAGATGTTCATATTTTATATTGTTTAATTATTTCATAATGATTATCATTATCATTTACTTGATTGGTGTTCTTTAATATATTTTATTTACATAAATGTTATTTATTTAAAGCTTAAATAATGATAAATATTCAAATTTATTTAGCGTGATTGTTTTTATAATTAACTATAATATAATTTTGTTAAAATATTTTTGACTCGTTTTGTTGTTATTTTTTCACGTATTTAAAGATAAATATTATTCTATGGCCATAGAAGATAAAATTTGAATTATTTGTAGCTGGAGGTTTGACCTTGGAGATTTAAATGAGTAAGGAGTTAATATTAAAAATCATTTTGTTGGTTGATATTATAATGCTCATTTATCCTGACTAGTCACTGCAAGTGTAATTCAAATTTTTATATGTATATTTTTTTGTATTAACTATTGCTACGCATGTTATGTGATTATAAATATTTCTTTAAAAATTGTTCTCACTCCTTATTTTTCTTGTTTAAAATATTTAATTAAATATGAAAAATAGATGGATCTACTAATCGTACCAGGCCCTTTCACTTCCGTTATTATTGCAGTTTTTTCGGGTACCAGTTGGGGTATGCACGCATATGCAAATGCCGTTACATTTCAGGGAATAGGAATATCGACTTTTGTATTTTCACCAACCCAGCAAAATCCCGTTTTCATAGATGGCCAAATAGTAGTCACTTTTTATCTACCTCCAACAAATCACGTTAATTCAATAGTGAACTTATATCAACCCGATATGTAAACACTATATAATTAGTGTAAGAAATAAGTAGGTTATAAGTATGTACATTATTGTAATTTTTTTTTGTTTAATAAATGATGCAAATATAAAGTGCTATATGTAAGCAAGTTTATAAAAAAAAATTCTTTTGTTTTATGTATAATAATATTAATGATATAATGTACATAAATATTACATATGTATAATATTGGAATTAATATTCACACGACTAGGCGGTTACATTTAAATCACACAATCATGTATAAAATATCAATGCTTAACAATTCATCCAAGTATAACATATAAATACTCAACAATTCATTCAATAATAACATACCAATACTCAACAATTCATTCAATAATAACATATTAATTGCTTATTCAATACTCTAACCATGCAATTTATAGCATATCAATCATGCAAAGCACATCAATGCTCATCACTGTTTCAATTATACAAATATAGCATACCAATGCTTATTATCATCACTCTACATACAACATATTCATTATCATTTAGCCATACGACAACTCCAACATCAAGTGTTCATCACCCAATTCATCCATCAAGTAAACAACCAAATCAATTAGAAAAGCAAAATTTTGACCAAGTCCCCACATTGAGCATGTAGTCTCGTGCTCAACGTCAACCTCCTAAAGGTTCACCTAGTTCTCACGCTAAACGTGAAACTCACGCTCACCCTCAGCTATATTAAGCATGAAATCTCACACTTAGCCTCAACCTTCTAGAGGCACATCCCAATTCTCACACTCAACGTGATAACTCATTTATAACATAAATTTCAACATGCAACTCCAATTAATCATAATCATAAAATTCTCACACCATACATGCTTCAAAAACAATCAACTTGATTTCACCCATTCAATTCCAACCCAAGAAACACATTGCTTTTAAATGAGGATTAAATCAACATGCAACTTGTTTTAATTCAACAAAAGAGCATTCCTAGCTTCGCTTACCTCAAGATCAACCAAAAACTAGGAAGCAAGGAAAAGATAAGTTTCGCACCACCTCGAGATGTTTCGCACGGATCACACCTCTAGATTCAAGCTCCTACACACCTAAATCCGTAAATAACACAAATCACATGAGATTAAGGGAGAAGCATCACTCTACAAGAGAAGATTAAGAGAAGATCGAGACTCATAGGCGATAACACTTCTCTATAGAATTCCTCTAAGTTTTTGAAGAATTGAACTTATGAAACTCAATTCTAAAACAAAACCACAAATACTTCTCCCAGATCAAACTGAACCTATGCCTAGAGAAACCCTCAACACTACTTAAAAATCATAAGAAACCATCATATTTTAGAGTTCCTTAACACAGAACAACACGTTAACGCAACAACCAACGTAAAATTAAAACAAATATGACACTTTACAACTCGCTATGCTATAGTAACTCGTTTGTTGTTTGGATCAGAAAGGGAGACGAAGGATGTAATATCCTAATGTTTTTAGAAAACAATATTCTCAACATTATTATTAAGTGTATTGAAATTTTTAGTTATGATAATATAAATATATATATATATATGTATATAAGAGAATAAGTATAATATTTTCACAATATATATATATATATATACAAATTTTATTATAACATTTTCAGTGAAACAAAATTATAAAATATTTATTCCTAATTACATAATTATTATGATCTATAATAAAATAAAATCACCTAATATTTATAATTTTATTATTATCTTAAATCAAATTCTTAAATTTTAGTTAGTATATTTAAAATAAATTACAAAAACTTGCATAATTAAATAATGAAAGATAAGGTATGCAATTAACGTATGAAGTGATGTGGTGTGTGGTGTGTGGTGCATGAAGCATGGTGCAGTAAATGTGAAGGTGTGATTACGTGTATATAGTGACGTGTATGTAGTGACGTGATGAATATATATGGGAGTTGCTACTGTACTCCTGATAAATGAGGGGTTTTGGTACTGTAGCTAATGTGTATATGTACACATCATCTAAATACCATGTCAAATACCATGTCAACCTTTTAAATAAAAATTATTTTATATTTAAATTTTTACATTATTTATTTTTAAGTTTTTATTAATATTTTTATAATTATACGATCTCCTCTCCCCTCCCTCCGTCTCCCACCTCTCCCTCTCCCCTCCGTCTCCCACCTCTCCCTTGCCCCTCCGTCTCCCACTCCCCTCCCCTCCCCTCCGCCTCAACCTCTCTCCCTACTTCTTGAACTCCCTCGCCACAGCCATTTACCACTCCTCCCTCCCCTCCTCCTCCGCCCTCCACTATTCCCTCCTCTCCACCGTCGACCATGACTCCTCCAAGGTTACCTTTGTCTCTGACGACATCCTCGTCCTCCGCGGCACCATCGGCGTCAACCTCGGCTCCTCCGACGCCGACGCCGTCAACCAGAATCTCGTGGAGGAGACCAACCGCATCCTGGCCGAGATTCGCTCCGACGCCGACCCCAACGACCCCGACGACCGACGAGCAAGCCCCCTTGAACCCTAACGTGACCTACAGCCTGGGCCCCAAGATCCGCAATTGGAACGAAGAACGCAAGGCTTGGCTCCTCCAAAACCCCGAATACCCTAATTTCGTGAGAGGTAAACCCCGCATCTTGCTCCTCACTGGTTCCCCTCCCAAGCCCTGTGATAACCCTATTGGGGACCATTACCGCTGAGAGAAAGAAACACGAAGCAAACATTTCAAAAAAAAAAGAAGAAGAAACACGAAGTAAACACTCTGAAAAAATATTAAAAAACGTGAATTTCATTATAATTGACGTGGATATTGAATTGTAAATAATTATAAAATTATAAGTGATTTGGATCACACATCATTGACACGTCATCGACAGTACCGGTACCCTTCTTTTACAGAGGGTACCGTAGAAATTCTCTATAGTGTGTGGTGCAGTAAATAGGTGCAGTAGCTAATATGTGTGTGTAGTAAATACGTGTAGAGTGTAATATGTGCAGTAGATAATATGAGTATATAGTGACGTGATAAATATATGTAGAATGTGTTAATGTGTCCAAGAATATAGATATACGTGGCAACAGCGGGTATATATATATACTTGCAGATACGTGGCAAAAGGCTTCTATATATACGTGGCAAAAGGCTGGGTAAGTAATGAACATGTAAACAGCATATGCGTAAGTATTAAGTATTCATGTAGCAAAATAACGTAAGCAGTGAGATAAGCATTCTAGTACAGAAAATTTATTACAGATAAGAATATTTACTGAGCAGAATGGGATAAGAATGTTTACTGAGCAGAAAATTATTACGGGATAAGTTATCTGAATTTCGTGAAGTAAGTGAGCCTTCCATTCCCTATAAATAGCCCCATTACAGTAAATTGAGAGGCACGCAGCAACAGAAATAGAAATAAAAGAGAGAAGAGAGAACGAGAGAAAATAGACGCAACGTAAGAAAATAAAATTCTGATAAGTGTGCATTTCAAGGTAAGGAGAGGAGAACTTTATCTCTTTAATTTTATATATTCCTATGTTTATTTATTTATGTTATTTTTATCTAGTGAGGTGCCTTTAATCTCATTTATTTGCTTATTCTATGTTTATTTTTATCCATAATAACTATTAATATGTTCATATTTTATATTGTTTAATTATTTTATAATAATTATCATTGTCATTTAATTAATTGGTACTCTTAATATATTTTATTTAAGTATATGTTATTTAATTAAAGCTTAAATAATGATAAATTCTCAAATTTATTTAATGTAATTGTTTTTATGAGTGATTATAATATAATTTTGTTAAAATGTCTTTGACTCGTTTTAAAGATAAATATTACCCTATGGCCATAGAAGATAAAATTTGAATTATTTGTAGCTGGAGGTTTGACCTTGGGGATTTAAATGAGTAAGAAGTTATGATTAAAAATTCTTGTGCTGGTTGATATTATAATGCTCATTTATCCTGACTAGTCACTGTAAGTGTAATTCAAATTTTATATACATTGTTTAATATTAACTATTGTTACGCATGCTTTATGATTATAAATATTTTTTTTGAAAAATGTTCTCACTCCTTATGTTTTTATGTAATATAATAATTAAATAAATAGATGGATCTACCAATCCTACCGGGTCCTTTCACTTCCGTTATCACTGCAGTCTTTCCAGGTACCAGTTGGGCCATGGACGCATCTGCCAACGCCGTTACATTCCAAGGAATAGGACTATCATCTTTTTACTTTTCACCAACCCAGCAACATCCCGTTGTTATAGACGGTCAAATAGTAGTCACTTATTATCTCCCTCCAACCAATCATGTTAACCCAATAGTGAACTTAAATCAACCTAATATGTAAACATCATATAATTAGTATAGGAAATAAGTAGATTATATGGATTTACATTATTGTAATTTTTTTTTTGTTTAAGATAAGATGCAAATATATAAAAAGCTATATGTAAGCAAGGGTATGAAAAATAAAATTTTGGTTTATGTATAATGATGTTAATTATATGAAGCATATTATTTTATGGAAATTATTATTAACACGACTAGACGTTACAAAGGATTTTAAAAACTAATTTACCTTTGTATTCGTATAATCTTAAATTTAAAAACATATCTAAAGATATTTTAGATATTATACTACAAATGTTTTAAAATCCACCCTCTAAATCTTTCTAATATTAAAGGGGAGTTAAAATTTGACTAGAAGATATTTTGCTCCCTCCCTTCCCCTTCATTCCCCTCCAACCAAACACCATGTAAATAAAATTACCTTCATTATATTTTTTAGTAACTTTTGTCGTTTATTTTTTATTTTTAAATATGTCATGTCACAAAACTTATCTCCCTAGTATTTACTATCTATCTCATATATATATATATATATATATATATATATATATATATATATATATATATATATATGTATATATATTATTCCTATTTCTCATTTGAATTAGAGACTCTCTTTTAATAACTACAAATTATCTTATATTCACTAGTACAAAATATACATTTTACGTCAATTATTTTAAGGGTTTTACATCGGAAAAACCTCCAACATCGAAACGGGAGACGTAAATTTACGTCAGTTGCGAAAATCGACGTAAATTTACGTCGGACATGACAAGGTCCGATGTAAAAAGTTGTAAAAAAATAAAAATACTAAAAAAATGACTGCAAGCAGAACAGGCCGTTCTTCAAGCAGAACGGCCCGTTCTGCAACCCGGACTCGGCCACTTCCTTCTCCAGCTTCAAAAACTCGGAATGCAACGCAAACATCACCTTCTTATTCCCGTGAACACACTCAGCAGAAGACGCCACCTCATAGAACCTCCTAGAAAAACCCATGACCAACGCAACCGTCCGAAGAAGAAGAACATCATCACGCGAATCAACCTCTTCCCCAACCTTCCTAAGCTCTAGATGAGGTAGAACTTGTCGAGGCGGAGGGCGTTGATGCCGAACCACTCGCGGTGCATGGTGGCTCCGACTGCAAGGGCAGCCACGATTTGAGGAGGAGGCGGAGAGATTTCTCGCATGTGACCTCCATTGCACAACGCACGGGAGAAGGAAGTTTTTGAAATCTCCAGCTAGTGTAAACCTTATTTTAATGGGCGGTCCTGTGGATTATTTATGTCAGACACAATGCATAGCCGACGTAGATATTAAAATTTACGTCGGACCCTAGGAGGTCCGACGTAAATAATTTAACTAAAATTATGAAATATGTCACCGCGTTTTTATTACGTTGGGTGTTTGTATGTCCGACGTAAAATAGGTGACGTGGTATACTAATTTTCCACTAGTGCTTATAAAAATCATTGTTGAATAATTGTCTTTTCTTTATTAAATAAAATCACTATCATTATTTTTTAAGTAAATTACGTTACCCTCCACTAAGGATAAGAATATTACAATGTGTTTCCTTCTTATTTTGAACTCTTTTTTCCTGGGAGATGCAAATATTAAAATATCTTCCATTCGTATTTTAAAATATAAAATAAATTACAATTTTATCTTTTATACATATATGAGTATTATACTATCAATATCCTATTATATTAAAATTAAGTCTTAAATATGATTTTAGTCCTTATAAATCGAAATGAAATTTTTAATTTATTTCTTGTAAATTTTTATTTTTATTTTTCACCCCTTTAAAATTTGAAAACATAATAAATAAAATACTAATTTAGTTATAATATATTTCATTATTAAATAATAGAAATTATTTTTATTATTATGATTATTGATAAAGTTTTATATTTTTTCTATAAGGATATTTACGAAGAATCTATTATCCAAGTTTTTTTTTATCACGCCCCACTCCTTCAAAATTTAAGGTATTTTTAAAATAAAATTTTAAATTTTAAAAAACGTCAATCTAATCATGTTAACTATTGGCGCCAGGTTCATATTATGAATTTTAGTTGATATTTTTGAATGATAATATTTTTAAAAACTATATCCTCTTTTATCATGTTTTAAATTTTATTTTTTTATTTTTTATTCCCTCCTAATACTATTTTTTAAAACTTAACTTTCAGAAACTGTTACACCATAAAAAAATTGAAAGATTTAATTAGATAAATAAAATATAAAATCAAATGCCAACTAATTAGTTATAATCTATCTGGGTAGTTATAATACATCCTATTGGAATTCGCTCTTTATAAATATTTTGATAGCTTTCATCTTAGAATTTTTCCGATCTAAATATTATGATAATTTAGTTGCATTATAAATGTATTTAGTTTAACTCCTTTAAACTATTTAATAATTAATTAGAATATTATGACATTAGTAAATTGAGAATGTCCAAGTTTAAGATACGCGGATGAAATTTTCACTCTCTATTTAGGTGGATATTTTATTCAAAGTTAAAAGATGGAACTAACTAACTAAGTATAATTCTTATTATCTATTGAACGAAACATTAGATTTAACGTATAATATAAAACTTTCATTTTGGCGCCATATTTTGAAACAAAATATAAGTCGGAACTCTCTATAATGGATGAACTATACTGTGAAAAAGACTAAAATTCAAAACTACGAAAGAAAGAGTCTTGAAGAGTAACTGAGTTTGAAGTCTCAACACGAAAGAAAAAAAATGTCTCAATTAACTCAACAATACTATCACAATGGTGGGAAGGGTCTTGACCATGCTTTGCAGATTATTGAAAATAAGTTGATGAAGGATGACCTAGAAGAGCAATGTGAGAATATTGAACATTACAACATATTTTTCAATGACTATCATCAATTAATGATGAGTTTACAAGAACAACCGTCCAACACCACCACTCAATGCAAGGAATATATTCATTGGACTCAAGAACAACATAGGTATTTTTTCATTGTTTACATTCAAAGATGTTTTCTCATCTATTATGTTTAAATAATTAACATTACATTTTATTTCATTTGAAAAATGTCTCAATTACCTAGACAACACTATCACAATGGTGGAAAGGGTCCTGACCAAGGTTTACAAATAATCGAAAATGAGTTAATGAAGGATGACCTAGAAAAGCAGTGTGAGAATATTGAAAACTACACCATGATTTTCAATGACTATCATCGGTTGATGACAAATTTACAAGAACAGTCATTCAACACCGTCAATCAAGTTCTTATCAAGTCATCGGAAGACTCACCATTGTTAGTTCAACGCAAAAAATTTACTCGTTGGACTGATGATGAACATAGGTATTTTTTTCATTATTTATGTTCAAAGATGTTTTCTCATCTATTATGCTTAAAAAATTAACATTACATTTTATTTCATTTTTTATAGGTTATTTCTGGATGGACTTGAGAAATATGGTAAGGGAAATTGGAAAGAAATTTCAAGATATATTGTAACAAAATCTAAAAGCCAAGTATCTAGCCATGCTCAAAAGTACTTCCTTCGCAAGAATGCACAGAAGAAAAGAAGAAGTATCCATGATACAACCTTAGAAGACATAGACAGAAAGGTTTCTTCCCGTATTTATCAACAAAATCGGGTTCTTCCAACTCCAAATTGTGCGATGCAGCCACAAAATATGCAACAAGCACAATATATGTCGTAGAATTCGATTTCTTGTCTAGATCTTGCAATGCAACAATTCCAAAAATGCAATAAAGACAATACATGTTGCTATTCAATCTCCAGAAATTAATGATTCATCAATTCCGTTGAATAGTTATTTTAAAAATGACTTTTAAGCGTGAAGCTTGCTAGAACCTTCATGTATATATAGTTTTAATATTTGTCACGTTATGTAGAAATGGTTTTTTATTTTTGTGGAAAAATTAATATTCTTGATGCAGTTGATAGTGTGTGATTCTTGATAATGACATGCATTGTTGTTTCAACTTTCAATCATGATTAAACCATAATACCTTTATTAAGAAGTGAAGTTATGAGATTTGGATGCAAATATGGGTTATTGGATGGAATTTTATTTAGTAATTGTAGAAGGAATGAAAGTTTTTGAACAGGCTAAATTGAATCCATTTCAATGGGTTCATGCAACGACACACAAATTTGACATATTTGCATCCCCACTTGATGTTAACTTTTACTTACTACTAAATACGGAATAAAATTATATTGTGTAGAGTATTTATTTTGTGTAGTTTTAATTAATTACTATTTTTGTGATGAATTTTTTTATTATCAATATCATTTATATAGCAAAAATAAAATAAAATTCACCTACTAGTTACCAGTTTGTTGACTAATCTAGTCATTAATTCTTCTTGTCTTTTTTGTTTTGTAAATTTGAACCTTTTAAAGATAACGTTTTAAAGAAATTAACCTATCTTCTTCTTTAGTTAACTTTTAACTTTTGTATTTCTAATTTCTGTCCAAATACTAAATTTTATAAATTTATTCAATTTTAATTTTTAGTACGCCGTGATAACAAGTTGAAAATGTCTTTTAAGATTAATAGAAATGCAGTTCATCTCAACTTAAAAAAATAACAACAAATTACAGTACATTTACCTAATTATTTACCCCGACCAGTATGTTCATTGTTTTCAAAATTAGTTCATCCTTAATTATAGGCTAAATTTATTTTATAAAATTAAAAGGCTTAATTGTTTTTTTGATCCCTCAAGTATTGCAATTATGCAATTTTGATCTCCAAGATTTTAGTCGACTAATTTTAGTCCTTAAAAAATTGCAATAATGTAATTTTAGTCCCTCAAATATCATAATTATACAATTTTAATCTTTTTCATTAAAAATTTAATAATTTTAAATTTTTAATATATATATATATATATATAATATTTTAAAAGTATACAATTATTTACTTATTTAATTTAACGTATATTATAATTTTTATTAATGTATCAAATGATATATATTTATTATTACTAAATAAATAAAATTTATATATTATTAATATTTTAATATTACTGATAAATTAATATCAATAATATTTTTAATATATTTATAGATAAACTAATAATTTAATAAATATAACTTAGTATATATTAATATACTTTTACAAAAATATAAATATATTAGATAAGATGTGTATATTTTTAATCAATATGCTTATATTTTTGTAAAAGTATATTAATATGTAATAAGTTATATTTATCAAGTTATTAGTTTATCTATAAGTATACTACTAATATTATTGATATTCATTTATCATTAATATTATAAAAATAATAATATATAAATTTTATTTATTTAATAATAATAAATATATATCATTTGACGCATTAACGAAAATTATAATATACGTTAACTTGAATAGACAAATAATTGTATAATTTTAAAATATTGTATGTATATATATATATATATATATATATATATTAAAATTATTAAAATTTTAATGGAGGAGACAAAAATCACGTAATTATAATATTTGAGAGACTAAAATTGTTTAATTAAAAATTGAAAGACCAAAATTGCACAATTTCAATCCTTTAGGAATTAAAATTAGCCAATTAAAATCTTAGGGATCAAAATTGCACAATTGCAATACTTGAGGGATCAAAAACCCAATTAAGTCAAATTAAAATTAAAATTTGATCTATTATTTATTATAAAAAATTTTATAGGTCTAACTTAATCTCTTTTAAAATTTGACTTGAAGAGATTTGGCAAACGTATTTGTCGCACAAGTATAGTTAGTAGTTTATTGTTTCTCCAAAGGACTTGTGTAATACATGACAATCAATACAATTAATAACTAAATTAGACAAAAAAAACATATTCCATAAATTGATATTGGTTTATAAAAGAAATAAAAACTATGTAAAAGAAAAATAAAGTTCTTTTTAGTATTTTATCAAATATTTAGAAAGCAATTTAGACTAGAAATGATATGGTATGCAAAAGAAATCTCACAGTCGCAGTCTCCTAAAGGTACATCCCAATTCTCACATTGAGTCTTAAAACTCGGAATTTTCAACATTAATGAAGAACATGCCCAATTGCCATGAACACCACCCAACCTTCAAATCCTCTCAACTTATGCAATAATCCATGCATCCAACCTCAAAATGTTCCAATTCTATCATCATACAACTCATAAATCAAAGGAGAATACACATGCATCAACAACACTTCAAGAAAATCATCAATTTCTCAAATTTTCATCAAGAACACCAAACCCCAAATCCCCTTGTCACCCAATTCAATTTGATCAACACAACCATAAATCTCAAGAGAATTCAAGCAACATGCATAGACAAATTCATCAAGAGTTGAATCCTAACTTCTATTACCTTGGATTACTCGAAAACCAAAAAAGGAAGAAGGAAAGGCAAAGCTCTCCGAGAATCTATCATACGACAACCTTGACTACAGATTCTTAGCCTCCAAGCTTGAATCTTCAATCCAACACCATTTCTCAACTAAGGGAAGGATTTAGAGTGTTTTTACAAAATCAGAAGAAGGACAAAATCTCTTTAACTTCAAAGCTTATATCCCTTTAACTTCTCTCTAACTTTTCTAAGGCTTAAGAAAATCATTATATATCTTTATTAAGCTGACTAAATTTAACTTTAACTAAGATCATTTAATAAATAATTTAACTCTCAAGGAGCTTCCAATCCTCATAACTTTAAAATAACAATAATTACAATAAAGAAAAAATTATATATATATATATATATATCATATGATCAATTAAAATGCCTAAAATATGCGGTGTTACAAAATGTTTTAAGATTAATTATAAAATTCTTAAATATTTTTACGGTACAGAAATGGAAGATTATAAAAGAATTTTGTGATTCTAAGTTTCTAACAGTTATGGTCTATCAGTAAAGTTAAAGAATTAGAAAAATAAAATAAAAATAGGAATATATTTCAAGAGAAATTGTATGATATCCATATAAGCACCAAGGTTGTATCGTATCAAGCGTTGTTAAGCGTGTTGGGCTACTGGTGCATGCTACTTTGATTGGCATTGACAATACAAGCAACCAGAAAGTTTAATAAAATTACCCCTAGTCAGTAAATCAAGAGGACGAGGAATTGACATAGTGTTTGACCTTGATCACTGAACAAGATTATATTGTGAAGAACATGTTGTGATATATAAGTATGAGGTAGTGATTGAAACGTATATCTTTTAAGGTTGCTAAGAGAAAAAAAAAACTATTGCTGTGAATTTAAAGTTGATATTTATTTAGTTAAAATTTTAACGGGTTTTGTGACTGTTTAAATTATAATATATGTCTAAATTATAAGAAATATTATGTAAAGTGACATGTAAAAAGTGTTATAATAAGTATAATATATGTATGTATATATTTATTTGACATACAAATATATATAATTTTAGTATTGATTTTAAATAAAATTTAACAATATATTTTGTATGTCATTATAGTTTATATCCACATTTTTAATAATATATCAACATATATTATATTTATTGTATGTGTAAAAATAACTTTTAGTAATACATATCGTATCACTATAAGATATATATCACTATATAATAATTTTGTTATACCGTGAGAATGTTATTACTAATTGATGTAGGACCAATAGTGTTGTTTAATAATGTGTTTTTCATAGATTGAGTCATAATTTTTTACAAGAAAAAGTTTAATTTCTATGAAAAAATTTCATGAGTTGAAAGTTGAGATATTATTTGTTTGTTATGAATTGATGATCTAGATGTGAATTGCTTGAGGGGTGTGTAAACCCATTATTTTGGACTTATCTGATATGTGTATGGAATTGAACTATGAGATGTTGTGTGGATATGATTATGATTTTGACTGTGGTACCTCACATCAATGACCAGGGATGGCACGGCCCCTGGGTAAGTGATGCTACAGGGAGGGCGTGACCCTGACATGATGTGGGATGAGTGAGGCAATTAACCCGTATCACTTGTGTCAGTTGTGGCGTGGTCTTGACATAGTGTTAATTATAAGATTTATGTGGATTGTGATGAATTGATGTGATTATGATTGTGATGTGATTGTCTCACATTATGACTAGGGGTGGCACGACCTTGGGCGAAGAGATGCTATAGGCGTGACCTTGGCATAGGGTTGATTGCAAGATTTGTGATGATTGTTGTGATTGCGAATTGTGACGTGATGACGATGCGCGATTGATAAAGTTATGATACATTGAAATGTTTATGAATATTTTGTTAAGTATCGAGTTATAATGAGATGACATGTTGTGTGTTTGTATGTACTTTTCATATAAATGTTTTATTTTCTCACCGTACAATTTTGTGGATGTTTTAGGTGAAGAAGATTCGGCTGCGAGTGGCATCTAGAATGCCAACAGTTAAAATAGGGGTATGCTCTGATATTGTGACATCGGGGCAGAGGACTTTTAGGACAGAATTTTTATATGGATTTGGAATTGTAAATATCATTTTGAAAATAATTTGTAAACTCTTGTGTTTCATTTTCTAAATCTTTATTATTGTGATTATTAAAGAACGATTTTTGAAGTTTTTCATGTGAACCCTTTTACCGAAATTTAAAATATTTATTTGTAAAGTTACAATATGTGTTGGGGTAGTAAGGGTGTCACAAAATATATCTATGTTTTTAGTTAAATCACTATCTCAAACAAGATGGGAATGTAGAATTGAAAGCATTAAAGCCATAAAGTTTCGAGTACCAAAAATAAGGGATGAACTTTTTCAATTATCAAAAACTAGTGAAGATTCTAAGATAAAGAGTGAAGCCATGTGTTTAGAGACTTATGAGATGGAGAATTTTGAATTTTGTATTGGGAATGAATGTTTGGTATGATATACTTTATGCGGTTAATTATGTAAATAAGATCATGCAATATAAAAATATGCATATAGATGTTGCTATAAATCACTTAAGAGGCCTTATAACTTATTTAAAAAACTATAGGGAAAATGGTTTTGCATCTATATTAGAATCCACCAAAGAAATGACTATTGAAATAGATATAGAACCTAAGTTCAATGAAAAACGTAAGATTCATATGAAAAATATTTTGATGACATTGATAGTGATGAGATAACTCATTCTACTGAAGATTCTTTTCACATTGATTTTTTTTATATATTAGATTAATCTATTTCTTTTATTGAGAGTCAATTTGAACAATTTTTAGAATATGAAAACATGTTTGGTTTTTTTATTTGATTCAAATAAGTTTCAAACTTTAGGGGAAGATGAATTGAAAAAATATTGTATCAATCTTGAAAAGATTTTGAGTTTTGAGGGTCATTCTAATATTGATGGTCTTGATTTGTTTCTAGAATTAAAGTTATTGAAAGAAATTCTAACAAATAAAATTAACATGCCATTAAAAATATTGAAATATATAAAAAGATCATATTCTTTTCCAAATACATAAATTGCTTATAGAATATTATTAACATTACTTCTAACTGTTACAACTGCTGAAAGAAGTTTTTCAAAATTAAAATTGATTAAATCATATTTAAGATCAACTATGCTACAAGATAGATTGAATGAGTTAGCTATATTATCTATTGAGAATAAGATGTTAGAATTATTTAATTATAAAACTTTAATAAATAATTTTGTAGCTCAAAAAGTTAGAAAAATAACATAAAAATTATTAGGCTATATTTAAATAGGCACCTGTCTTAATTTTTGCCAAAGGCCTCGAAATTTCTAGATACTGTTAAAATATCAATTATTATTCTAGATTATTCCTTCATCACCGCCTGACAAATGGAAACAACTAGAAAGCTATATTTTTAAGCAATTAGAAATATCTAGAGTCATTAATTGTGAAGAAATATCTAGAGCTTCCAGCAAGCTTCCAAACTGACATTGGGAAACTATATATAGGATGGTGATCATGCTTATGTGCATAGTAGAAAAGAAACACAATAAGTAGTGAGTGAGAGTGACGTGAGTGTATTTGTGAGAAGTGAGGAATATATATTGAGTGTCTGTGTCACCAAAATATAAATAGTATTGTGAAGAGTGTGTGTGAGTAAGTAAGTGAGTGTGTTGTATTAGTGTAAAATCATTAGAGGTGTTGGGCACCAATATTTTTGTATTTGCTCTTGTATATTAATAAAATTAGCCTCCTATCTTTTCAACATTTGGTATCAGAGCTAGTTCGGTCGGGACCAGGAACCAGTTTGCTCGAGCTAGTACGTTGGTGGAAGTTGTGATTAAGGACTGTGTGAAGGAGATTCTGTAGGAATACAGTCTGGGACTGTAATAGTTGTTGATCATCAGGATCACAATAAATTGGTTGAGTGTTAGGCGCTAACCAATCATCATGGCAGATCTCGCATCCTCAACTAGCTCACTAGAGAGGCTCAACAACAGCAATTATGACACGTGGAGCGTTCGGATGAAATATTATTTGCTCGGGCAAGATCTCTGGAGCATTTTTCATGGTGCAGAGACGACCCCACCAACTGATGAAGAAAATCTAAAGAAATGGAAGGTTCGATGTGGAAAAGCTTTGTACGTGTTGTCGATCTCCGTGGAGGATGAGTTCTTGCAGCGGATCAAGGACCTAACGACACCGAAGGAGGCGTGGGATACATTAGAAACACTCTTCACAAAGAAGAATAATGCTAAGTTGCAGCTGCTAGAAAACAAGTTGATGTCACTAAGACAAGGTGACATGGCGGTAAGTCAGTATTTTACTAAGGTTAAATCAATTTGCAATGAGATTGCAAAATTAGATCCTCAGAATGCAATTTCTGAGACGAGGATGAAGAGAATAATAATTTTTGGATTAAATCCAAAATATAATGGGATTATTACTGCCATTAGAGGTTGGGCCACAGAACCCACCTTGACAGAGTTAGAAAGTATTTTGGCAAATCAAGAAGCTTTAGACAATCAAATGTCTAAAGTATCAATTAATGAGGAAGACAAGGCCCTTTTTAGTAAAAAGAGAGGCCGAAATGAGGTTAAGGCAGCTGCAAATTCAGATAGCGAAAGTAAAGGCCCACAAAGAAGACAAGGTTGGCAGAAAGGCCAACATAAGAAGGGTCCAGAGCAAAGGGGAGCTACGCAATCCCGATTCAGAGACTACGAAGAACAAAAGAGATATCGGCGCAAGGATGGACGATGTTACAACTGTGGTAAAAAGGGCCACTATGCACGAGATTGTTGGGCCAGGAAAGAAGAAGGCAACACAGTCACACTTAAGCAGGACGAGAACGAAGAAGAATGGTATGTCCAAGCATCGTACGCGGTAAAGGAATCTCGGAGGGATGAAGGTGTAGAGATTGTGGCATCATGCATGGATGAGCCAGTAGAAGAATCAGCATTGGTCACGGTAAGTGAAGCAATCAATTATGATGATGATTGGATTGTTGATTCTGCTGCTCGAATCATATGACTGGAGACAAAGGAAAGTTCCTAAGTATGTCAGAATATAAGGGAGAAAGAGTTGTTGTGACTGCAAAAAACTCCAAGATGCCAATCTCTCACATCGAAAAGGCTGTTATAGTCCCCCGCTTTAGTCCACATCAAGTAGAGGTCGACAATGTCTACCATGTACTCGGGATAAAGAAGAATTTATTATCAGTTTCACAATTGACAGCTTCAGGCAATTATGTGGTGTTTGGGCCAAAAGATGTAGGAGTGTATCGAAGGTTCAAGCCTATATGTCCTGCAATTGTGAAAGGAAGGCGATTAGAGTTTGTCTATGCAATGTCAGCACAAGAGGCATACATTAACAAGGCAAGGAAGAATGAGACAGCAGATCTATGGCACACGAGACTTGGACACGTGAGCTATAATCGATTAAAAGCAATGATGAAACAATCCATGCTAAAAGGCTTACCAAACTTGGAGATGCGAGAGAATGTCGTTTGCTGGGAAAGCTCACGAGCTTCCATATGAAGAGTCAAAATACAAGGCCAAGGCACCATTGGAACTGGTGCACTCTGATGTGTTTGGACCGGTGAAGCAGCTATCGATCAGCAGGAATAAATATATGATCACAATTATCAATGACTATTCCAGGTACGTGTGGTTAGACTTTATGAAGGAAAAATCTGAAGCACTAAAGAAGTTTATAGAGTTCAACGAAAAGATTGAGAAAGAGGTTGGACGTATGATACGGTGCTTGCGTACGAACAACGGGGGAGAATATACATCAAAGGAGTTCAACCAGTACTTACAAAAATGTGGCATAAGAAGGCAGTTGACATGCCCGAACACCCCACAACAAAATGAAATCGCAGAGAGAAAGAATAGGCACCTGGCAGAGACATGCAGGAGCATGTTACACAGTAAAAATGTACCACCAAGATTTTGAGCGGAGTGCATGAAGACCGCTGCGTACGTCATCAACAAATTACCCCAGGCAAGACTAGGCTTCGTTTCACCACATGAGAAGTTGTGGAACACAAAACCTTCGGTGAGTTACTTCCAAGTGTTTGGATGTGTGTGCTACGTTTTCGTGCCAGGCCAAGAATGCAGCAAGTTCGAGAAGAAAGCAATCCGGTGTATATTCGTTGGATATGACAGCCAACAAAAGGGATGGAGGTGTTGCAATCCGACGACCGGAAGGTGCTACGTATCCAAGAATGTGGTGTTTGATGAAGCATCATCGTGGTGGTCTTCACAAGCAGTATCGCTACCAGATACAAAGGAAATTGAAGAGCAAGTGCAAAAGCAAAAGGAGGTGCAACGCGAAGATAAAGAAATAGTAGATGACGTCGAAGTTTTGCCTGGACAAACTGAAGCAAGATCTCCAGAGAAAGAGAAAAGCCCTTGAAAGACAGGTATTTACACTAGGTTTACAGAGGACGAGAGACCTAGTCAGATGGAGGAATTAGAGGAGGAGGTTCCTCAACCTCAGCGAAGGAGATCAACAAGGACTCGAAAGCCAAATCCAAAATATGCGAATGCAGCATTAATAGAAGACAATGAAATTAAGGAACCAAACAACTATGAGGAAGCATTTCAACATAAAGAGTGGAGATATGCGATGGAAGAAGAGACCAAGGCATTGAAACAAAATGAAACATAGGAGTTAGTGCCAAGACCATCCAGTGTGCAACCCATTTCATGTAAGTGGGTATACAAGGTGAAGACCCGTCCAGATGGGACGATAGAGAGATACAAGGCTCGACTGGTGGCTTGAGGTTTTTCACAAAAGTATGGACTAGACTATGATGAGACATTCAGCCCAGTTGCCAAGATAACTACGGTCGTGTATTGTTAGCACTAGCAGCAAGCAAATCATGGAAGCTCTAGCAAATGGATGTCAAAAATGCGTTTCTGCACGGAGAAATAGACCGAGAGATATACATGGAGCAACCAAGGGGATTTGAGAGCACAAGTCATCCAACTTATGTGTGCAAATTGAAGAAAGCTTTGTATGGTTTAAAGCAAGTCCCTAGAGCATGGTATGGAAAGATTGCCGAATTCTTGGTGCAGAATGGATACGTCGTTGCACCAGCAGATTCAAGTTTATTCGTGAAAGAACAAAAGGGTAAGCTGGCCATAGTGCTAGTGTACGTGGATGATCTCATTATCACTGGAGATGATGAAAAAGAGATTCATCAAATAAAGAGTAATCTATCAGTACGCTTCCAGATGAAAGAGCTTGGGGAATTGAAACATTTTTTAGGACTTGAAGTTGAAGGGACAAAAGACGGAATATTTCTATGTCAATAAAAATATGCCCAAGAATTGTTGAAGAGATATGGTATGCTCGATTGCAAGCCAACCTCGACACCAACAGAAGTTAATGCTAAGCTTTGCTCAGCAGAAGGACGAGATTTGAAGGATGCTACAATGTACAGGCAAGTAGTAGGAAGTTTGATCTACTTGACATTGACACGACCCGACATAGCTTATGCGGTAGGAGTAGTAAGTCGATTCATGCAAAACCCGAAGAAGCCACAATTGGAAGTTGCACGGCGAATATTAAAGTATGTCAAGAATACCATTGACTATGGAATCTTCTACAAGAAAGGAGCACCATGTGAAGTTACAGGATATTGCGATGCTGACTATACCGGTGACCATGACACTCGGCGTTCGACGACTGGATACATGTTTACTATGGGATCCGGAGCTATATCTTGGTGCAGTAAGAGACAATCAACGGTGTCTCTTTCTAGCACGGAAGTGGAGTATAGAGCGTTGGCTATGGCAGCTCAAGAATGTTCGTGGCTTATGCAGCTATTACAAGACTTACGTAAACTGGTTGACTATCCAGTTACGCTACATTGTAACAATCAGTCGGCAATACGTTTGGTAGAGAATCCAGTGTTTCATGCTAGAACCAAGCATGTGGAGGTACACTATCATTTTGTTCGAGAAAAGGTATTGCAAGGAGACATTGAGATGAAGTATATCAATACTGAAGGCCAAGTTGCAGATATATTCACAAAGGGACTTAGTGCTACGAAATTTGAAAATTTCATAAAACAGTTTGGCATGACAACCAGGTCCGCAATAAGAGAAAATAATAATTGAGGGGGAGTGTTAAAATATCAATTATTATTCTAGATTATTCCTTCATCACTGACTGACAAATGGAAACAACTAGAAAGCTATATTTTTAAGCAGTTAGAAATATCTAGTCATTAATTGTGAAGAAATATCTAGAGCTTCCAGCAAGCTTCCAAACTGACATTAGGAAACTATATATAGGATGGTGATCATGCTTATGTGCATAGTAGAAAAGAAACACAATAAGTAGTGAGTGAGTGACGTGAGTGTATTTGTGAGAAGTGAGGAATATATATTGAGTGTGTGTGTCACCAAAATATAAATAGTATTGTGAAGAGTGTGTGTGAGTAAGTAAGTGAGTGTGTTGTATTAGTGTAAAATCATTAGAGGTGCTGGGCACCAATATTTTTTGTATTTGCTCTTGTATATTAATAAAATTAGCCTCCTATTTTTTCAATAGATATTGCCCTGTCATTATTAATGTTATTACTGTCACCACCTTCAACATTATTACTCTTGTCATCATTATCGTTATTATTATCATCACTACCACCACCTTCATTGCTACATATGAGGAGAGCAATGAGAGTGGTGGTGGTTGCAATAGTGAAGACAACAACATGATAATGTTGGATAATGGATAGGTTTGTATACTATATTGTTCTTTCGTTGCATTGTTAAAGATGAGATGATGATGTGATATTTTTATAATGCATTTATAATGTTTTTTTTTACTCTAGCTTACTCTTGTATGTCTCAATGTAATGTGGACTACAATAACAATACGTGGTATGAAAACAAAATAAATAAAGTTGAAAAGTTATTGTGAAAGGATCATCAGGATATTTCTTTAATATGATGAGCTAAAAATACCGATGCAAGGGGAAAAATTATAAATAACAAATGTCAAGTATTTCATTGAAAATAATGTGCTACGTCAATTCGTTAACGTGAGTCCAGTTGAGTATCAATGGCATGTGACATATTAATAATAAATAAATTATGGAACCAAAATAATCATATTCTTATTTTTTGCTAAAGTTACATGCCACGTTAACATGAAAAATGTATCTTACACCAACGTAATTTTCCTTTCCCGTGCGTTCCAACCGCTCAAGTAGAAGATCAACCTTTTCCCGTTGCGACCGCTTCCAATCGAAGCAACCACGTGTCCTCCTTCTCACCGTTCCAGAAACTATCTCATTCTCATCCCATTCTGCCTCTATTTCCTAATTTTGCAATCCCAATGCAAATTCCAAATCTAACCCACGCACTCTCACTTCATGTGACTCTTTGCATCCTTCACTCTCACTACTCTTTTCTTTTTTGTCAACTTTAATCGCAGACAAGAAAAAAAAAAATCTCAACTTGCATGATATTTTCTTCCTTTTCTATTCATCATTGATTCATTCATACACTCCATACACTTTTCTTCTATCTCTTTGTCTCTTTCCACTTAAAGGGTCTCTAGTCTCACTCACTTGAGGTATCATTTGGCATCATATCTCTTGATTCTCTTTTGTGGCTTAGAAATATCTTCCCATATACTTCCACACCCTGATTTTCTTTTTGCTTATTAATCCCTTGTTTTCCCACTCGACCATTTCTTCAATTCTTGATCTTGATAGAGAGATTGGTAGCATTGCTTGAAGTCGGGGGAGGTAATTAATTGTTCTCTCACTTGGGGGCTTTTTCTTCATGATTGTTAGTAGATGAAGTTTCTATTTGTGACAATTTGATGAGTGGGTAGTGGAAAAAATTGTTTTTTTGTGTGTGTGATAGGAAAAAGATAAGGAATTGGAAATGGCTGCTAAAGTAGAGGCTAATGGTGGTGGTGGTGGTGGTGTTTCTCCCAAGGTTCCAGCAGTGGCACATCCATTGGCTGAGAAGCCAGATGAGGTTGCATCCAATATTAGTTACCATGCTCAGTTCAGTCCTCATTTTTCCCCTTTTAAGTTTGAGCTGGAACAAGCTTACTATGCCACTGCAGAGAGTGTTCGTGATCGTCTCATTCAGGTATCATGATATACTTCTTGAATTAGAATTGGAATATCTGTAATAATCATTTCTGTGTCAGTAATGCTTGGTTTATAAACAGTTAGGGATATCAATTATGCATTTGTTTCACTTTCATGGTTTAGTCACATCATATAGTTATAATGGTGAATTGTAATGTTGGCGTTACCACAGTGTTTCAGTGTATAAAGTGTGCACACACGTGCATGCACATGTGAAATGGTGAACCTTTTCATGGGCATGGATCCTGTCATCAAATTTTAACATCATAACGTTGTGACCGTTGTGTACATGAGAAGATCCATTCTCACATTTTTATACTTCTATATGGGACAGCTCAATTCAGTAGCTTGAAATGAACTGAAATTTGGGCACATTTATAAGTACTGGTTGATATTTGTAATCAAGGGGCAGTTGTGAATCATTTCCTTGGAATTTACTTAAGATACATAAATAAAGGGTAATTAAATTATACCAGATACATTAGATAAGTTCTTCAAATTTTGTTACTAGTTTGTTGATTTTGTTCTTTCATCACTACTCATTTAAGTCCTAGGATGGTATACTTGAATTGTTTGTTTGGATGGGACTAATTCTGTTATTGTACATTGATGATAACCATTTCAGCAATGGAATGAAACCTACCTTCATTTTCATAAAGTTGATCCCAAGCAAACTTACTACCTATCAATGGAGTTCCTTCAAGGTCGAGCTTTGACCAATGCCATTGGAAATCTGAACATCCAAGATGCATATGCCAAGGCTTTGCGCAAATTTGGGCTTGAACTTGAAGAAATATCAGAGCAGGTAATAAAAAATTGCAATCTCTATGAAATATATTTTTCTCTAGAGCCTTTGTCATGACATTACCCCAATTCGTGCAAAATCATTTAATTCCGAACCAATTGTCAGGGAATAACTCTTGAAAGAATGCAGGCCTACTTTACCTTATGCTAAAATTCAATTTTATTATAAAAAAAAAATGGGAGCAGAAAGGGTTGAATCACTACTTTGTCATGCATAGAGACTTTATATCATGCTAAAAACCAACTCACTTTAAATCTTAAGCTATTAGATGGAGGTACATGAATGGTTTTACATCTCTAACACCAAGGATTTATTTATTGAGAGAAAGAAAATATGATTTATGAGAAAGGATGGTTTCTTTATGCTTTTTATTCCAGGAACTATTTCAACCAATGTAAAATCATGCAAATTCAAAGCAGTGTTAAAAAGTTAAAAAAGAAAAAGAAATGTTGATAGGTAAATAGTCTAATGAGTAGTTGAGTACTGAATAATCTTATGCTAAATTACCATTATCAAATTATGTAATTAATAGATAACTTTTGAGGAGATTCATCCAAAATATTTAACCTGGTTTTATTTCTTAAACTTTTAATTACCATGGAATAGTTTTGATAAATTCAAGATTCATTTTTCATAAAGAAAGCATGTTCCAAAAGTCCTCATTCCTTCATATTTACGATTGGTTTTAATATCTAGTATATAAAACTCATTTTCTGGACCATCAAACATGCAACTTTGCAGGAGAAGGATGCAGCACTAGGAAATGGTGGTCTTGGTAGGCTTGCTTCTTGCTTTCTGGATTCCATGGCAACACTTAACTTTCCTGCTTGGGGGTATGGTTTGAGGTATAGATATGGACTATTTAAGCAGAGAATCACCAGGGAAGGTCAGGAGGAAGTTGCAGAGGACTGGCTTGAGGTTTGATTTATCTCCTTTATTTTAAATATATGGAACTATATCACATATTTCACAGGATACTGATGTAAAATCAAATGAAAACCAAACAGAAGTTTAGCCCCTGGGAAGTTGTTAGGCATGACATTTTGTATCCCATCAGATTCTTTGGTCATGTTGAGGTTAATCCTAATGGAAGGTTAGTGTAAATATACTGCTATACTTTATAAATTCAGTTTTAGCCTTTTAGGTTGTTTATTCATGACTTTATATGATTGTGACAACATGATTCTTTTTCCTTTAAATCTTAATCCAAATGTTAAAATAAGCTATACTCTATTTAGATACAATGATATGAAAGTACTCACTGTTTGGTGTTTATACCAGCCGAAAATGGGTTGGAGGAGAGGTTGTGCAAGCACTGGCTTATGATGTGCCAATTCCAGGTTACCAAACCAAGAACACCATCAGTCTCCGCCTCTGGGAGGCAAAGGCGAGTGCTGAGGATTTCAATTTATTTTTATTCAATGATGGGCAACATGATGCTGCTTCTGTGCTTCACTCACGATCCCAACAGGTTGGTATCAGCAAATTTTCTGTACTGTCCAAGAATAACTTTGGTTATTGTGATGGTCTGATGGAAATGATAGTAAGTGGCTTTATATAAAGAATGGGGGAAAAAGTTGGTGGGTGGCTATTGTCTGTGACTTCATTACTTGCAATAGATTAATAGTTCTTCTACCTGCAAAGATCCTGTTACAGTAATAAGAATGTAATACAAACAGAGATAAGCATGACTTTTGCCATTATCTTAGAACAAATCCTATTGAATTTTGTTGTACCCAACCCCCATAATCCCCTCCCCTTGTCCTTGGTACCTGTAGAAAAGAATCAAGCATAGAACTGTGAAACAGTTACATATAAAAATTTGTATTTGTAGATTTGTGCAGTTTTATATCCTGGGGATACCACAGAAGGTGGAAAACTTCTACGATTGAAGCAGCAGTTCTTTCTCTGCAGTGCATCACTCCAAGTAAGTTAAATCCACCTGATAATTTTCCTTTTCATTATAAGAGTTCCTTATAGTATCGTTCTTTGTGCCTGTTCATAATGAGAAACTAGGATTGAAACTTTCAGCAATGATGGTAGGTAAATGATTGTATAATGTTGATATGATGCTGTCTTAATTCAAAGTCTGGATTGCCTTCATTGTGAAGTTTTAAGAGATATTATCTCTAATTCACTATCCCCTCTCAGTAAATTGATGCAACAAACAAAGTGTTATTATAGTTTCTGTTGTGACTTTCCTTAATGAATGCCTTAGCTGAGAACCCTTTCTTTATGTAACAAAGAATATATTCTGGATTTAATGGCATGAATATTTTTCATACGAGAATCCATTAAGACCAGTTATTTGATTCATTGTTACCAAATATCAAGAAATTTAGTTACCTGTGTTGTTTGATATCCTTTCTTTACTGCCCACTCTAATCTTGCACCAATTACAGGACATAATTTCCCGGTTTAAGGAGAGGAGACAAGGACCTTGGAACTGGTCGGAGTTCCCGACAAAGGTTGCTGTGCAGTTAAATGATACTCATCCAACGCTTACAATACCAGAGTTGATGCGATTACTAATGGATGAGGAGGGGCTCGGATGGGATGAGGCATGGGATGTGACAACTAGGTCAGTGAATTGTAGAAAATGCTGTTTGGAGTGGTTATTTTCCATTTTCTTTCTTCCACCTCACATTTTTGGTGTATTACTGTATACCTCGCTGCTAAAATGTGATGCTATATCTTAACCAGGACTGTTGCTTACACCAATCATACTGTCCTCCCTGAAGCACTAGAGAAATGGTCTCAGCCAGTAATGTGGAAACTGCTTCCCCGCCATATGGAAATCATAGAAGAAATTGACAGGAGAGTAAGTTGCTCACCACCCTTGTTTCTCTTTGATTGACTCCATGGAAGGTGTACTGATATATTTTAATGTGGAAATCATAAAATTCTTGCAGTTCACAACAATGATAAATACAAAACGATTGGACCTTGAGAGTGAGCTTTCCACCATGCGCATCTTGGACCATAATCCTGAAAAGCCAGTAGTTCGGATGGCAAATTTGTGTGTGGTTTCTTCTCATGCGGTAAGTAGTGCACTGTTTGAACTCAATAAAATAAGAGTATGATCCATCTTACCATGTTCTTGTTTTCAGTCCTCTTAAATCTCTCAAGTCTCCAAAGGGTTCCAATATTGGTTTAGGAAAAACATTAAACTGGATGTTCATGAACAACTTCAATCAATTTTCAGTTACAGTGTTACTCTAGCATGTTTCCTGCATGTTGTATTATATTTTTGAAGATATCTTGGTTGTCAAGTGTTGGGAAGTTCTACATTGTCTACCTCAATTCTTCGGGTGCGGTTTATATATGTATTGGACAACTTCACTTAATGTCAATTGGTTTTAAGATGAAATTTAACATAGATCAAAGCCTAGAGCCCATCTTTTTGGTTTTTGTATTATGGTAAGCACTGCTTGGTTCGAAAGGCATCTATGGAGGAGGGGGGTTGGGAAGCCCCACATTGTCTGTCTCAATTCTCCGGGTGCAGTTTATATATGTTTTGGACAATTTCACTTAATGTTAATTGGTTTTAAGATTAAATCTAACATCAAAAGAACATTTGTGATGTTAATACTGCAATGCACGGTTCACTTGTTTTTCCAAAGTCACCTAGTATTCCAATAGTGGTATTAGAATAAAGGTTGAACTTTCCTTTTTTTAATTATTAATTTTCTTTTTCCCCACAACCCTGTTGTTTATGTATGTGAAATGGATTTCAGCTGAATTTTATTTATTTATTGGTGCCTATCTCTTTGTAGGTGAATGGTGTTGCTCAGTTACACAGTGATATATTAAAGTCAGAATTATTTGCAAATTATGTTTCGATATGGCCAACAAAGTTCCAAAATAAAACCAATGGGATTACACCTCGAAGATGGATCCAATTTTGTAATCCTGAGCTAAGTGGGATAATCACCAAATGGTTAAAAACTGATAAATGGGTAACCAATCTTGACTTGTTAACAGGTCTTCGACAGGTAGGTACCCAGATGCTTCTTCTCTGCAGCTAACTGATTCCTACTACTGCAGTATTCTAACAGTAAATTCCTGGTGCTTTTTCCATAGTTTGCTGACAATGAAGATCTGCAAGCAGAATGGCTGTCTGCAAAGATGGCTAGCAAACAGCGTTTGGCACGGTATGTTTTGCAGGTGACAGGGGAGAGCATTGACCCAGATAGTCTGTTTGACATTCAAGTCAAGCGTATCCATGAATACAAGAGGCAGCTACTAAACATTCTTGGTGTGATTTATAGATACAAGAAGCTAAAGGTATGAGAAATAGCCTGCTGTTTCATGAACATCTGTGTCCTTATCCTCGTACTCAAGCTGCAACTTCAACATTTTATTTTGTCACAGTAATATTTAGCAAAATACATGTCTCATATTAGTATTCATCTACTTTCATCTAGGAGATACTAATATACTGTCCCCACTGTATTTTGTAAAAGGCCCCAGCATTATACAAAATTATGCTCTGTGCTTAAGATAGTCGTTATAACTAAATTGTAATAGGAGATGAGCCCTGAAGAACGTAAAATAAGTACTCCACGCACTGTGATGATTGGAGGCAAGGCATTTGCAACATACACAAATGCTATAAGGATAGTCAGGCTGGTGAATGATGTCGGTGCTGTTGTCAACAGTGATCCTGAGGTCAATAGCTACTTGAAGGTAAATTAATTTTGTTTAACTTTCTAGATAAAGAGCCTTTGTAAGTAGAAAAAATTAGGGTACCAAGGGATACATATATTATCGTGCATATCTGCTTATAATAATACAGGCTAATGGTTCCATACTTCCATCTCAGGGCCCCAAAATTGATTGTGCATACCAATAGTAAAAGAAATCTGTTTTTGGTTCTATTATTTTGCAGTGGGATAGTTTTTCAGAGCTCCACTATTTTGACCAAGTGCTTGGGGCAGACTTATAATTTCACAATTGGTTGCAATAAATGTTTATAATACTATTTTTTTTACCACTCAATTGTTACTAATGTTTGAAAAGAGGAACAGGGAAACCTTTAGATCTGTGATACTAGACCTAGATTATTAATATTATATCTGCTCGACTACTTGACCTATCATCCTTGCATTCATGTCTACTACATGAAGATAAACATTATGTATCTGCATGATTCTTAACATAATATCAAACTTGTGCTTAGTGAGGAACAAAATCTAAACTGTTCTCATTTTTGTCAGGTTGTATTTGTTCCAAATTACAATGTATCTGTGGCAGAAGTTCTGATTCCTGGAAGTGAGCTTTCTCAGCACATTAGCACTGCAGGCATGGAAGCAAGTGGCACAAGCAACATGAAATTTGCTTTGAATGGGTGCCTTATAATAGGTACTCTAGATGGAGCTAATGTGGAAATCAGGGAGGAGATTGGTGAGGAGAATTTTTTCCTCTTTGGTGCCACAGCGGAAGATGTCCCTCGACTGAGGAAGGAAAGAGAGAATGGACTGGTATGCAGTTTCATGCATGATTCATGCATGTTTGGCTACCATTTATTTCCATGAATTAATATCTTTTGTTCTTTTCAAAGGTTCTTTAAAAAAGGTTGCAAAATAATTATTTTTTCAATATAAGCTACTTTAAACTTAAAACATTTTAAACTTCAAATTTCCATAAAAGTAGTTCTATTAACAGCACCACTGTTTTATAATTTATAGTTCAAACCTGATCCTCGATTTGAAGAGGCAAAGAAGTTTATTAGGAGTGGGGTGTTCGGAAGCTATGACTATAATCCATTGCTCGAGTCTTTGGAAGGAAATTCTGGTTATGGTCGTGGTGATTACTTTCTAGTTGGTCATGACTTCCCAAGCTACATGGATACTCAGGCAAAAGTTGATGAAGCTTATCGGTAAGACTCATCTTTTCATGTTTTAGTTTCCTCTACCTGTTTGTACTTGAAATATAATAGAACCCTTTTTGCCTGATTTATATAAGCATACATGTTTCTTTGTTAAAGCAAAATTGTGAACAATATTTGGAAACTTAATTTTGGACTTTAAACTTGCCGCATGCATTCAAACTGTTAGTGCTTGATCTTAACCTCGTTCATCCCTACTATGTCAGCCTAATCCACAAACATTATGGAAAAACATGTTTTTGGTCTTTCTAAAATTTTCGAAATTCAGTTTGAGTCTCTCAAAAGTTTTTTTAAGTATTTTAATTTCTCTAATTTGAAAATGTGCTACTTTTGATCCTTAAAGTGATCTAGATAGCGTTTAAAATTTTTAAGTGCTAACTAAACTACTTTGAGGACCAAATTTAATGTATTTTCAAATTAAATGGAATAAAATAGGACAAATTTTGTAAGGGACTAAAAACTTAAGAAAATTTAGAGAATCTAAAAACATATTATCCCCTACCACCTATTAATTATGAGGCTTTAATGTTTTTATTTGTATTATTTGCATGCAGTGATAGGAAAAGATGGCTAAAAATGTCAATCTTAAGCACTGCTGGGAGTGGAAAGTTCAGCAGTGATCGGACAATTGCTCAGTATGCCAAGGAAATCTGGAACATAGAAGAGTGCCGCGTGCCATAATTTCTGCTGGATGTCTCTTGCATTCAAGTTTATGTATAGCACAAAGAGAAAGATAAATCAAAAAATAATAATAATAAGTAATATACCGAAAAGAGAAAGTGGAGGAGATATTAGCTTTCTATTTAGCTTGTCATATAAGATTTCATCAGTATTCTTATGTTAAATGCTCTCTCAAACCATCTGCTTCCGACAGGTAGAGCTTTCTATATGCAAATAAATCTTTAGTTTCATGTTCTATTTTTCAATTGATGTCAAAATTTACTTAGCCCTCCAAATTTGAGGATTACTTTTCATCTTTGCAATGAACTGCTTGGGTCCATATTCTGGTTCAGTTGAATAAAATTCTAGAAAATTTAACTGCTATAGTTATTGATATGGGTAAATTACTTTCAGGTCCTTTCAGAAATGCTCAAATTATGCTTATATTTCCTTTATTTTTTGAAAACTGCACCATTCTCTCTTTTGAAAGAGAAATTGTGTTATATTTTAGTTTATATTATTATAACTAGTGAGGTCAAGACATGGCATGTCTTTATTTGTTTTCTATTGTTTTCCATAAAAAAATTAAGAATTTTGAAAGTATCTGGATACCGACTATAGTTAGAGAAGATAAAGGTTTTTCATTGAGATGAAAAAATAAGAGAAGAGAGAGAAAAAAAATAATTGAGTAATATAATAATTAAAAAATTATATCAATATTATTTGAATACTCCATCTTTTTTATATAGTTCAATTATAGTTTATAGTTCAATTATAGTTTCTGATTAGTTCACAGATATTTGACACAAAGTATATTAAAAAAAAAATTATGCAATTAATTGTTAACACAAGAATCTTCTCAACAAAATTAAACTCAATAATGTAAAACGCCGTATAAAAATTAAACTCCACTAATAATAGTAGCAGCCTGCAAAAACATTTTACTATCTAAAAGAAACACTTTAAACTCTTACTATTTTCCCTTTTTTTTATCCACCTAGTATTGCAAAGACTAATTTCCGCTAACAGAACATGCTTTCTCATGGCCAACTATTCTTTGAAAGAAGGAAACTCCAATGCAAAACTTTGGGTTAAATAACCAAAATTAATTGTAATTTGGTACATAAAAATTAAACTCCACTAATAATAGTAACAGGCAACAAAGACTTTTTACTACGTAAAAGAAACACTTGTCATTTTTTATTTAACATATTTTAAGAACAAAAAAATTGGATTAAAATAATCAAAATTGTATTTTTTTCAAAATGGAATTTACATTGCCCGAAGTGCCCAGTAGAGATGAAGCGGACGATTCACTATCCAGATTTAGAAGAGAGTATGTAGGCTCTAAAAACATTTAAGATTTGAATACCGATAATCATATATATGTAAACAATAATCTATTTATAAAAGTAGAAACATTAGAAAGATCACATCATCTAACCAAGAGATACAAAGTCTAAAGGAAGCAAATGGCAAAGTAAAAGATGAAACAGACCAAGAGAAAAACTACGACATTTCATCATCTATACTGACGGTAATATAATTTCATGAAATAGGATCAGGTGGTTTTTAGACAAGTCCTGAACGGGAACCACACGATAACTCCATCTACAATATATCTCACCATACTAACATATTATCCACTAGAAGCCTAAGATGTTAAGCAGATATAGGACAAACAAATTTCAGGTTGAAGGAGAGGTAGATCTAGGAGTATTAGACCTCGATACTGATCTTGAACTTGCACTCACACTCGGGCTTCTTGAGTAGCGTTTCGTATATTTAGCACTCCTCTTAGAGCTTCGCGAGTCGCTCCTCTTTGAAACAGGAGTGGCACTCCGTGAGTGGCTCCTCCTTGACCTTCTCCTTGGCCTGGGTGGTGAGGCACTTCGAGAAACAGACCTGCGACGGTGCCTTCCATAATATCGATCATCCGGTGAGGCACTTCGTGAAACAGACCTGTAACGGTGCCTTCCATAATATCGATCATCCGGTGAGGCACTCCCTGAAACAGACCGGTACCGGTGCCTTCTGTAGGTGCGATCATGCGAGTTGTAGGGAGAGTATGATCTGTCACGATTTCTAACAGGTGACCTGCTATAAGGAGAGCGGGATCGAGAATATGTCCTGCGTCGATCATATCGAGAATAAGACCTGTACCGGCTATAGTATGGAGAGTAAGACCTCCTCCGATAATCAGGTGAGTATGATCTCCTCCGATAGTCAGGAGAGTAAGAACGACTCCTGCTACGGTCTGAATATGGAGACCGACTATAACTTCTTCTGTAAGGTGAATAGCTAGGAGAGCGACGAGGAGAGTAACTTGGAGAGCGGCGTCGTGCTAAATGTAATAAATATAAATAATAGAGATTAGCAAGTTGAACAAACAGTTCTATACAATCAGAAAATGAAAAATAAATATAAATCTCAATAACTAAGAAAGAACTAGGAAAACACACCATGAATAGTTCTCAGCCCAAGATACCTCCCTGGTGTTGGGGTTCGACCACGTCGCCTTCTAGCCTGCAATAGATGCATACAAGAGCATGAATAGAGGGTATAAAATCAATATAAAAGGAGAATAATAGCATCAATATAAAATCAAAATGTTTCGTGAGTAACCAAAAAATAAACCTAATAATGCAATTGTAAGAGGAGAATCTGAAGAACACATATTCACGATACATGAAATAATAGGATATAAACGCAATAAAAGAGAGAAATGCAGGGCATACAACCCCAATGATCTGATACTTGTTGGTGTATTGATTTGTTTGTTTAGTTGTGATTTGAGAGTTTGATGTAGAGCTGCTTCACACAGCTAACCTGCTGCCACAGAAACTTCAAATGGAAAGAAGCACAAAACTTTCAAATCTCAGAAGAACTAATGAAATCACCCATATAATTTCCATGCATTGGGGTTGAACAAAACTCAAAGCGAGGAAGAATCCAATCCACAAAATAGGGCATTGCTCGAAAATAATACCTTCTCCACCGTGATGACACGCCCTTCAAGTACAGAACGATCTAGATACTTTACACATCGATCAGCCTCATGAACAGTTGCCATTGTCACAAAGCCAAACCCTCGGGACTCCCTTGTCCAAGGATCAACCACCAGATGAACATCTATCACCTAGGAGTAAAAACTCAAAAGTAAGAAATTGTAGACATACAGTACTATCATCACAATGGAATGATAACCAGCTTCAACTATCATATTAAAACTACTGACAAACATCAAATGGCGTGAAGAGCTTACTTTTCCCTCAGCAGCAAAATGCTTCTCCAGTTCTCTCTTGGTGATCCTAGGGGACAATCCTGTCACATACAAATTGTTTCCTGGATTTTCTGCATCTCTTGATAAACTCCTAAATCACCAGAAGAAAACAAATTAAACATGAATGCATTAGAAAATCCACATGTTTACACAGTTACTGTTAGAGTCACACAATTCATTAAGGGATTCAATATGATGCAGCAAGTTCATGATCATATATTGCAAGAAATCACAAAAGGCTTTGAACCATACAATACAAGCATGGGTCAGTGTGATTCCGTAATACATATATGAATCACATGACATGATTCAAAATTCATTGTTTAATCCCTTATAATTCTCATCAATGAAACTAAAAATCACATAAGAATATCAATAGGGAAAACAACTAAAGGAAGCAAAACTATTAGTTGCGACTTAACTTGATTATTCCATTATTTATTTAATTTCACAACAGGGATTTTACTCACTATATACATCCTCTTTAATGTTTATCCATTATCACACACTAAAAAACAAAGCCATCACACATAGACCCACTCTATGTGTACTCATGTTTTGTGAGGCTCACGTTTGGCTTAGTTGTCTTGTCAACCGCTACTTTGAAATTTAAAACTACAACAGACTGAACACCATATATCATTTATATGATAAATGTAAGGCAATAAATTCATCACATAATCTTATGATTCTATGCTAATGATATTCAATAAGAAATTACAGAGAAACAATCCTACCTTGAACGGCTTCTGGATCTCGACCTAGAGGGCGACCGGGACACGGACCTACTGTATCGTTTGTAGGGAGAAGGAGAAGGAGAATAAGAATACCTATGAAATGAAAAATGGAAACACCTGTAAGTAAAAACACATGTCACACGGAACAGAATAGCGAAACTAAACATTGAGTGAGCAGCTCACCTTGATCTCCTTGAATACGACATCTGTAACAATTCAGCAAACAAACCAAAACATAAAAATAAAGATAAATCAGTACTAGTATAAGACAAGTCAATTACATTAAATATCAAACAACCAAGCTTTAAACAAAATCCCATTAAGAATGTTCTTATTTTAATTTGTAAAATCACTATTTGACCCCACAAACACAAATTACCAATACCCACATGCGTCCAAAAAATACGAAAAACTATTGTCCTCGTAATTTCATCAACTTGAATTTTAGTTTCTACAGTTAAAAATATTTCATTTTAATCCCTATTCGCACCTTTCTGTTTACTATTTTTTATCCATATAGAAATAGAGAACAGGACTAAAAAGAACAAAAGAAAAATAATAATACGGATAAGGCATAAAATGGAAAGATTTAAACTAAAAGATTAAACTAGTGAAAATATAGGGACAAAAAGTAATTAAACCAAGTTTAAAATAGTAGAATTTAAATCCTACTACTTTTATCTTCTAACATCCGCATCAGCATCATTTCTGTTCCATCGAACATTACAAAACGCACGCGGACACACAATTCCAGAAATTCAAAAGAACAAACGCAATCAGCGAAACCGCTCTCTGCAGATCCGAGAGTGGATGAGATCGGAGCTTACCGTAACAACACGACGAACCGCTTTCTTCAATGATGGAGAACGAGTTAAGAGCTTAGGCGATGAACGACACGAGGATCGATGCGCTTTGAAAAAGAGTGCGTGGCGTGGGGCAAGAGGTATATATAGAGGAGAAGCGTGAGGTTGTGATACTTCTTTGGAGGCTTCTGGAGAATCGGACGCCAAACCAGAATTAAACTCGCTTCAATTCTTAATGGGCAGTGGGCCTATATCCTTTGCCACGCAAAGGTATCGTGAACGGTTCCGTTTTATGAGGCTCGTATTTGCTAGCCACCGAAAAAACGACACCTATTGTGTCGAGTGTGATTTGTGAAGGGTGGTGACAAATAAGTTATAAATTTCGTCTACAAAATATTACGTTCTATTCCAAATAATTTTTTAAAAAGAAAAATTATACAACAAATTTTTAAGTATTTTTATATTTTATTTTAGGTTAAAAATTTAATTTGATCCCTTATAATATTTTTTGTTTCAATTTAGTCTCACTTTAATTTTTTGTTTCAATTTGGTCCCTAATAATTTAAATTACTGCAATGTCGAATTTTCGTCCAAATTATTTAAACGGAGTTAACTATTGGTCACGTGGATGTCACGTAAATACATAGGTGGATGTCAAATTTTTTTAATACCTTTGAAACCAAAACGGTCCGTTTTGCTTGCACTCTTGGTATGTAAATTTTGCATTTGGAACCGTTCCAGATGCAAAATTTACACACCAAGAATACAAGCAGAAAGGATCGTTCTTGTTCTAGAATGTCAAACACAAACGGTCAATGATTATAGTAAGTGACAGATCCATAAATTTTAAATCGTGGGAGCAATACTTATTCATATATTTGTAATATTAAAAATTTTACATATAATTTTAAAAATTATAAATATATATTATAGTTATTTTTTACAAGTTTTTATATTTACAATTACGATTAAGGATGAAAATAAACTAGGTAAGATTATGTTATATTATAATTTAACAGATTTAAACCTAATTTTCATTAAAAATACAAGTTATAAAATTGATATGTTTATCTGTTATAGACATTTTTTAAAATATTTTGTTAGAACTACAATCTTAAAAACCTACTTAATAATAATTTAACACTAATAAAAATATAAAAATAAATATGTTAAATTTTATAAAAATCAAGTTTAATTTATTTATGATATAAACATGTTTTTAATATGTGATATAAATTTTTAGATGATAATTTATTTTAAAACATATTTTATAATAAATATTAAAATAAAACATAAATTTTCTAATCTTTCCTATTTTGATTTTTTTTAAATCAATAAATACAATCTTACAATTTTTACAATTTTAATTTTTTTTATCAATATATACAATAAATAGAAAGCACAAAATGTAAATATGCATGCTGTAAATTTTATTTTATCAAAAATTAATATATTACATTATATATGTGATTATTAATATATATATATATACACACACATATATATATATATTAATTAAAAAGTTTTAAAAAATTAGTTCGTTATTAAAGAATATTTTTTTTATTACATATGATAATTAATCTCATAAAAGTTTGACAAATATCAAATAAATGAATAACTCCTCGAAATTTATATTTTATACATACGATAATTTAAATATATATATATATATATATATATTTATTTATTAGAATATAATTTTTTATTTTTTAAAATATATTATTTTTTAGATAAAAAAAATTGTATATGTGTAAATGATTTGTTTTCAATCTTTGAACCACATTGTTGCATTGTGTTGAACATATGTATGTGGTTGGCATTCTGGAATGCCCTATTCTGAATCCAAAACGAACTGTTTTGGAACCAGAACGGCCTGTCCTGGTTTCAGAATGCCCGTTTCTGCTTGCACTCGTTGGTGTTAAATAATGCATCTGGAACGGCCTGTTCCAGATGCAAAATTTATACACCAAAAGTGTAATCAGAACATGTCGTTCTGATTCCAAATATATTAAAAAAATTTGACATCCACCTATGCATCTACGTGGCATCCACGTGAGCAACAGTTAAATTTGTTTAAATAATTTGAATAGAAATCTGACATCATAGTAATTTAAATTATTAGGACCAAATTAAAAAAAAAACTAAATTGAAATAAAAAAATAAAAAAAAAATATTATAAGTTACCAAATTAGGTTTTTAACCTTACTTTAAAACTAAATTAATTGTTTATTTTATTTAGTTACAAACCACTCTTTGAATTACAATCTAAAGTTGGGCATGAGTTGTGTAACAAATAAATTAAGATCAGGTCATTTTTTTTATGTATATCAGGCAGAACAAGGTATCCTGCCTCAAAATAATTATTTAAAAGAAAATAAAATTAAAATATAGAGAAATGGAAGTTATAGAATAGTAAAAATATATGTAATCAGAATTCAAGAGAGATATGATTAAGACGTTGTGTGCGATCTTATGCACAATACAATAACGCACGTTGCAACGGAAAAATAAATTAACTAACTTAAGATATATGCATGCAACACGAGTATATATAAGGTACTGAAAATTTTAAATAGTTTCTGTCCATGACGTTGAAAACGTTAAACCCTTGTGGGGCATCCTTATATATACAAATAATAATAAAAATATATGATTATAAGGATCGAAGATATAAATTCTAAATGTCAGACAATTAATTTTAGAGAAATTCTATGGTACCCATCTTATTTGAGAGGGTACCGGTACAGTCTTTTATATTTTATATTTTTAATAATTATTTAAATAATATTTATAATATTTTATTCTTTTAATTTTTAAATTATTTAGTCATTTTCTTTTTATTTTATATATTTTAATTTATTTGTAATAATATTATTATATATTTAAATAATTTAATTTTAATAATTTTTAAGTATATTTTTATCTTTTCACTTAAAATTTTTGAATTTTTATATTTTAATTTTAATAATTTTTTAAGTATATTTTTTATTTTTTTGTCTTAAATTTTTGAATTTTTATATTATAATTTTAATAACTTTTTATTTCTACTATTTATTAATTTTTTCCTTTTTTAATATTTTATAATATTATTAAAATCTTATAATTTTAATCTCTATAATTTTGTCTTACTTTTTATTTTATAAGTATAATTTAAATTATTTATTTTATAATTAAATTAATTTTTTAAATTTTTTATAAATTTACATAAAAAAATGTATTAAAACCCCTCAATTTTAGATGGTACCGTAACAACTCCCTTAATTTTATGTATATGGTTGTATCAAAATAGTTCCAACCAAAAGTCATTTTTAACATGGTTATCCAAAAACTTTCAAACCTATTTCTCCTACTCATTCTAATGCGTTATATAATATAACCATAGCAGTTTAATACAAGAAAAAATAAATATAAATTTATATAAAAAAAAACATTATATCACAAAAAGTTAAAAGCTAATTATATTAAAAAAAATAACTTAACAACATGAAACATCATGATACTAACACAAAATAACATCAAAACTCAAGTTTAACACAATCAACATTCAGGATTGCCTTAACACATTGTTAGGCCTAAAACAAATTTTAAGGAGAGATTTTTCTAAAATTAATAATAAGTCTTTTGATAAAAAAAAATTAAAGTTTTATATACAAACCTTGAAAAAAATTGTATATCTTTAGAGATGGACCTTTAATAATGAGCATTTGAGAATATATAAAGAAATTTCTGAGTTATAGATCTTAAAAAAATTATATAAATATTAATGTAAAATATTTTTTTAAAAGGACCTTGAGTAATTATGCTTAAGTCAATCATATCAACATATCAACTTCCAATAACACTGATGTATATCTTAGAAACTCGGACAACACATGTTTAACTCAATATACAACTTGCCAACAATAAAATGTGTCATCAAACATTTTTAATTATAGATATTTTCTTCGACACAATGAATAATTTAAGTAATTTAACCTTACTAAACTTACAACACAGTGTGACCTATCATCTTTAAGTCATAAAACATCACTTAATAAGTATAATAGACAAATAATTCAAAAGAGTTTCTCAAATATCGTCACTTAAAATAAAAAAGTTGAGTATAACCTATAAAATATAAAATAATTTAGATATGGATTTATCATGATATTAGTAGTTATTTTACCCATCATCTATATATACTATATATATATATATATATATTAGATTATATTTAGTCGCATTGACCTTGATTTACGTACCATTTAGAGCTCTAAAATAATTTTGTTCATAATCACAACTATAATTGGTACAATACTAAATTAAATTGATTTTTAACTCACACATTAGTGAAAGAATAGAGATGTTTAATTGATTTTAATTGTCTACCTTGAAATACTCCCATTTATTATTGGTGTTATTCTCTAAAATAGACTTACATTATTTTAACAATTTCTTATGACACCTTAAAACTCATAATAACACACTTAAATTTTGTCTACTAATTGTTTTGCTTGACCTAACAAATTGTCTTGTCAACCATACGTAGTTTTCTACATTTTTCTTATAACTTATGAAACATAATTTTATCTACCATTGTATTCTCAATACAAGCTATATCACTTAAAGAAAATACTGCTTTAAAAATCAACTTCTCTAATTAAACTTCTTTTATAAAAATACAAATTTAGAATTTAGGATTTTTAAATTTTTAAATATAATAAGCTAACATAACACTATTGTGATCAGATTAAAACAATTCAACATCTCCAAAGGGATGATCATTGTTGTTAAAATTTTCTTTTTTCATTTTATGCAGTTCCATCAATTATGCCATGATACAAAATAAATTAGTTCATTCCTGATCAAAACTATTCAATCTTAAATGATAAACAACGTAAGATCAATTATAGTCAGTATAGTAAAGGCATATAGTTTCATAAAAAAATGCCATATTCTATATTCGTTGATATATATATGCTTTCACTCAATATTATGCTAACAAAACTAATGGTGTTGTTTCAAACACCGCTCTCCTCAATTTATTTACCGCAAAGCCTACAATGGTGTTTTAAACGCTACAATAATGTTTGCCTAATGATTTGATATTTTCAACTTTGATTTATATTTGTATTAGAACAATATTTAGTTAGTAGAAGTGATATTTTATGAATATAAACTAATGTTTTATTATTAATTTTAAAATATCACGTAAATTATATACATAAAAAAATGCTATAATTATTACATTTGATAATAAGAGTAAAAAAACATCGATATTGAAATTAATACAAATTTTTAAATAAACAACTAATACCTTATTTATGCACTATTATATATCAATCAACAAACTACTATATACGATTTCATACCAATATCATTCTTACAAATAGAGAAATATATCTAGATGCATTCAAACCAAACATCCACTAGAAATTTCAAGATAAACTTAAAGTGTACTTGATTTAAGAAATAAAAATTTAAATAAATACGTTTATTAAGAATTTAGCTTTTAATTGTATTTATTATTATAAATATTATAATATTATAACTAGTGCCTACTTATTGATCAAAATATGAAGAAGTGAAGGTGACCATGGTGATTGTTGGATCCCGACTCTCCGAGCCAGTGGTGATTAACTTCGTTGTTGTATAGACTCACAGATACCTGTGTGGACAAACTAGAAGGTAGTTGTGGTACTATGATGGCTTTCAAGATGAACAAAAAGGGAGAACAGTCACAAACATGAAAAGGGTTCTTTCTTCATGTTTATATGTAATGTTTTGAAATAGGAGCGTTTTCTTATTTGTAGCACCAACAAAAATGGTGGAATAGTGGAAACATTATTATTATTATTATTGAAATACAAATAAAAAATAATTTTAAACCTTATAAAATTATTAAAATTTATTTTCAGTCCCTTTAAATTTATTCGTCATATTTCAGTAAAAAAGAAACAAATAAATAGAGAATATGATGTATATATTTATTTCTTTCTTATTTTCCTTCCACCAACCAAAATCGAGTAAAAATATTTTACTAGCATCGAAAATGCTTTACCTGCATCGCACTTTGAGTTCACGTCCGTGCCACTAACCCGCGAAAATCAAAACCCTCCTTTGTCATAGATTGCAAAAGGCGTAAAATAAAATAGACACGCATACATAGTGGCGCCCCAATGGATCCGATCCAAGCAGCCAATGAGCTCGCTTTCCGGGTCGGGTTCTCCGGCCACAGCGGCCACCTCCGAGTGGAGCCGCTCTCCACGGTGGAGCGTCGCAACCCGCTACGGTCCATTCCCGATTTCATTCCGGTCAGTCAGCGATTCGTTGACCCTTACGCTTTCTCCGTTTACTCCTTTTTCGCTCTCTGCCACGCCACGTGCTATGTCACTCTATCGCTTGAATTCTTACCTAATCTCTCTGATTATCTTCAGTTGCTTTCCCTGCGTATGATAATTATATGTTGCCTCGACTTTTATATGTTCTATCAGATGTTTCAACTTTCAATCTGTTATCTGTAGTAGGTTTTCCATAGGATAGTGTACCGTGTGAAAGTAGTAGTTAAGGGTTTGTATGCTTTTGCATAAGGAATTAATTCCTCACTATGTGGATTGGACTCGACCTTTTTCAATGTTAAGTTTATGACTCAGATTATTATTATTTTTTGTAAGTAAAAGTTTAGATTAAGATAAAACATGATCCTATACCAGGTTAGGACTAACCACTAATCTCTTTGAGGATTAAATTTCCAGAGAGATTGAGGATTGCCTATCCCATCCCAGCCCAAGTCTGCATTGAAGGATATAAATTTGTGACCGAGATTAAATCTGGATGCACTTTCTAATTACATTCTTCTGACTAAACTTTAACTGTTCAAATTTCAAAGTTAATTTTATTTAAATCAATTCTTTGCAACTTTGAAACAAGTGGGTACTGAGATGTTGTGTTTACAAAACCCTAAGAATATGTTTAGGAGTGGAGTTTTTGGGCGAAAGGAATGAGAGGGCAATGTTTTTGTTTTTCAATTCAGAGAGTTGCATAATGTTTTTAAAATGAACATATTAGGGCATTGAGTTTATGCTGATTTACCATTTTATTTTAAGAAGTTATCAAGTTAGAGAATATTTATTAAAAATGTAAATGTTATCCTCCCTTCCCTTTCCTTCCTACTCCCAAGCATACTTCAAGTTGCTTTCTTGCTCGCAGCTAAGAGTACCAATGACTAGCAAATGGTCATTTTCTAAACATTGTGATTATTTTGCTTCGTTGGCATCATAATTAGCTAGTTAGTTGGCCGGGTTTCAGTTTTTACATCTAATGCCTGACACCTTTGACTAAAATTGTGTTGTTGGAAAAATATATTTTTTTCTTCTTTTCAACTTCCTGAGAGAACTTTAGAAGAAGGATTATTTTTCATAAAATAGGCAGTTCTCAGTTATGCTAATATTTGAAGCCAAATTTTGATTTATATTTGCATTGGTAACTTTTGTCTACATTATTTCAGCCACCTGCCTTTCCTAGGGAGACTCCTGAATCTATAAAGAAGTACATAGAAGAGACATATCTCCAGCCAAGATTGGATCCTGATGAATTTTCACCTGAAAAAGTTGGGAGGCAGTGGGAATTTGATTGGTTTGACAGGGCTGAAGTTCCTCTAGAGCCATCATTACCCCGAACTATGGTAGTTCCAGTCTGGGAACCACCGTTTCGACGTTCAAACCATGGATCAGTGAAAGGAATCTGGGAACCAAAATTTGAGGAGGTGGGAGGTGCTTATATGAAATTGCAAATTCCACATCCGTGTTGGAAAGTTTAGTTTAGAGTTGATATTAATTGATTTTGCAAATTCCCCTAATAATGTTGTATTAGGTGGATGTATCAGATCTGACATCAGGAGCTGTAGAATCTGGGTCATTACCACGCACATCTGGAAAGGACTTTGTTAGGGGAAGCATCAGTAATCGTCCTTTCCGTCCAGGAGGTTTGGATGATTCCCGAAGTTTAGAAAGAATTCTTCCAGAAGGTGCTTCTAATGGTGAATGGGTGCGTGAAATTTTGATTGGTGGTCCTGCTCAGACAATTCCTCCGAGCTTAAAGCAAGGATTGGACTTAGGCATGCTCAAGGTTATATATTTTTAATTATTCATTTTGAGGAAATCACTGCATGTTTTGTGCTTTAACTTATTCCTAACTTGAAATTCGACATAACCCACACATGTTGAGTTTTTATCTTTTTTGAAGCCCTATCCGTGCTCCTGGAATGTGTACAAGGAAGCTAACTCACTCAAGAGTTCATCGGATGAAAAATTGGTTAGTTAGTCATGTTGCCACTTTTCATATCCAAGTTTGTAAATATCTGTTATAGTTTATATTCTTTTGAGAGACATTGTAGACCTCATAATTCCTATGGTAGATGGTGCCAGCAATAGGGAGATTGTCAATTTGAGGATTTGCTTGTTTTATTAAATTTAGAAACAGTCATATATATGATCCGCTATCTTTACTTAATTGATTTGCTTAAATCATGCTCGAACACAGAGTGGATTATCCGTACAGTTTGATGACTTATTTAAGAAGGCTTGGGAAGAGGATGCTGTTGGAGAACAAGAGGAAGATGGTATTTGCTTACCTGCAGTTTTTTTTACATATGTTTTATGTCTGGAAATTCTTCCACCTTACTGTAACCAAATGAACCAAACCACTGTCACCAATCAGATGTTTAATAGATCAGACAATTTTTTGTTTTTGTTTTTGATGATTTTGCTGTTTGTTAAGGTCATTCATCAGAAGTGGAGACTGTTATATTGGAAGCTGAAGTTGGTACGGTTGAGGTATCCAGTAAAGCACCTGAGAGTGAACTTTCACTTGATGATATTTTGTCAGCTAACTCGGAAGGATCAAAACTGCATCTGGATGGATTTAGTGATGAAATTGGACAGCAGAAGAGGGAAGTAAGTAGTTATGCAGTAAATTCATCATAAATTGTGCTTAAAATAACACTTTCTTGTTATGCATGATGGTTTTGTAATTGTTTATGCGACAATGTTTACCCACCTAGTGGGATAAGGCTTTTGTTGTTGTTTTTGTTGTTTGTTATGCGGCATTGCTTGAGATAGGAAAGCTGTTCTCTTGGCAGGCTTGGGCTATGCATGAAACCAGTGAGCGAATTGTAGATTGCTTTCAAGAACTTGTTCCTGACATGGCACTAGAGTTTCCCTTTGAATTGGATGCATTTCAGAAGGAGGTATCTATTCATGCTATTTTTCCTCTTATTTGTCATCAGGGTACAGTCACCATACTCCGGCACTTATGATTGAAATCACAAAACCGTCATGAAATAATTGTTTCATGGAAGAGATGCAGTAAAAATTAAAAGCTAAAAAAGAGCTGTTTGATTGCTCCCCTACCCTACTTCTGTCAGGGATGGGAAGTGGAATCTAACCCCTTTAGCCACATTTTTCTGAGCTGTATGTACCTTCCACTTGTGGGAAAATGTCCCCAGGGATTTTTCAAGTAGATGATTATTGGGGTCTTCAATTTATATAATTTGTTGTTGTAATTTTGCAAGATACACCAATGAAGTTCTGATTCAAACAGTTTATTTCACACTTCCATTTAATTTCTTATCCTTATTATGATAGATTCTTTTCTTTCTTCTTTTGTACTTGTTTTCTTACTTTCTATTTCTTTCCTTATCTGGTTTGTTCCTTTGATTAAATTCGCTTTATGAATTGACTAGTTAGAATTTGCTTCTTTTTATTGTTGGTAACTGTTGTGATTAAGGAATTGTGTGTATTGTTGTACACATACCAGTTGGAATGATTTGTCTTTTGACCTTTCAGATTCGCCCAATTGGGTCATATGCATTAGGGGAGGAGCTGCCTCAGCCAATTTTTAATTACTTTTTGTTATAAATCATATATTGTTAAAGAAATTTATGTTCATTTCATTGTAGCTTCCAACTGTGCAGAAGATTATTCTTATAATCAATAATTTTTTCATTTTATTTTAACTATGAACAGTCACCTGTGTTCTATTTAATGTCAATTCTAGCATGAATATGCGACTTATATTTGTCTTTATTGTAATTTCTTTTGTTCGATTCTTTTATAACTATTGTAGGCTATTTATTATCTTGAGAAGGGAGAATCTGTTTTTGTGGCTGCTCACACATCAGCTGGAAAGACTGTAGTTGCTGAATATGCATTTGCTTTAGCATCAAAAGTACGTTGGATTTTTTACTATTGATTTAGTTTCTTTATTTCTTGCCTTTTGCTTCTAGGCAGTGTAATTGCATGAAGTCATGAACCATATTATTCGATATCATTGGAGCGCTATGATTAAATGCAATGTGCTTTTATTCTACTATCCTCATGAATCATGATATTTTGACCCATTCTTATTGTTAAGTTTTTTAGTATTAAAGTTTTCAACCATCAATTAGACTGCAGAACAAGAATGAATATCGTAAGTTGAAAATTTTTGTTTGAAATTGATCAATGCAGCATTGCACTAGAGCTGTGTATACTGCTCCAATAAAAACCATCAGCAATCAGAAATATAGAGATTTCTGCGGCAAGTTTGATGTTGGGCTTCTTACTGGTGATGTAAGCTTGAGGCCAGAAGCTTCTTGTCTCATCATGACCACAGAAATTTTAAGATCAATGCTCTACCGGGGTGCTGATATTATACGAGACATTGAATGGGTAGGTAACTCTCTGGTTTCTCTTAAACCATGAAAAGGCTTGTCCTTGTGAATTTGAAACAACTTATATTTGTCTGTGTATTTATTTTCTGCATAAACGTTGTAGGTTATATTCGATGAGGTGCACTATGTCAATGATGTTGAAAGAGGAGTTGTTTGGGAAGAAGTAATTATCATGCTTCCAAGACATATCAATATAGTTCTCCTTTCTGCCACGGTATAAAATTGGTCCTCAGTTGTTAAGCATTTTGGGTTCTGTTACTTCCAAAGCGTAATTTGTTTTTGCATCTAAAGCACACAGAGCATTACAATGCTGGAATGAATGTTTTAATAACAGAAAAATAAAAAGTTCATTGGAAATTGTAAAACTAGCCTAGGGATATATATGTTATTTAATTAAATTTATTTATCTTACAAATTTATTGTGTCCAGATTTCTATTACAATTTTAATCAGGTTGGGTAGTTTTAGCAACTTCTTAAAATAGGAGAAAGTGAGCCAAAATCTTAGCCTTTGGATGTGGAGAGAGGTAAGGAGGAAAGAAGTAGAATGGATAGAAGCATAGTTGTCAATCCCAGATAGCGGAGCGGCTGCTATTCTAATATTATATATATATATATATATATTAAATAAATAATAATGCATACATAGATATATTAAATAATATATACGTGCACTTGTGTGTATATATATAAACAGAAAAATAATTCAAAATTCATGCATTAATCATTTGGTTGGGTCATGGTTCTGTTGACCACCGAAGAACATAATTGCACTAGTAAAAAAAATCAAAAGAATAGCAAAAATTGCTGCTTTCAACAATAAAGAAAATAAGGAAAATAAAGAAAGGAAAAAAAAAGAAGAAAAGAACGGAACACAAAAAGGAAACGAAAAGAGTTTTTCCAAAGGGCCACAAAAAGAGGCAACATTGTTCTTGTGATAAAGATCCAATCCAACCGCAGTTCTTGAGCCAACAAAAGTGCCTCAAGTTCATCAAGATCGTAGAGTTCTAAATAGCTGGTGACAAGATTGATTAAGGAATCATATTCTTTAGGAAGACGTTCCACAATGACATCAAGCTGTTCTTGAACGATAACAGGATCGCTGTTTGAACAAAGTGCATTTATGATGGCTTTAATGCGCAGAATGTATTCAGAAATTGTTTGATCTTCTTTCTTTGTATTTTGCAGTTCTAAGCATTCTAGATCATGCACGTGTGTGCATTGAAATGATTGTGTAGTTTATCCTAAAGTCTCTAGGAGTGGAAACATCCAATGATGCAAGAAAGAATTGGTTCTATAATCGACAACTGAAGCCAAAAAACGAAGACCGAATCTTGCTGTTCCCATCGAAGATACAAAGAATTTATATTTCTGGCATTGCGACCTTTTGTGAGTAATCATGGTGGAATTTGTGGATTCACCAAGAAAGGATGCAATTGGTACCTTTGATGAATGGCTATATTTGTTGCTTCCATAGGAGAAAATTGTTCTGTTAATTTCTGAGATTGCAAGGGAGAATGTGGTAATCGGAGAAGGAAGAATTGTTTGGAGAGGGAGGTTGGGTAGAAAAAGATTGCATTATGTAAGCCAAGGCTATGGATCACTAAGCTCTTGATACCATATTGGAATTAGAATTCTAACTTAGAGAGAGAGAGTTTGAAGAGAAACTCATATTTTCATTATGATTTATAATACAAGAAACCAAGTATTTATAGTAAAGATTAGAAAATAGAAATGGTTAAGTTATAACTAAACTCTAACAGAAAAGAAAGAAAGAAAAAATACAGAAGGTCTCTATGCAAGAGCCTGCACTTACACTGTTGAAAGCAAAATAAAGCTATATTAATACAAGTATACAACAGATATTCTATTATTCTAACATTAACTTGTGTGGATTAAACAACTCCAAGAGTTGAAATACGGTGAAGATCAACAGATGAAGTTATATTGTGATAATCAGACAACCCTTCACATTGCTTCTAATCCAGTGTTTCACGAGAAGACTAAATATATAGAGATTGACTGCCATTTGTTTGGGAAAAGCTGATGTCCAAGGAAATCAGCACTGAATTGATTAATTCTGATGATCAACTTGCAGATCTGTTGATTAAATCTTTGAGAGGACCTAGGATTCAGATCACGTGTTCCAAGCTTGGTGCATACAATTTATAAGCTCTAGCTTGAGGTGGAGTGTTAAGTTAGACTTTATATATTATCTGTTGTTCAACTTTTGCAAAGCTGTTTTTCAGCTGCAGTGATAGGAGTCACTGTGTTTTCAGACTCTGGTTTTGTATTGTATACTCTTCTCTCTCTTTATATAGACACACACAGACACATCAGTGGGGGGATTAACTCACTGTTTTCCAAAAACTCAAATATTGACTGTAGTATTAATTACCTAGTAAATCGTCAAGCTAGTCTTTAAAAGACGCACTATCAGTCATTGAATATTAATCATTGAATAATATGAATTATGCCTGATGTGCCTGAATGTGCATTTTATTCATTAGTATTTGAATGTATATATTCCATTGGTCAAATCAAATCAGCCCCTAAGTTCCTTGACATGGGGACTAATTTATTTTAAGATTATTCCCATCCTGTTTGCCTTTGGTTATCTCAGCAATGCTACTTGTCATGATCTTAAAAGAAATATTTTGCAGGTTCCCAATACTATTGAATTTGCCGATTGGATTGGCAGGACAAAGCAAAAGGAAATAAGGGTAACAGGGTAAGTGGTGAATTTATCTTACAAAGCATGGTCAATTGAGGGTTATTTAGCCGTTGAAAAAACTGTCAGTGAAAGAGTATATTTAAACTTAGTCACTCTTTTGAAAATGTGCAAGAATACAGAAAGGCTATTTGTTCCTTTTTCAAATTAAAGATTGGAGTCAAAAGAAGAAAGTATTAGGATATGCCATATACTCTTTAACTTGTGACATCCTTCAATTTCAAACGGGGTAATGAGTAGTCTTAAAGTTCTGTTTTTTGTATTTTAAAGATTGAAACTATTATTAGACTGAAATCTACACTGACAGTGCATGAAATAGAAGTTATAAGCTCTTTCATGATTCCTTATTATTTTTTTATCCCTGCTATAATGATCAATTTTCCCATCAGGACAACAAAAAGACCTGTCCCATTGGAGCACTGCCTGTTTTATTCTGGAGAACTTTACAAAATTTGTGAAAGTGAAACATTTATGCCTCACGGATTGAAAGCTGCAAAAGAAGTTTCAAGAAAAAAGAATTTGACTTCTGTTGGTGGTTCCGGAACAAAGTCGGGTATTTCAGCAGGTCATGACAATACTCGAGTTCAAAAACGGGAAAACACATCTCGAGTGAAACATCATGGAGCTAATTACTCTGGAACTGGTAGAGGCCATCAGAATAATAGCAATGGCCAGAATAATTGGGAACTGAGGAGAAAAGATGCTTCAATGTGGTTGATGCTTATCAACAAACTCTCCAAAAAGTCATTATTGCCAGTACGTTGATTGTGTTCTATTAATATATTTTAAGCAAAAACAGTAGATGGAATTCTTGGTAAAATTATTTCCAATCGAGGAACAATTAATTTTTTAGTCAGTTCAAAGAGTGGTTAATGATAACAACTTTAGGATTTTAATGTTTGTAAATTAGAAATATTTTTACCAAGTTCCATGCTTGTAATTTTCCCTTTATTTTATTATTGAGTTTTTATTTTATTTTTATTTTTATATCATTTGTAAACTTCTATTTAGGAGCCAAATCATTATTATTATTGTTATTTTAAAACAAACTTAATTTTGCATTTGGAACATGACTTGGGAGTGCAGGTGGTTATTTTTTGTTTTTCTAAGAATCGCTGTGATAAATCAGCCGATGGTATGACTGGAACTGACCTTACTAGTAGCAAAGAGAAAAGCGAGATCCGACTTTTCTGTGACAAAGCATTTTCACGGCTGAAGGGATCAGACAAAAATCTACCACAGGTCAGTAGGTGTAGCTTTGTGTTTTTGTGACTGAGCTGGGATTCTAATTATGTGATATACAGGTTGTTCGAGTACAGAATCTTCTTCGCAGAGGTATTGGTGTACATCATGCTGGCCTTCTTCCAATTGTAAAGGAAGTTGTTGAAATGCTATTTTGCCGTGGGGTTATCAAGGTGAGATGGGCTTTTTGTTTTATTGACATTCCTGGTTTTAATGGACACCATATTACCTTATTTTTTCTCCACATGGTTGAAGTTAAATTGTTATATGACCTGACCACTTGACTTATTTTTTTGTTGTAGGTCTTGTTTTCAACAGAGACATTTGCAATGGGAGTCAACGCACCTGCTAGAACAGTGAGTCTCTTTTTGGTGTTGCTGCTATAATCAGAGATACATTTTAATTTTCTATGAAAATTTCAATCAAGTCTTATGGCCAAGTGTTTGACTGATCATTAAACTATGCTGTGATGTTGTTTACGTGTGATTGTTAATGCATTAATTAATAAATTTGCTGTGGTTGATTGAGTCTCAGATTACTATGATCTGTATGGATCAACAGGAGGTTACACTTAAACATGCTCTTTTTGAATAGTGAGTTCCCTTTACATTACATAGGTTCTGTTAAATTCTGCTAGTATTTGAAAAATTATAAATAAAAAAATATTTTAAATTGGAATAAAAGATATAATTGATTAGATTTAAACAGATTTAAATATGACATTTAGAAAAAAGAGAAATTAACAATGACTTGAGCAAGAGGACACGTCATTCTTTCAGGGAGGTACAATAAGAAATTAAGCCATTCTCTAGAGTACTTGTATATTAAATAATTAGGGTGCCTGTTAAGTAATAAAATATTGTAAAACATTTATTTTTAATGGGAAGTATAGTATTTAGATCCTATTTGATACAAGTTTAGGAGAGTTTATAAGAGCTGTTTTACTAAAAAATAAAAATAAAGAACTTTTTCTAGTAAAGAAATTCTCGAAAGCACTTTTAAATTGTATTCAAATAGGTTCTTAATATATTGGGATCTCATAAAGCTTTACTATTCATTTTCATTGGATTCTTTTCTTTTTTGAATCCTTAACTGGTGTCTCGAGGGTACTCATTAGTATTTGCCTTGATGAAATAAGGTTGGATAATTGAAGTTCTGTATTAAAATATTATTTTTAATTGAAAAACAAAAGTGACAATTATAAAAAAGTGCTATCTGATCCATCTGCTTATTGACATAGGAAATCCCTGAAAGTATTGTGTCTGACTATGGAATTTCTTTAAACAAATTATTTTGGAAAATTTGACCAAAGTTAGGCCAGGAGCACAATCAGTCCTGTCCCACATGCAAGGGCAGAGAAATGTCTTATGGTAAGGATGCTATGTTGTGACTTGGAGATCACTGATTCAAATCTTGGAAACAACTTATGATTGTGGGGGTAAGCCGTGTGCTGATAGGGTACATTTTGGGCTGTTGGTGAGGGAATGAGTTGGTTAACTGTTTGATTCAATTAATTTGTTGTCTATAGATAGTGGGAAGGATTGAGAGAGGGGGATACCATGTTAATTAATGAGTTAGGGTCTTTTGGCATTGGGAGGTGCATACCCTGGAAGCTCTATGACCATTCTGTAATCAGGGGAATTCCCCCATTTTCTCACTGAGATATTGATTCCTTTCGGCATCTACCTTTTCCAGACTCCACTTAGGGTGAGCCTTGTGCACATGGTACCCCTGTTGATATAGTTACCTCTATAATTAGTTTTGCATCATTATTTTTTTTTATTTTAACCAATAAGTAAGAATGATTGATTACTTCTACATTTTTTTTATCTCCTTGCTGATGTTTGTAGAAAAAAAAATCCTATAACCTTTAGTTTCAGATATGATGCAGTTGATGTAAACTGCTATTATATTCTTTTGCAGGTAGTCTTTGATACCCTCAGAAAGTTTGATGGCAAGGAATTTAGGCAGTTACTACCAGGGGAATATACTCAAATGGCAGGTCGTGCTGGCAGAAGAGGACTTGATAAGATTGGTACTGTTATTTTGATGTGCCGTGATGAACTCCCAGAAGAGAGTGATTTAAAGCATGTCATTGTTGGAAGTGCAACTCGTCTTGAATCTCAATTTCGGCTTACCTATATTATGATTCTACATCTTCTTCGAGTTGAGGAATTAAAGGTGCACATAGAAATTATCCGAGTAATTTATCTAAAATATTAGAATTGTTAAAAGAGAGAGAATTAGATGCAAGAGATGCTAAAACTGTGTGTATAATCTACCCAACAGAGTCTGTTTTATATAGGTGGATTGCAAATTTGCAATAAATACAAATAATTATAGGAAATTAAATTCCTATATACATGATATGATATGCCTATAAATCAGATTCTAATAATATATGTCTATAATTACAAAGATCGTAATTAAATAAGGAAATAGTCATAAAATATAAAAGAGAATAAATCCTAAGAGATCATCTAGGGTACTCTAAAATGCCCTAAGATATAAAAATGATGTCATCAAGCATTTTTCAGATTTTTTAACAATAACAATGGTGATAAAAACAATAGAATAATTAACTGTTACAATAATTGATTGGATGGACGGCTCGGGGACAATTCAAATTCCTTTCCAATTTGAGATAGATATTCTTAATTTAAATATATGGTTGGATCTGATATGAAAAAATTCATGAATAATTTCTCTAATTTAATCATCAACTGATCATCCGTTCTGAAAAGGTGAAGATCTGTAAATTTCATTCCCTAATTCAAATTTAACATGTTAAATAGTTGTATCTCAACTTCTGAAAGCTGCTTTTGAACATGTACTCTTGAAAATCTGATTGAGAGACACTTGTCAATAATAATATCTTGAAAAGGAAGTCAGATGAATTTTTATGAGGCTGCTGCAGTTGGTTAAAGCTTTGATTATGAGGCAAAATGAAAGACTTGATGGTCTAACTAGGTCTGCTTCAATAGATTTAGGGTAATTTACAGATTGAAGAATCAGATTTTTTAGTTAAATGAATGAACAATAGTCTGGACTCTGGTCTAGAAAGAAATCTGAATAAGGGTTTGATACCAAGAAATCAGTTACAGATTATAAGAACATTCTGGATAGCCTGGCTATCACAAAACCTACTTTGTAATTTCTTAAATTATATATATTTATCCAGCTGATGGCTATGTGAAGTTCTTGGCTTTATGCATTTATAAAGAATTGGAATAGATTTCTGGATTTAAATCATTTAAATAATGCTAAGGGAATGAATTATGATTTATGACTGCACTATTCAGTAAAAGTGTAAAACACCAACTTTGCATCAAAGTGCAATACAGCCTCAACCATCAGTCCATCACAAATATTATTGAAATACTAAATTAGCATCAAAGTGAAAGTACTAAATGCTGTAGGGAATTTCATTTTATCTTGGCAATTTGAACTCTTAATAATTGTTACTAAATTGATTGAGATATGGGTTGCAGGTAGAGGACATGCTTAAAAGAAGTTTTGCGGAATTCCATGCTCAGAAAAAACTTCCAGAAATGCAACAGCTGTTGAAACGAAAGCTTGATCAGCCCACAAAGGCTATTGAGTATGTCAATTATCTAATCCTTTTTAATATTGAGTTTCAGGCTTCGGTTCTGCTCTTCATGATACAATCTTGCTGTTATTATGGTGTTCTCTTGTACTTTTTAGTTTTTAGTTGTTTGGGTGTCTAAATGAATCTGTAGTCGATGATCACCTGCTTAGTTATTCAGATATAAAACCATTTATGATGGGGAGCTATAGCCAATGCTATATATAAAACCATTCACAATCTTTCATCTAGTAGGTTAAGCTTTTTGGGAGAGTTGACATGAGAAATGTTTTTTTCCCTGTGTGATATGTTGGTGATTATTTGAAGTTATAGTTCCTCCATTTTGTTTCATAATCTTTCATCTATTAGCCAAAGCTTTTAGGGAGAGTTGACATGAGATATGTTTTTTTCTTGCCTCTGATATGTTGTTAATTATTTAAAGTTATTGTTCCTCCATTTTGTTGACTTTTTATGAGCACCCAATGACAGAAAATGTTGATGTAGTGCTTCTGGATTAATGAAAATATAGGACAGAATAATATATATTGTTGTAGAGGTTTTCAATTATAACATAAACAGTTTGATGTGCTACATCATGTAGATTTAATTTTATGCATGATGGAGGAAAATATAGTTCATTTAATTTGTATAGTGTTAGAATAGTGGATTAAAGCCTAACTCAACCCTACAAAACCGGCTTGTAAGGTGAGGGTTGCATTCCACTTATTATACTATTCAATTGCCTAATCTCTAGTCGATGTGGGACTTGGGTTTTTCCCAATACACCCCCTCACGTCCAGCACTATTGGGCTTGGTACGTGGATAAATGGTGGGTGACCCTTTTTAATGATCTAGGATTGGCGGGACTTGAATTTTTCTCAATACACCCCCTCACGCCTATGAGGCATGCATCAATGGTGGGTGACCCATTTTTAAAGTAGATCTAAATGGCTCTGATACCATGTTAGAATAGTGGATTAAAGCCTAACTCAACCCTACAAAACCGGCTTGTAAGGTGAGGGTTGCATTCCACTTATATACTATTCAATTGCCTAATCTCTAGTCGATGTGGGACTTGGGTTTTTCCCAATATATAGGATATTGACACACAGGATTTTTTTTTATAATATTATTATTATTATCTGTCTGTAATTGTGCAAGTTAAATCAGATTTGGTCCTTTTGTCACCTCAGATGGAGGAGGTATCCCTTTGATGAGATCTCTTTTAAGGAATCTGATTAATTTTGGGAGATTCATGATGATCAACAAATGGAATGCTATCAGTATTAAATGTTTTATTTTTTGGGTGTTGCATACTTGTCTGTAGTTTCTAAAGCATTTTATGTTTTTATTCAGATGTATAAAGGGTGAACCAACCATTGAAGAATACTATGATTTATATTCAGAAGCTGAGTCATATGGCAACCAAATATCAGAGGCAATTTTGCAGTCTCCTAGTGCGCAACAATTTCTCAATACTGGAAGAGTTGTAATTGTAAAATCTGAATCAGTGAGTTCTCATGTTCACATTTTAATTTTACGTTTGTAGCTGTTGAAATAGTGGTAAAGATTTATATGCCATTAGGAATTATTGGAGTAATTGGATCATTGGAAGTATTTATTTATTTATTTATTCTTTTGAGTATATGAATATCGACAATGCTGAGTTCTACTTAAGTGCTTCACAATCATTTTCATAGCCTATTCTCAAATCTTGGTTTATTGTCAAGTTGGTATCAGATCAGACTTGGTCCTTTGCTCTCAATCTCCGGGATTAGCCATCTCTAGTCCAGCACAACACTTAATCTCTTAAAAAGTCTGTCAGTCATGTCCCTGACATTTAACTTAGTAGCTTTTACTTAGATGTCAGGGACATGACTGACATCTAATCCAACAATTTGTTGATTAATACTTTAATCAACAAATCTACCTATGCCCTGATGACCACTTCACTCTCTGCACGTTAATATTGTCACTGTGCCGCCTTACCAATTACGGTTCCTTGAGAAAGTGGTCCTGCTCAAATTGTTGGCTTCTAGTTGTCTTTTATCTGATGGTTATCTGTTTGAATCTGATGCTGTTTTGAGTGGGTTCAAGTCTCTTCCTTTGTTTCTCTGCTGAATGTACAACACCTGTAGTTATGAAGAAATGGCCTCCAGTGAGTCTCCCAGTCTGTCTGCCATTTCAGTCAGTCTAGATGGAAAGATTGATCATCTTCAAGCACAAATCCAACACGCCTTTCCTTTTCCCTCCTTACCTATATAACAGACTGCGTCATCTTTTTTCTCTCTTTGTAACTAACTCTTCCCTCCCCTATTTCCCACCTAAGGTGATTCTAAGTGTGGCTTGTACATCTGGGCTGTGGTCATGAACCTTTCATTAGCCATGGCTGAACTCGAGGAAACAAAATTTTCCTTCATGGAATGGAAGTGATTGAATGTAAGCTTAGCTTGAAAATTTTGTTGAAATGTTGAATGCCTAGCTTTGTAATATATGCTTTATCTCATTCATTAAGATTTCACTTACATCTTTCGGATAGTTGCAAGTATTAGAAGACTGGACCTAGTTTGATGGAGATGCACTTTGTATGTTATAAAGATATAATTGCTTTACGCCCTTTGTTCCTTAAAAATTTTTCGGCCATATATTTTAGGATATACTGTTTGAGTTATAACATGTCCATTTATTTATAATGTGAATCTTTATTGTGTATTGAGCTCTTGACACAGTAATAGATGCTTAATCTGTATCATAATTGATTTACAGGCACAGGACCACTTGCTTGGAGTGGTTGTGAAGACTCCTTCTCCAAATAATAAGCTGTACATAGTTTTTGTGATTAAACCTGACATGCAGTCCTCAGTGGAAAATGCCTCTAGTAGCAGTAGTTTGCAGAATAAAAGCGGTGCATTTGACCAAGGTTATTTTGTAATGCCAAAATCAAGACGTGGTGTTCTAGATGAATATAGTACATCTGTTTCTTCTCGCAAAGGAAGAGGCGTCATCAATATCAAATTGCCCTATTGTGGCTCTGCCTGTGGAATGGGCTATGAAGTCCGAGAAGTTGACAGTAAAGAGTTCCTGTGCATATGCAGTAGCAAAATTAAAATTGAACAAGTTGGACTTCTTGAAGATGTTAACAGTTCTGTTTATTCAAAGACTGTTCAGATGCTCCTGGATTTGAAATCAGATGGAAATAAGTATCCTCCAGCTTTGGATCCTGTGAAAGGTATTTTACCATTTTGTGGTTTAAGGATAGTTTATATTTTAATAATTTATGTACTTTTTTATGAATAACAAGTGGATCATGTTTGGCCAAAGGAAGGTTTTTATTATAATGATAAAAAAGAAGAAAAATAATTATAGTCTTGAAGAGGCATGATAACATTATAGAAGCCAATTTTTAATCAAGTGCTTTCTAACATTCTCGCAGTATTGATGTTTCTAGAGTTCAGGTGTTGCCCGTACTCTATACTCCGTTGGATATAATAACTTTTTTCTTTTCTTTTGACACTTGGGTATCCTGCTCTGATTTTAAAACCTTGATATAAGACTATTGCCTTTTCAGATCTGAAGTTGAGAGATGTGAAACTTGTGGCAATATACCAAAAGTGGACTAGACTATTGGAGAAGATGTCCCAGAATCACTGTCATGGGTGTATAAAATTGGAAGAACACCTCAAATTGGCGAAGGAGATAAAAAAGCACAAAGAAGAAGTCTATGCTCTTCAGTTTCAGATGTCAGATGAAGCACTTAAACAGATGCCTGATTTTCAGGGCCGGGTATAAGATGTTAATCCTTTCTAGTTATGCTTGAAAAAGATATTTGATATTTTGTTTCTTTTAGTACCGTCTTATGATGCCTTTGATTTTGTTCTTGTTACGCTTCTTCAGATAGATGTTCTGAAGGAAATTGGATGCATTGATGAAGACCTCGTTGTTCAAATGAAAGGTCGTGTTGCTTGTGAGATGAACTCTGGGGAGGAGCTGATATGTACCGAGTGCTTGTTTGAGAACCAAATGGATGAACTGGAACCAGAAGAAGCAGTGGCGTTAATGTCAGCTTTTGTGTTCCAGCAGAAGAATACGTCCGAACCTTCACTCACACCCAAGCTGTCTGAAGCGAAACACAGGTAACTTGCAATTGTTTATTTTTTTGAAATACCCTTATAACATAAGCCTAGTAAAACCCTCGATAATTATTTCTATGACAACATACTATATGAGGTCGTTTTGTCTACCTGCCGCTTCAAAATTCAGAATGAAATCAGGATATGAATTCTAACTTGTATGTATTTGTTACAGATTGTACAAAACAGCCATAAGACTTGGAGAGCTCCAAGCGCGGTTTAATCTACCAATAGACCCTGCTGAGTATGCCCAAGAAAATCTCAAATTTGGTCTCGTTGAAGTGGTTTATGAATGGGCAAAGGTTTCTTTTACCTGAAAATAACACTATAGTTCCATACTTCCATCATTAATTTCTGGCGTTGTGAATAAATCAATCTTTTTTTTATTTTTTTAATGCAGGGTACTCCGTTTGCTGACATATGTGAGCTTACTGATGTTCCTGAAGGCCTAATAGTAAGGACCATTGTCAGGTTGGACGAGACATGTCGGGAGTTCAAAAATGCTGCAGCTATTATGGGTAACTCTGCTCTCTGCAAAAAGATGGAAGTTGCTTCTAATGCAATAAAGCGTGACATTGTATTTGCAGCTAGCTTGTACATTACTGGCGTATGATCATTAATCTTGAACATGCTAATGTTTATTCGAGCTCTAGGATAGATAGATGCATATCGAGTGATTCTTTGTATATAATTAATTCCTTGCATAATTTCTGTGCTACTTAAATTTGCAACTAACCTTTTCTTCTTGTAACTTAAATTTTTCTTTTACAATCTTTTTAGAAAGATTTCATTGTTGATCTCGTCCTGGGGAATAATCGTTGGTCACTTAGCAGTTCACTATGTTCTATTTTATTCATGTGGTTTTGTTAGAGGATGTTAACAAATTATAACTATGATTATCTTAAAATACACTAATGGTGTAGTTTGTTAATACAATTCAACTAAAAAACAAGGTGTACACTAGCAAATACCTTTAAAAAATTATGCGAATTTTTTTATTGATGTGATTTTTAAATTTGATCGTGTATATATTTGATTGTGCAGTAAATTTACTTTTGATTCTCATGTAAAAATGAATCTCTTGTTAGATATATCCTCATCTCTTCTCTCTTCTCTCTCCATATATATGTGTGTGTGAGAGAGAGATTTACTTATTTTTGTTTTACATTAAATTTTAATAATTTAATTATTAAATTAAAATTTTCTAATGCATATTTTGTGAAATTATAAAAAAGTAAAAATTATTTGATATTCTATTTTATTATTTTAAATTAGTGAATAATTATACAAATATTTTATACATTGATTTAAATTAATGAAATGAAGTATCAAATAGTTTTAAAATTTTATAAAGTTGATCTATATATTAAGAATTTTTAATTTAATGATTAGATTGTTAAATACAAATTATTGAATAAAGTAAATTTAAGTAGATTTATTTCTAGAATAAGTGAATTTTTTTCTCATATATATATATATATATATGTGTATATGTGTATATTAACTTATGTCTACTTGTTTTTTAAGAATAAGTTGACAAATTATAACTGTAATTTTTTTTAAATGTACTCGGTATAACTTGTTAACTTACTTCGATTAAAAAACTAGTGTAAGTTAGCAAATGCTCTTGGAGTTTGCTAACATGACCTTACTTTTGTAGAAAGTATTTTAACAAGTTATAACAATAATATTTTTAATATGCATTAAAGTATATCTTGTTAACTTCAATTAAAAAAATAAGTGAGTGCATGCTAGCAAACCTAATAAGCATTTAGTATTAAATATTTATGCCTATAATTGAAGGCACTAAATTTTATTGTAAGTTTAATTTTAATACATTATTAGTATAAATATTTATATTATTAACTAATTAAGAATTATTTGACTTTTAAAAACTTTATTATAAAATTCAATAATTTTAATATACATGACATTCTATGAATACATGACTAAAAAATTTATTACTCATGTTTTTTAATTAAATTATTATTGTGATCACTAATAGTTCAAAGTTAATTAGAACTAGTATTTTAGCTTATGCATTGTACAAGCTAAATATTTATTACATATAACTAAAATTTATAATATATATATATATATATAATGTTTGAATATATAAATAGTATTTAAAATTTATATAAATAAATACTTTTAAACATATAAATTATATTTTAAATTTTTGATAAATAATTTATATTATAGTATAATATTATTTTATTTATTGATAATTTATTTGAAAATATTAAAAGTTATATTAATAAATAATTATGATAAATAAAAATTAAATTAGATAAAAAATTAAAAAAATTCTTAAAAACCCTTTTGACCAAGAAAAGCTCTAAAAAACTTGTGTTAGAAAGAGATTGTGTTTAATATCTAGAGATTATGTTTATTATATTCTATGTTTTAGTATGTGTAATGCACAAGTTAAATATTTATAATATGCACTAAATTTTATAATAAAACAAAATATATAAATAATATTATGTTTCAATATATAAATCATATTTAAATTTTGTATAAATAGATACTTTTAAATATATAAATTATATTTAAAATATATGATAAATAATTTTATATCATAGCACAATATTATTTTTATTCATTGATAATTTATTTTAAAAATATTAAAATTTAATTAGTAAATAGTTAGTATAAATAAGAATTGAATTAGATTAAAAAGTTTAAAGAATTGTTAAAAATACTATCGTTAAAGAAAAGTCCTTAAAAATGTGTTAGATGTTGATATTTAATATATAGAAGTTGATTAAAATTTATAATAAATTATATATATATATGCTGTATTTGAATATATATATTATATTTAAAATTAATTTACATAAATGTTTTTAAATATATAAATAATATTTTAGATTTATGATAAATATTTTGTATTATAACAAAAAAAAATTATTAATTAATTATTTTAAAATGTTAATATTTAATTCATGAATAATTATGATAAATAAAAATCAAATAATATAAGAAATTAAAAAAATATCTACAAACCTTCTCATTGAAAAAAAAAACTCTCTAAAAACAATTTTGTGTAAGATAAAAATTTATATTTAATATGTTGGATTATAGTTAATTTCCTTTTTTGTTTTTTAAATGCTAATTAAATTCACATGATCAATTTAAAAATTCAATTTTCTTTTTAAAATTGTGCTAGTAACTATTCATGATAAAACTTGACAATTAATGTTTTTTCTTTCTCATTTAAACATAATTTAATTAGTAAGAAAAGTTATAATAATAGTAACGAAAATTAAACTTAAGTTCTCATCTATTATGACATTTCTACTACTAAGTTGATCCGGTTAGTTTAGAAAACTCTCGTTAGATACATTTCACATATACACAATCAAAAGTACAATAAGCACAATTTTTAGATTGAGTATAAAAAACATATATCTACAATTAAATCCTTATGAATATTCAAGATCAAAAGATGACAGTCACGGACTTTTAAAATTTCGACCCTATTTACTATTGATTATTGTATGATGGAAATTTGTTTTAGTTTTTTTTTTTATCCCTATATGAAGAAAATTAAACTACTAATTTTGATGAAAACTAAGATAAGTAAATAAAAACCAAAGAAACATACATTTTCTCTTACGTCAAGAATAAAACAAAAAACAAAGTTTTCAATAAAAAGAGAAATATTATAGCATTTTTAAAAAAATTATTATTGAATAAATTTTATATAACTTATCTTAAATAAAAAAATATGAGTTTTATTTAATAATAAAAATATATTATAGACAGTTACAAAAATAAGAGAAATATTTGTAATTTATTTTAAAACATTTATTATCACTATTTTGTGATATTATGTAAGTTTGACTAGTAATGGAGGTTTTACTTTATTTTAGGAGGGTTCACTTATGATTAATCTAACTGACAATTAAATTGATTTAATTTTTTTTTAAGTTCAATCGGAATCAAACGAATTAAACTTAGGGGTGTATTGGTTTAGGATTTCGTAGGATTTTAAAAGATTTTTTTTAGTAAAAAAGTTCAGTGGTATTCAATCAGGATTTTATGTCACTTAAAAATAATCTAGTGGTATTCAATTTGGATTTTCAAGATTTTTAAAGAGTCCATTAAAATTCATTAGTATTCATTTGAGATTTTTTACAACTTAAAATCAATCCATTGGTATTTAAAAATATAAGGATTTTAAAGGATTGTTGTGTTAGAGGGATTTTGAAGAACTTTCTAGTATTATTTATAAATACCAAATTCATAAAACAATCTCATCCAAACCCATCGGATTTTGAAGGATTGTTTGAAGTGACTTTTCAAGTGTTTCAAGAATTTTCAAGTGAGTTTTTCATTTTTTTTGTGCTCCTGTCTTCTCCATTTTCTCTCTGCTAATAATACTGCACTACTATTCATTGGTCATATATAATATTGTAGTACTTTTCTCATTCCATTCTCCTATTTTGTAAAACTCCGATATGTAAATGATAGTATCATTGACTTGCTCTATTTTTCTGTTCGTTCTCTTTAATTGACTTGCTCTATTTTATTCTATTCAGTTGAATTTGTTTCTTTATATATAACACAAAAAAATGCTTGAAATTTTAACTTTTAAGTGATAATTTTTTTTATAACACACGTCAAGAAAAGAAAAAGGTGAAAGATGAAATTAATATCATGATCTTTACAATATATATACATATATATATATATATATATATATATATATATATATATATATGATGAATTTGAGTTAGGATTTCTATGTGTAGAATGAGATGAAAATAGATCTTAGTTGGGGGAAGAACCCTCTTAACATAAAAATTGTGATCTCTCTCATTCTCTTGAGTTTGTTACTCTTATCCCTCCTCTTTTTATGACTCAACAATTATTTTATTTTATTTACTATGAATTTTTCTTTTTATTTTTATATTGTGAAATTAGGATTTTTTTTATATTTTAAAAAAGAAAATTAGCATAAGACATTGCAGTATCTAATTTTTTAGGATTTAGGGTTTATGCCTCCATTAACTTATTTTTTTTAAAAAATAAAATATTGTTAAAATATTTGTTAGAATAATTTAAATTTATAAATATCGTTAAAAAATTATCATATAATATATAAGTAAAATACTAACAAGGAGGAATGGACTTAAAGTGGCTCAAGGTAAATGCTTATTCTTTAAAGAATAATAATAACAATAATAATAATAATAATAATAATAATAATAATAATAATAATTATTATAATACTAATATTATATATATTACATATGTAATTAGGTAAATATTTCTTGGTGGATTGTGGATTTCCTAATCGACGCCAATTTTTAGCTCCATTTCGAGGTGTAAGATATCATCTACAAGATTTTGCATGTCAGGGTAATGACCCTGAAAATGAGAAAAAATTGTTCAATTTTTGTCATGCGTCTTTAAGGAATGTGATCGAGAGAATATTTGATATTTTTAAATCAAGGTTCACAATTTTTAAGTCAGCACCTCCATTTTTAAGTAGAACTTTGTTGAGATTTCCGTTGAAACACTTTTGTTAATATTTGTAAATTCGTTTAATTCTATCAACGGTCTCAAACACGACAAGTATACCGGCCGTTCAAGTAGTAAAAATATCGTATCCACAGGGATTAGAAGGTAATATAAGCATTTATTGACTATTCGTGACTAAAGAATAATTCCAATTTCATAGTTTGTGCAGCGAATTCAAAGTTGTGACTATTGGAATGAAAGCTGTAAATAAATATTGTTTTGTGAGTGGAAAAGGTAAGGAATGGTATTGTGGTATTGTGAGGTTGTGGGGGTCAGATTTCACCAAACGTAACACTAATGTATCCTTAATCTCTTGTTGAATTCATTGCTTAGTCAACCCAAGAGTTTACTCAAACCTAATCCCTTAGAGAAAGAGCCTAGGTGCGGATATTGAATATCAATCCCTTGAGTACCCAATATCTACACCCGCATTACGGGCTAGGGTTTAAGACTACTAATGGGTCAAGCTCTATCCCTAGATACAATCACCACTAGGCATATGTTTCAGAACTAGTTTCAAAGGTTAATTTCCAATACCCATGGAACCTTAAATCATGCAAAGGGTGATCAATCCAAAGCAAGCATTAAGAATAGAAACAAACACAACAAAGAATAAAACAACATGTATATATATCATTAAAACCGTAAAGATTACAATAGAGTACGTTGGTTACATCTAACCCCATAAAATGGGTGAAACCACTCACAACAATGAGGGCAAATACAAAAATAGAGATGGAAGAGGAAGTGAAGAACCGAAGGAAAGATCCGCACACAGACGATCCCAAGCCCTGGGAATCCCTTCCGCAACTCCTGGAGGCGCCCAATGTGAGAATGGGGGTTTCTCCCCCGAAAATGGCTTCAAATACGAGCCAGGGAGATCAGATTAGGGTTTCGCGCCCGGCGTGTAAGTCTTCGCGCACGGCGCAGACTCTTCTGTGCACTTTCTGCCTCAGTGTAAGCCCGACGCAATTTTCTTTTACGCCCGGCGCGATGTCTTCCAGAGAGTTTCATGCACTCTCTGTCTCGACCATGCCCGGCGCGTGTATTCTCTCGCCCGGCGCCATGGCTTCCAGACTCTGTTCTTTTCAAGCCTGGCGCGAGTCATCTTGCGCCCGGCGCAATTTCTTCTCTGCTCCTTAGCCTCTTGGATTCCCAATCCTAAGAATCTTCAATCCTCACTTCTCTAGCTCAATACCTGCACAAAAATGAGGTGTATTAAGGTATTGTTAGCTAAATTTGGGTTTGTTATATCTGCACACAAAATGAACCAAAAAGAGAACAATTATATTGCAATGGTTCAAAGGATGAGTGAAATTTGTTCAATAAGTCTCATCCAAAAAGAGGTAAAATTGAGACTTAACAAACTTGTGTTAGCATGTGCAACACTACATAACTTTCTACGTAAAGAATGTCATTCTGATGAATTTCCAATTGAAGCGGTGGATGGACCTTCATCTTCAACATTGCCGGTTAATGAAGATCATATTTGAGGCTATTATTCAAACCTAGGAGTAAAAGCGAGAAGACGTTAATGCTTTGAGGACTAGTATAGCTATGGATATGTGGGTGAATGCTATTTAAGAGGATATGATATTATGGAGAATTATTATTATTATTATTATTATTATTATTATTATTATTATTTATCTAGACATTGTTGTTTTTTATTATTTTTGTCTTTGACTCTTTTTAAATTTGAATGTATGAAATTGTTTTTGAAATCTTATCATATGTCAAAAATGCACGAAAATTCTACAAAATCCCACAAAATCCATTAAAATCCTGATTTAAAATTCTTGCAAAATCTATTAAAATCTTGATTTTAAGTATTGTAGAATTCTGCAAAATCTTAAAAGTCATGAAAATACTGCAAAGTCTTTTAAAATCCGCAAGATTTTTTTTAACTAAAAAAGTCTTTTAAAATCCTAATCCAATACACCCCCCTTAATAATTGGTTTGAATATCGAATTTACACATTTGAAATTTAAACTAACTCTAACCAAACCTGAACTTGATGAATCCGACAATTAAATTGGTTTAGATTTTTTTTGTTTGAGTCCAACCTAAACAAAACTAATTAAACTTTGATGTTGATTGATTCGGGTATCGGATTTACACAATTACACATTTAAAATCTAGACCAACCCAAACCAAACCAATTAATATTATTTTTTTTATTTTTGATTAACAATTAATATGTATTTATGTATCATTTTGATTATTTTAAAAAGTTTTTATGTTACAATATATATAAAATCTTTCATTCTGCTTTTCAAATACTTAAAGAAATCAAGAAAAATTATATTGTAAAATATTGATTATCATTTTCACATGTAGTACATTTGAAATATTTAAGTAGATTAAGAAAAGAAATCAAGAAGAAATATATTACAAATCTATCAATTTAGTTAATTTTTGACAATATATCAATTTAGTTAATATTAAAAATTATATTTACTTTGAGAAAAAAAATATTTTTTAATCTAATTTTTCTTAAAAAAATAATTAAATATTCAATGGCCTGAATCAAACCAACTCAATTAATATTGGATTGGTTCGATTTAGATTAAAAAAAAATTATGAAATTCAAACTAATTAAATTTAATTGGTTTGAATTGAATTTTTAACCAAATTCAAACTATTCCAACATGTTTATTTTGTAGGTTTTCATTCTTGTCTAATGAACTTTATGCATATTTTACTCGAGAAAAATGTTATCTTCATTTTATATATAATGAGTGAAATTTTAATACTTGAAAAATGTTTCAAAATTATTTATATTCTTACTTTTTAATATAACATTAATTGTTTTTTTTAATTTACTTCTTTATAAATTATATAATTTTTAATTATAATTAATATATTTATTGAGATAATAACTATTTTAATAAAATTGTATTAAAAAAACACTAAGTTGTTTGATCTTATGACTATCAGTTGTTTAGAGATATGAAATTGAACAAACAAATACCTACATATGTGATTCTGGTTAATATTAAAATAATATTTAATAAATAAAAAATGCAATTTATAAATATAAATTAATTTTTAATTATTAATTTTTGGATTCTACCTTGTGTGTGAACATGATTCTCATAATAAAAACCTTAAAAGTATGGCTGAGACAGAAGAATTATTACTAGTTTCTAGGCTATTTTTTTCAACCCTATTAAAGTGGCAAATTTATAACTGAGTCATTAAAGATGAGAGAGCAAATATATTCATTTAATATTAATGATAAAAATGCAGTGTAATAATGAGTTTGACAGAAAAAATGGTAGATTATTGTGAATAGTCAACACTGCGTTGCGATTCTACGGTAACGCACACCGCAGGCGAGTTGAACCGTTTGTGAGTCTGTGACTCGTTTGAATTAATTTTGTTTCCTCAACTTCGCTGGCTGCATGGAACCTTACACTTACACATTGCACTCTTTCACCATCTCTCATCACTAACACCTCATTCAACAAAACGTTTCTTTGCCAATGCCAATGCTCATTTAACTCTTTTCTCTCTCTTCATTTTTTCTTTTGCTTCTTCTCTCTTTCATTCTCTTCTCTCACTCACTCACCAACCTTCAAGCCATGGAACCAGACTGGAGCACTCGCCAAACGTATCATTTTCCCTCCTTTTGCTTTTTTTCTTTTCTGGGTCGTGGTTGTTTTTCTCATCATCACTTTTTTCTGCCTTGGTTTTTGAAGGTTTGATCGTTACGTGTATGATTATCTTGTCAAAAGAAACATGCAACACACTGCTGAGGTTTTCAGGAAGGAGGTCGATCTTCAGATGGATCCCGATGCTCCTTCAAGTGATGGTATACCCACGTTTTGTTTAATTGGTTCAATTTTTTTAGATGTGTTTTCTACGGTATCTTAAATCATACAATTAAGGAATAGTTTACATTTGAAAGAAAGATATCTTCATTTACTAAATATTATTTTAATATTGATTTTTATTAACTAAATATTATTTTAATACTACATGAATCGACATAATATGATCTTAAATTTGATGATTAAAGACTAATTTATACTTTAAGAGAAATTTTCATGATCAAATATTATTTTAATGCTGATTTTTATTGATCAAATATTATTTTAAGATCGCATAAATTGATGTAATTTGGTGCTTAAAATGTTTAAATTGGTCTCTTGATTTTAAAAAGCTATGAAATGTTGTCATTATTTCGTCCTACATATACACAGATTTAACGTAATTAGTCTCAATTGGACTAAAAGGACTACATTGCATCATTTTATAGCAAATTGACTCTTTTAATAATAGAAGGACCGAGATATTTAAACTTATTTATTTATTGGTTTTTTGGTTGTTTCTTCTGTGTGGTTCATGCTTTGGTTGCTCTTGTGGGTAGATTTCTCTGTGCATGATATTTGCCATTTTTGGTAAAGTTTTTTGTCTTACTTTTATTTTTGTGATGTTTTAGTACAAGAAATTACTCGGGTGTTGTTGAATTGATTGGAAGGCTATCATGGTAAGTTATACTTGTTCAGGGTCTAGCATTCGGAATGAAATCAACCCTACCCATTTCGTGTCCCCCAAATTGAAAAATGACACATTTTTCTTCTTGTTGGTTGTACTCAGTAGTTTGTCATGGAAATTGATTTTTTGTTTTTTTTTTTAATTAGAGACAGGAAAGGAGATAGCAAAGAGAAATTATTACATGGTCCTTAAATTGAACCTAACTGGAACCATTTAGAGAGAAAACCAAACCATTATGATTTAGTTTGACTAACGGTTCCATTTGAACCAAATCATTTTCATAAAGTGGTTTGGTTTGGTTTTTTTTTTTTTTTTTTTTTTAAATCTGAACCAACACTGTCCTAATTTACATAACCACTTTTTTCAATTTACAAAAAGAGTTAATCGACAAAAGTCATCGGTTCAAGTGGTTTGACACTTGTATTCTTTAACCAAATATCGGAGTTCAATTCTCGTCTTAGGCATGTCACCATGTATCACTTTATTATTATAGGAGTCAACCCAAGCTGGTGAGAAGGAGTAATACCTCCTTATCAAACAAAAAAAGAAGAGTTAATATCATGTTATATGGAGATGGTTGGGAGTCTTGGGACCGCATGGTCCTGCACCATATAATAATTTCTTAATAGAAAATGCCGACAGCTGATTTGATTTTCTAGCATTGTAGATCTTATGAGAAAGTCTGTCTTCAAGGAATGAGAAAGTAACACAATTAGTTCAGATGGTAAAAAAAAAAGTTATTGTATAATTTCCTTTAATGTAAATGGTAGGTTTTGTCTTGTGAAAGTGCATTAACAGTTAATTGAAAATTCAAATGTTGAAATTGGATAATATACATGCACATGGAACACAAATCATGTAGTTGTGAAAATCTCAACTCTTAAGTTTTTAATCAAGAGTTATGAATTTACTCTTATCATCTGAGTAAGTGGATCTTAGAGGAGCTAAGTTTATAAACCGTGTGACAGCAATTGTATGTTGCTGCAAACTTTTTTTTAATTGTAGACAAGTCAAATCCTTAAGTGGATACAAGTTTGACAACGTCATCAAATATGTCGATATGCAATTAATATTTTAAGAATTTATGATACGGTTATAAAGGTAAATAATGTATTTAAAATGAATTCATACATATTAAATCATCACAGTCCAAAATTACATTTATTGTTTTCATTCATTGTTTCTCCCTCTTATGAAATTTCCCCTCCCAGCTATCCCCTTTCACCCCTTAGATGAACAGATAAGCTCACTAAGGGTGTTAGGCATTTGTGTATATGCTAAAAAAATCCACGATCATGCCAAAAGTATGAAAGCTATAGAAATTAATCCTTTCATGTTAAAATTTCATATGACAAGGTCATGTTTAATTGTGTGTTCGGATTTCTTTTCCAACACGCCAAACATCCGATGATCTCAATCCACCAAGAGACAAGTTTTTCTGTTATGGTGCATTGGAATGTTGTCAACACATGCACTGCTCGTTTGTAGCTGGTGAAAAGCTCAAATATCAATTGACAAGAACTTTGGGAGCACCACACCACAAAAGTTAGTCATTGTAGTTTGAGAGTCCTGGGTTATAATCCGCACACTAGAATTCCATACTTTCAATGTGGGACTCAAGTGTCATACCTTTCAATTGGATCCTAACACAGTGATTAGAGACAAATGCTATGATTTTTTCATTAAACAGATGAAACTACACTTTATTTTGAATAATGTAGTCTAAATTGTCATATCCATGATGCATTTCTGGGATTTTACAATGAACTTATTAATGGGAGTACCTATTATAGAGGGTATTTTCTATTGTGATGATCTTTTTTTCTTTTCTTTTTAATTTACTGATTAAAATTGTAAATATTCTTTGCAAGAATTTCTTTATGGTAGTTTCTCTTCAGTAATTTTTGTTCTTTCATCAAAATACTATTGAAGCTTATGCATTAATTCTATACTTCAATGTTCTAAATTATGTCAGGAATTATTAATTATTGTGTGGCAGTTTTTGTGACTGATAAATATGGAACTGATTTTTTCAGCAATGGATGTACCAGAAGGATTTTTGCTGGAGTGGTGGTCACTCAACTATGATGTTGGCTTCTTTAGAGAACGGGTGCAAGTGCATGTAGGTTACACTTCTCCCTCTAATTGAGGTCTAATTCAAGTTGGTTTACTGATGCAATACTGTGTTCAAATCTCACTCTTCTTGGATATAATTGCAGGACACACATGGCCAAGAAGCCACACAAGGATATAATGCTTCTCAAGAAGCAGGGAATTCCATGAATGAAGAAATGAATCAGCTGCCTGATGAATTTACTCCTGGTATGTTTCTTGGTGTGCCTCATTAGCTACATTAAAGGATTTTAAATTGAAGGACCTACAAAACATTGAATTTGTCTTGTTGCACATATGTATTTTCATAAATTTTATATACATGTGCATTGCCTGATGAACTTTGTTTTCATATTTGTCCTATAAAGTTTGATGGGATAAGGATTGTACCATGTTGCCAACCCTGCCTAGTTGTATATGATTTATCGATAGCAAGTTAAACGAGACTTGATATTTTATTTGCTGATAGCAGACAATTTTCATATGATTGCCCCAATTTATCCATTAGAAGCCTTGATGATATCCCTAAATTCTTGATATTTGATATGAATAGAAGACGAGTAAAAATAGTAAACCACTGATAACTTGGGTGTTTCATAATAAAGTTATGGGTGACATATTCAAGAGTCAGTGCATGGTATTTCCTTTTTCCCCTATTGACTTATTACTTTTATTTATTATTTTCTGTTGCAGTTGAAGCATTCAGCATAGGGAACAACTCAATAGAATCACATGTAATGAACATTACTTCAGCTAATATATTTTAGTTTGCTTCCGAGAAGATTTAACATTATATTGTTGATTTTTGAATAATTATGTTATTTTTTTGGGGGCAGGTAACTGATGAATTACCTTTACTTTTTTTACCATCTTCACATCGAGAAGTGAGTGGTGAATTGTCACACCTTCTCTCGCCATCATTGCATCAACAAAAAAGTGGTGAATTGCCACAACTTTCATTGCCCTCTTCACATCAAGAGGAATTGCCAACATCTGCAGTGGGAACAGTGGATGTGACCAAACCAAATGATCCAGAAGCAGAAGCTTTTGAGAAGGACACATCAAAAGCTGAATATACTGCATTCACTGAGGTATTGACAATGGAAGTGGTTAAGTTCAAATTTACTCATGATTTCATATGGTTATACTTCATTGTCTCATTCCATAAAGAGAATCTGCTAGAATTTTGTGCGACAGAGCTGCCAATGTTTCAATGTATTTTTACAAATAAAACATATTCTATACAATATTTTTGTTATCGATAGCATAACTGATTGTTTTAATCAAATATTTTGCAGGAAACAGATCCAGTGATTGAGAACTTATTAAATTCATTCTGGTTGTTTGAACAAGAAATGCCAAATCTATTTGACATATCAACTGTAGGAGAGGTAATACATCATAAAATCATCCAAACCTGATTAAATGCATTGTATAACTTAACCAGTCATGTCTATTTTATATTGTAAATTGAACTCAGTCTGTTGTAGTAAACCATCTATATCATACACAAGTAACACAACAGGGATGATTTAGTGTATGTTTGGTTCAATTTAATTCGCAGATATTGTTGTTTCCTCCCCTAGTTTCTTGAAAGAGTTTTTGAAATTTTATTTTATTATTCTCCAAAGAAAAATGTTCCCTAACTCATAAATGTATTACTTTTATGGTATATATACTGTAAGTTGTTGAAGAAACTTCATTACTTTCTTGTATGGCACACATTATTTGGAAAATAACAATTTTTTTTCTTCAAATAAAATATCTGTTGTTGGAATTTGTGATTGTGTCCATGGAGAGGTCTAATCTACTCATTCTTTGAATTTTTTCCTTCCATTATTTTTTGGTTCTAGTTTTGTTACCCAATGATTTTGTAACCATTAGAAATATATGTTACTAGTCATTGTTTGTCAAGCTTAAGTGTCCTTTGAAACTCAACATAAAACCTATAATATTGCATATGCATGTGTCTCTATATGTATATATAAACATTGGCTTGTTCATCAATCATTCCCTTGTCTAATTGTCTAAATAAAATAAAAGGCAGGAAAAAAAGTAGAATTAATATTCCCTTTAATATTAAGCATATATTATCTTGTGCTTCTGGTGCTACAGAGCAGCAGAAATATGGAGGAGAATTTGCTGCCAAGAGATGAAGGAAACACTGGGATGAATGAATTTGCTGGTTCACCTGTACCGAAGGATGATGATACCAAAAGTGAAACAAGTGATTGTTCCAGCCATTTCCGAATCATTACTACTGACACAGATGCTTCAATGGGTAATTCTTTTTTCCTAGGATTAACTAACTTGAGTGCATCAGTTGGCATTATCTTATTACTGCAGTTTGTACATTCAGTTTTAACTGTATTCCTTATCAAGTGAAATAAGCCACTTTTCATAGTTACTACTAGATTTCTTGGTGAAACAATTTAGTATGGGGCATTATTAATAGGGCTAATTAAATTGACCTCCCTTGAGCTTAGCACTATTACACTTACAAACCTCTTGGTTGAAAAATTGGACCCGACTCCCTTTTATGTTATATATTATTTTAATGTTGGCACCCATTTTTGGAAAGTTACACTTACCTCCCTCATTTATTATTTTTTTGCATAGACCACATTTATAGTAACCTTAAAAAAAAATATAAAAAAATAAAAATAAAAATAAAAAGCTAGGGAGGTAGGTGTATATTAGGATCTGGTTGCAAGTTATGGGACATGAGTCCCCACATTGGAATTATAAAATTATAATGTGGGGTTTATAAGGCCTTGGACTCTCCAACTACAACAACTAGCTTTTGTGGTGTAGTTCTTCCAACATTCTTATCAATTGGTATCAGAATCCTCCATCATGTCTCTCAATTGCAAACGAGTGGCATTGGTGATGACACCAACATTGTAGTGTTTACTTGGAACTAGTCAAAGGGCTAGTGCACAGCTAGCCCACGTGTGCGCTATGGCTGCGTAGTGTAGTGGGATGATAGGTTTCAATTGCAAGGCATGAGACTCTCAAGTCTCACATAGGTAGTATGAAATTCTAATGTGGGTTAATAAGGCCTTGGGCTCTCCAACTACAACAACTAGCTTTTGTGGTGTGGTTCCCCCAAGGTTCTTATCAATGTAATTTTCCAATCAAAAAGGTTGTACGTCTAATTAACACTAATCTCAAGGGAAGTCAATGTTATTATCCCTAATTAATGCCGAATTGTCCATGAAAATAGAAATTCACATGTTCGTATTGAATTAACACATTGTGACAAGATAATCTATTTACCAAATATATTATGTAAGTTTGAGTATAGGTTAAGGATGATAGAATGAGTTTTAAAATTATAAAATAACAAAGCATGCAATCAAATTACATGATTGATTATTAGTACTATTGTTAATAACTTGACTCCTTTATTATGTCAATGATTGCAACTATTCACACATACATACATATATGCACACATCTCTCTCCCTCTCTCTAGTTTGTGTGTGAGTGAACTTCGTATGTTGTACCTTATTCCTATTTCATTCTAATTATGGAAAATTTGGCATGCAGCCCATCAGTTGGAATCGAAAGAAGAAACATAAATCTGTATCCTCAAGCATGGAAAGTGATTTATTGTCTGCAATGATGAATTCCCTTGTGTAAGAGGATTTGTTATTATGGTTTAATCAATGTGCAATACTGAAATGCTACTAAATAAGTTTTATTTGAATTCTATCTTTCTAGTTCAGTTTAACATTATACATATAGGCTAGTGACCTATAATATCAACTTTATTGTTTCTGTTTTTCTTTTGTCCTTTTTGGGGGGAAATGGTGATGTGGTAATGTTGATGGATTTGAGAAAAGGGAAATACATACATGAAACACTAAAAAAATACTTAATCAATCCACTTAGACCAAGGTCCTTTTTGTTATGGTTTCTCCAAAATTATTCTAATGGATTATGAAAACACTATTGTAGTGTTATCAAACCTGGCTCGGACCGGCCGGTTGAACCGGTCCGATTGGGAAACAATTGTATGAGCAGGTCGACTTAATGATTAGATTGGATATGCATTGACCTAGTGATGACATCATCAACCCGCCTAGAAATTGGATCAAACTAGTAAATCCGGTATTGGTCGAACCAATGATAAGTATAATGCGCAGCCCCAGTTGCACTTGTTTATGTGTGCTGCACCTTTTGCCAGGCTTGAGGTAGGCGCATCACCCAAAGAGGCGCCGCTGCATATGTTTTGTACTAACTCTCTTTGTAAAAGATCATTGAAGTACAAAATAAAATGAATAACTACGATAAGGCCTTGAACCCACTTCCCGCAAACTTACCATTGGGCCATTTTCACTATCAATATAATGTGTGACAAAGAAATATATATATATATAATGTATGCCGATTCATGTAGTTCAACTAGTGACTCACATTCAACCAGGAACCCACCAACCTCGATCGAGTTGATGACTAGTCCGGTTCTGATAACACTATATTGGCATTCTTCTCATATGAACAAACTACCTTGGCCAATTCTTCACCATTTTCTCCTTAACAAGTGTTTCCCCAACCTTCTAGATATATTTGTTCCTCGATCTTATTTTTTCACCTCAACATTTTTAATTCCATTGTACATCTTTCTTCTATTGACACTTCAACAACCAACACTCATGATTGTAGAACATCGATGGCCATATAGTTTCCTTGTAGAACTTTCCTTTGAGTTCAATAAGAGCTTTGAGATCCAAATTTATGATTGTATCTCCATTTCACGATTCCCATAATCTCTTACTCTGAAAGAACTCTCCTTTGGAGAGTTATGATACTTATAAGACTCTTGAAGGCTATGAACAAGGGAATTCTTCCAACAAACATAATAACGACAAAGATGATCATAGGGTGAATAAAACATTTGAAGTGTCATAGACAAAGTCAATCTCCTTAGTGGAAAAGTGAAATGTGGAAACTTAGGATCAAGTCCTTGATGTGTTTGACTACTGGGAATATTTTTGGCATTGGGATAGCCATTCCGCCCATTTCATCGAGATAGAGAAGACGTAGTCTATCGTAATTACCATTTTCTAAGAAAAAGGCGCAGCGTGAATAAATCCGTGAGATTATTTTTGAAATAGTCACGTTGAAAAAATAGATGTACTGGTCATATTGGCTAGTGCCTTATTAAGATTACATCAAAGGGGCCCCTTCTAACTCAATGGTAGAATAACACCATGGTAAGGAATAATTCATTGATTTAAATCCGATATGCAAAGTCATAACCCCATGGTAAGGCCTAAATTATTGGTTCAACTCCAATATGCAAAGTCATATGGAAACAAAACATAAGACTTGAAGGTGCCTTGGTAAGGGAACAAGTTATCAACGCTAAGGACTATACTAATAGCTATGCTTGGAGCTAAACTAAGTATATGAGCCACCATTTGGGTCCATGCAAAGTCATATGTAAATAATGAGGAAGGCTCATAGATACCTCGATAAGGAACAATGCCCTCGGTGCTAACAACTAGACTAAAAACCATGTTTGGAGGTAATCTATGTAAATAAGCCTGTGGTTGGTACTAGCAAAGTCATATGGAAACAAAGAGAAAAGACTCAAAAGGTTTCATGACAAGGGAAGAAGTCCTCAAAGCTAACAAATGGACTAATAGCCATGTTTTACGTAAATTAAATAAAAAAGCCTTAAAATTAAGTTTCCTTGAAATACATTACAAAATGAATTTAATTGGAAGTGTTAGGTAATGTTTAAGTTGAACATGAGTAATGATATAATGCCCTTATTTAGTTTTCAAGAGTGGCAATAGACTTAGTAGCTAGTTTATATTGTTCATAGTTACGAGTAACATGGTACAAGTATAGATACACAATTTATATAGGTACGTAGTTCAATTCATTCTTTTACATTATTATCACTTGATTCTTTTACATTATTATCACAAGACTTCCTTTAAAAAGAACCTGGCACACTTTTTGTGTGTGATGGGGAATCTAGTACACGAAATGTATGGTTGAGAGGACCCAATATGGTAAGAATCATGCTAGAAAAACTTTGCTAGTGATCCTTTGATAAACTTGAGGATTTGGTTACAATGTTCCAATGACCATCACGTGGAGCATATACAAACTAATTAATGACAAAGCAAAAGATATGTTTGTTTAGTTTAGGTATAGAATCTCCCTTGTCGAAATAGAGGTTTGGAATATGGATTCATACATTATCTCTAACAATTCAGTTGTCATGACTTAATAGCAAGAAAATACTCGAGGAGAAGCAAATCCTTCATCCAACTCTAAGAATAAGGTAATAGGTGTTTCCTAAATTAAAAATTATCATTATTCATCGATTCCTATGATGATAACTTCATCTATACACACTAGCTGATAATTAATCCTCCCTCAACTTACTCTAGATTAAGATATCTTCTGAGCATACAAGTAGAACTCTCCTAATAAAAGTCAAAAAACATAAATGATGTTCTGATTTACTTTGACTTGGGCTTACCTCTATTCAAAGTAGACGGCCTTTCCGATGAACGGTTACTATTCAAGTGAAGGTGGGGTGGATACCTGCTAGAACTTTGATGCCTAAATTAAGAAAAATCCTAGAGAGCAACAATATTGAGAACAAGTGTGTACCTATGAGAAAGGAGACAGTTCAGATATTTATATGGAAGGGTAGTTGACCTTGAGTTGGAGGATAGAATCTAACTCCAGTGAGATGTATTGACTTTCAAAGAATGAGAGAAAAACAAACTGTATTATTGATGAAAAATAAAAATAAAGCACAATCAGTGACAGTCCAGCTACATATAGCAACTCAGGATAGAAGAAAAGACTAGAATATTCTGTAACTAACTAAAGAGTTAGTTACAGAGTACAGCTGTCATGAAAGTGACCGGTCCAACAAACTGTCAGATATTTCAGCATGAAATATTCACTATGTGCAAGTGTATTAACTTGATATTATAAATTGAGATAATATTATATTTCCGGAGCAAATCTTGTGTCTCTCCGTTGACTTTATAAGATGTAACGCATTATTATTATATAGCAGACATGTAACTAGAGTCTATGGATGTATGTATTTCCCTTTCCTCAAATCAATCAACATTTGCACATCATCATTTCCCCGAAAAAGGACAAAAGAAAAACAGAAACACTAAAGTAGATAGTATAGGTCACTAGCCTAAATGTACAATATTAAACTGAATTAGAATGATATTATACAGATAAAACTTATTTATAGCATTGCAGTATTGCACATTGATTAAATCATAATAACAAATCCCTCTTGCTCAAGGGAATTCATTATTGCATACAATAAATCACATTCCGTGCTTGAAGATACCAATTTATGTTTCTTTGTTGGGTTCCAACTGAAGGGCTGCAAGACAAATTTTCATAATTACAATGAAATAGGAATAAGGTACAACAGACAAAGTTCACACACTCAATCATACATATATTTGAGAGATATTTCTATATAGTTGAAATCGTTGACATATAAAAGGTGGAGTTATCGACAACAAATAATAATCAATTGTGCAATTTGATTGCATGCTTTGTTACCTTAAAAACACATTGTATCATGTAATATTTTAGAATGGAATGTGGCCAACCCTCGGATATGTGCTGCTTTTCTTTGGATCAATGATCAGGGTGCTTTAGGGGGTCCCTATCTTAATGCCTGAAGTGACATCCTGCAAGGGGTTATGACAAAAAAGGGGCATTGATACTTTAAAGGGGATGCCTCCTATTAAAGGGACCAGGTGGTCCTCATGATGCACACTTCCTGGGAAACTATATCAGAGGGAATCTTTGGGTTTGAGCAGGGGTCTCGGCCACACCTCTAGGCACCTTTGAGTATCTGTGTCATGGTGCCAGACACAAATGTGGTCTGAGGTGTGTACCCTGGATACATGGCAGTCTTTGGGGATCATGCCTCTGGAATTAACATGTATTTTTTATAGTTGTTTTATTGATGGTCTTCTATCCTGGACATTCACCAGTATGTTTCCTAAGGCTCAACAAAGTATGCACCACATAATGTGCACAATATAAGTAGCATGTGGTTGAAATACTAGGTTTTGATACCAATTGGTATATAAAAAGTAAACTACCTTCAATTATAATGCAAAAAGGCCTCTGAAGGAAATGTTTATAGATAGGGCTCTATAAAATTTGTCTACCATTGGTTCTGTCCATGATTTCTTTTAAGAGGATTTCCTTTTTAGTTATGTATATATCTTTACTACCTTTTTCTGGTTTTAAATTAGTTCTTTATGTTTTTTTAAGGAGGATATATTATCCTCTTTTGTACCATTAATTCCTTGTTTGATTTTGAATAATATATATGTAGAGAGTATTTAAAACCATCAAAACCAAGATCCCCTCCTTTTTTGGGAAACAACCCATTTATTTTCATATTTATTGCTTTGAAGATGTAAAAGCACCGCATCAAGCAGAGTAAGAAACTGAGATGAATGTGGCTTACTTTTTGTTAATGCATTTCAATGCTGTTGAAGCAACATATATGGTATTGCTTCCTATTTTTTTGCACTTTCCTGGATCTCTTATTGATTGCATTTCTCCTGTTATGTTTCTGCAGCAAGGAGCAATTGTCAGCAACAGAGGTGTCCAAGCTAATTTGTGGTGTACAACCAGCAGAAAGAAAAGCTTCCAAGCTAATTTATTCAGCTAGAAAAGAAATTTTCAAGTGCCCAATTTTATTATGAAGTTTGTATACCAATGCCAGCAAAACCCAAGTAGGCTCCTGATCTCTCAGCAGGAGAATGAAACAAGAATAGATTATCCCTGGTATTAAGAGGTTGGCTTGTTATCCTGAACAAATATTGGAAGTTTTTTCTTCTTTTTTCTTTCTAATATAATGAGTTTGAAAGGCCAATTATTTGGTAAAATTTTTACCTTGAGGAATTCCTTTGTTTGTAATTTTTTTATCTATGCTATTAATAAAGACAATTCTATTATTTTGTGTACAGATTTTGATTAGACCGTTTTTTCTTTCCTACTATAACTGACCACTTCTCTTATTTTAACTTCCCTTTTCTTTCTCATTTGTTATTTTTATTTAAATAAAATACAGAGCCACGAAGTATTTCTTTTCACTAGTATTATATAAAGACCGAAGTGAGAGCTTCAGAATTAACACTTCAACTTCTTAGTTAGCTTAATCTTCAATAATAATTTGTCAACTCATGCTTTTGTTTGATTTGACATTTAGTGAATCAAATGCATCCTTGGCACCTAACTCAGCCCATTTCTTTTGCCTTCTCTGCAGCATTTTGGAGATCCTTCGGTTACCAAAAGCCTTTTTATTTTCCTTCAGTTACATGCTAAAATTAAGGAACAAAGGAGGCGTTAGATGTTGACTCTCTTAGATTCCTACTTTGTAAATCATCTCTTTGCAGCAGGCAAGCAGCTGTTTAGAGCTAACGCTAATTTGTCTCCTATGACTTCAATAATGTGTCTCACACTTATACAAGGTTCTCTTAACTTTTACTTTCAGCTTTACTATAACTAATTTATCTCATGATAATGCTTACTTTGCTAGTTTACTGATGGAATCATCTACTCTCTTCTGTTATTCTATGTTTAAAATTCATTGTGGTTACATTTTTAATTTTTGACATCTTTTATTCTGATTGATACTACTTACTTTTTCACATCTTTCGGTAAAGGGTAAATCTTTTTCATTACTGATTGAAAGGATAAGATACATATTCAAGAAAAAAACCAATTCTAAAATTCTAACATGCATGAACAGAATACTTAAGTCCCTACTAAGCTTATATTACTGGCTAAAATAGAATTTTGGTCTTTTATTATAATCTTTTGTTTCAGTTTGGTCCTTAAAATTTAAAAGGTTTTACTTTGGTCCCTTAAAGTGTCTCCATTAGACTAAGTTGGTCCTTTCTTTAGTTTATAATACTTATTTAATTAACTTGGTGACATGAGGAAAACTGAGGGATGTCACATCAGTCAAAATTAACACCACTAGTACAAAATATTAACAAAACTCGGATAGGCTAATTTTGCTAACAGAGATAATTTTCGGGAGTAAAGTACAACTTTTTAAACTTAGGGAACTAAACTGAAACTAAAAATTAAAATGGGGAACCAAAATTCTATTTTAGCCTATATCACCATAAATAAATAAAAATAGAAGCAAAAGAGATTTTGTTGAAGGGTTTGACTTGAATTGCAGGTTAGCATTATGATAACTTCATTAGTTTAATATTTGTAATTTAATATCAGAATGTGTGATGTAACAGGTTTTTGTTGTTCCAATGGTTGAATTTTTGTGTGAGGAAAAGGAAGAGCAATCACAATATTACTTCTTCTATGAATTATTGTCCTATTAATGGCCACGAGTACAATCTTTATCAGTTTCAGTCTGAACAGTTTTCAGTTAGTAGTTATTAAATGTTAGTTTAGATTTGGTTTTATCAGATTTGTTAGTTAGCTAAGATCCTGTCTGATTCCCTGTCTGATGTTTGATATATATAGATCATTTTACAGAGAAAATCAATTAATGAATGAGATCAATCTTTCTTTCTCCTTGATCATTTTATCTCTCCCTTAATTCTTGAGACAGAAAAATTTGTGTTCCAAATAAAAATGAAATCATGTGTAAATTTCAACTTAATCACTTCGATTGACACTACCTTGCTAAATGCAGTATATTCAGCTTTTGATGTATTCTGCCCAAAAGCCTCTGCTTCCGGCCCATTTGTGTTGGCCACATCAACAGTTCTCACTGTAGATGGCAGCAATTCCTCTTGATGTGAAGAGGGCAATAAAAGTTGTGGCAATTCACCACTTATCTCTTGATGTGATGATGGCAAGAGAAGCTGTAACAATTCACCATTTCTAGATGTGAAGATGGTAAGAGAAGTACTGGCAATTCATCATATACCTGCCCAAAAACAAAAAAAAATGTGTTGCATGTACAGCTTGTCATACAGAAGGAATCGAAATCTGGTGCTTGGGTGGATAAAAAGAAACAAAAAAATTGGCTTCAAAGAAAGCTTCATGTAGAGTTTGAGAAAGGAAATACCACCATATGGTAAAAGGTTTTTCAGGTAATATCTGCAGTTTTTGTTGGACTTCAACTTTGAATTTAACATGCCTGTTCGCTTTTGATTTTTCAGAATGCTACAAGTGTTGCTGGTTTTACTCACAACTTATAACTCAGAGGCTTCTCTTCTTACCTATGTTGTAATCCATTTATCATATTTATTGTTTTCACTAGCCTAAGGTTTTATTAACTGAATATCCTGCACATATCTAGTTACTTATGATGATAGCTATTTATATAACGTTTGTTTCCTTTAAAACTTATTTTATAAGAAGTAAAATTTGCACTTTGGCAATCTTATAATAATCACATCTTTTTTTAGCTTTATGTAGCTGCTACAGGAACTCAAGAAAAGCCTTAAAGTTGATTAAAATTCACCTATTTTTAACGCTGGTTTGATTTCATCACTTTGTTCACGACCATTTGCCATATTACTTTCCATTTATTAGGAGATACCAGACCCCACAATGGCAAGGTCCTCATGCACTAGGCCGTCCCCCTTTTTTTGGGATACCTGTTTGGCTGTTTCTATCACTCACGGGATCTGTACGCCTAAATTCATAAAATAATTTTTATTTATATGGCTATACTTTCTTTTATGTTAATATTGTAGGGGAGTTTTCTCTATGCAAAATTAACCATTATCAATATGACATTTTTCTGAATTTCCTTTTGGCTTTAGCCTTAGGTGTGGATTGAAACTATATTTTCTCTAGCTAATTTTCTAAATTTGTCTTGCTTTTTAAAATTTCTTAACAACTGTTGTGTTGAACAATAAGCATTGGTAGGTGGCTAGGTATTTACCGGCAATGAAGCAAGTATTGCAACTATTTGCTCCAATATTCAACAACTAAGCTTACCAGCTAGCCACAGGTGTTGTTGATTGGAAAAGTTTGCAAGATGATTTTCTCTCCTCAAAAGGGATCATTCTATTTTTCAGAAGTAGTTTCTACTTGACAGACTAATATAAGGTAATCAATTGTGGAATGACTATTTATCCGCAATATGACTATATGTGCATGTTTTAAGTTATATGATGTTGTAAAGAACTCGTTATGAGATGCTTTTGATGATATCACATGACTTATTAAATACTATTGTATAATCTTCTGCAGTTGGTGGCAATGTTGGGTCATGTATAGGAGCATGCTCTCGAGCCTACACAGTTTGAATTGAGTGCTAGTAGAACTTCAATGTGATTATCTCACATTACAAGTGATTCTTGGCTTACTGTTTTGGTTAATCTAGGAAGGGGGTTTCCAAAGTTTTTGAGGGTATGTGATCCCTCGGGTTTTCAAGAGTGTGAAGCTAGGTGATTGGAGTGATTCAATGAGACATCTATGGGTGGAATTTTAAGGAGGATTTTCTAGAGTGTAAAATGTTTATTGTTGTATATTCTGACTAGATAGTGAAAAAAATCTCAAGTATACCTTGGGGACTGGATGTAGGTCGTTTGTGACCGAACCAGTATAAATCTTTGGTGCAAGGTTTCTCAATTTGGGCTTTTCTATTCGTCTATCTGTAATTGGATCCTCAACAATTTAATGGAAGTGTTTTTCTTAAAAGATGTTCACAAAGTCAATTCATTCGTGTTGAGTTTACCATTTGGGTAATAGTTGTCACTTTTCTCTCTACTTCAGTGAAGCCTTGTTTCCATTTGTATGAAACGCAAATATTCAAAGAGGATTTTGATCTAACCCTAGTTCTCACGATACAATTAATAAAGGGTTTAAGTGTTTTTGGTTCTTCTTCATAATAACCGAATTATAAGGATTAAAATTAACTTAAAAAGGAAATGGGTTTTTAATAACTTGCAGTAAAAGTAAAAACGGAGACATATCAGCGAAATAATTTCAGAATTAGGTGAAATAGTGCTATAATTGTTTGTCAATAAATAGAACTGTTTTTTTTTATTAGTTTTCTGATTTTATTTTATTTGATTTCGTAATTAATTTAGTTAATCATCTTTGTCAAATTGGAAAAATAAAATAATAAAGTACCATAACCAATTGATATGATCATAAAAATTGGCAACTTAAATTAATATTGCACATAAAGAAAATAGAGCAATGAATATCATTTCAAGTGCACGACAAAAAAAAATTAAATTAGATAAACCAATCAATTAAAAAATACATTATTTTTATATAATTTTCAGAAATAAAAATAAATAAAACTATTTTCATATAACATCATATTTTTAAAAATTAAAAGAATTGAATTAGAAATGTACAATAACATCATATACAGTAGATTTCTTTGATGTATAGTACAGTACATGAAGGAAATGTATTATATAAAGAATTATCAAGTCCAATAAATAAAATTATATTTGCTTAATGATAAAAAAAATGAATTTCAAGTAATATTTTAAAATTAAATTAAATCTCTACAACCCTCAAGTAAACAGTCTCCTCTTCCCCCAAAAAAAAATCCACAACCATTAACTCATTATATATTTCTCCTTAAAAAAATATATTTAAGCCATTAAATTTATAAAAAAAATAAATCAAATTGTGATACGTGTATGATATATATTTTGACTTAAATATACATGTGTCACAATTTAATCTATTATTACAAATCTAATAATTTAAATGTATTAAGTTACCACAACTTTCTCGCCTTAAAGTCAGAGGATTCATTTCTGTTCTGGTAATAATTGTATTTTTTGGGAAATGGATTATCTAACTTTAAGGTGACAAAGTTATGGTAACTTAATACATTTAAATCGTTAGATTTATAATAATAATATATCATATTGTAACACATGTACATTTAAGTCAAAATATATATTGTACATATGTCACAATTTAATTTTTTTTTTTAAATTTAACGACTTAAATACATTAAATTATCTTAACTTTTTCATAAATGAGATTGTAATACATCAAAATATATATTGTACATGTGTCATAATTTAATTTATTTTTATAAATTTAACGGTTTAAATATATTAATTTACCTTAATTTTACCACTTCAAAGTTAAAGAATATGATGGTAAACTCTTGAAACATTTGAATTTTACCTATTCTACTTTCATCATTCCCCTCATAGCTAAAATTAAATCAAACTTTTGTTATTTCGGCTATTGCTAAACACCAGAAACATCACTACTTGCTTCCATACTGTACCGGAGAGACCGTATCGGTCACGTGGGCCAACACGTGCCATTTCGTCAGACACCCATGCATAGCCACGTACAAGCATCACCATCAACGTCGGCTCGGCATGAGGCCGAGAACCGACATCAGTCTGGTTAATGCAAATATGGACCATCATCATTCATCGAGTCGGCTCGGTCAGGTACCGTTCCGACATAGAACATGCCGGAAGTATACAGGCTGCCGTATACGGACTAGACGGTTCGGTCATTTGCCGTTCCGACTAGTATTGATTAGCCAGCTCGGCCTCTTGCCGAAGGGTTAAGCAAGTCATAACAGTAATCACAATCAAGAAAGGTAAGTACATGATTAAAGCCTAACGACTAATTAATACCGTATTACCTAATTTGGTAAATATCTGAGAGGGCCCATCACGCTCAGGCCCACGTCAGATGCTATAAATAGGTCACACGTAACAAGGTATGTCACTGTTCATTTTTACCCTAGATATTCGTGCATATACTGACTTGAGCGTCGGAGTACCCTTTGCAGGTACCTCCCCCATCCCTTGGAGATATCGTTGGAGCTCTTATTCGGTCCCCTTTCACCCAGAAGAAAAGGAGTGTGCCCTTAGACAGGTACATTTTGGCGCCCACCGTGGGGCCGAACCGAGAGCTATTCCGAGATTATTATTGAAAGAATGGTGAAGACGAGAAAGAATAACGTTGAAGAACACCAGTCCGAGGACGAGCATCAGTCAGGAGCCGAGACGACGGAAGAGACAAACTTGAACAGTATGATGCGACAGATGAAGGAGGAGATGGCCGCTATGAAGCAACAGCGGGAGAGAGATGCGACCGAAATGGCTGCGCTACGGGCGGAAAATGCCGCCCTCAAGAACCAATACCACGATCCTACATGGAAGCCCTCCGAGACAACCCACACTCAAGGGTCGTTCCATTCGCATGGCCAGCACACCTCGGTCCCTTATACTTCTGTTGCCCCTGCCGCCCACGCCTCGGCCAGCCGACCAATACAGCCCATGCCGGCAGGATCACACCGACATCCCTTTACACCCAATATCATGCAGTCCGCCCTCCTTGACAATTGGAAGTCCTTGTCTCTCGACAAGTACGACGGAACCACCGATCCAGACGAACATGTTGACGTGTTCTTGACTCAGGTCACATTAAGCACCACCGATGACGCCGCCCTGTGTCGAATTTTCCCGACGTCGCTAAAAGGACGAGCGTTGAGCTGGTTCACTCGGCTCCCGGCCAATTCGATCGACTCATTCGGCACCTTAGCCTCTCAGTTTACCATCCAGTTCGCTACAAGCCGACCACACCAGTTGACTTCTCTATCACTAGTTAGCATCCGCCAGGAGAAAAAGGAGTCTCTCCGGGCGTTCATGAGCCGATTCAACAAAGCGGCATTAGAAATCAGGGACCTCAACCCAGCCGTCGCTTTACACCATCTAACCACCGCGTTGAAGCCAGGTCCCTTCGCCAACAGTATTTGTAAAAAGCCACCGGCAAACATGGATGACCTTCGGCGCAGGGCCGACAAGTATATGCAGATGGAAGAACTAGCCGAGTTTCGCAACCAGGCCAGAGCAGAAGTGGTGAGCAAGACAGAAAAGCCAATAGAAAACAATTTTCGCGGTCGTCCAAAAGAACTCGTACCCCGCGAGCGGCCACCCCGTGGTCCGAAGTATACACAGTACACACCACTGAACACGAGCCAGTCAGCAGTACTAGAACAAGCATTGGCTTCAGAAGTGCTGACTATCCCGAAGAGAGCATCGACCCCTCCCCGAGCCGACACAACCAAATCCTGCAGATTTCACCACAATCGTGGGCATTCAACTGACGAATGTTCAGCCTTGAAAGACAAAATTGAAGATTTGATCAAGCAAGGACAGTTGCAAGGTTTTGTGAACCGTCCCGACCGGCCCCGACACGGCGAACAATCACAGAGACGTGACTATTCCGAACACCGCAGAGCAGAAACGCGCTCGTATAGAGAGCACAGTCGGTCACGGGATAGGCATGAAGAACAACAAGCAACACAGCCACGGCGAGTTATTAACACCATTGCTGGCGGATTTGCTGGCGGGGGCTCATCTTCGTCGGCACAACGAAGACACCTGCGAGCTGTCCGACACGTGCATGCCGTGGAAACAAACCGTTGCCGTTTGCCAACCATTACCTTCACCGAGGCCGACTTCAAGGGAATCGACCCAGATCAGGACGATCCGATGGTGATCAGCGTTGAAATTCACAATTGCATCGTCCGTAAGACATTGGTTGATCAAGGAAGTTCAGCGGACATACTATATTGGAATACGTTCAAGCAGTTGGGAATTCCAGAGTCCGAACTGGTCCCTTACGATGAACCTTTGGTGGGATTCTCTGGTGAACGAGTCAAAACAAAAGGATATATCAAGTTATCAACACGATTTGGGTTCGAAGGGGCGGAATACCGAGACATCTCGGTTAAATACGTGGTCGTTCATGCGAGCACCTCCTATAACATTCTGCTCGGTCGGCCATCCTTGAATCGGCTCGGAGCAATCGTGTCTACTCCTCATTTAGCTATGAAGTTTCCGGCACAGTCAGGACGGGTTATCACGGTGCACGCCGATCAAAAAACTGCACGCGAATGCTACTTTGCCAGCTTGCGGCTACCGAAAGTGCAAGACGAAACGATCATAGAGCCACAGAAAGTCCACTCGGTAACCCAACAGTCCTCCAAAGACCTCGACCCCCGAATCGGGCACGACGAAAGGGTCGAGCCTATTGAAGAGAGGCAACCACTCCAAGTTGGAACCCTTGATACCCAACTGACTTATTTGGGAACTGTTCTGACGGAACAAGAGAAAGCAGCCATCGGACAGATAATACTTGATAACCGAGATCTATTTGCATGGCACCCCTCCGATATGCCGGGTATCGATCCAGAGTTTTTGTGCCATAAGCTCTCAATTAGTAGGGAGGCAAGGCCGATCGCCCAGCGGCGTCGGAAGACCGGAGAAGAGAAGAAGGCGGCAATCGATGCTGAGGTAGCCAAATTATTAGAAGCACAGTTTATACGGGAGATCCACTACACGACGTGGCTGGCTAATGTGGTCATGGTCCGAAAGCCGAACGGGAAATGGCGTATGTGTACCGATTACACGAACTTGAATAAAGCTTGCCCGAAAGACGCCTACCCGTTGCCCAATATTGATCGTCTCGTAGATGGGGCGTCTGGCCACCGGTTCCTATCCTTCTTAGACGCGTATTCGGGGTATAACCAAATTCGCATGCACCCTCACGATGAAGACAAAACAGCATTCATCACCGAAACAGCCAACTTTTGCTACCGTGTAATGCCGTTCGGTCTGAAGAACGCCGGTGCCACATACCAGCGCCTGATGAATAAAATTTTCCATAGTCAGATTGGTCAGTGCCTCGAAGTTTATGTTGATGACATGGTCGTCAAATCTGATGAAGTTTCTGCCCATGTACGCCACCTGGCCGAGGTATTCCAAGCACTCAGACAACACCAAATGAGGCTGAACCCCGAAAAATGTGTGTTCGGCGTATCGGGTGGAAAATTCTTGGGATTCATGTTGTCCAGCCGGGGCATCGAGGCAAACCCGGACAAGTGCCAAGCCATACTGGAGATGAAGAGTCCCACCACTCTCAAAGATGTACAAAAGTTGGCAGGGCGGCTGACTTCGCTTTCACGGTTTCTTCCCCGGCTTGCCGAGATATCTCAACCTATCCTCGCCCTGCTGAAGAAAGCAAAGCAGTTTACATGGACTCATGAATGTGAAGAAGCGTTCCAACAGTTTAAGCATCGTCTTAGTTCACCTCCCATACTGTCCAAACCTACTGCCGGCTCCGACATGGTCATTTACCTTGCCGTGTCAGGGCATTCGGTCAGCGCTGTCTTAATACAGGAACAGAAGGATCAAAGGCCGATATACTTCACCAGTCGAACACTGCAAGAAGCCGAGAAGCGTTACCAGTTAATCGAAAAGGTAGCTCTAGCGCTCGTCTACACGGCTCGCAGGCTCAGGCAATACTTCCAGAGTCATAGGGTGGTTGTCCGAACCGACTGTCCGATTGCGAAAGTTCTTCGTAAACCGGAAGTCGCTGGCAGGATGATGGCCTGGTCGGCCGAACTCTCAGAGTTTGACATATCGTTCGAGCCGAGAGGACCCATCAAATCACAGCATTTGGCCGACTTCGTCAATGAGCTTACCCCAGCAGGTAGTTTTCACGACGAGCCGTGGACAATGCATGTCGACGGCTCATCCTGTGCACAGGGAAGCGGGGCGGGAATAATTCTAGCCAGCCCATCGGGCATCACGGTCGAACAGTCACTCCGGTTCGGTTTTCGGGCATCTAATAACCAAGCCGAGTACGAAGCACTGCTGGCCGGTATGAGACTAGCAGCTGAGATGGGTGTGACAAAGGTCGTATGCTGCACCGATTCAAAGATCGTGGCCGAACAAGTCAACGACAATTTTCAAATTAAGGATGCTAATTTGTTGCAGTACTACCACCTCTTCCAGAAGCTCAAAGAGGATTTCACTGACGTACAAATCCGACACATTCCCAGGAGCACCAACGAACGAGCCGATCAGTTGGCTCGGCTTGCTAGTAGTCGAAAACCAGGACAGCTGAGAACAACCATTCACCTGGAAGTCCCTGCCCCAAGTGTGGCGATTGAATGCATGGCGGCCGATACTGACACACCGAACTGGATGACTCCTATTCGGAACTACATCCTCCGACAAGAGTTGCCCACCGATCCGAAGGAGGCAAAAAAGCTTCGCACTCAGGCCGCTCGATACTCCATAGTGGCTAACGACCTCTACAGGCGAGGATTCTCCACTCCGTTGCTTAAATGCATTGATAACTCGCAGGCGGATTATGTGATGCGGGAAGTTCATGAAGGTATATGTGGGTCCCATTCCGGAGGCCGTACCCTAGCTGCAAAAGTGTCACGAGCCGGTTATTATTGGCCAACTCTGAAGGGGGATTGCGCTGAGTTCGTCAAACGTTGCATACAATGTCAGCGACATGGAAACCTCATCCATGCCTCCGCCGCCGAGCTGCACAGCATCAGCTCTCCATGGCCGTTTGCCTTATGGGGCATTGACGTACTTGGCTCGTTCCCCGTGGCAAAGGGACAGGTTAAGTTCCTCTTCGTGGCAGTAGATTACTTCACAAAGTGGATTGAGGCCGAGCCGCTCGCCTGCATCTCCGCTGCTAACGTCCAAAAGTTTGTATGGAAGAACATCATCACCCGTTTTGGCATCCCATATGCCATCATCTCGGATAACGGCTTACAATTTACAGACAAAAAGTTCAACTCATTCCTCGAAAACCTTGGCATTCGGCATAGATTCACATCTGTGGAGCACCCTCAGTCAAACGGCCAAGCCGAAGCAGCCAACAAGGTTATCCTGACCGAATTAAAAAGAAGACTTGGCTCGGCAAAAGGAGTGTGGGCCGATGAATTGCCAGAGGTTCTCTGGGCGTACCGGTGTACACCACAATCCACTAATAGAGAAACACCCTTCCGCCTCACATACGGCACTGATGCGATGATCCTGGTTGAGGTTGGAGAACCATCTTTCCGGCGACAAAGCTTTCAGGAGGAATCTAACGACGACGCACTCCGAGCCGAACTCGATGTCCTCGAGGAAGTGCGGGACAAGGCACAGGTGGTGGCCGAGGCATGCAAACAGCGAATGACTCGGCGCTTTAATTCCAATCTAAAGCCGAGAACTTTTCACGAAGGCGACCTTGTGTGGCGAGCAACGGGGGCAGCCAGGCGTAACTCTTCTGAAGGAAAGCTCTCTGCCAATTGGGATGGACCATTCCGGATACGACATGCACTCCACAATAGGGCGTACAAGCTAGAAGAGCTGTCCGGCAAGGTTATTCCAAGAACCTGGAATTCTACCCACCTAAAGACATACTACAGTTAAATTCGAATTTGTAATACTCGAACTATGTAATTGTATCGCGGTGCACTCTTTTCCTTGACCAGTCTTTTTCCCTCTTAAAAAATAGTGAAAAGAGGTTTTGGCCGGCAAGGTTTTTAACGAGGCATCCATTTATCAATAACAACACGATTCAATCACTCATGCTTCAATTAGATTATTCAAGTCTTCCCTCCCAAGATATCTCTCGGCCAAGGATGTGGCTTTAATTAAATTATTCAAGTCTTCCCTCCCGAGATGTCTCTCGGCCAAGGATGTGGCTTTAATTAAATTATTCAAGTCTTCCCTCCCGAGATGTCTCTCGGCCAAGGATGTGACTTTAATTATTCAAGTCTTCCCTCCCGAGATATCTCTCGGCCAAGAATGTGGCTTTAATTAAATTATTCAAGTCTTCCCTCCCGAGATGTCTCTCGGCCAAGGATGTGACTTTAATTATTCAAGTCTTCCCTCCCGAGATATCTCTCGGCCAAGGATGTGGCTTTAATTAAATTATTCAAGTCTTCCCTCCCGAGATGTCTCTCGGCCAAGGATGTGACTTTAATTATTCAAGTCTTCCCTCCCGAGATATCTCTCGGCCAAGGATGTGGCTTTAATTAAATTATTTGTCTTCCCTCCCGAGATGTCTCTCGGCCAAGGAGACGGCTCACGCGAATTAAGTTGTTAGTCACCACAAAAGTTCACGCCAGTTATAACATAAAGAACGGAGAAATTTCATTAAAAGAGAAGAGTACATTATCAATAGGCGCTATCGGCCCCATAATACAAAAAAACATTTAAGACACTACTTCTGCCTCCCCCTGAACTGGACCATCCTCAGGCGCAGCCTCCTCGTTCAGAGTCTCCTCCTCGTTCGGCCCAGCTGGCCGCGCCGGAGCCTCCTCGTCGGCTTCCTAATCAGGTGGAATGGAGGTCATATCCACCAACTTTCCTTGGAAAAAATCTTTTGTCATGTCCAGGTGGAAGTCAGGAGGAAAGTCGCCGAAGTAGCAAGCCTGCCGAGCAGCTTGAGCAAAACCGGCCTGATGCTGACTGAGAACCTTGGCGCGCGCCTTTTCCTGATAGGCACCAAAGGCAGCCTTTTCAGCATCCAGCTCCTTGCTCAGAGCTGTCACCTTGTCAGTCTCGCCCTTCAGAGCAAGTTCGAGACGCTGTACCTTTAGGGCCAAGTCATCAGCGGTTCTTCCTCGGCGATCCACCTCGGCCTGGTACTTGCTACTAACCGTCTGGGCGTCGGTCAAAGCAGCCAGTGTCTCTTGAAGAGACTTCTCCTGCTCAGCTAACTGTTTGCGCAACTCGTCAGCCTCACCGTTCGGCTGCATGACAATACTCTGTGCCATGGCCACAGCGCGCACTTGGAACTCACAAAAGTAGCTCCATTTCTGCGCCGAACTCATTCGGCTCAGCAGCCCCTGGCCTACCTCGGAGGTCAGGTCTTGACTCAGAAAATCCGGAGCGTTAACATTGCCAGCCAAGAAACTTGGTGCCGACAAGCTTTCGGGAACAGGGGGGCTGGCCACTCGGCGCTGTTTTGCCCGGCGACTCTCCTCCTCGGCCCTAGAGTCAGGCCTTCTTTTTTCAGGTTGGGGCCGGGTGGTCTTCTTCGGCCGAGACGTGGGTCCGACCCCGCTACCTTGACCAGCTGGTTGATTCACGCGCGCGGCGGGCGCAGGCCTATTCGCGGTATTCGATGCAAGTTGGTTCCGAAGCAAGTTGCGGATATCCAAATCATCATGAGCCGCCATTATACCTGCACATCATTAGTCAAAATCAATGATAACACTTGAATTCAAACAAGTAGGAAAAATACCATACCAATTAATTCTTCGACCACATCGGCCGAATCAAACAATCGGACAAGAGGACGGCATGGTAAGGGCCGAGGCAACTTGTTTAAAAATCAAGACTTCCTCTCTCCTCTGGGGACATGCGTGACTTGGAAACCGTGTCATACTTGCGCGGCTTCCGGGTCCAGTAGAAGGGAAATAGCGGATTTCCCTTAGCGTCAAAGAAATACTTGTTCCCTGGTTCTGGCCGAATCATCACCTTCATAAATCCCACTTTAAATTTGTTGTAGGAGGTGGTGAAAGGTTGTAGTAGACAATCACTGTGGCGAATCAAAGACAGCCACTTGGCCTTCCTCGTCGGCCGAGAAGTATAGAAATGCAAAAATAGATGTGGAGTAGGAGAAAGACCGAGACCCAGACACAAATGCCTGAACCCTTGCATAGCGGCCCAGGTGTTCGGGTGAAGTTGACTCGGCGCCACATTCAACAGCCAAAGTATACCCATGAAGTAGTTGTCAAAGGGGAGAGATATCTTCAAATCCCGGAACATATAATCATACACATAGAAAAATGGGTATTTAGAAGTCCCCTGACTCAAATAAACAAAATCCGGATTTGACACCCCGTCGCCTCGGCATGGTTGAAAGAAGATGGCAGAAGGCTCCTCATCTTCAGGAAAGTCCAAAAACTTTACGGCCGATACAAAATCCACCAGAGATTTTTTACTTGTATACCGAGAGTATACACTACCAACCTCACCGTGCACCCATGAATATCCTGGAGTTGATATCGGAGGGAACACTCTTGATGATTCTCCACCCCGACTAGGTTGCTCATCGGAACCTACAGCTGATGCCGAATCACTCCCACTTTGAGAATGACCGGACCCAGAAGCCGACTCCACGGAATTGTCCCCATTAGATGCCGAAGCCGATGGTGCATCCCGGTTCGGCGTCGCCCTTAACCTAGATTCCCCTTCGTCCCCAGAAGAGTCAATGTTAACAACACCCAAATTAGCCATTACGTACCTGATGGTTGAGCTTGACCTATCGTTGATAATACTCAAAACGCTTCCAAACAACTTTGGCTCGGAGCAGCTAATGAATTCGCACGAAAGAACCCTCACCTCCCTACCCTTATTTATAGGCGTCTCTAATGAGCACCTGAAACGACACCCCCTCGTGCATACCGTTGGATCATCTAGATCCAACGGTTCAGGATACGCGACTCTTCGCATGCGTCATTAATGCCCAACGGACACAACCCTTCGCCTCCCGCCGCAACTTTGCATGCGTCATTAATGACCAACGGTTATATCCCTTCGCTTCCCACCATAACTTCTCGCATACGCCATCAAATACCCAACGGTTACAACCCTTCATACCCAACGGTTACAACCCTTCATACCCAACGGTTACAATCCTCTTTTTATTTCATTAACCTTTAACCTTTCGCGTCGCTTCGCTCCTCAAAGGCTGGGGGGCTTGTGTACCGGAGAGACCGTATCGGTCACGTGGGCCAACACGTGCCATTTCGTCAGACACCCATGCATAGCCACGTACAAGCATCACCATCAACGTCGGCTCGGCATGAGGCCGAGAACCGACATCAGTCTGGTTAATGCAAATATGGACCATCATCATTCATCGAGTCGGCTCGGTCAGGTACCGTTCCGACATAGAACATGCCGGAAGTATACAGGCTGCCGTATACGGACTAGACGGTTCGGTCATTTGCCGTTCCGACTAGTATTGATTAGCCGGCTCGGCCTCTTGCCGAAGGGTTAAGCAAGTCATAACAGTAATCACAATCAAGAAAGGTAAGTACATGATTAAAGCCTAACGACTAATTAGTACCGTATTACCTAATTTGGTAAATATCTGAGAGGGCCCATCACGCTCAGGCCCACGTCAGATGCTATAAATAGGTCACACGTAACAAGGTATGTCACTGTTCATTTTTACCCTAGATATTCGTGCATATACTGACTTGAGCGTCGGAGTACCCTTTGCAGGTACCTCCCCCATCCCTTGGAGATATCGTTGGAGCTCTTATTCGGTCCCCTTTCACCCAGAAGAAAAGGAGTGTGCCCTTAGACAGGTACACATACCTTCTGCCTTTAATTTCAAAACCAAAACCAAAGCCAGCTTCTCCAAAGCTGCAACCTTTTCTTAGTTTCCAATAATAAAGGGCCAAACTCTAGTGCTAGAGATTATTTTTTAAAAAAAATTATATGTTACCCTTAAATTCCTTCTCAGTTCTCATCGTGTTCCCGTGAGTCCATTCTGATTCTCCCAAATATCTGTTCCCATCTATTCCAATTCTTTTGGGAAATTTGGTTCTTCATGTATTACTTTTGAAAGCAATATATTAACAATCAGAGTGGCGCAGCGGAAGCGTGGTGGGCCCATAACCCACAGGTCCCTGGATCGAAACCAGGCTCTGATAAAAAGAGAAGGCTTCCACTGTTCTTTTTACAAACTCTAGTGTTTTATACTATTCGAAATCTTTGATGAAAAGGTTACACTGATTTCATGGGAAAACTAACTGATTCTTATTTTATTTTTTGGTCGTGAATCACCTGACACACTGCCAAAATGGATTGTGATGTGGGCCTTTTGTCATTGGGGCCTTGGACTTGAGATTAGAAGATTCTTTGGGCTTGATTAAAGTGTGGGTTTATCAGGGAGTGTATGCTATTTTTGGATTACAATCATAAAATCATGAGATTAATTTAACTTCGCGTGTTTGTTACATTTCTTTGGTGAGTTTTGTTGCTCAATTGTGTGTAATTATTATACATGCATATGCAGTTTATTAGATGTTTGTTGTGTAATACAGTTCCCATATCTTTTTTTCATCCATTGATAAAACAATGTTGTGATGTAGTGATGATCATGCTCAACTTGAGCAAGATTATCTCAAGTAGAAGATGTTTATAGTCTCTACCAAATTTATAAATTGAAAAACTTGTAACACAGTAGATAAATCAAATATTAAAACACTTCTTTTAATAGTTCACTTATAGTGTTTTTTGACAAAGAATTTTAAAATTTTAAAAATTTTAGAATTTGAATTATTTTAATTTTAATTTTAATTTTTATCATTCTTTAAATATTTTGTTTAGACAAGATAATTCTTTTTTTTTTTAATTTTGAATTCTTAGTTTGGTTAGGACAATTTAATTTCCACTATAGATAAAACTAAATTCTTAAGATTAAATTTTATAAAATTAAATATTAATCAATTTTTATAAATATTAAATTTATAAAACTAATAATTTAAAAAAAATATTATTAGATAATATTATAATTAAAAAAATATTTTAGATAATATTTGATAATTTAAAAAATAATTTTGAATATTCAATAATTAAAAAATATATTATTATTATTATTATTTATGTCAACTTTGAAAGAGAGGAGAAAGGAGTAGGAGAAAAAAGAGAAACAAGAATTTTAAATTCTTACTTTTTCAAAGACATTGAAATTCTACTACATCTATAAAAAAAGTCACAAATGTTTAAATTTCAAATTCTTTATCAATTCTCTATCTAAACAAAATATTTCACCAAAACATTTGAAATTCTTCAAAAAAAATTAAATTATTCTATTAAAATTTCTTATCCAAACACACTAAAATTTGTACATGGTAGTACATGGTATTCTTAAATTTGATAAGGCTAGTATGAGGAAAACAAAACATTCACAATAATACATATCCCACTTCACTTGAGCCATTATAAACTAATTAAGTGAATAAATGATTTGTTTGCTTGTAACTAATGGGTTTTGAGTTCATTATGAATAAATTAAATAAGTTTTTGATGAAAATAATATGAGAGGCTTTCTACGAGTTACAAATAAACTTATTTTATTTTTAATTACTTTTTTTTTTATCAAAAAGAACCTAAAATCTTTATATTCAACTTCATGCAAATGCTTGTAGCCTTTATATGTAGCACGATGGGTATTGCTTTATTTCTTATCATTTCTTTAGGGGTTTTCAATCATATCTTTTTGACTCCGATTCCCGATCTTTGACACGAGTTGAATGCTTTTGAATATATTGTTCCTCTCAAATACTTTGATCTCTTCTATGACTTGTCTCTAACTTTTTCTTTTCACATCATTTCGACGCTACGCTTTGTATTCATTCACAAAGAAAGAAAACATATCACGCACACCATAGTTCTGTGATTACATCATAAATTTTACAATTACTTGTTATCTTTCTAGGCATTTTACATTATCTTGCTAGTACTAGTATAGTATCTATGTTACTCTATTTTGCCTTGTTTGGATGTGAAAATTCTGGAAATCTCACCTACATGTATGCTAAAAAACAATGTAATGTCCATCAAACTTGTTTCTGGGGATAAATGTAAAGTTATAATATGTAGTTTAGCTTGTTAGTGAAAACCAATTTATGACTTTTTAAAAAAAAATTATATGCTTCCTCTTCCCATTATTGTGTGCCCTTTTATAACTAAAATTTTATTAGAGGAAAATTGTGGATTCAAATACTGCAATATGCCAAATTAAGTAGATACTGCAATAATCAATAATGTCAATGTCACAGCATTTCTTAACTCGAGTTGCTTTAATTTATGAGGTACAAGTGGGTACTAAAAACCACTTTTTCCCTCAATTTTTTTTCTCTTTTCATGTTAAGTGTTTAGATACTTTACGAGGGGCGAGTGTAAATTAGAAATGCAACGAAAATGTAATATATGAAAAAGAATAGCAAAATTGCTACTGGATTTGTTATTTTCTTAAAGAATATTCAGAAAATATATATTTGTCAATAATTTATTCATTGCTATATGTTTTTCTTGGAAATAATAATTTTGTATGCATTTAAAATTGGTCAAATTAACATCTGGAATTGATTAAATTCTAATAAGAATTTGCATTGAATTAGTTAGGAAGCTATGAAACTCTGGCAGAAGGACTTATAGCAGATTTGGTGATTGTAATGTTTAACATAATTGGGGTAAGAGTTTCACAATTGAGAAGTGATAGTCCTTTGTTCCCAAATTTAATTACAAGACATGTAGATTAAACATCAAAATTTGTAATTAATTTCAATGCTAGAGAATGAATCTTGTGTTTACATGCTAAGCACATTCTCAACTTTATATCACTTACATATCACATAATGAAATGACCATGTTTCCATGTCATCATCATAAACATTAATGCATCACAAACTTAAGACATGTCCAGAAATCTAAGACATCAAGGATACAATATAGACATGTTAAAACTACTACCATATCTCAAACACAGTAACATTGAATTCCAAATCACAAGTTTTTTTATTTAAATTTATCTAAATAGAAACTTCAAACACCACGATCTGAAATGAAGCTGAGATATTAATATCTTGATGCAGCCACTCCTCCATTTCTAGTTGTCACTCCTGTTAGGTTTGTCTGAATTGAAACCAACCTGTAACATATTCATGTCAGAACAAAATTTTCAAAAAATAACACAAAGTACTATATATGTATGGTATTGTACCTCAGTGGAAGGAGCAGGAACCCAGTCATTGGTTGCAGGATTGCACTTGCAAGAGTGATGACAGCCAGTGTCATTATCTGGTTCTATGTGAAAGCTTTTTCCACTTTTCTCTACTTTGATAAATCCTGTTCCCGTCTGTGCAATGTGTGTTTGTATTAGCTTTTAATTTTACCAAAATCAATTATAAAACCATGTTGAAGGTCAAAGTCACTTCAACTTTTTTAATTTGTGGATCTTATTTGATTCTAAGAGGTATTCAAACGCACAAGAATAGTTTAAAATAAACAACTGATAATGTATTGAATACTACAACAAAGTTTTATGCTTGGATTGGAGTGAATACCGTGTGGTGGTGTTTGTCCACGCTGTTGAGATCTTTGTAATATTCTGTTTCCACAAATTCTTCTGTTACTTGACATCCATCGCATACCAATTTCTGAATACAATTACAAGGGGGAAATGTAATGAAAACATATTAGAAACCTTCACATATAAAGTTCAGAATAACATTTATTTTTTATCATTCACCAGCAACATCAAGAGTTTTTTTTTATTATTTTTTTTCATGATAACTATTATATGATAAACTAACTATGCTCTCTTCGTTCCTTTGTAGTTGTCGGATTTTTAGTAGAATTGTATTTCTATTTATTTGTCATTTTGAAAGTTCAATTGTATACTTAACTTATTCACCACTAATATGTATTTACTACAAAGTAAAAAAAAAAAAAGGTAAATTAATAAGGAAAATCAAAATTATTTTATGAAAAACATAAAAATTAAAATAATTATACCGCTTCTTGTTTTGTATGCAAAAAATTTAAATGACTTAAAAAGAAACATTTTAAGGTGGATCAAAGCTAAATAAAGTCTCCAAAATCTATAAGACAAGATATCTAGCACATCAATAATCAACCAGCCAGATCTAGTTCATACCAAGTTATTTTAAATAAAATATAAATTGTATAACCCAAAGTCCTAATATCACAAGTGGATTAGGTGTTTAATCATCAATATTTACTTTTGTTTATCAATCAAATGTACAACAAAGCATCACAGCAAGCGTTTGTAGTCCAACGGTTAGGATAATTGCCTTCCAAGCAATAGACCCGGGTTCGACTCCCGGCAAACGCAGCTTTCCTTTTATTTTTTTTAAAAATGTTCAGCAAAACCGAAATCACGAAAAAATAGAGACATAAACAAAGTTTTTTGAAACTAACCTTCTCGTGGGGATCATTCTCAAGGCGCTGAAAGTGTAACAATTCTGGAATAGAAGAGTCATGGCCATTGTTATTCAAAGAATCCACATATTTTGTAGAATACTCACTACGTTGAGGCTTAGTGTGGCGTTTTGGAAGAACCCCATCAAAGTAGTCTCTAGTTTGTGCCTCTATGGAGGCTTGTGCCTCTGGTGAGAGATGAATGTCGCTCCTGTTTGGCCTGGTGTAGCACTCCATCAATTCTTGCGCAATCAAAGGGTGTTCGTAGGAATGGTGGGTTCGTGGATATTTGTAAGGGTTGGTGTGGGAAAGATATTTTTGGAGATGATAATTTTAGTTGGGGCGTAAATGGGGCCTCAAAATATCCATTGAGGACCCTTTTTCCATGCAAAATATCTAACAAATCTTATCCCTTTCGTCTTGTTAGAATTAGATGCCTCAATTTGATTCGGACTCTCTCAATTCTCCTACAAGTTTAGTCTTTATAGTGAGAAAAAGTTTAACAACGTGTTTTTTTTTTTTTTTTTTTTTTTTTAATTTATAGATCTTGTCCGTAACTTAATTTTTATATAAAAAAAATTGATTATACATATTATAAAGAGATATTAGAAATATATAATCGTTTTTCTCTTTACTTTTTAGTTTATTATTATATCTTTAGATATTAAAAAAAATCTTATCTATACATTTATATATTTATACTTAATATAAAAAGAATATATTTGGTAACCACTCATTTAGTTTTCATTTTTTAGTGGACCATTATACTCCTTAAAATGTAAAAAAAAAAAAAAAATTATTCTTTTTAAATAACTATCTGTAACTTTTAATATTTATCAGTGTGTAATTTTTAGAGGTACGAAGTACTTCAACTCCTCTAGTATATTATAAAGGGGATATTAAGGATATATAATTGTTTTTTATCTTCACTTTTTAATAGACTATTATATCTTTCATATATTAAAAAAAACTTCTTATATTTTCTTTAAATAATTACATACAACCTTTTAATATTTTATTTATGTATAATTATTAAAAGTATGAAATATCTCGACTCCTCTATTTTTAATAAAATAAATTAATCACATTTTTTCTTACACCGAATTTGAATTCAAAATTTTATTTTAAAAATATTAGTAAAAATTTAACCGGGTTAAATTATACTCTTATCTTATCTTATATTTTATCTTTACCTTAGTAAAGCAAATTATTTTTTTTGTTCTTCGTGAATTCTTCGTGTAATATTTTTATCTCAATCATAACTATTAAATTACATGCATGTAATGAAAATAATTGTAATAATAATTTATTTATTTATATATCATGTAATAATTGATTAGCGTTTCATTTATTTGACGTTATTATTTATTGTTGAGTGAATTAGTTAGGTATTAATTGGTGTGTTGTGTGGAGTAGTTAAAGCGGTTCACTTTTGAAATAATTAATAATTTCTTTTTATTTGCAATTTGAATTTCTCATTAATGTTGTGCGTCTTTGGACTAATTTGAACCGAAGTGTCTGATAAGATTGAATAGTAATTATTTATGAAATTTAATATATTAACTAAATTAAATAAGATTGAATTTCATTTTTTATTTAATTCATTAAATTCTAAAATAAAAATATAACTTGAATCCATAAAAAATATTTAATTTAATTTTAATATTTCATAAACAACAATTTAAGCCTTCACAAACTTTAATTTTTTTTAAGAAAACTTCTTAATAATTTCACAAATTATTAATAATAAGAAAATAGTAAATGAGGTAATTTTAATAAAATAAAATGATAACAACTTTCATTCGAAGGCAGTGAATAAATAAATAGGTAAGCTCCTGTGTCAAAATGAACAAAATCATTCATGTTCATAATAGCATTACAAAGTTTTAGTTTTTTTTTATATATATATATTTTTGTCAAAAATTTTAATATTTTTTATTCTATCTATTCGATTTTTTTGGTTTAATGTTGTATGTATTCTTTTTATTACTTTCATAATGCCTAAAAAAGTGGTATTAATCTCTAAATTACTCATGGAAGGATTCAATGGAAACTAAGATTTAAATGTTTTTTTTTATCTATTCTATATTTTGTTTAATGTTACATTTTATTTTTATTACTTTCATAATTATTAAAAAAAGTGCACTTAATCTATACCATTACTCCCGAAAGGATTAGGAGGAAACTAAGATTTTTTATTTTATTTTATCTATTCAAATTTTTTATTTAATGTTGTATGTTTCATTTATTACCTTCATAATGATTAAAAAGTGTCATTATAGTTAAACGTTGTGATTTGATAATAAACTATTTATATTAATAACATTAGTTATAAGAGATTTTCATAAATTAATATTTGTAACGATATATTAATAGTTTAAATTGTTTAATTATGATTAAAGTTGTTTATGTTGATAATATTGTGCATGTTATAAGTTGTAAGTTGTGATTGATGTTGAAGTTATGGTTATATTTTAAGTTGGAAACTAACTTGTTGCTTTAAGGTGATTATAGTTGATAAAGTTGTTAATGTTATTATGTCATTTTCTTTCACAAATTTACCACTATTTTTTCATATATTTTTACTGTAATAATCATATTTGATATATGAACAAATTAGTATTAGGTGATAGGCTTGCTAGGAGATTGGTCATGCAAGAGATGAACTTATTTTTGTTGTATTGTTCTCATGAAATATCTTGTATAAAGATGTTTGACTAGAAATAGGATTTATACTTTTAGTATTTTGTACTTTTGATGTATATTGTATATGTGTATAGGATTTATATGTAACTTTATAAGGATTCTTATGTTTTCAAGTCATATTGACAAGAACTATTTTATATTTTTTACATCTTATACATATATCTGTTGATTACTTTAAAGTAATTGATTACTCTATATTTTTTGTTGTGTAATAATAGTATTATACTAAATATAGTGACCTATTGAATTATTACATATTCAATTTAAGAAATAAAATTTAATATAGTTTTTAATAGAAAATAGACCCAACTTATTTTATAAAAAAGATAATAACTAATTTTTTATAAAATAAATTCGTTGAGTTGTGTTTAAGTTTATTATTATTATTATTTAAAAATCCAAAGCGTGAATTTTTAATTGTCTCCTTCCAATGGATATTGACCGAATCACATTCTGAGATGTGGAGCTACCATTAAAACTGCTCTATAGCCTTATTCATCTATTGCCCTGCCCAACTAACAAACACCTAACCAACCAATTACGCTATCTAAATCAATTTTACTTCACCTCTCTCCTCACCTGCTCTTACCTTTAAGTTCACTCTCATTACTTGTACCTATTTTTTTAGGTGCCAACAATATTCTATACTAAGAAAAGAATCTTTAATTCAAACATAATAATAATAATAATTAAATGTTAACTAAATATTATAACGACCTGTCATGATCCTTACACTTAGTGGAATCGCACTATTACTAGTGAACTAAGAAAAATATTAAGTTAGATAACTCATACATACATATACATGTATAGATAAAAATAAAAATAACTAAGTTTCTTAAATACAAAATAGAACTCCATATATGTACAGTCATCCCAAAAATAATATTCCCTAGTGTTGGTCAAGCACAGACAAAATCGTTACCCAATATGGTAACTCTAACACGAGGATCAAACTCCCCGTCTCGCAGCGGTCACCTCAACTCCAAGCTAGCCCTGACCTACTCCCATACCAAGTATGATTATCGCAGTCTCACCACATGGAAACAGAAGGGTAAGCTAGAGTTCAAAACCAATCATACAAGTACAGAATAAAATCTATACTACACATCATCCAACTATCAATCATGTTCATAGAGTCACACCATACACTCTATCCAATACTACTCATCCATAAAATACAATCCACCAATCATGAAGTCAAACATCACACTTCATCATATTAATAATCATGCAATAAATGCATCTCATGACAGATATCAATACATATCAATCATCTAATGCGTCGTCATGCATACACCTAGGAGATCTCCCTAACAACAAAGTTGTATAAGTGACATTCCATCCTACCGAAACCACCCTAACCGTTTTCACGCCCAATGCGCCCGCTCGGTCACAGCTAAAGAGGATATAATCCTCACTCGGGTTTACTCAGATGATGTCACTTACACAATTGGAAGTCCAGATCCACCGTCAGGTATAACACAGCTGGGTACGAGCTTACCATGACCTTGGCATGCATAACCAAGTCAATTGTGGAGTTCACCCATCGACTATCCGCAAGGATCCATGCACCTTCCCGAGTACTTGGTTAAGGGAATAACCATCGACCTCATACCCCGCTCCAACACTAGCTAAGGACTTAGAGGAGACTCACTCAACCCAGTGGCCTACCTGAGCACCACTCTCTCAAATCTAGTGGCCTACCTGAGCACCACTCTCGTATATCAGTGGCTTATCCAAGCACCACTCTCAAGAGACTCTGTGTGAGCTTTTCCAGTTCGAAAATATTTTTCCTCTCCTCAAGTCCTAGGCTAGACTCATGCCATAAGGCATCACATGCAATTATGCATCATACATCATACATGATATGCCCACCATCATGATCAACAATCATACACATGTCATAAGACATCGCATGCAATAATGCATCATACATCATAAATGGTCTACCCACCATTATGATCAATAAACATACTCATATGAACATATACACATGTCATATCATATTCAAACATTTATATATATCATCAGTATGCATACATATGAATCACACCTCAGCATACATCATATATCATACATACATGATCCAAAACTTCAACTTAACATGCATTAGCATCATTTTATTCATAAACATATTCACGCCGGGCGCAGCCTGAACTCGCCTAGCCTAATCCCAACCTGAGAGTCTTAAAAAATATGATCAAGGGATCTAGGTGCATAATATATATATATATATATATATATATATATATATATGTATATATATGATATATCTATTTCTCCCGGTATAAGGAAGTGTTGGTTTCAATGTACGATATTACATTTTTAGGAATTATATTAGCATAAATATTATTGTTTAGAATGTTATATCTAGAAATATTTAAAAATGCATTCGGTAGAATTTTAACAGTTCTAGAAATAATTTTAAAATTTAAATTAATTAAAAAAAGTTTAATTATTAGATTAAAATATAATATCCCAATTTTTTTTTATTGAAATACAACCTTTCCATCCAAATAAAAATGAAAGAAACAATGTTGTAACTATTTTTTTTTAAACTTGGAACAAATATAAAAATATGACATTCTTAAATTTATATTTAATGTGAATGAGTTTTTAATACGTGAAACAAAAACGAAGAACTATGGATGTTAACTTGTTATTTTGTTTAAACTTTAAATCTAAATGTTGTCGTTCGTAAACTTTTTGTTCCTGGCATTATAACCATATTAAGGAATTGCTATTTTAGGCTAAAATCCTATTTTGGTCCCTTATAATCTTTTTTTGTTTCAATTTAGTCCTTCATTAATTTTTGGTCTCAAATTGGTCCTAAATTAATTAATTGGTTTCAATTTAGTCCCAAATTAATTAATTAGTTTCAATGTGGGACTTCCGTCCAAATTATTTAAACGGAGTTAACTTTTGGCCACGTGGATGCACGTAGATGCATACGTGGCATCCACGTGAATGAGAAAATTATTTTTAATACACCTGGACCCGGAACGGCCCGTTCTGAAACCGGAACGGGCCGTTCTGGTTGCAAAATTAAAACACTACCAGTGAAGCAGAACGGGTCGTTCTGAAATCAGAACGGGCCGTTCTGCTTTCAAAACGGGACGTTCTGAAATCAGAACGGGTCGTTCTGGTTTCAGAACGGCCCGTTCTGGTTTCAGAACTGCCCGTTCCAGAACTGTGAATAAAATATTCTTTACTTAATTGTGTTTTTGATATTATAATTATGCAATTTTGATATCTAAGATTTTAATTGAGTAATTTCAGTCCTTAAAAGATTATAATTGTGTAATTTTAGTCTCACAATTTTTAATTGAACAATTTTAATCTCTCAAATATCATAATTGCGAAATTTTAGTCTTTCTCATTAAAAATTTAATAATTTTAAAATTTTAATATATATATATATATAATGTTTTAAAATTATATAATTGTTTGTTTATTTAAATTAATGTATATTATTTTTTTTAATGTATCAAATGATATATATTTACTATTACTAAATAATTTTTTTTTTATATATTATTAGTATTTTAATATTACTGATAAATTAATATCAATAATATTTTTACCCTTTTTATAAATAAACTAATAATTTGATAAATATAACTTAATATATATTAATATACTTTTACAAAAATATAAATATATAAGATCTGATATATATTTCTAATTAATATACTTATATTTTTGTAAAAGTATATTAATATATAACAAGTTATATTTATCAAATTATTAGTTTATCTATAAATATATTAATAATATTATTGATATAATATCGAAAATTATAATATACGTTAATTTGAATAGATAAATAATTATTTAATTTTAAAACATTATATATATATATATATATATATATTAAAATTATTAATTTTTAATGGGAGAAACAAAAATCATACTATTATGATATTTGAGAGACTAAAATTGTTCAATTAAAAATTGAAGGACCAAAATCGCGCAATTGCAATTCTTTAAGGACTAAAATTATGCAATTAAAATCTTGGAGATCACAAAACTGCACAATTGTAATACTTGAGGGATAAAAAATGCAATTAAACCAATATTCTTAATTAATTTTATTAAAAAATATAATAATTAATAAGATAAAAGGAATATCACTTTATAATTTTTTACAACTTATTTAAGATTAAAGGAATAAAATGATAAAAATTAATAAGATAAACATAATAAAATAAAATATAAAAAAAAATATTAATATATTTATTTTATTGGATATAATAACATAATTAAAATATAATTAATAATATATATTTTATAAAATTATTAATATTTTATATATAAAAAAATAAAATAAAACCGGAACGGCCCGTTCTAAAACTGGAACGGGTCGTTCTGGTGCATTTTGGGTGTGTTAATTTTGTATTTGGAACGGGCCGTTCTGGATGCAAAATTAATACACCAAAAGTGCACCCAGAACGGCCCGTTCCGGTTTCAGAACGGGCCGTTCTGGGTCCAGGTGTTTTAAAAAAAATTCTCATCCACGTGGATGCCACATATGCATCTACGTGGTGTCCACGTGGCCAAAAGTTAACACCGTTAAAACAATCTAGACGGAAAGTCCCACATTGAAACCAATTAATTAATTTAGGACTAAATTGAAACCAATTAATTAATTTGGGACCAAATTGAGACAAAAAATTAATGAAAAACTAAATTGAAACAAAAAAAAATTATAAGGGACTAAAATAGGGTTTTAACCGCTATTTTATAAATCAACCCAAATGAAAGAGACAAGCATGCCACAACTAATGGTCACACCACTTTTTGGTCAAACCAAAAAGATGCTTTGATATAATAATAAAAGTAAATTGGTAGTTGGTAATTTTGTTAAAATTACACATGGGTCCATTTAAAATTACCACTGTTGATGAGAGTCTTTCACAGACGGAGTCTAAGGTGGTTAGAATTATTTCGGTATACGTTAGGAAAATAATTATTTCTGCTTTTAATTTATGGAATAGTTATTTTAGTTTAATTAATAATTTCAATTTTAAATTATAAATATAGAATTTTATTGAATCCTCAGACAAAACCTTGACGCTATCCCATACATATATTTTGCCCACATGACTTGCATCCAAGGCTTTCATTGAGAATGGATCAAATCTCAGACAAACTTGTCTATCAAACAAACATTAGCTTGCCTAACTTTTCCAACATTTTTAAGACTACCATGGATTATATTCTACAATACTCTTAAAAATTCTATGAAATTAATAAATTTATTATAAATAATAATTATTACTGTATAACTTATTTTCTCAAATAACATTACCCAAAGGATATTACAGGTAAGAATATCTTGCTGCGTGTCCTTTCCACACAATTGATTTGTATTGTACTGTATCTCCTTATCTCATCTCATCACATGCTCATGCTCATGTTCTGACTCCTCCCAATCAGGTCCACTTTTTTTCATTCCATGCCACCACCCTCTTCCACCACTCACAGCCTTTGCCACCGTCCACCGCCGCACGCCGCCGTATTACTCCGGCTACAGGTCAACCATCTCTCTCTACTTAATGTCACCTTACCAAAGCCATTGGTTTGGCATTTTATTTTATTTTTCTTTTAATTTCTCGCTAGCTTCATCACAATAAGTGCCTGTTCTTAGAAATTGGGTCTCACAACACAATCCTCACCACCAGTGCTGTCATATTCATCAATTATTATTATGTCAATACATTGATATATGCACATTAACCTCTTGCATACGGTGTAGTTATAGCTCATTCAATTTTACACATTCTCACCTATATTCTATTTCATAGGTTAGGTAACTGGTTCATAAAAAGGAAACTTTCTATCATCTTGTATCAGAACATAATGAGAAATTAAGGCCATGTTTCCTAGCCTTTTTTTTTTGTCTTGACAAATCGTTTTTAGATAAAACTCAAAACAAATTAAATTCAATTTAATAATTTTTTAAATTGAATTTTTGTCTTACTGTCCACATTAACTAGTTCATTATGAGAGAAATGGAGAAATTGTATTAAGTTATTTATTTTTAAAGCTAATTGATTTAACTTTTTTTTGTAAGAATTATTTTTCCATAAAAATAAATCCTTTTTTTTCAAAAGCTTTTCTATAAATGTATTTTATTTATTCAAAAAAACAAAAAATTAAAAAATATTGTAAAAAATAGATAAATTATTCGATATTTATAATCTGAATTGTATGTATAAGATTGTGACAAGAGATTTTTTTTCAGGAAAAAATATGGTTTTATTCTTCTAAAAAAAATAATTTAAAAATACACTATTTTTGGCCTTTAAAATAGTTTGAAAATAGTTATAAAAAGTTATTTAAATCATTTGAGATCATTTTAAATTAGAATAACTAAAATAAAAAAATTAAAGGAACCAATACTGAATTTGAGAAATTTTTTTATAGAGTTTTAAAATATATTTTACCTTTTTTTTTAATAGATTACATGTATTTTATGTAGAAGACAACATGTTTGAATAAGATTCAACTTTTATAAACGATTTTTTTTTATTTCAAATATTTAATATACTTGCATATTTAATATTTGAGTTCAAAATTTCTGATTAAATAAAAATAATCTCATGTTAATTAATTTACATACCGATGAATAACAAGATAATCCTTTGACAATATTGTTTGAAGTTTTTTTTCTTTTCTTCATTATTCGAATCAAATTTGTCTAAGAAAAACATGTAAGTGTTGAAAGAATGTTAATAACGTATTGCTCAACATACTAATTTGATATATCATACTATTTGTTAAATAAAAAGTAAAATCTAAATATTTTTATATTCTTGAATGAATTTCCTCTAATAATAATTTTTTTTATTGAATTAGAATTTTGGTGTTGATATGGTGCGCACCCCCCTCGTGGGTGGTCTGACAGTGTTCACAAATCCAGCAAGTCACGCTCCCACAGACACACACAGCACGTGTTCCCAATATGCATTGCTAATTTTCTATACCATTATTGAGTCACTCAACGAGTCACACCGGTCCCACTCACTCACTTGCCACCATTTCTGAGCTTCACTTCTCTCTCTCTCTCTCACACTCAGTGTCAAACACAACGCAATGACGAGAAAGGTCTCGAATTTATCGGATCTGATCCAAAGGGTCACCGCGTCCTGCCTCCTCCACCCCCTGGCGGCGGCCAAGGCGGAGGACGAGTCGCCGTACGAGTCGGAAGACAACAGGTACGAGGAGGAAGAGGAAGAAGAGAACGATGAGTACGAGGATGTTGTTGGTGAAGAGAATGGCGATGAGTACGAGGAAGAGAGAATGGTGGGGTTGAAGGCTCTGAAGATGAAGCAGATGGAGGCGCTGATGGAGGAGGTGTTCGAAACGGTGTCGTTCATGAAGAGGGCCTACGTCAGCCTGCAGGAGGCGCATTCCCCGTGGGACCCAGACAGGATGCGGGCTGCTGACGTGGCGGTAGTGGCTGAGCTCAGGAAGCTCGCCGTGCTCAGGGAGAGGTTCCGCCGGAGCGGGGGCGGGGAAGGGAGGAGGAAGGGGAGGAGGAGAGGTGGTGGGGTGGCGTCGGTGAGGGAGGTGGTGGCGCCGTACGAGGCGGTGGTGGAGGAGCTGAAGAAAGAGGTGAAGGTGAAGGATTTGGAGGTGAAGAATCTGAGGGAGAAGCTTGATAGTGCTGCTGTTGCTTTGTCTAGTAATGCAAGTGGTGAGAGGAAGCCTGGCAGGTCTTTGTCTAAGAGGAAACTCGGAATTCAAGGTACATTATGCATATGCAATTTGCGACCCACTTTTTTTTTTTTTTAATGGAAATGTTGTATTTGGACGGATCATGGATGGAATATTCAAAAGAAAAACAAAAGTGGAAAGTTTCTTTATGTTTTGTTTTGTTGCTTTGAGCTTGGAACTTGTATGTTTATTCAAAGAGAATGTGATTCTTGTATGTGAATTAGTTTGGCGTTTGGAATACTTCTAAATAACATGATTTGGGGTTTCAGGAAAAAAAAAAGAAAAAAGGTTAAGTTTTGCTAGAAGAGAAAATTAATTGAGGATCTGAGTCTCTTAAGTGTGTGTAAAATTTAGTATGAGTTTTTCATCTTTATGTAAAAACTATTTTTCATAACCTTTAATCAAACAAAATATTGGTGGCAAAAATCAATAACTAAATATATGTGTCTTTGCTGTAATCATGGTTGACAGGAAGCAAAATTAATTCTGATATTCTGACATTGAAACCAAACACTTGGGATATGTTTGGATATAAGTTGGAAAAGTACTCCTACTGCTGATAATTTCAATACGCATTCCTGAATTCCAAGACTTAATTGAGCGTAAAATATTTTTGAGCTCTCCCATCATGCACTAAATTTGTGAAATTGTTTCTACAGCAATTGCAGCAGTACCAACCCCGGAACTCTTTGAAGCAACAATGGTGCAAGTGAGAGAAGCCACAAAGTCTTTCACATCTCTGCTGCTGTCTCTCATGCACAATGCACATTGGGACATAACAGCTGCTGTTCGTTCCATTGAAGCTGCAACTGCCTCCACTGACAAATATCATCATACTTCTTCAACCACCTCCATTGTCTCAGCTCACCATGCAAAGTATGCCCTTGAATCCTACATATCCAGGAAAATCTTCCAAGGGTTCGACCATGAGACTTTCTACATGGATGGCAGCCTCTCCTCCCTCCTCAACCCTGACCAGTTTCGCCGTGATTGCTTCACTCAGTACCGGGACATGAAGTCCATGGATCCTACCGAGCTTCTTGGAATCTTGCCAACATGTCACTTTGGAAAATTCTGTTCCAAGAAGTACCTTGCCATTGTCCATCCCAAGATGGAGGAGTCCTTGTTTGGGAACTTGGAGCAGCACAGTCAAGTCCAAGGAGGACACCACCCCAGGAGTCAGTTCTACAATGAATTTTTAGGGGTGGCCAAGACAGTGTGGTTGCTTCATTTACTGGCATTCTCGTTGAACCCTGCACCAAGTCAGTTTGAGGCAAGTCGTGGAGCTGAGTTCCATCCACAGTATATGGACAGTGTAATAAAATTTTCAGGTGGGCGAGTGCCGGCTGGTCAGATTGTAGGGTTTCCAGTTAGCCCTGGATTTAAGCTTGGGAATGGGTCTGTTATAAAGGCTAGAGTTTATTTGATAGCCAAAACATAAGGTTTTACCAAGGGGAAATTCTTTTTGCACCTCCTTTTTTTTTGTTGCTGCATCCCTCGTTTTTTCTTTACATTCCAGAAATTAGTTTTCTATTACAATTTCGAAAACTAATTTTTAGAATGTAAGAAAACAAATGCAGGAGAAGGGGTTGTGGCGAAAAGAGAGGGTGCAAATAGAATCACCCTTTACGGGGTCATGTTTTAAAGGAATTGATTTAGTGATCCAAATATTTCCCTAGCAGGATTGTTGAGCAGTTGATGTAATATGAAAATCCTTAGGCTAGGTTATTGATTTCCAGGTGATTCAGCTTTAACAGGGGATATCTTGACTGGTTAGAGTCTAACCTTGAAGTGATTGTGACGTAGTTCATTCTCAAATATATATTAGCAAGCTAAGAATTTTCTCAATGGATTTTTAACTTAAAAATGAGAGGAAGGAGAACTAATAATCTTGTATGGAACCAACAAAATCCATATTCGATATCAATGGCAATAGACCCATAATATTTGAATGGAATAATAAATTATAGACTAAATAATTATCAGTTTTCATGCATGTGTCATTTCACTTGTCTATTCAATGAGTGGGGAAATACACAATTTATTTCCCAGGAAAAAAAAAATGAAAAATACATCTCGTATCGAACCAGCGCAATGTAGGCCTTTCAAGTAAATGTAGTTTCACGATCTATTCATTGGATAAGAATGTTTGAATTGTGGCGTCCACGTGGCACAAGTGGACAACAGCCATAAAAGGTAAATTAACGGTTTATTCATCGACTAAGAATATATAAAGCTTGATGTCCATCCACACGACAGAAGTAGGAAACAAATGAGGAAAGACCGCCCTTCTGCTGTAAAAATCTGTCGTTCATCTGAAAGCAATCATCCGAGAAAAAACACTATTTTTGCTTAGTGAACCTCAATCATGAAGAGTGGCAATAATTATCCTCTGAAGACCCTCTTGACCTGTCACATGAATCAAATACCACTTTCAATATTTGACGGGCAGTTTCATATAGTCATGTACAACTTCATCTTAAGCGAAGCAAATCCCAAAAACAACAAATGATACCAGAAGGCAAAAGCGTGTAGCAATAATATATTATTATTATTATTATTATTTATTACACATGACAAGCTGTGTAATTGACCCAATACAAAAGGCAACCTTTAAGCAGGACATTTTTAAGTGGATACCAGGGTCCAAATCAGCAATACTGCAATACGATTTATAAATTACATATGATAACAGCATAGGCAAGATAATATGTATATCTTACTTGTTCAAGGGTAAGAAACATAACCACATTCCAAGCTCCTATTCGACCAAAATTAGGAAGGAAACCTTTATAGAAGGCCGTAAATCCCTGCAATACATTTGTGACATGAGTTCAATCGGTACACAGAAAAAGATAAACTTTATGCAGACCTTCTTGTCAACTCTAAAATGTTTTTGTCCTGTCTCCCAAGTCATCTCATATAATTAAGGTCTTTACCTGAGACATTTATAAAAATAAAAAAATAAAAAAACGGACAACCAAATTAAAAGTCCAAATAAAAACATAGCAAAAAAAGGTGCTAACTATTGTAGTGAATCTTCCAATTCCCCTAGGTTTCAAGATTTTAAACAACTACAATAATGACCAAATCAAATAAGGAAATTCACAAACCTCATTAAGCAAAGTCTTGAGGAAGCAGTCAAATGTGCTTTTGTAGGTTGAATCCCCCATCATCCTGGATTTCACCTGGAAAATTATGGGCATGGATATAAGTCATCACTTGCTTCATAAAACTAGAGGGTGCTTCTTCATAGGAAAATATTTTTAAGAAATGTTGCAATGGTTCTAGAATTTCAGAATACTATGGAAAAGTTGCTTATATTTTACAGGAATATTTATGGAAGAACACAGTCAGAATTATTGAAAGCAATTTTCCTAGTAAAAAGTGTTTTGGTTACTATTGGCAAGATCCAGCACTAACACTGTCAGCTTTAGGTCTGCATGATCCTGATCCAGCACCAAAATGTTACGCCAAAACATTAAAATTGTATCATTTTGGAGCCCTTTCCTTCTTTTTTTCTCTTCATTTATAAACAGGACTATCATTGCTATCAATGCTATGTATTGTTAACAAAGCTATGTTCTTCTTAAGCAATAAGCATAAGTGCAGACTGCAAACAAACAAATAAGGGGAGAGGAAGGGGTGCTGGGGTTGCACCTACCACATCTACAGGAGAACCAATAAAGACAGCAAAAAGACCTGCACCTAAGCCAGCAAGGAGGTGAGTATAGACATCATCCATGAACCCTGGAATTGTCAAAATCGTCTGCATAAGTATAAAGAATCAGAGCAGCATTGCGATTAAATTTTATATGAGGCTGTACTTCAAATTATAGCATAAATACAATTTATAATACCCTATAATGTGATTACCCGTTTCACTTGATCATAGCTAGCTAATTCAGCAGCATTTATAATTGCATTCCTTGCTATATTGGGCCCAAGCCCAGTCCACAAGGCCCCTATCCCTTCCTAGTTTAACAAAAAATATATAGAGAATTAGACTCGATTAGTATATTTTCAACATATAGGAAGGAACAAGACCAAAGAAATTCATTAGACGAAAGGCTTACTTGTCTTGAGATAGTTATATATGCATCTATAGCACCAGAATAACGCCTAGGTACCCCAGATGGCAATTGACCTTCAGCTTGGAGCCTAACTTTGACTAGATCAGTTGGATTAGCAACCATGATTGCCAAAGCACCTACAAGTTCAAAAAAGTGAGTCAATGACTATAGCATATAATATAATACAAAAATATATATATTTCCATGGAGAATGTTACTTTTTCACCTTTGTGTAGAAGTAGAATTCTCCGGGGTTTGACTTGAATATGGAATCACTCTCTTTATTTAGAAGGAAAATACAATTTGTGAGCATTTAAATCGTTTTGTTAAAAGGAAGAAAATTCTAATTAAATCCCTATTTAATTTCCTTGTCTATTTGCATTTCCCGTCTCTCAAATTTACAAGCCTTTTCTACTTTCAACTTCTATTATGTGAATGTAATGTCAATAACTTTACATTTATATTATGCAATTACTACTTCATATTTATGATAAAGTCTTGTGCTACAATATAAAGATGAAAAAGTTGCTTGATAAATAATTAATAAATAAAAAACACAGCTAAAATCTTAATTTTCATGTAAATGGGGAAAAAATTAACATAATCAAGCATTATTTGCCTTTTAAATTATAATGACATTTTTTGTGCCATTGAAATTTGAAACCAAGGAGGATGCTAATTTTCCACACAAAGGTGAGAAGGTCAATGAATGTTATGCAATATGAAGCCATAGAAATGTTCAGAAGTACTCACCAGTCAGCAAAGCAGCCAGTACCATATGGTATAATGGAACCTCTCCAACAAATGCACTACCAACAAGAAATGTTTTGACCTGTTCATGGTGCAGTTCATATGTACAACCCATGTTCCTCCAATGACAGTCTTATTCAATGAAAGTTAGATATTATACTCACAGGATCATATAACCCAATTCTTAAGCCCCCATATAGACATTGGCGATGCAAACCAGGAACAATGCCTTTCCATAGAGCTGATATACCCTCTTCTCTAGCAATGGTCTTAACCGTGCCCAGCAAGCCCTTGTATTTAGGTAAACCCACTTCATCATCAACCCCTAGCTTCCTTTGGAGTTGAAGCCTGACCTTAGCTGTGTCCAGAGGAATAGTACAAAACTACACAGAGCCCAGAGGAATTATTAGAATTACTTTCTGAAAGCCATGTTTCTAGCTTAAATTTCTATACCAGACATGGAATAGAATATTGACATAGAGGCATTTATTTATCAATAAGTAACTTCAGACGAGAAGAAATGAAACATGTAAAAAAGTTTGAAGCATAATCATTGTTTCTTTTTATATATAGAAAAATAAATTTGATTAAGGAAGAAAAGCAAAGTACAAAGCTCTTGCAAAAGAAACACCTAGAAACTAAAAGATTGAGTCAGGTAACAAGTCATGCCAATCTATCTGCATGATAAGAACATCAAGCACAAACAATAATAAGAATAAGTGAACATACCTCTGTACGATCTCAACTCACAGTCAATTAAAACTGTAACCAGTCTTTTACCTCACTTCATTCACTAGGATCCCTCTCTTCATTTTTCCGAAATACTCATTTTCAACTTTCAAGTATAGTAATATCCTATTTTCTAAGCTCAAAAAATTATTTAACGACTAACGAGATTAATTTCGATGCACTATTAACAAAAAAAAAAAAACTATCGACTCATCATTGATACTATAAAATTCAACAAATTTGTGATTTGATTACAGTGTAAGACACAATGCCACTATAATTTACAATTTACTCAAAAGTAAATACATGGAACAATATATACTGCACATTGTAAAGCGAAAAACAAGCACGATTTCACTTTTCAACTTCTACACAGACGCACACAAATAAACTCCATAAACTCAGCTAACACAAGCGAGTCCTTAACTAGATTATCTTTCTCTCCTAACTCCTTTTGCTTATAAACATACGATTCAGTTTCTATGCCACACAATCGAATATGCGAGTAGCTCTAATCGAAATGCTGAATCGAAATCGAAACGAAACGGAAGGAATCAACGGCGCAGAAGGAAGGTTACCTCGGCAACACAAGCGGCGAAAGCGCTGCAAAAGAAGGCTTGAACGAACGAAATCTGGTTTGGATCTGACATTGTTGACACTCCGGGCAGAAGGAAAAAGGGTTGGTTGGGTGAGTGATTAAGAAGGTGAAGGAGAGTAGCATGAAAGAAAGCAACAACCACGTTCGGTTAAATCTTATCACTCTCCTTCAAACGAGTTCAACGCGTTCACGGTAAATTTACTAATATATAGGTGTTAGTTGCGTTACTTTCACACTAGATACATACTGATGTGATGCACATGCAGTACCCTTCTTAAATGAAAATATCAACATTTTGGGAGCCAGAGATATTAATTTTTGACAACTATCGTTATATCGTCACTTTTATGTAAATATTCTAGTAGGAATTAAGTTATTTTCAGCCGAATTGAATTTTTCCAGTAAATATTTACTTTAGTACTTCATAAAAAATACGTTTCACTGTTTTCTGTAGGGGTAAACAATTCGGGTCAAGTCAAGCTTATCAATTAACTTTAATTGGATTAAATTAAATTTATGATAATTTTTTTAAGTTATCTAATATGATTATAACTGAATTAGATCAAGTAGGGTCATCAACTGAAATAATTTTAAAAAAGTATATTTTAAAAATTGAAATAAATAAAAAATAAATATACTTAATTTAAATTAAAAATATGATTCAAAATATAAATAAAATTAAAATAATTATATATTAAAAATAACAAATATTTTAAGTAAGTAGACATTATGTGTTACTAATGCAACAAATTTTGAATTATGTAATAAGTAAAAATTAAATTATTTTTCTTAATTAAATTTAGTCAATCAATTCATTCCTTCAATATGTCACAAAAAAAAGTAAAATTAAATATATACAAATGAGTGTAATATATGTTATGTTGTGTCTAATATTTTTAACTTAATTTAATAATTTATTATAGGTTAGATTAGTTTAAATTTATCTAATAACAAATTCTTTGATCTGTTATCCAATATAATTATAATTGAATGCATAAAAATTACTCAATCTAATTTACTGACTTAACTCAACACACAAAAATATAATTAAGTTGATGTGGATAAATCATATTCATAAGTAACTTGTTACTTTATGACAATAATTTCTCAATGAATTAGATTCATTCCTTTTTTAAATGTTTAAATTATTATAATTATTTATATTTCTTATTACAATTATTTATATTTCAATTTCAACAAAAATTTACTAACAAAATTCAATAAAAATAGAAGACTGTATGTATATTATAGTATTCACCCTACACCTCTTATTATGTATAATTATTTAAATAAAGTATTTTATATTATAACATAAAATCTTAACTCAAAAATTTAAATTGCACTCATTTTTTTATATTCAATTATTATAGTTATTTTGACTTCTACTGATAATTTATTTTATTATTTTAAATAGTGTAATAATTAGTGTTTTGTCGTGTGTTTCAATTTCCTAGGCATTGTTGGATAAAAATAAAAATTTAACAGTATTAAATGTTGTTTCGATTCCAATAGTTCGTAAAGCTGTCTTAGCTCAGTGGTAGAGCGCGTGGCTTTTAACCACGTGGTCGTGGGTTCGATCCCCACAGACGGCGAATATAATAATCTATTTTTCATCATTTAATTAATTAAGTAAAAGAGAAGTTTCTTAATTTGGTCATATTAATTATGTAGTTTTTTAATCATCTTTTGAGAAAAAATAATGAAATATATAAAGTGATAATAATGAAAAATAAATATTCAGTCATTAAAAAATAAAAATAGTTTTACCATACATAATATAAGATTAAAATTTTATAAAAGATAGACGATAATTAAAAGTAAAAACTTGAAAATGTGTAAAAAATTTGTTTTTGCCATAACCCGATAATTTGAATTAAATCAACTATATCTTAGTCCGATTGAATTTGCCTAACATATTTCAAAACAAAATCAACCTAATTAAATTTGTTAATTCAAATTCAATTTCAGTCTAAATCACAACCATTTCCTCCAAAAACAACCATTACAAATTTACAATGTACCAAAAAAAAATTTAATGTACCAAACAATAAACCCATTACAAAATAGTCAAGATTCGACTCATAAAAGATAAGATTAAAAATTAATATATTGATAAGAATAAATATGATTTATTTTTATATAATATTTTCAAAATTATGCTTATATTGTTCATATAATCTAATTAATATTCATTTTTTTTTTCTGATTATTATAATATCTCTCTAATTTTTTTAATTAATATTATTTTAGTTTAAAAATAATTAATATATGAAATTATATAGAATGAGTTTTATATAAAAAAACAAAAATATTATTATAACTCGGATCTTAAGTCTTATAATTAGTGTAAAACAGTATTATAATTAAAAATGGTAATAGTATTTAAGATTTTTAAAATATCAAATATTAAAAAAATTTGAAAATTAAAAATATGTTTAGCTCAAGGACAAATAATATTATACTAATATTTTAATTTATTTAATATGCAAAATAACTATTTTCATATATTTAATACAAATGAATAACATAATTTAAATGAGAATATTTTCAAAAGTTGTTATATTATTTTTATATTCGTAGAAATTATAATGAAGACATTAAATATTGTAATGTATTGGATTATTTTAATCTCTATTATTGTTTTAATTGTTATACTTTTATTCGATTATATTTATTTTAATTTTATTTTTTGCATAAATATATTTTTAGTCATATAAAATGGGTGGATTTTTTGATTTTGTATTTTGTTTCATTCTTAAAATTTTTGGAAACATAAGACTTTGGATTGTAATATACTATTTCAATCTATACAACTAAATTGTTATACTTTCATCTGATCATATATTTTATTTTAATTTTATTTTTGGTTTATGTATGTTTTTAATCCTATAAAATGAATGAATTATAATTATAATTTTTGTAATTGTTTTCATCTTTAAAAAAATCAAAAATATTGTTTATGGTACTTTTAAAAAAAATTAGTCACTATAAAATAATAAATTTTGGTTTCTGCCCTGATGAAATACTTTTTTTTTTTTATTTCTTTAAATTTTAAAACTATCATTCTTGGTTTTTAATGATGATTCTTAGATAAATAAATAAAATTTATCTTAAAATCTATAATTTTAAAGTATATTATACTAACATAATATCATTAACAGTCAATAATATTTTAATAAAACAAAAAAGTATTTAAAAAATAATTACATAATAATGTAGATTAAAAACTTGAATATTTTCTAAAATGAAAAATCATATTTAAGTCTCTATTTTTTTATTCCTTTATAATACATTTTTTAAAAAAAATTAAATTTCAAAATTCAAGTAGGATTGCAATAAGGTAAATGTTATATTGACCCCTCCTTCCTGATAGATATGCCCATCCTTCTTAATTTTTTTCCCCAAAATTTTTCTTAAATTCTCTTTTAATTCATTTTATTTTTAAAATAAATTTCATTTATAAAAATTATATTTTTCACCCACCTCTCTTATTTTACTCGTTTTCTTTTCTTACTATATCTCTTTTCATACGTCATATTTTTTCTTTCTAATATTTTATTTCTTGATTTTTTTTAACAATCAAGACACCCATCGATTCATTTTTATTATTTTTAAATCCTAGTTTTTCAATCTTAATTTTAATATTTTTTAAACTCTATCACTTTACATTCAACATTATATACATTGAATACAAAATTGTAAATTTTATAAAAATATGGTTTTTAAAGATATGATTTATTAATTTTACAATAAATTATTGATTAAAAAAAGTATATTTTTTTATCTTCATTATTCTAAAGTCATATTTTTTTAGTTCTTAAAATATATTTCCAAAAAATACATTCTAGAAGAGTAAAAATATTTATCTTTCCTAAAATTCTTTTCATAAGCTTAAAAAATATACTTTCCAAAAAATACCTTTTTAAAGAGTAAAATAAAAACATTTTTCTCTCATAAAGTTGAAAATATATTTTTTATATTTTAATTTTTTTTCAAACGAGTAAATTTGTGTTTTTTTTATAATATACTTTTCAAAAAGATAATTTTTCTAACAAAAAATACTTTCTAAAAAATCATTTTGAAAAGTATAAAAATAACAATAAATTATTATTAATTAATAAAAGTTTATTTAACAAAATCCTTCTTATAATCCTATGTGAGTCTTAAACATTCCCTCCAAATACTCTGAAAAACCTACTGGCGCGGGATATCAATTATTTGCCCCAAATCCCGCCAATTTCAAGAACCTTCCCCTATAAAACCCTTCTCCCTCCCGCTACTTCTTCACATTTCATTTCCGAATCTCGAACCCGCGCGAAACCCTAACCCTAACCCAATTACACTCTCGATCCACGATGTTGGAACTCCGTCTCGTGCAAGGTTCCCTTCTCAAGAAGGTTCTCGATGCCATCAAGGAGCTCGTCAACGACGCCAACTTCGATTGCTCCTCCACCGGCTTCTCCCTTCAGGCCATGGACTCCAGCCACGTGGCGCTCGTCGCCTTGCTTCTCCGATCGGAGGGGTTCGAGCACTACCGCTGCGACCGCAACATCTCCATGGGCATGAACCTCGGCAACATGGCAAAGATGCTCAAGTGCGCTGGCAACGATGACATCATCACTATTAAAGCTGATGACGGTGGTGATACCGTCACTTTCATGTTTGAAAGCCCTAGTACGTTTCACTTGATGATTTATTCTGTTTCTGGAGTTTTTAACTGAGTTTGATGTTTTAGGGTTTGTGTGGTTTGTTCTGTTTTTATGATTTTTGTCTTGGTTATTCTTATGTTTGATTTTCAATTGCTAGTTGGAAGAAGTTATTTTTTAATGTTTCATGTCAGGAATGTGATTTGCCTTTGGAATGTTAGGGTTTTCACAAGGAATGTGGATTTCGTAAAAATATTGATGCTTATAGGTTTAATTCGAGGCTATGTGGTTCAGGATTGCCTACTTTTTAGGGTTTTGGTGTTTTGATTTTACTGATGCGAGATTTGTGTTTGATACATTGCTAATTTTAGAATTTTGTTTGGGTTTTGTCTTACAGCGCAAGATAAGATTTCTGATTTTGAGATGAAGTTGATGTCCATTGACAGTGAACATCTTGGGATTCCGGAGGCAGAGTATCATGCCATTGTTAAGATGCCATCTTCTGAGTTTGCTAGAATCTGCAGGGATCTTAGTAGCATTGGTGACACTGGTAATTAGCTTTGCCTCTCAGTTTCAGTGGATTGTTAGTATTTGTTTTTTGTTTAGAGGGTTATGTTGATAGATTTTTGTTGTTTTGTGGTTTATGTTGAAGTTGTTATTTCGGTGACTAAAGAGGGTGTCAAGTTTTCCACCAAAGGAGATATTGGAACTGCTAATATAGTTTGCAGGCAGAATACTTCGGTAGACAAGGTGAGAAACTGTACATGCTTTTTATCTTTAGTTCTCATTCTGTTCAACCAATGTATTAAGTTTAACTTTATACTTCTGTACATGTTTTTGTAATCTATTTTGTGAGATGTAAAGGACAGTGGTGTGCAATTTTTACAAGTTTGTATTTGTGGTTTAATGTTGCAGCCTGAGGAAGCTACATTGATTGAGATGAATGAACCTGTGTCCTTGACGTTTGCCCTGCGGTACATGAACTCTTTCACCAAGGCAACACCGTTGTCTAATACAGTTACGATTAGTCTGTCAAATGAGCTGCCGGTAGTGGTTGAGTACAAAATTGCTGAGATGGGTTATGTTCGGTTTTATTTGGCTCCAAAGATAGAAGAGGATGACGAAGAAACAAAACCTGAAGTTTAGTTTATTTTTGAATGGACTCCGAGGATAGAAGAGGATGAAGACACAACCTGAAGTTTAATCTATTTCTGAATGAATTGGGATGTAAGGATTTTAATACGGTTGCACTTAGGATGCTGTTATATATTTTTTGTTTGAAGATATTTTAACTGTGTTCAAAAAATTTGCTAATTTATGAATTCTGTAGAAGAGATGTATTGTACTATTGTTTCTTCACCACCTTGTTTTCCCATTTTATTGGTAATTAATTCAGTGTGAAACAATTGGTGTACATTTTTTCATGCTGTGTTTTTACTTTTCTGCACTATAACAACTTCATAACAATATCTTGCGAAATATCATTTTGTAAACATTAGCATGGGATAGTCCTTATCCCATGGCGGGAATAAAATAACCCGATGGCTACGATTTTGAATTTATTAAATGGACAGAAGTATTTTTTGATAAATAGATTTATTAGTTTTAAAAAAAATTATATTTACTGGTCTAATTAGTGTTAATACAAAATAGATTTTTAAATATGTTAATATGTCAGATTTGATTTATATAATTTATGATAGATAATAAATTAGATTTAGGTTTTAATTTTGTAAAACAGATTTTAGTTGCTCTGTTTTTAATTTGTAAATAAATACATATCTCATCTGTTATTTGTAAATACATTTATAACACCTAACTTTAAACGTTAACACCAATATGTATGTTTAAGCTTTAAGTCATTTATTATTCATATGCCAAAAAATAAAGTTCATGTGTTATTTACATTTTAATTATATTTCAGTAATAAATAACTATTTAATTATTAGTAAAAATTTCTTAAAAATTGTGCATTTTTTCCTTCTATATGATGATCTTAGTTAAAGGTTTTTACACAAAAATTAAGAACAATAATAATTTTTTTTATTATTTAATTTTACAAAATAGGTTAATTTTCAGTAAATATTTTACTTTTAATTGTGGTGATTAGATAATGCATGAATAGTTTAATTAAGAATAAATAAATAAATGTTATATTAAAAAATTAGAACATCCTATATTTAAGGATGCTTTAAATACTAAAATTTCAGTTATTGTAGGAGAGATTTAATAAACCTGAACAAAGTTTATTAAATAACGCGAGACATGCAAAAAAAAAAGTGATTAATTCTCTATAAATTTCAACTAGTAAAATGTATATTAAAAATTGTTTAAATAACATGTTACAAACAAGTGTGTTAAGACATTAGGGTTAATCTAGTATAGTTGGGTGAGAAGAGATTAAGGTAGTTAGAACTTAGAAGCATGAGAAATTAAGTTTAATTCTCGTGATCATTTTTGTTATCTTTTCTATCTTTACCAAAAAAAGACAAATAAGTGTGTTAAATTTTTTTTGTTGACACGCACTTTTACATGTATAAATAAAAGTAAATTAAACACTTTAATTATAAATAAAAAGTATTATGAAATAGTATTTTAGAACGTGTAAGGCAGAAAATAAGTGTTATAATCTATAATAAATAAATATTTTTAATATAAATTATATTATTATTAATATTTGTAATAAATAAATATATTTGAACATATAAAATATATTTCATATTTATAATAAATAATTTATATTATATTGTAATAAAAATATTTTATTTTTGACAATATTAGAGTTGGCCTAATGATTGAGTTAGAATAATATGTTATGTGCGTTTGGATGAAGAATTTTAAAATTTTTTGTATTTAATTTATTTTTATTTCAATTTTAATCATTTTAAAAATATATTATTTATATAAGTCAATTCGAATTTCTTAAATTTTAAATTGTTAGATTAAATATGATAATTTGATTTCACAATGATAAAATTGATTTTAAAAATGTATTCATATGTTTATATTTTTAAATTAAATTTTATAAAAATAAATATTAGTCAATTTTTAAATATTTAATAAATTTTAAAATTAATATTAGATAATATTTAATAATCTTAAAAATATTTTTGATTATTCAATAATTAAAAATACAAAATTTTTAAATATACAAGTGAAATAAAAAAAAATATGAAGAATTTCAAATTTTTATTTTTTTTAGAAGAATTTAAAATTTTACTATTTTAAGAAATTTTACAAATGATTGGATTTCAATTTTTTTTGTCAATTTTCATCAAAACAAAATATTTTACCTTAGATCCTAAAGTCTCTCAATACTAAAAAAATAATTCAATTTGACAATATAAAATGATTTAAAATAATTATAACACTTTTACTACTCACAATGTTTATCTATCGTTGACTTTTTAATGAACAATTGTTATTACACTTTATTTTCTAAAGTGTACCTTCACCTTTGAAGTGTATCAATAATTTATTTTAAATTATTAAATTTTATTTATAAATAATTATGATAAATAAAATTTATATTAGATAAGAAGTTAAAAGAACCTCTAAAAATTCTCTCATTAAAAAAACACCTAAAAACATTTTTGTTAACGAGAAATCTTTAAAAATACTACAGAGAAGATAATCATTTGTGTTAATATAACATGTACAATGCATATAAATATTAATTATATATAATTAAAATATTTTAGGTATATGTACTCTAGGTCCAAAATGATTCGATAGAATTATAGGTTAAAAACCTTTTACTTTGACAAATAAGTTTAATTTTACCACAAATGAGTTCTTTTATTATTTTTTCAATCGCTTTCTTTTCAACACTCTTTGATAGATTGTGATTCTTGTTCCTCATTATTATTCATCATCTAAACACACCCCGAGTTGTTGATGGGCTTTTCCCTTGTAAATTGTTAAAGTTATATGTGCTTTTTGACGGAAATGAACAAAGGAGTTCATCACATGAGCTGCCCAAATATAAAAGATATTGAATTGCATGAATTTTCCAAAATTGCATCAGTTTCCATTAAATTTGAAAGTCAAAATATCATACAAAAGATAAAAGAAGAGGGCTAATGTTACATGCACTCTAATTCTTTCCCCGGCCTCCACTAAATTCTAACATATTCCAAGCCAGAGCCCTAACTTATATCAGCAACGTGGCTGATTTCTCTTCACTACTGATCAGCAAATAACAGTTTCCTTCCTACTTTTTGTTAAAAAAATTGTCTAAATACGATTGAAGGGTAAAATATTTACAGTTTCAATGAAAGATTAATTAAATTCTAAATGCATTTTGTAAGGAAACACTTCCACTGGTTGCATCAGCAGTTTGAGGAGTGGATAATATTGATCCAACGGGGCATGCAGAATTTGGGTTTAATGACTTATTTACCCCGTTTTTTGGCTTCACTATATAGGATGACTCCAATGACTGTGAGAGAATATCCAAACATTCCAGTCACTGATACAGGATTTCGAAATATCAAAATGGAGATAACAACAGCCACAGCTCCCTTTGCATTTCCCAGGACCTGACACAGTAATTACGACTTCAAGTTAATGATGTACAATGCATGGTTAGATATTACATGGTCAAATTAATGGTGTTACGACTATTTAGATGAAAATTGTATCTTCAGGAGTGTTTTATTAATGTGCTCAAATTCCTAATAGAACAAAAGAAAAGGGTGTGAAATGATTACCTGAAGTGTCAATGCACTGGTGTGCTTTGTGACTAAGAAATTTGTCAAATTGACAAAATATGCCAATGCAGAATTGAAGAGAAGTAACCACAAAATACTTGAATCCTCTCTAGCAAGTGAAATTGTGATGCCGACTACATCTTCCTCCATTATGATTGAAGCTGGAAGAAGGAATGCAACAGCTACTGGTGCCATGTACATAAGAAGGTTCATAGAATTGAGCTTATCCCTGAGAAATCAAAGAAACCATTTCAGTACTGACCTGGCCAAAACATCTCAAAATTAAAATACTATGTTGTGGAATATGGATGACACTCTTTCTTCAATCAGTAGAGTTCAAATACTATGACAAGAAAGTTTGAGCTCTTTACCCTTCAGAAGACAGCAAGACCCCTTGAAGCACTGTTTTGAGTGCCCTGGCTGCTGTAGCACTGATGCACATTATGAATCCAAATAGATGAAAGCTTGGTTCTCCCTTCATCCATACAAGTGAAAATATATAGTAAAAATCAATAACTACAGCTTGTAACAACAAGCAGAACCCCATTTTCATCTACATTAATTAGTGACAATGACACCTAGCAAATCTAACATTAACAAAAAAGATCCCAAGCAGAGGCGATTTCTCCCATTCCCAAAATTAACAGGCTAAAACTAATCAGAGAACATATTTATAAAGAAATTTGAAAGAAACGAAAGAAAGTCTTGTACTTGAATATATACCCTCAAAGCAATAGATTGAATCAATGGCCTAAATCCTATTATCAAATTAGCCCGACATTGCATATCTAATTTCTGCACCACCTGTGTGTATGCTTTAATTCTTGGGTGTGTATTAGTGAGATCACATAAAATTTTTCTTCAACATACTTGTATATTATGATATTTTAACTGATTTTAAAAAGGAAAAAAAGGACTTGGCTCCTCTAATATGAGGAGCGATTGTTGAAGGATGAATCACAATAAAAACCATTAATAATCACTTATAAAATAAATATGAAATTGTAAAAATCTCAACAATTGAACCTTACACTTTAGTAGAGGTAAATCCAAAGAACTAGAATTGCAAGTCCCCATTCAATTTCTTAACCATAGAACTAGAATTTCATGTCCCCATTCAAATTTGTCACTTGCACGTTATACAACACACAACAAAACAAACACCACATTAACACAGTCATAAATCTGCAACCACTGGATGAAGACAAGATGATTCACATCTCACACACGTATTTTATACCAGATTTATTAAGATTAAATTAATAGTAAATATGTTATATGCACAATACCACAATATCATCCAATTAAAAACCATTACAAAAGGTACGTTTGATCACTTTTATAATAACTACTTACATGTTATACAACTATAATTTTTTATTGATCGATGGTATAAAACATTTTACATTTAAACCCTAAATTTAATACGAGTTATCCAATCTTCATCCAACAATTTCGCTTAGTTGACTGCATGAATGCAGCAAATATCTGAATCCGGATAAACGGAAGAAATTAAAGAGGTGGAAATTTAGATAAAACACACGTACAGTGTAGACAGGCATAACAAACTATGAACTTGTGTGTAAGTTTTAACAATCAGTAAAAGACTTGCATCCTCTTCCAAGGAGAGACAAATTCATAGAGATAAGAGAGAATTATGTAACCTACAGAAATCTTATCTCACTCGAATATAATTGTCTCTGATAACAAATACGTAGTATGAAAGAAAAAAGAGAGAGATAGAAGTGATACCCCACTAGCAATAACAACGCCAGAAACAACCGGGACGAGTGTGGCATACGTGAGCAAGCCCTCCCTCTTTAGCGTCATGAAATAAGCGAACACCGCCGTGAAGAACGGCGTGGTGGCGCCGACGGCCTGGTTGAAGGACACGGGGAGGTAGCGGAGGGAGATGTTGCCTCCCACAACGGACAAGCAGAATATGAGTCCCAGTGACGATATCTTCAGAAACTGCACCCTCGACCGCACCGTTTGCATGGGAACCATCTTCAGCCATGCAATGGCCACGTAGCTGAGAATGGAACACGCCATCATGTGGCACAGCGTTAAGAATATAGGGTACCTGAAACCGTGATTGCTCAGGAGGTACTTGTTCAACAGCAACACCCCAATGTTGGAGGCGTACCAGAAACTTATCAACCCCACTGTGAAGAGCTTTCCCGAGACTGAAACCTTCATTGTGTCGATGGTGTTTACGTGATTGTTGCTGGGTTTGTTTTTTTTTGTTTTTGTTTTTGTTTTTTTTTTTACTTTTTCTTAATGGTTATGTGGGATGAATGAGAGGATTTTGATAATGTGGGAGGAATGGGTTTTGGGGGAGTAGAAGGAATGAGAAAGGGAGAGGGAAAATGGGTGATGCAGAGTGAGAAGCTCTGTGGAGGTGAAGGGTTTGGAGAATTTTGTTACGTGAGTCCTAAAACTTGAGGGGATATTATCATTTATACTATAATTAAATAATCAAAATTTCGAATACAACGAAAATATTTTTTTAAAGAATAAAATAATTAAAAAGAGGAAACAGTACCCTTTTTGTTGGTGTTTTTGGCAACTGATATCCTATCATAATTACAATGACCTAATAGTTGATAAATAATCATCGAGGCAAAAATTTCTGCCCTAATTTTGAACTAATAACTGTTATTCGAATATATTTATATAGCTTAATTAAGGTTACAACTTTATTTGTTTAATTAATAAATTATTTGTTATTAGATAAAAAATACTTTTCAGAGATAAATAAATTTATTCTTTTGAAAAATATTTTCTAAAAATATGTTTTATTACTTTTATTCTAAGAGTAAAAATATAAGCATTTTTTTAGAAATATATAATTTTTTTCTTTGGAGTTCAGGACTTAAGAAAAAAGTAGTTCTTGGAAGTACTTCTCATATTTAAATAATTAAGAGTAAAAAAAAGGGTTTAAAAAATTAATAAAGAAGGAAAGTAAAAAAAAAACAAGATAGGGATAAACTAGGGGAAGAAAATGAGTACAAAAATTCATCTTCTGAGTTTTTTAATTGCTAGACAAAAAAAATCAAGAAATAAACAAGAGAAACTTTATGAACAATAATCAGATAGGGATAAACTTAGGGATGACAAATATACCCGTACTTGCAGGTAATACCCGAACCCGTCCTAACTTTGACGGGAAATACCCGGTTTGACCGGGTACGGGTACGGGTAAAACCCGATATATTAAATCGGGTACGGGTACGGGTATGTACCTACCCGCCTCGTATCCATTCCCATTCTCATTTTTAATTTAATACTCACTTTCAATTTAATTATATTAAAAAAAATTAATATTTTTTTATGTGTGATTATTTATTATAATATAAGATAAAGAAATAACCTAATTATAATTATAAATAATAAAAAAAATAATTTAAAAATATCATTTTTTTTTACAAAAAATAAAAAATAAAAAAAATTGACGGGTACGGGTACGGGTATGGGTATACCTGATACCCGACAAGGACGAGGATGGGGATGAAAATCTATACCCGATGGGTATGGGGACGGGGACGGGGATGGGTTTAACTCGCGGGGACGGGGACGGGTATCATGAAACTCACACCCGACCCGCCCCGTTGCCATCCCTAGATAAACTAGCGGAAGAAAATGATCGAGTAAAGGAGGGAGTGAACAAAGAAAATAATTTTTGAAAATAAAATTTATTTTAAAAAATAATAAAGGACTATTTAAGGAAAAATTTGAAAAAAATGAAAAGGGGACATATATATATATATCTTATCCTTTCTTTATAATTTATAATTTAAAAATAATTACACATTTAAATAATTAAATGCAATATATGTTGAATACTGTATATATCATTATGTTCCTCTAATTATTGAGAGAATTTTAAACGATGTATTTAGTCTATTTAATTTACAATTTATCATCAATATAAATTGAAATTTTTGAATGAATTAAAAGTAATTATAATTTTAGAGACAAACTAATATAAAAATATCCCATGTTTCATTTGACTGCTCTTCGCACTTCATTTGATAAGAGCTACTACTCTACTTCAAAAAAAGTGAGTTTTGATATACACTATTCAACTCCTTTTTAGTGTTTATTTTTTCTCCATACTTTCTTAATTATATTTATTGTGATAAATGTAATTAAGTATGTTATTTCAAGTTATTTTGTTGTTATAGCGTAAGAGTGTGAAAGTTGGCCCAAAGATGACTAAAGTATATAAGGTAAATTCTAAATAATGAACTTCATAAGGTCTTAACTCTAGAATTTTAGAGAGAGAAATTATGAGTCTTGAGAGAATCTCTTCTTCTCTAATTCCTTTTAAGGATGTTGTGATCCTCCCTAGAGCTTAATTGTAGAAGTGGTGCAGATATTTAAGGTTCGAAAAGCTGAGAATTGAGCGATGGTGGTTTCCTACAAAGTTTCCTTGAAACTTGATTTCTTCTTCCTTCTTCCTCATTCTCTTCGAATTTGAGGTAAGGGAAGCTAGAACTTGATAGTTAGTAGATTGTTGTGTTGCATATACCTTGATTCTTGTTGAATGTTTCGTTGGTATGCTTAATCTGAAGTGGGGTGTTGAATTTTGAAGAACTTAGTGTTCTTGGTGAATAAGGGGAGGTTTGATAGTGGTAGATTTGTGTGATGTTGTTACATGTCTCATTTTCTTCAAATTATGAGTTGCATGTTGTTATAATTGGAAAATTATGAGCTTGCATGCATATAGTGTTGTATGGGTTGAGAGGATTTGAGGTTGTTCTTGATTTGTTGGGTTTTCTCGAAGTTATACATGTTTTTTGGGTTTGGCCACTTAGAGTGCTCATGAGAGTCGCTTAAGGTGAGCTTGGACAGTTGTTCAGAGATGCTCTTTGAATTGAGTCACTTAGAGCGAATTCTAGTTGCTTCGAGTGAATTTTGGTCGCTTTGAGCTAGCCATCTGGTAGCTTTGAGCTTGTTGTTGGTACCTCTAAGCTAGCTATCTAGTAGCTCTAAGTTAGCAATTAGTATTTCTAAGTTAGTTGTTGTGGTAGCTTCGAGCTAGGTGTTGGTAGGTCTAAGCCAAGTGTTGGTAGCTTCAAGCAAGGTGTTGGTATCTCTAAACTAGGTGTTTGGTAACTTCGAGCTAGATACTGGTAGCTCTAAGCTAGGTGTTGATAGCCTTAGGGCACTTGAAGTGCATGTTTCCCTTTTCTTACTTGTAATCTTCAATATCTTGTTGTGTTGGTTGTTTTAAATGGTGCATAACGATGATTGAAAGGGTGCTTTATATATTCAATTATGATAATGTATATTAATGATTTAACTATTGATAGTTGAATTAGGTAGAATGATGTTAGTTCCATATGAATTGATTTGGGATGATATATGTAGATGTTTGTACAGGTGAAAATGTTGATGGGCATTGATTTGCTACAGTTGTAGGGTTGGAGGATTGTATAGGCATTGATATGTTGTACTTGATTGAGGTGTTGAGCATTGGTATGCTATTCTTGGATGTGTTGTTTAACATTGGTATGCTATGCATGATTGGTGTGATTTGATCTTTATATACATTTGTTAAAAAATATGGCTTTATCCAAGAGAGGGGGTGAATTTGATATTTTAAAAAAATTATTTTCAGGATCTTTAATTTTCAACAATTTTCTAAAATCTTTCCAAAGAAGTCTATTGATTTAGATTATATAGGATAAAATGTTGAGATTGATTTATGAATTTATTACCAAAAAATATATGTTAAATCCTATATTATATACAATATTCAAATATAAGAGATTTAGCACATACAACCAATGTTAGCAAGAATTCAAATATAGAGTGTAAGGATAGAGAGATATGCTACAAGGATTTAAACTGGTTCAGTCCCTACCACTATGACTTACATCTAGTCCTCAATCAACCTAATCGAGATTTTTCACTATCTTTATATTTAGAGTATTACAATCATACACATGCAATAAATTCCTAAAATCCTAAAGATATACACATTTCTTATACCCTAACAAATATCCCTTGTAGTCATACATTACAAAACCTTTAATCTTGAAAAACCTACTCAAAAACAATGATAAAGAGTGTTTTAAAACAGATTCACCTGGATACAGGATCAATCAAATAGGTGAATCAAAGTTAGAGTAGCTTAGCCTTTCTTTCTAATTGGATGATGATGATTCTTGAATCCTTTCTTGAAATTATCTATAAAGGATCAAAAGATTATTTTACAAAGAAAACAAAGAATATTAGAGTCTTTTTTGCAAGAGATTTCACAAAGTTACAAATATTTCAATTCTTTTTGTTTTGAGTTTGAAAAATGATATTTATAGAAATGTCTAATTGAAATAATCAATTATTTTATTCTTGATAAATCTAGAATCGGTCAATAACATTTTAATCAATTATTTATTGGAATAATCGATTATTTCAGAGTGTTGACTTTGAAATAATCGATTATTGCATAGTGATAATTGATTATTACAGTAAGCTTTACAGAATGAGAAAATATAATGTAAATAATTGATTAATATAAGTGGATAATCGATTATTTTGAATAATAGATGCAAATTCTCGAATTTCAAGTTTAAAGCCAGTTTAAAATATTCTTTTCATCATCAATCGTCATCTTACAAGAAATATATGACTAAGTTACTTATACTGTACAAAGCAAACAAAGCATAACAAAACATATATTTATTTAGTTTTATTTGAATAACATGTATGTTATTCAAATAAAATTAAATAAACAAGCTTGATTTGTTTAATTAAAAAATAAATTTAATTGAATAAAAGAAATAAAAAGTTAAATGTACTTAACAAAGGATAACATGATAATTTTTTCTAGTTTTTACTTATTTATTTTTACTAAATAATTTTTTTTTATTTCTACTCAATTATTTCTATTTTTTAATTTCTCTATTTTTTTTTCCAAGTATTTCTGCTTCAATCAAACACGGTTTATGTCAAGTGAAAAATATTTTATCACTTCAGCAATGACATAAGAAATTGGTAGAAAATATTTTATCACATAATCCATAACATAAGAAATTGGGAACACTCCATTGAATTACGCGGTCCCATTTCCGTTAGGGGTGGGCAAAAAAAATTGAACTGAACTGAACTGGTGGTGAACTGAACTGTACTGTACTATAAAAAACTGAACTGTTTGTAAAAAAACTGAACTGAACTGAACTGTTGGATAGTTAAACTGTATTGAACTATAAAACTGAACTGATATATTAAAATTGAACTATTTTTATAAAAGGATAAAAATTAAATGTGTCTAACATGTTATGTCTTAATGGATTAACTCGATAGTCTAATAACCAAAACTTAAAAAAAAAAAAAGTGATCCAAAAAAAATTGTATCAATTTTGTCGAATCTAACGGATCAATTGAGCTATGTTTGACTACTTATTTTTAGGCTTAAAATTCAATGAGTTTGTTTGACTTAATTATATATATATATTTTTTGAAAAATTTAAATAAAATGGAAAATAAAGTAATATTGGCAAATGTGTCTTATTTTGATAGATCAATGAGTCAAAATTGTTCAATTCAAAATATCATAACAGTTCAGTGCAGTTTAAACTGCAGTTCAGTTCAAGTTTTTATAGTATAGTTCAGTTCAGTTCAATGACACAAAAAAATAGTTCAGTTCAGTTAGTCTGAACTAATATTTAGTTTAGTTCAGTTCGTAAGAACTATTTTTAAGTTCAGTATAGTTTTTATAAGTTCAGTTCAGTTCAGTTCATTTTGCCCACCTCTAATTTCCGTGCTTCGGCGGCTTATATTTATTATAGTTTCTGGCGGAGTGGAGACCTGCAGCTAAACCATTTTATTTGGCCGCTAAATATATAAAAATTTATAGAAAAATGTTTTTATTATTTAAAAATATTTTTTAGTTAATATAAAATAAATAAATTTTAGTTTTAATTTTTATAAAATTATTTTATATTTTCTAAATTTTAAAATTATTATTTTTAATTTTTATTATGTTATTATCTATAACTAATTATATATTTATCAGCCGAACAATGATATACATTTTCGAATCACGTTTCAAACATTAAAATAATAATATTTTAAATAAATTTATTATAAAATAATTATTTAATTTAATATTTTATAATTTAAATCATTATTTTAATCATTTGGAATCATTTCCAACACATATATCATTTTTCTTATCAGTCAAATGATGATATTAAGAGAGATACTAATGTTGGTACCAAAGGCAGCAACTGAAAACGACTTTTAAGTCAATCAAATGTCTCCCTTTTTATTTTTTATTTGGATGGTTCCTGGTTTTGCTCTGGATATCAAATGTCCCCCTCACCTGCAAGCACCACCTCTTTTCCCCTATTTAAATGGAAGAACCTTTTGCAATTTCAGACAACTAAACTACCAATACTAAAAAGTGTGTCGACTTGAAAACGACTTTTTAATCAATCAAATATCTATCATGCATGACACAGTAGTTTGTTTCTTTTCGCTCGTCACTGTCAAGATGTTGACATTGTGGGTCTCTGTTGACGTTTTGGCAGTATCTAAACATGTTTGATTTCTGGTCCAATGTCTACAACTATGCATCCTTATCCCTGTTTAAATAGAAGATCCTTTTACAGCCAACTCAACTACCAATACAACCCAAATTTGTTTCTCTTCCCCTCAACCCAACACAAGAATGAAGCCTAAAGCTTACACTATTCTCATGGCCTTCATGCTTACCTCAATTGGAATTAAGTATGAAGGCTCAAACAACAACCCCTTCCAACATTCAACCCCAAGTACTGTGCTTTTCCTCACATCCATGTCTTGCCATGTACTTGCATCCACAGCTGATATGACCTTACCAACCACTTTTTTCATATTCCACATGTTCGGAATACTTTCATGTCAAACACTACTGTGGATTCTCGTGCCTGACATATGTTGGTATATCATCAACCTCCTCCTTTTACTCGTGGCCTCATTCTGCTTCAATTACAACCATATTTGTGACCTCATACGTGCCGCACGTCAAATGTCAAACTCGGATGCTCAGATGATGCAAGTGTAATACGATATGTAACCAGCAAGGGTGGATATGATGCACCGATACGATACGCATATCGGATACGACACGTATCCGATACGGCGATACGATTATTTAAAAATATATAAGATACGATACTTGTAAGATACGTGTCATCATATATATCAATGTTCATACAATATAATAAATGTGTATTTGTAATTTTGATCAAAATTCATAAATATTTAATATATAATAGCTATTTTGCAAATCCAAATTAAAAACATATTTATTGTACATTACTAAAAGTAAATAAATTATAAATCATTTCATCATAAATTACTTTTTATTATTTGCAAATAGAATTAATATTACCAATTTCATTCCTTTCTTAAAATTATCTATATAGAAGACAATTTTCATTTATAGTTCAACAAGGACCAATAGTTCTATGTTTTTATATTAAACATGTTTATATATCTTATTTAGCTGTAATGGATATTTCATAATTTTTTCAAAAATTTGAACACTTTATCGATACGTATTACTCTAATAAGTATCGGTGAAGTATCTGAAAGTATCAAAATTGAATAAATTTTTTATAATATTTTTAAAGGCTAGTAGGATACTTCATTGACCCGTATCGGTGAAGTATCTAAGAGTATCGTGTCGGATACGTATCGGATACGAATACGTGAAACAAATTGAAGTATCCGTGCTTCGTATCATTATCATGAATAGAGTCTATCCACTTTCTGTCTCTCCTTTGATTAGCTTTTTGGTGGAAAAACTTAGAGTTACGGTCTACATGATGAAGCCACGAAACTCTACTGCGCTGCTGCCAAAAAATTTCTTCAGGTATCAGAAGCTGGTCTAACTTCTCTTCATTTTTCCTAATAAGCTTAGAAGCCTCCGGTTCATTTTTTTTTTTGGTAAAGGCGTTGCAAGTCTTTTTGGCATTGCTTGATCATTTTGGGGATGTCTCTGAAGACCTCATCTCCCTATTTATCCAGAGATGACAAGCAGAATTGGATTTTGGTTGGGAGATCTCCATAGTTAGTATTCCAGGCCTGAGAGACGCGAGCAGGAAGGTTCTTCTCTTGCGTCCATGTTTCTTCAAAACGAACGATCTTGGAATTCGTCTCCTGCGATTCATAGCTGGGAGAAGGTTCTTCTCTAGTAGTAAGGGATTATGGTCAGAGTGGTACCTGTTTAAGTGATACACTTTTGCCTCTGGGAAGGAAGATACCCAATCTTGTGAAGCCATCATTCTGTCTTCCCTAGACTAGCCATTACCCCATGTGAAAAGACTACCCTCATATCCCAGATCAACAAGTTCAAAATCATGAGTTGCATTACGGAAGAGATTCAGCACGTGAGAGGTGGGAGGACTACCCCTTGCTTCTCCTTCTTACCAGTAATTAAATTGAAATCTCCAAAGCACATCCATCTCAGCCTAGTTGATAGGTTTGCTAGTGATGGGGTTATTTTATGGTATTTGTCTGAGAGGATATTTTATGAGTTATTTATTTTTTTATAAGGTTATTACACAAACATACTCCACAATGATGAGATATTATCCGCTTTGGGACTTAGCCCTCACGGTTTTGCTTTTGGTCATCACCCAAAAGGCCTCTCGATCATTGAAGTATGTTTGTATTATATAAGTTGTTATTATTTGTCATATTTTATCGATGTGAGACTTATTTGTATCCCAACAGCTAGTTCCATCATCAGCTCACATGTTCTATATTTATTTGAGCTTTTCGGGTAACCATATAAGCCTGTGCCTCTCCACCACGTTTCACCATCATCTAAAGAAGTCTTGAAATCAATGTGATGTAAAGAAGAAGATGCAATTTCAATTTTCACATCATATTACCACAAAAGAGCAAGACCACCACTATGTTCCCTCCTTTCCCCCTTACAACTAACTACAAATATATTTGTTAAGCCACCAACGTTTCTGAATTTCATCATTTTGCTGTCCTTCTTTCTAGTCTCCATTAAGAAGACCGCCTTGGGAAACTTAGTAATCACAAGCTTCTTAAAAACTCTTACTGCACGTGGGTTCCCAAGCCCACGACAATTCCAAGCTAAGAGTTTCATTGTGCTCGGCCAGCCTGGTCTTCCAGGCCTGTCGTTGGGAGTTCATGGTAACAAAATTTCTTGTTTGGGGCGTCAGCAACTGAAGTGACATCAATCATCTCAATATCAATCTTCCTTTTCACTCCTTCATTATTAACATTTGGCACCTGAATCTGCTTCTTGCTTCTGTCCACGCTTTCTTTTCTTTTCCATGTTTTGGAAGTGTTTTTGCCCACATTAGTAATGCACTTAAATGGGGAGCGCTCCACCTGACTCAGTGAAACTTTTGGAGAATTTTCTTTTTCTCTATCTCCTTCTGTTTTAAAAGGGTCTATGCCCATATCACGAGTATTCTTGGGATCAACGAGTTCCTCCCTCTTGTCTTCATTCTCCTTTCTCACGGGTTCTCCCTCACATGCTTGCCTAGTGGAGGCAACATCGTCCACCAATTTCTTCTGGTCTTCCTCTGAGCATTAGTAATTGTTAAAGCAGAAAGCATTTGTAAAAATTCGCTGGGAATATTAATCTCTTTTTTTCCTTACTTCCTGTTGTGGTTTGAGGTTGCATGAGATCCTTGAGTGTGGTTCGGGATTTTCTACCAAAGAGCGACGCTCTCAACCATGGTCCAAGTGATGGTTCTTCTTGGTTTTCATCTTGGGTCTTCTGTGAATTACACCCATTCTCATCATGACCCACTAAGCCACAAGAGTAGCAAAACTGCGGCAATCGTTCATATTTAGGGGAGTGTATTGGATTAGGATTTTAAAGGACTTTTTTAATTAAAAAAAATCTTGCGAATTTTAAAAGATTTTACAGGATTTTCATGATTTTGCAAGATTTTACAAAACTTAAAATCAGGATTTTAATGGATTCTGCAAGACTTTTAAATCATGATTTTAATGGATTCTATGAGATTTTGTAGAATTTTTGTGGATTTTTTAAATTTGATAAGATTTCTAAAACAAAATTTCATACATTCAAATTTAAAAAGAGTCAAAGACAAAAATAATAAAAAATAATAATAATGTCTAGATAAATAATAATGATAATAATAATAATTTTCCATAATATTCTATCCTCTTAAATAGCATTCATCCACGTATTCATAACTTTACTAGTCCTCAAAGTATTAGTGTATTTTTGCTCTTGCTCCTGGGTTTGAATAATAGGCTCAAAAGTATGATCTTATTAACTAGTAACATTGAAGATGAAGGTTCATCCACCGCTTCAATTGGAAATTCATCGGAACGACATTTTTTACGTAGAAAGTTATGTAGTGTTGCACATACTAATACTAGTTATACTTGTGTCTTAAATAAAAATAGATCTGCTGACTTAAAAATTGTGAACCTTGATTTAAAAATATCAAATATTCTCTCGATCACATTCCTTAAAGACGCATGACAAAGATTGAACAATTCTTTCTTATTTTCAGGGTCATTACCCTAACCTGCAAAATCTTGTAGCTGATATCTTACACCTCGAAATGGAGCTAAAAATTAGCGTCGATTAGGAAATCCACAATCCACAAAAAAAATATTTATCTAATTACATATGCAATATATATAATATTAGTATAATAATAATTATAATTATAATTATAATTATTATTTAAAGAATAAGAATTTAGACATAGAGAATATATATATATATATATATATATATATATATATTATTTTAGTTATATATTTTTAGCGATATTTATAATTCTAATAAATATTTTAACAATATTTTTTTTAAAATAAGCTAATGAAGACATAAATCCTAAATCCTAAAAAATTAGATACTGTAATGTCTTATGTTAATTTTCTTTTTTAAAATATAAAAAAGTCCTAATTTCACAATATAAAAATAAAAAGAAAAATTCATAGTAAAAAAATAAAATAATTGTTGAGTCATAAAAGGAAGAGGGATAAGAGTAACAAACTTAAGAGAATGAGAGAGATCACAGTTTTTATGCCGAGAGGGTTCTTCCCTCAACTAAGATCCATTTTCATATCATTCTACTCACAGAAACCCTAACAAATTGATCTTATATATATATATATATATATATGTATATATTGTAGAGATTATGATATCAATTTCATCTTTCACCTTTTTCTTTTCTTGACTGGTGTTATCAAAAAAAATTACAACTTAAAAGTTAAAATTTCAAGCATTTTTTATATTATATAAAGGAACAAATTCAACTACATAGAATAAAATAAAGCAAGTCAATTAAAAAGAACGAACAGAAAAATAGAGCAAGTCAATGACACTATCATTTACATATCGGAGTTTCACAAAATAGGGGAATGAGATGAGAACAATATTACAATATTATATATGAGCAATGAACAATAGTGCAGTACTATTAGCAGAGATAAAATGGAGAAAACAAAAGCATAGAAAAAAAAAAAATGAAAAACTCACTTGAAAATTCTTGAAAAGCCACTTCAAACAATCCTTCAAAATCCGATGGATTTGGATGAGATTGTTTTATGAATTTGGTATTTATAGATAACACTAGAAAGTCCTTTAAAATCCCTCTCACACAACAATCTTTTAAAATCCTTATATTTTTGAATACCAATGGATTGTTTTTAAGTTGTAAAAAATCTCAAATGAATACCAATAGATTTTAATGGACTCTTTAAAAAATCTTGAAAATCCATATTGAATACCACTGGATTGTTTTTAAGTGACATAAAATCTTGATTGAATACCGATAGACTTTTTTACTCAAAAAAAGTCTTTTAAAATCCTACGAAATCCTAAACCAATACACCCCCCTTAAAGTCAACCCTTGTAACACCATGGACACAACTTCCCACATTGATACCAGGTTTCAGGGGTTTTGTTGCATCAAAATTTACTATAACCTTTACGAAAGAACCCTTGTCTTTGGTTTCAAGGATTTCTGATTCCAGAACCTCACCCATACATGCGCCAATCTTGCACCCCATCTTGGTTGTTCTATAGAGTAGAGGGAGCCCCCATATCTGAATTTTCAATGGCACTACCGAGAAAACCAGACCTTCCACTTCTTGTCCTCTCTCTCATCGCTTTAGTGTTGACCATGCATTCCTGAAGATCCACGGGCTTCCCCTTAAGACGCGCCAAATCTCTATAATTTCTTCCACCTTGAATTCTTTTGGGTTGCACCAAATCTCTGCTAATGCACTTTGGAGACTATTTGCATGTATTGGCTTTTCAGTAAGGAAAGATCCAATAAGACTTCTTGAGCACGTCTCTAATCCTTCTTTTACGTCTTCTTCATCATAAATAATTATAGGAGTTGAATCCATATGAGCTCCAGTCAGGGAAAATTCCGCAACCAATGACAAAAATCATGATCACCGAATACACGTACACTACGTGCATAGATCTCTCGGAGAAACCCTAGGGGAGGAATCCTAAAGAAACCCTAGAGGCGGCACGAGGATCTTGATTAAATAACTTTAGATCTGATTAAATTTTAATATTTTTAAAATAAATCATCAAATAAAAATAATATTGTTACAATATAAATTATTAATAAAAAAATTCAAATACAATTTATACATTTAAAAATATCAATTTATACACAATTTAAATATAATTTATATATTCAAACATAATATTTAAATCTTATATAACTTATTATAAATTTTAGTTACATATAATAAATATTTAGCATATATATTGCATAGACTAAAATACTAATTATATTTATTTTATACAATCTAGTTAATTTAATAGTAAAACAATTTTTAATAGAAAGAGGTTGCGATTGTGATGCCTTAACTAAGAGCATGAATATGTATACTCTTAAGAATGGCAAAGGAAAGCAAAAGTATCCTTATACCTTATGTTGAAGATCAAAGAGCTAATTAGCATGAATCGGGTCTATAAAGGAACAAACTTTCAAATTAAAATACATGTACACGTATATATATTCATATGTTATTTAAGATATATTCAGAAAATTTATTATTTAAAGGCTTTGAAAAAGTTTGTTAGAGGAAGTACATTTACTAATTAAGTGAGGTATAACTAACTTTGCCTAATTTTAAATATAGTCTTGTAATCGTTTGGAAAAGTGGGTAGTACGCTTAGGCCTCTCATAATGGGGTTCGAGGCTGACTGGGTTAGAGAAATATTATCTATTCAACTTCTTACTAATAAGTACTCTCTCTAACTTAATTTCTTTTTAAAATAAATTTGATTAAAATATTTTTTTTTATCTTTTTAAAATGAATCTATTTTAGTTTAGTATTTTTAATTTTTTTATTCCTCTATAATTTGTAATTGTTTTTTATTTCTAAAAAAATGAGTAAATTTTAATTTTAGTCATCATAAATATTTTTTAATTTTTATCAATCTAAAATTTAAAATCACTATTTTTTAGCCTATAATGTTCATTTAAGGTAGATAAATTTTTAAGAATTTATAATTTTTTTAAAGATGTCATGTATTAACATGATATCAAATATAGTCGTAGGTGACATTAGGAATGTTGGCTTGATCTTTTGATTAACATAAAAGTAGTTAGTTAATAAGCATAACAAAATAATAGAAACTAAAAATAATAATTTTAATTTTAAAGAGATGAAAAAAAATCATAGGGACCAAAATCAAAAGATGCACATTTTACAAGGACTAAAATATATTTAAGTCAATAAGTTATATTTTAAAAAATTATTTTCTTCGTTCACCCCTTTTCCTTATCTTATTTTGTTTGGCTACTCTATCCCTTTATAATCACCCTTTGTACACTCCCTTTTTATTTCTTGATTTTTTCTTTTTAGCAAAAAAGATACCCAGTGACTCATCTTTATTAGGTTTTGAACCTTATTTTTTGCACTTTTAATTTCAATATTTTTAAACCCTAATCACTCTATCTTCAATTTTGTATACATTGAATACAAAACTGTGAATTTTATGAAAATGTCATTTCCAAATATATGGTCCGTTGATTTTATGATGAATTATTGATCAGAAACAATTTTTTTTTTTTTTTTTTTTATCATTCCCACTATGAAATTGTGCCTTTTGATTTTTAAAGTTTACTTCTAGAAATAACTTTTGAAGTAAAAAAAGTATACTTCTGAAAACTCATATTAGATTAGATTGAATTTGAAGTATATTTTGATATGATTTAATCAATTTTAATTAGATTGGAACAGTTTGAATTTTTTTTTGTTTTTTAGTCTCCAATCCAAACCAATCTAAATCCAATTATATTTGGTTTGAATTGAATCGATTTATTGGATTTATTTGTAAAATAAAGAAAATACAATCACATTAGACAACTATTAAAATCTATTTTCATGTTATCAAAATTGATAAAACATTCAACATTATAAATGTATTTATCAACATTATAAAATACTTCGTAAAGCATTAAAAATTATAAACTTAAAAAGTAATAAATACTATTAAATTAAAATAAATCTTTTCAACACCTCAATCTACAAATCATTATATGCTAATGTGAATATTACAAACTCAATAAAAATATTTTAATTGTTACAACCAGCACCACAAAATTTTAATATACAATTGATACTCTCATTATGAGAAAAAAAAATTAGGTTTTATTTTTGTCTTTTGATAATGAATAAATTTGCCAATTGCAAAAAAAAAAAAAAATAAATGAATCACTTATCCCTTCTAATAAATTAATAATAACAACAACAATAATAACTACATTTAATAGAACTAGGGCATTATTGGATTGAATATATGTAACTATCAGTATTTGACATATGTGAAATATAATTAAAACATGTACTAATTTATTTTGACCCAAACACTTTGTGTATTAATTTTTTTGTACCCATTATTATTTTTAATGAAGTAATTACCCATTATCTTTTGAAAGTTGTGGTCACTTTCCCAATTACATATTTCTTGAATTTTTTTTATTCTTTTGCTCTGAGTATGGTTGTTGCTCGTGCTGGACAATAAAATCGATATAAGCTTGTGTGGAAGTCTTCACGTACACAATGGATTCTACGCAGCAGGGACGGAGCCAGGATTTCAATACTGGGGGGCCGAGAATTGGAATGATCAAATGAGGCGCTACATTTTTTTAAAAAAAAAAAAATTCCAAAGTGATACCACATAGCAGGCCGTACCAGAAGTCCAAAAGTTGAATAAAAAAATAAATTTGGGTTATTCATTTAATTATACATATGAGTTTATATTAAAAATAGGGGGTGCCATATAGTAATATATATGTATATAAAAAAAATTAAAATTTGTTGGGGGGCCGTGGCACCCGTAGGTCCCCCCTTGGCTCCGTCCTTGCTACGCAGGTTGTTTTTTTTCGTTCAAATCTGTGTCTTCATCGTCTATGTTTTTTCAATTGATTCTTTGTTTTGATTGAACTCTATGTTGGCCCCATTTTTCACTATGGATCGTGGATTGTTTCTGTAAATTTCATATCATTAGTTCTTCGTTAGAAGTCTCTCGATTTCCCTTTCTTCCTAGGGTTTTTGATCCTTTATTCACGGTTACCATTAATTTTTTGTATGAAACTAATTTAGGGTATTTTTTTGGTTGGATGTTTTTTATTATTTAGCCAATTTTGTGTGGAATTAAAGTAACTGATATACCTGGTTCCACACGCAATAGTCCGAAGAGAAGGAAAAACGTGCTCCTTTCGTTTTGCAGAATGATGGTTTCTTCATTCTAAGGAAAAGGGAAATATGTAACCAAGTTTTGGAAGTTGAAGAGTTTAACAATTTCAAAAAAGCAACATGGGGATAATATGTAATAAAATTAAGTTTATAGGAGGAAAAGAAACAAACACTAATGGAAATTGGTACCGAGACATGACATTATGTTATAAGTCAATGATTCCAATGCACCGGTGCCCCAAATTTGTTAAATGCAGCAGGCATCTAAATATTAAGTATGTGTTTATCACGTTAGAATGGAAGTTATAAGTTATAATTTTTTCGTTTCAAAAGTGATTTTTGCTCTTTGAAATATGCACTAAATCAATCGGATGAATTTGTTTGATTCAATTTCTAGAAATCAAAATTAAATGTCTAGACTGATTTAATAGTTCGAACCAATCCAATCTTTTCAGTTTATATTGAATTAATTGGATCATTAGATTGAATCCGATATGTGATCACCTCCAATAAAATTACACATCCTCAACTTAGGTTTTTTTTTTCTCCTATAAAAAATGACCAAAATCCAAAGAACATTGATACAAATAAAAAAAAAATACATAAATAAAAAAAATTATTATATTTTTAATCTTCCAAATTTGATGTATATATTGTTTAGTTTTCCAAATTTAAAATTTGTTTTTAAGTCTATAAAATGTCAAAAATTATTATTTTGATCTCTCAATTTTAAAATTTATCTTCTTAATCTATGTGATTTTTAAAATATTATTTTAGTTTCTCAAAAATTAGATCCATTAAAAACATAATTGAGAGATTAAAATAACAATTTATAATATTTTAAAGATTAAAAACATAACTTTTAAATTTAAATGATAAAAAATAAATAAAAGAATTAAAACAATATATATTTTTTTAAATTACATAAACTAATAAAACACAAAATTTTAATTTGAGAGATAAAAAATATATCTCAAAATTAATGAACTAAAAACATATTTAAATAAAAAAAGAAATTGTAGATCCATCTGTATATTTGCGTGGCCTCCACCTAAGTGAAAGGGAAATCATAGATCCAACACCACTTTCACTGCATTGTTTCCTTCCTCTCCTTGCATGCGAATGAACCTCGATAAGAGAGTTTGGAAGAAAGGAAAAGGAGAAGAGCATCCTCTAACAAAACTATTATCCTTAATTTAACAAAAACACAAAACTCATTACTACCCTATGCATATATCTCTAAAAATAAATACTTATAAGAAAGAAAATAAATCATGCTTTTTCTTTTCTTCTTTCGCTATGCGCTAACCAAATAGAGAAAACTATATTATTTTTTAAAAAAATAATCACGTAAATATATTTTTAGTTTACGTAGAATGATAATGTTTTAGTTTTGGTTTATATATATATATATATATGAGAAGGGTTTATATGATACTAGTGTAACTTTTACTAAGTGTTACATCGCTCAATAACTTTATATTAAATGTGAATTTTGTAGTTCAACCGTTAGATTAAAAGTTCTTTACTTTTAGATCATATATACAAAATTTTATATTAATCCAAGATGATTTGATACTTTATTCTTATAAAAAAATTTGACGTAATATATTTATTTCAAAATATACTAAAATATGAACATTTTTTTTTGTAGAAAAATTATGAACACTTTGATTACGCTCAAGTTATTGTTCAATCTTAACAAAATTTGATATACACATAAAAAGTGATACAAATTTTCAATCTAATGGTTAGATTTACAAAATTCACATTTAATATAAAGTTATTGAACGGTGTAACACTTGGTAAAAGTTACACCGATATCGTTTAAACCCTCCTCCAATATATATATATATATATATATATATATATATTATGTTTTTCATCTTTCTAAAATTTAAAGATATTATTTTTATTTTTATTATTATATAATCTTTTTTTAATTATTTATTTATTCATTAAAATCAATTTTTAATTTTTAAAAATTGTGTACGAATATTTTAATTCTTTCTATAAATAATCAAATATATTTTAACTATTTTTAAGAATTATTATTTTCAAAATTTATAATTTTTAAAAATAATAATTTTTAGATATGAAAAAATTTCTCCTAAATGAAGGAGGCATCAGCAACTTATCCTGCGGTTACTATCGATCAATTCCATTCATTGATTTCAATGAATCAAACAATGCCTTTTTGTTTTGTTTTGTTTTTTTAATTTTTATTTTTTAAAGCTCGTCAACGCCTTTGCAATAGGTGTTGTCCCTTCCCAGTTCACTCGTCAACGCTAATTTGCGGCTGATACACGTTTTTCATGTTTTATTTATAAAAGCCAATTTTATCCAATTTTCTTTCGCCCATAAATCAAATAGGCACTATATTCAATAATACAGTAAATAAAAGTACATTATATTACTTTGTCTAAGTCAGAGATACTATATGCTCAATATATAAATTCAAATCGACAGAAAAAAAAAAAGGCGAATTAAAAATTGACTATCATCAATATTAGAACTAACCGAAGATATAAAACCTAAAATGATAACATAACTGAAATGAAAATCAACTTAGAGAATAAAATGTCGCTAGCTCTTTGCTGTCAACTGGAAAAATGCAGCAAACACAAAATAATAATAATTAAAATATTTATAAAGATATATTTGGTAATAAAAAAACAGGTTACAATAAGATTTTTGTCTCTTATTTTTATTTTAATTTTAGTTTGGTCTCTTAAATTTAAAAAGTTTCACCTAATTTCTTAACATATTTCAATTTTTTTTACACTGATATTGTTAATTTTGACTTATGTAACATTCTCCCATGATTTATCACGTATCACTAAATTGACTAAATTAATAAGATAAATTGACCGAAGGAGAAACTAGGTTTAATAAAATGTTTTAAGAGAGTAAATTGAAAGTTTTTAAACTTGATTAAGAGACCAAATTGAAATAAAAACTAAGAATAAGGGAGAGTTTGTTTAACAAATTAAAAATTGATTCTCGGGAATGTGAAGATGAGAATGTAATATTCTCATGCTTATTATGAGTTTTGAAAAATTACTCTTGAGTATTGTTTATTTTTCATAAATGTCTTCCTAACTATATTTCTTGTTTGTTTTATTTCCTTGTTGAGGGTGTGAGAATGTGATATTTCTATAGAAATATTGGAGGTTATATGATCTTAATATACTTGTAATTTCCTCTTCTAATTATTTTTTATTTAAACTAATTTAAAATTTAACATTATTCTAAAAAAATGTTAAAATATAATCAAATATATTTTCTAAAAATATTTAGGAATAACATTTCTAAAATATTGTTGAAAATATGATATGAAACCTAGAAACAAACACCCATAAGGGACAAAAATCTATTTTAATTTAAAAATATAAACAAAATGAAAGGAACGTAATTAATAAATAAGAAGGAGTAATTCAATATAAATAAGGGAATACTCATGCAATGTCGGTCCTAAGTATTTTGGTGTTTTGGACAAATTAATAAAATAATGTTCTCAAAGAGATAAGGAGTAAAGGAACAAAGAGAAAATCACCCTTATTTGTTAACACTGAGAGGTTTAGGTTAAGAGAAACAAAAGGAAATAAATCAACAATATATCTTACTTTCATTAATCACCCTCATTTGAAATTGGGAGAGGTTAGGGATAAAGGAATAAAGAGAAAATTACCCTTATTTAAAGATTATTTGATACTATGCATTAGGTTTTCGTTAATTTCTCATCTTGCGATTTTGTATGTGGACAAACCACTCTAAATCTCTACTAGGTTGGAAAAGGATTTCAAGTAGCTTCAATTGATCAAATTCAATCTATGAAAAGTTACAAATGTTATAAGAGATATTGAATGTCGTTGAGGGTAACAACTATGGCTCTGGAGATGCCGTAGATTTTTGCTTGATTTCAAATGTAGTTATATAGTGCCCAAATTTAAGATGTTACAGTTTGATAAAGTACAAGGGAACTAGTTGCCCAAAGAGTCATCTAACTATGTATTGTAGAAAAATGGAAGCTCATGCTCGTAATGATAGGTTGTTCATTCATTGCTTCCAATACAATCTAACTAGGGTAACCTTGAGTTGGTACATGCATCTTGGGCGAACCTAGACCCGCTCTTGGAAGAACTTAGCTGATACTTTCCTAATGTAGTACAATTACAATATCAATATGAATCCAAATAGGTTTGAGTTACAAAGCATGTTAAAAAGGGATAATGAAGCATTCAAAGAGTATGCTTAGAAGTGAAAAGCAATGACAACTCAAGTAGAGCCCCCCTTATCAAACAAAGAAGCAACAACTTTGTTTGTTGACACTTTACAAACATCTATAGTGATTTATGATCAATAAACATTTTATTCAATTTCTCTTATATTGTTGTTATAGGGATATAATAGAGAATGACATGAGGAGTGGTAAGATCACCATTGACTCTTATAGAACATTGGATGATGATTGACTTCCTCAAAACCTTGGGTGAGCAAGGAACTTGATACTAAAGGGGCTCTCATATAATATATGTGACAAAACATCTAGAGTTTGAGTTTGAGTTTTCAAGCTCAACAATTGTAGTTGAGAAATACATTTATGAGAATGAACATTAACTTGGTTTGCACTTCTCCCCAAACATTAACTTCAATAATTAAAAGATTATCAAACACTTTGCAGTTTTAATTCAAATTAAAGTAATTTTATAATGTTTCATTAATTCAAATTAATGAATAATTATAAAAAAATATTTTATACATTAATTTAAATTTATATAATAAAGTATCATATGATTTTTAAATTTTTTAAAATTTGTATACTTGATTTATGTATTAAAAATTTTTAATTCAATGATTGAATTATAAAAATTCGATATAAAACATGAGTTATTAAATTGAGTAAATCTACTATGACTTACTCTTAGAGTAAGAGGATTTCTCGTTTCTCTCTAGGATAATTTTCTTTCTTTCTAACCTTGGCTTTCAATTCCATCTTGACATCTTCACTTCTTCCCTGGGAAATTGCAGCAACTTAATATTGTTGCTTTGCAACAATTTAACTGGTCAAATTTCCTTAACCTATTTTTAACTAGTAACTTGGAGAAGGAAAGGAGGTTAAGTTGAAAGTTTAAGATATTTAAACACAATTTCTTTTGATGATATTCTTCTTTCATTCTTTCATTGCAACAAAAATCACCTATTTTTGCGCATTTGGACCAATATATTAAAAAATAAAAACAATGATTTAAAGGTGCAAAGTAATCAAGGTGGGGTTTTACTTTGGACGCTTGCGACACGAACCCTCTAGTCTTGGCGGCTGCAGCGAATTCAAACAATATATGACCAATTCAAATGTCCCCTTTCAGTGAGAATCACAACTCCGGCGGAAAGACTTTCAAGGGCAACGACAAAAACATACTTTTTTATTATTTTTTAAACAAAAAATCAATGTAACAAGCATTATTTCAACATATTGGAAACAACTATGGTCTAATGATTAAAATCAATGTAACAATCTTTTTACATTAACAGTAAAATTTAGAAAATATCATATTAATTATTTTATAAAAATTCATTTAATTTAAATATATTAAGATATTTATTGGGTTATCTTTAATTTTATGATAATATATAATAGCCAAAAACTATGGAAGAAAATTTTACTTTATGATTTTATTATTCAAAAGTAGGTGGCGAAGAATATTATATTGTGGCAATAGTTATTACTGATCTAAAAGCAAATAAAGCCTAACAAATAAAAATATTATATTCATAATAAAAAATAAATATTTTGTAAAAATGATAAAGAAATAAATGACATGTAAATATTATTAGAAATATTTATAAATATGTTTTTTAATTTGTACATCAAAAAGATTTTATTAATACATTATAACTTGTAGTACAAGTGAAAAAAACATAACCCTTTATGTAATAATGAAATTAAACACTAAATATTAAAATCACCCACTAATATAATCAAAGTGAACATAGTTAAAAAAAGTTGTCTTAAAATAATAACTCCATAACACCTATCAATTCCAAATTCCAATAGCACACTCAAACTGAAATAACATTATAAATAATATATTTGTTTATGTATGTACCGCAAATTGTTGAATATTAGAAGATCTTATTATTTTTATTAAAATATAAACAAGTCTCATATTAATAAAATAAGAGAAGAAATAATAATTTATAAAATATATATATATTTTTTAATAATTAAAAGATCTTTTAACTGATGACAAAAAAAATCGTGATAATTTAAACTCAAACAATATTTCATCATCTTAAAATAAAAAATGTCAGAGAATTAAGGATGCAGATTGCGAGATAAAATTAATCTAACGTTATAAACATAATGATTCACTATATGGACTAACTAACTACTAAGCTAGTTCACCGTAACTTTTGTCTTGATTTTATACAATACACATATTATATTCAAACCAATGCGGGCCAAGAGGATATGCATATGTGACACTTTTCCAAAATGTGAATAGCTAGTTCACCCTAACTTTTGTCTTGATTAATACAATACGTATTATATTCAAACCAATGCGGGCCAAGAGGATATATGCATATGTGACACACTCTTCCAAAATGTGAATGCAAAGTGAAAATATCTTTTTGGACTCTCCTGTATTTATTATAAGAATTAGTTTCAAGTTTAAAAGAATTTTTTTTGAGTATTTTTTTATTAAAAACTATTTTTTAATAAAAAGTTCTTAAAATCACTTTTAACTTGTATTCAAACAGACTCTAAATATGTTTAGTAAAATATTTGAAAAGTTTATGAGTTTATTTACTAATTTTCAAGTTAGTTTGATCAAAATAGTTTTATTTGGTACGTGACCTAATTTATGGAGCTTATAGCTTATTTATATAAGTTAATTGAATTAGATTATACTTATAACTCTTTTTTCTTTTTCTTTTTTATCTTCATTAATTTTTCTTAATATTTTTTTTTACTCTTTTTATTCTAGAAACTTTTTTGCTCACATGTCATTTTCTAACTCTAATTATAAAAAATCTTTTATGTTATTTTATATTTTTTCAATTAGCTTATTAACTAAAATTACTTTTATTTCAATTGATTAATTGACATATAAGTTTCTATCTATTTAACTCCTAACTTATAATGTATAAGGTTTCATCTAGTTTATAAACTAGTTTTACCAAATACACCTTATATGTCACTTTTCCTTAGAAACCAAACTTATCATCTACTGCTTAACTTAGGGTTGTAAGTGAGTACATATAACCTGTGAATCCAAACTAATCCAAATCAATCCAATAAGTTTGGGTAAATTTTTTTAGTGTTCATGTTAGACCCAATCCAATCCAATCAAAACATGACACTGTACGAATCGGATAATGGTTCTTTTTACTCGTAACCCGACCCGACCTAGACATATGTAATAAAAAATATAATAACAATAATAAGTTAGTATTGAATGATTACTTGTTCAAGACAATACTCTCTAAAACTCTTGATTAATGTATTTTTGGGTTAATAGCATTGTAACAATACTGCATATTTATTTTAAATTTTATTTTATATTGATGTTAGTTGGTTGAGTTAGTAGCAAATCAACATATTTATTTTGAAATTTATTAGTTTGTATCATTATTTACTTTATGAGATGATAACATTGCATTTACAATAAGATATCAAATAATTTATATCTTTTATAAAATATTTAAATTCTTATACAAAAATAAATAAATTTAATTATGTTTGACTCGATTGATCCAACTCAATTCAACCTATTTGTGATCGGTTAGGATTGGGTTGATTTTTTTTTTTTTTTATATATAAAAAGATGCACCTTATCCAATCTAACCTGTTAAATTTTGATTAGGTCGGATAACAAATTTGTCTAAACCCGACCCAACTCGATGCACTTACACCCTTAACTTAACTTAAGATAGGTGATTAATCGATATGGGATTAAATCAATTATTAACTTGTTTAACTTTAAATTTAAACTAAATCAATTATAATGATTTCAGTTATTGAATTAACTTTTTTTAAAAAAAATTTAGACTAATTTAGTAAATTATTATTTTTAGCTTTTTATAATTTATTAAGAAAATATGTTATATACAGAAAATGTAAAATAACTTTATATATTCTCATCTTATTACACTATGTACAATATTGTTAACATTTTATAAAATAAAAAAAAAGACCTTGAATGTCATATTAATGAGAATTTTTTATTAGTTGATAGTATGTTTTTTTTAATCAACTATATACCCTATTAATTAAACTCTCATAGGGGTTGGTACGTGTAAAATTCTGAAGAAAAAAAAAGAACACTTTTAAAAAAATAGAGAAAATAAAACAAACTTCTTAAATGTAAGATAAAGAAATATAATGTGTAGCATGCATGATATGGATGTGAGATGAGATTAATCGAACGAACATTAATTATGGTTCATCATAAAAGTCAATGAAGGACGTAGTCTACAGTAGAACTTTACAGAAGGAAAGTATTCAAACCAAAACAGAACATTTGCATTGTCTTTTTTGCCCTTGCCATGCCACGTCCACTACAATTTCAAATGTAACAAGTATTTTTTCAACTAAAGCTGCAGTGGAACATTTACATTGTCTTATTTGGCACTTACGCGACCCTATTGATATCGAAAGGGATTGAAACATGTAATAACTATCGAGTATTCGAACATTTGCATTGCTTTATTTAACCTTGTCACTTGCGTGGCAATGTTGTAAGGGATTGATGAAATATGTAACAGTTTGTGATGGTTTTCGTTTATGAATCCTTTATCCGAACTAGCAAGAATTTTCAATTTAGGCATATTTAACACGAAGGGCTTTCCATATATATTAATTACATATCATCTTATTATTCGACATAATTTTTAGAGTGAAAGTCATATATATGAGATTAAGTAATTAGACTAGTCAAGATTCAATTTTATATAATTTAGCATGTAAATATTTCCATACATTCTTTGATAGCTATCATTAAACAAGATTTGTGCATATAAACATTTAAATATTGTTTACGGTGGAATATGTTTTGAGTTCTTGTTATTTAGACTAGTACACAATGTGTTTCAATTTAGGTACTTCACTGTGTTATTGCGGTATTGAGAACAAAAAGTAGAGTAAGAAGTCTCAGTAATTACTTGTTTCGAAATGTTCTTCTATTAATACTAACAAGCAATGTTCATGCACGCAAATAATAATGTGAACATAATGGACAATACATATATTAGCAATGCAAATCATAGTTCATTTCGTACAATGATCAAATTACGTTACACATGAGAACATATTGATCCAAGTATATGAATACACTACGTAATTAAACAAAGAACAAGAAGACTATTCTACTTCTACTCCTAAAAAGAGAAAAAAAAAGTGGCCGAGAGTCAGTCATACCCAAAAACGATCTTGTGCACGAAAGCCATATGCGTGTGTAGGCAGAGAGTGCTTCAGAGTCCAATTCTAGTATGAGTTTTTCGACCTCCGTAAAGGTCCGTAATCCTTGTATTTATAGAGCAATCAAGAGCGGTTAATTCTGTGCATGTACGCTTTCAACTCATAACCGCTATCCACTATATTTGCTACGTGGTCTTGAATTATAACTTCCTTTAACCGCTCTTCCCACGTTCTTTGTTTCTTCGATTGATTTTTTTGGTAAACGTTTTGGCTTAACCTCCATGTTCTGAGAGTCTCAACTATTCTCGAGCAACACTTGCTTTTTCGAGTCCCATAATTTCGAGTGCTCCCACGTCCCACGTGAGATTAGTCACAAGTATTCAGCATGTGTTGATTTTACTTCTCGGGCAGCGCTATCAATCTTTTCGAGTCACATGATTTTCGAGTATGCCTAACAAATGCCCCCCTAGGAATTTAGTTTCGATGAGCATCTTAGGAGAAAACTAAATTCCTATCAAGGCTGTTCTTCGATACTCCCTCGATTTGTTTCTTGGTGTTCACTTTTCTTGACGTTAACTAATCATTCCTTCGATGAAAACCTATTCTTGTAAGGTACTGACCGTTTGGATGTGACATTGATGGCTCTAACGGCGTATACTTCCATTTTTCCATAAATTTGTCTTCTGATATGAAACGTTTTGGCGGTTGTTTTGGAAATTCAATTTAATATTTCAAATAATCTTGCCTAACCCAACCCGTTTCAACCTAGGCCCATTTACCTCGTTTAAAACCCTTTCTTCACCCTAGGGTTAAATCGTTTTCACCATTCTCTTCCTTCGTGCCCAAGTTTTCTTGCTCACTGTTTCTTCTTTTGCTCTGGTTCTTGATCTTCTTCTCTGACCGTTCTCTCTGTTCTTGCTTTTGTTCGTTATGGCTTCTTCTGCTGCGTCCACTTCCGCTGCCGTAGCCTCTTCAATGTCTCCTACTGCCACCACTTCTTCCCCTATTTTGACTGCTACTACTTCTGCTGCTATGACCACCACTACTCACAGCACTCCTCTGTTCATCACTAATGCCCAAGTCTGTAAGGTTAAAGATGGCGACGATACTTTTATCCCTATTCCTGGCATGGAAGAGGTCAGTTTAAAGATATACCAATCTCAGGTACTTCTTCCTTTCTCTTTAGAGGATGGTTCTATTCATGCTTTTCTTGGTCCATTTGCTGGTCAAAACACTAAAAAATTTGGTAATACCCTTCTTCCTGAAGATGCCTCCACCATTCCCTTTATTTACTCAGCCCAGATAGACTTGAGCCTTTTTACTGATACCACAAAGATTTTTAGAGCCTTTCCCCCCGTTAAAGAACGACATCTATCTTGGGTAGCTCGCGTAGAATCTTCTATGTCCTCCGTGTGGAAAGAAACGGGTATTTTTGAATTTATCCAATTAGCCAAGTATGACCTTCATCTTTTCGATCCTCAAATGATTCTTTCTGCTATTTTCTTCTGGAATCGAGAGACTAGGGCCTTCGAGTTTCCTTGTGGTTTTGTTTGCCCTACCTTACTTGATGTTGCTGCTATAACCGGGTTAATGCCTCTTGGGGAGAGGTTTTATCCTGATGCATTTGAGGAAGATATTTCGATCAAAGATGTTTCGATCTCCTGGGACAAAATAACTTATTTGGCCTTCATTACTGCACACATGGGTCAGCCTGGTACAACAGTTTCCCCTTCTGAGCATATTGCTTTTTTAATGTATTGGTTATCAGCCTGTGTTTTTTGTACTCCTTCCCTTCAAGTTCCTAAATATTACTATGCCTTGGCTCAAGCTCTTCACTCGAAGAAAAAGATATGTTTGAGCAAGTTGCTTCTAGCTTCTCTATATACGTGTCTGGATGAAGCTTCTGAAAGTTTTACCCGAGAGACGGGGCCTCGAAATCTCTCCGGTCCATTATGGTTATTGCAACTATGGCTTAATGCTATCCTCGAGAAGAAACTTCGCCTACCTGCCAACCCAATTCCGCTTTGTGAACTCGAAGGCGCTCGTTTGACTACCCTTACTCCTCGGAAGCGTCTAGTGGATAATTTTGAAAAATATATTCGAGCAATTCTTAGCTTCACAGAGTTCACCGAAGATTTGGCTCCTTTTCTTCGATCAAATCTAATAGGCCCGGTTTGGTTGCGTCAGAACAATCAAGTTGGGAATATTAATCCTTCTTCGACTGATATTTGGTTTAGATTCTTAGCGTGGGATGTCATTTTCTCGGGTATGAGACAGAAGGATGTGAGATTATATCCTTATCAACCTCAACTCTTTGCTCGTCAGTTTGGTCTTTGCCAGATGAAACCCCTCCCTCTTCGACGTAAGGAAGGCATTGATGCAGATATTTGTGTCGAAGCAGGGAATTATGAGGAAATCCTCAACTTCATTCTACGGCCTGACAAAAAACTCCAACTTACGCCTTCCACTTTTTCTCCTTCTTTTCTGGCTTCAAAATGCTACCTTCGATGGTGGTGTTACTATATTGTAGATAAACTCATCGATTTTGATGGCTTTCTGAAAAAGCTGATTAATTCTCCTCTTTCTTGTTCGCAGGGGCCTAAGCAACCAGGTACTTTCAAGAATCAACTTATCATTTATCAATTCGAACAGTTTTTTAAGGTTTGTTATCGACCTGACAATGTGCACCGAACCATTTTTGACGCTTCGGTCTCATTATCGAAAATGGTACAACGGAACATTCACTCAAAAAAGGTAATAAACCCTCAAGGTAAAACTGATTTCGAAAAATTTTGTCCAAAACATATACCTCCTCTTCCAAATGCCCTTTTTGGTCTAGTTAAACATGTATCTCATCCTCCTTGGGTGAAAACACTCGACCCGTTTTACCTTGAGCGCAAAGAAGTTCCTGTAAAGAATAAAGTTACCTACGCGAGATGTTCCGTGTACGATTTTTCTCGAAACAAATGGTGGCCATTATGTTGGGTCAATAACATTAACCCTCCCCCTGGTAAATATTTTTCACTTACTTCTTCTTCGAGTATACCTTAAACTTGTCTCACTTCTTTGCTCGAACCTTGTAGCTGCCATCCCTCAGCGTGTTCCTCGACATGCTGATCCAACTCCTGATTGGGAGAGTGACGATGACGAAGACAAAGAATCGTCGAAGAAAAGCCGAAAAAGAAAGACTGCAGCTGAGAAGGTTTCTCTTCGTTCTAAGGTATATTTCTTTTCGACTTTCATCTTCCTTACAATCAAAGTATTTTACCTTGCGTTCATTTATTGCTGATTCTTACCTTGCAGAGCATTGAAACCTCGAAAAAGCAAAAAGTAGGCTCAGACAGTACTAAAACTGTAAGTGAATTATCAATTTTGAGGTTATTTACTTACTCGAATTTTATAATCACATTCATTATTTCCAATTCAGGTCTCGACCACAAAGAAGCAAGACAAGGGGAAAGGGAAGATGGTCTTGCCTCTTCCCAAGAAACCTCAACAACCCTCTGGCGAGAAGTTGCTCAAAGACGCCATAAAGTCCGCTCCTAAGGTATTTCAATTTCAACGTCTTTCTTCATTTATATTTCTCTTATGCCTTTAACCGTTCTAAAATCCTATTAATAGGATATTGAGATTATCCCACTGGATTCTTCTCAAGGGGTGTCTCGAGAAGCGTAGAAAAGCGTACCCTTTGCCACTGAGGTAACCCAACATGTTCATCTTATTACACCTTGTGACTCAAATTTTCTCTTGATGTTTAGCCTGACTTCTTCATTTTATCAGTTGTCTACCCCTCAAGTGGATGTTGCGACGCTTGCCTCTGTTATGGCTTCAATAGAAATTCCCCCTCAGTTCGAAGAGGGTAGGGTTCTTCAATCAGGCCCTTTGATTAACGCGGAGACGCGACAAAATTCTGCTCAAGGTGAACCCTCTTTTGAGCTACAACCTCCTTCGAGTTAGAACAAGGGTATATTTCTTTCGACCTGACTATTTGTATGATGGCCTCTTACTGAAATCTTACAAATCTTCCATTGTGCAGGTTCGACTGAATCTCCTCGGCCCTTTGCAACTTCCCCTTCGACTCAAGGCGGGGTCACTTCTTCTGTCCAAGGTCTTTCATCAATCCTTTCTCCGGACCTTGACTTGATGAGCTTTTTCGACGACGAAGATGAAGATATCAATAATATCTTCGAGGTCTTGGATAACTGGACAAGTGGTCCCTCTGGGTCAGAGAAAGAAAAATTGAAGGTTGTTGAGCCAGCTTCTGAAACACCTTCTTACCAACCCCTGCTCGACTCTTTTCGCTCGAAGGCATACGTTGAAGATCTCGATCAGGCCTTCCTCATTCCTGAGTTCAAAACGGAAGTGCAACAAATGATTGATGACTTGCTCAGTTATTCCGACCTTCCTTCTGATATTTCTTTAGAGCTTCAAGCATTTATCAGGCCCTTTAGCCGCGCCTGGGAACTTCGAACTCAGTGGTCTACTGCATATCAAGAGGTGACCCAAATTGAGGTCGAAACTGAAGGAGACCGTGCTAAGCTCGAGAAACTCCGAGACGAGTTGGTTTCTATCAAGAAATCAACGGAAGAAATGATTTCTGCTTTACAGGCATTGCAAAAGGAGGAGGCTGATATCGAACATGCTATCGAAGCTTTAAAACACGAGCTTGACAGAACTCGCTCGAAGAAGGATGGAGTGAAGGATGGAGTGAGGATGGAGTGAAGGATGGAGTGAAGGACGGAGTGACAGAACTCGCTCGAAGAAGGATGGAGCTTGACAGAACATGCTATAGGAAGGATGACTTTTAATACCAGATCTCCAACTTGGAAACGTTGGGTTTTAACCTTCTTATTATATGTTTTCTCGATTTTTTCTTTTTGTTGCACAAGATTTTGCAACGCAATTAACCTCTCTTCCTCTAAAGAAATCAACTCATCATACATTAAACTCCAATAATCCTCAACAGGTAATTCATTTTGTTTTTGTATGTGAATTGATTGTAAGTTAATATCAATAGGAAGAATAGCTTCATGGCCGTATACTAATTTATATGGAGTAGTTTTCGTGGCATCTCGAGGTGAATTCCTATAAGCCCATAGTACTTGAACAAGAGTCTCGTGCCAACTTCGAGGTCTGTTTGATGTATGTCTTTTGATTAAATTAATCACAACTTTATTAGCAGCCTCGACCTGACCGTTTGCTTGAGCATAATATGGTGTTGAAGTTATTAACTTAATTCCCCTCGACTCCGCATATCGAGCAATGTTTCGACCCGTAAAAACTGTGCCTTGATCAGTAGTGATTGTTTGAGGAATCCCAAACCTTGTAATAATATGATCCTCGATAAAATCAATTATGTCTTTTTGCTCGACTTCTTTTAAAGGAATAACTTCAACCCATTTTGTAAAGTAATCTATGGCCACCAATATATATTTGTGATTTTTTGAAGAAGGTGGGTGTATTTGTCCAATTAAATCCATTGCCCATCCTCGAAATGGCCAAGGTTTGATGATCGAATGCAACTCACTCGCTGGTGCTTTTTGTATGGGTCCATGTTTCTGGCATTCTTCACAGCTTTTTGCGAATTCGATACAATCCTTAATCATGGTTGGCCAATATAAACCTTTTCTCGATAAAACCCATTTCATTTTCTTCCCAGCCTGATGTGCTCCACATATACCTTCATGTATCTCTGCCATAGCTATATAACTCATGACTTCCAAGACACTTAAACAGAATTCCATCAAAACCTCTTCTATATAATTCGTTATCTAGCAACACATAATTGAGGGCTTGGAATTTAATTTTTCTTTCAACTTTTATATTGGGATTCTGTAAATACTCAATCAACTTGTTCCTCCAATCTGGTTGACTCGAAGACGGAGAACCCACATTCAATGTTTCTCGATGATCTGCCCATACACTTTGTACGTGTGATAGTTTCTCCAAACACTTCTTACTTACCCTATATCCTGAAGCGATTTGAGCTAACTTGTTGGCAATAGTATTCGAGTCTCGAGAAATATGTTGTAATTCGACTTCGTCAAAAGTGTTAAATAATCGTTCAACTCGATTTTTTAATTCAATTAACCTTTCATTCAAGCACTTATATTCTTGTGTTAATTGTTTGATGACTAATTGTGAATCACCTCGGATCAATATATTTCGAGCGCCCAAATCCATTAATATTGCGAGTCCAGTTATCAACGCTTGGTACTTAGTTTCATTGTTCGAGTACCTTTTGTCCATTTCAAGTGACACCTTAGTTGGCAATCCTTGGGGGTTTATGATTAGAAGACCTATTCCAGCACCTGACTCATGCTTGGACCCATCAAAATATAGCTGCCAAGGTTTTATGGTTAAGTATAAATTATCTTTTGTTTCTTTCGAGTGATCAACAAGAAAATCCGCAAGTATCTGACCTTTAATTGCTTTTAGTGGTTCGAAAGTGAGCGAATATTCAGTTAATGCAAGTGCCAATTTACCAACTCGAGAATGTAAAACAGGTTTACACAACATATACTTAATCACATTACTTTGACAAAATATTATAACATCACGAGTCCTAATATAGTACTTCAACTTTATACAAGCAACATATAAACTTAAACATAATTTCTCTAAAGAAGAATATCGGATTTCTGCTCCTACTAACATTCGACTTAGATAATAGATGACCCTCTCTATGCCATTATCATCATCTTGCGCCAGCATGCCCGCAATAGTCGAATCGCTAGCTGAGATATACAACTTGAGTTGCTTCTCTTTAGAGATTGGTGCAAGTACTGGAGGATGAGCCAAGTAAGCTTTAATTTCCTCGAATGCTCTCTGGTGCTCTTCATCCCATCGAAATTCTTGCTCCTTTCTTAAACGCAACAAAGGAGAGAATACTTTAGTTTTACCAGACAAATTCGAAATAAATCTCCTCAGAAAGTTCACCTTACCTAAGAGAGATTGAAGCTCTTTCTTGTTCGATGGAGGCCTGGTCTCCATGATAGCCTTGGTTTTGTTCTGATCTACCTCGATCCCCTTCTGGTGTATAATAAATCCCAGAAATTCACCTGCTATGACGCCAAAAGCACATTTCAGTGGATTCATTTTCAAACCATATTTCCTCATTCTCTCGAAGGCTAGTTTCAAATGATATAAATGGTCTTTCTTTTGTCTTGAGCCAACAATTATGTCATCAATATAAACTTGCACGAACTTACCAATCAAATCATGAAATATTAAGTTCATTGCTCTTTGATAAGTCGCACCAGCATTTTTAAGTCCAAATGGCATCATCACCCATTCGTAGACGCCTAAGGCACCTGGGCATCGAAAGGCAGTTTTCGACACGTCATTAGCTGCAATATAAATTTGATTATATCCAGAATAACCATCCAACAAACTCATAATTTCATTACCTGCAGCGACATCTATCATATTTTCAACAACGGGCATAGGGTACTCATCCTTGGGAGTTGCCATGTTGAGATCTCGAAAGTCAATGCAAACTCTGAGTTTCCCATTTTTCTTTATAACTAGCACTATATTCGAGATCTAGTCAGGGTATCTCGAAGTTCTGGTGAACTTTGCCTTCAGCAATCTCTCAGTTTCCCCCTTGATTTTCTCGATCAGTTCAGGAGCAAATCTTCGAGGACTTTGTTTCACGGGTTTCCTTCCGGGGATCATTGGTAGCCTATGTTCCACCAATTCTCGATCTAGACCTGGCATTTCATCATAATCCCATGCGAAGCAATCTTTGTATTCATGCAAAACTTGAATTATCTCCTCTTTCAGCTCCCCTTGCAAGAACTTGCTAATGTAAGTGATTCGCTTATTTTCGATAGTTCCCAGATTAACCTCTTCGAGCGAATCTTGGGACTCTAACTTATGCTCTTCATTAGTAGCCCTCTCGAACCCTAAAGGTGAATCATCGAAAATGCAATCCAGTTTGAGTTCTAGCTCTTGCTTACCTTCTTTTGTCCTTTCGATCTCTAGGTCTGTTTTTTCCTTTTGCTTTTCATTTTTATCTGAGACTCCATGGTCCCTTTGATTTTCTGTTTTTTGTTTTTCTTCATTCTTCTTTTCGATTTCGAAGTCCTTTTCTTTTTTTTGTTTTTCTTTTTTCTTTATTGACTCGAAATCCATCTCTTCTTTCTTTTTTTTGTTTTTCTTCGGCCAATATGGCCGTGCTAACCTCATTGTCAAATTGATCTTTATCGGCCAAGTTGGCCGTTTGATCGGCCACGTAGGCCGATATTCGAGCTAAGAAGCTCGAGTAAGGATCTTCGTCCTTCATGCATCCAGTGGAGCCGAATTCTTTTCGGCTCGAATCACGAATCCTCTCTTTACATCCCAACAAAAGGTTTTCTTGACACCTTCCTCTTCATCCATCACCCCAGAATTGTAGGCGTCAAAAGGTTTGGTCTTGGCAAATGCTGTCAGTTGTTGATCAGCAAAATACATGCCAACTTCATAAGTCTTCTGATCAGCTTCGAGGACCTCTAACCCTTCATCATCGTTCCAGAAGAAAACCTTCTGGTGTACGGTCGAAGGAACAACACCTACACCATGGATCCACTCTCGACCTAGCAACACGTTGAAGTTTGCCTTGGAAGGCGTCACTATAAACATGGTAGTCCTCTTCACACTTCCGATCTGTACATCGAGCAAAATCATACCCTCAGGATGTGAAGACTTGCCTGCATAGTCGGAGATCATGATGTTGTGGGGTTTCAAATCAGCCAAGGATTTCCCAAACCTTTTTAGCTTTGTCTTAGGCAAGATATTCACAGCTGCGCCTCCGTCGATCAGCACCTTGTTCACCTCTTGTCCTTCGATCATCAAGGTCAGCAAGAGGGGTTTAAGGTGCCCTTTCATTTCTTCTGTGGGAGAGTCGAACACCGCCGAGTTGAACTTGGGGAGAACCCTTGAGATTTGATTCACCCATATAACTTTCGACTCATAGTTAGGATCCTCAAAATAATCTTCTCTATGACTGTCCTCTTGTTCATTGACGGACTCCATAGTGTCGCCACCGGCCCGAAACGGGCTTTCGGCATTCGCGAAGGATGGTTGGACTCTTTTATTTGTTTAAAAATATGGATTGCTAGAATGACTTATTCTCAAACTGAGACCTTGTCAAACGAGCAATTTTATTAAAAGGCTCACCAATCCATGTTAATCCCAAGCGGGACCCTCCATGGATTAGCGGTTTTCATAAAAAGGAAGGGTTCATGGAGTCGCCACCAATGTTTTACTCAAAACATTGGAAAAAGAAGTTTAAGGCAATCGATTCAAAAATCGACTTCGGCCATGACAACCAGAGTCGGGTAAGGGAGTCGGTTACGCGTGGGGAAGGTGTTAGCACCCCACAGCGCCCCTTTCGGGTTCCCTATGACAGATTATTTCTAAAAATAATAGTGCGAAATTACTAAATTACCCCTATTTATTCTAAACAATTATAACTTAACTATCTACATGATGACAGTTAAATATACACACAGAAAGCAGTAAAAGGAAGGACTTAAGAAGAAACCTTTGAAGCGTGCTTTTATATTCAAGTAAAACTGGGAAGCTTTTTGGCGTTCCCTCGCTCTACAAGCCCGCTCGCTCCCTCCTAGAAAGTTTTAACTATGGAAATCCGGAGGATTTCCCTTCGACTCAGTTCGAGACTCAAGCAAAAAGCTCAGAACTCGAGAACTTTGTCGGATCAACTCTCCGAGTGATTTCTAGGCAGAGCACTGCTCAAAAAAACCCAGAATACTCAAGAAGAGGGTTAAAACTCAGTGTAAAAGTGTGGAATGACGTCCAAATGACGTCTTATTTATAGGGAACAGGCGCAATACGGGCCCTGGAGTCAATACGGCCCGTATTGAAGTTTTGAACTACAATACGGCCGTATTGAATTCAGTACGGCCGTATTGAAGTTCAAGAAACCTCAATACAGCCGTATTGAGTTCAGTACGGCCGTATTGAAGTTCAAGAAACCTCAATACAGCCGTATTGAGTTCAGTGCGGCCGTATTGAAGTTCAAGAAACCTCAATACGGCCGTATTGAGTTCAGTGCGGCCGTATTGTAGTTCAAAATGTTCAATACGGCCGTACTGAACTTTTGGGAGGCCGTATTGGGCTTCATTCCCTCCACTTCCTTATTTTGAGCTATTACAAGACCTCTAGACCTACAGAGAATCCTCCTAGGGCCTTCCATGAGTCCTTCTGGCTGACTTTCCTTCAGTCCTCAAGAGTCTTCAAGCTTTATTTCCGACCCGGACAATTTTAGGGGTCTACAGCTGCCCCCCCTTTACTTAGTCAAACGGCCTTTTGGTGTACCGTTTGATAAGTAAAGGAGTTGACCCAATTGTCCGGGGAATAAGCCATCCTTCCGACTTGTAGTGTCTTCAGGTGGGAAAATTGTTGAGTAGCCTCTCCAGGTTGAGTTTGCCCTCTCCAGGGTGAGTATTAGTCGTCGCCTCTCCAGGCTCATGCATACCTCCGTGTTCTTGACAACCTCGGGGTAGCTGAGTACCGCCTCTCCAGGCTATACCAACGTGTTCTTGACAACCTCGTGGTAGTTGCATACCTCCGTGTTCTTGACAACCTCGGGGTAGCCGAGTACCGCCTCTCCAGGCTATACCAACGTGTTCTTGACAACCTCGTGGTAGTTGCATACCTCCGTGTTCTTGACAACCTCGGGGTAGCCGAGTACCGCCTCTCCAGGCTATACCAACGTGTTCTTGACAACCTCGTGGTAGTTGCATACCTCCGTGTTCTTGACAACCTCGGGGTAGCGTGAGTTTTCCCTCTCCAGGGATTTGTGATGATTTTGTCTCCACAGTCCACGATGCTGTTTCGACGATTTTTTTTTTGATTTTTGTGCCACTGAGGGCTGGATAACGCAGGGATCCGTCTAGGGGATGTGCAGTCATTCATAGGTTCTTGTGCCCCAACTTGCATTTGCATAGTTGGTACCCATGGGGAATTTCTGACTCCTTGGGGTGTAGACACAGATGCTCTTCTTGAATTGAGCGATGCCTTATGTTTGGCTGACGTCCTTTGACGTTGGTGGAGTATCCCGGTTATCCTTATTCGGGTATCTCTTTTGGATTTTCTGATTTTTGCTGCCTCTGTGTAGGCTGTTATCCGCTGGGGGATTTTGTCATTGATTGTGATTAGCCTCTTCTGTTAGGCGGATCATCTTGACGCTTGATGTTTGGCTGAGAGCCGGATTCCACTTGGGGAATGATTATTTGTCTTTTGTGATTTTTGAAGGGGTGCCTCTGAGTAGGCGAGTGGGGATTTAAAGTTTATATATCCCAGAGTATTATTTAGAAAGCCTCTTCAGGCTTAGCTTCACTCATCGCTTGAGTTGGAAAGCTATCCTCCACTAAGGAGGTCATAGTCCTTTCGACTCGGATATTCTGTTTAGACGATCAAGCCCTCCTTAGGGAATCTTGCTGATCTTGGTTTGATAGCTTTCACTGGGGAATTTGGCCCGTGAGTGGAAGCTGAGATATCTCTGGGGAGTATTATTTCGGCGAGCCTCTCCAGGCTCAATTATTCTGATGAGGGAGTATTATTTCGGCAAGCCTCTCCAGGCTCAGTTATTCTGAGAGAGTATTATTTCGGCAAGCCTCTCCAGGCTCAATTATTCTGTGGGAGTATTATTTCGGCAAGCCTCTCCAGGCTCAGTTATTTGATGCGATTGATTTTCTAAATCTTTTGCCTTTTTTGTCGTTTTTGGGCTTTTCCTGTATTTTTGCCTTTTTTGTCGTTTTTTTGGCTTTTTCTGTATTTTTGCCTTTTCTGTTGATTTGCGGCCTTTTCTGTTGACCGCTGCCATACACAAGCAATTTTTCCTATTTTCTATTTTATGCAATTGCCTCATGATAAGGTCTTTGAATGTGCAACTAATGTGTGTGATGCACAAATGCAAGTTTTATTATTTAATGTTTTTAGAAAAATGAATGGCTCTCCCTATCCTCCTTTTCTTGGAGGAATTTCTGTCATCGACGTGAGGGAATATTTTTGTGAGCCTTTTATGCAGGAGATTATGGATTTTATAGGAACCCCTCCAATTTTCTTTATTGACTGATTATTAAAGGAATTTCGTACAATTTTTATGAAATACCAATTTTAGAGGCATAATCACATGGTCAAGAGAGAAGAGAAAATGAATAGATATTTTATTGATATTCACAAGTGTTTTTACAGAAAGATATACCGAAGGAAATTTCTGAAGAATGGCTAGCCAGGGTAGGCTATATACATTGGGCTTAACAATTATATCTGTAATTGTTGCTCTTTACATTCCCCTAGTTGCTTCGGGTGAGATGCCTGAGCCAGGAGCGTAGATGCTGCAAGACGCTTGCTTCTAGAAGATAATCACTTGAACCGCCTTTCGGTTTTCGATTCAAGTGACCGTTGCTTGCTTTGCTTTTACATCTTATTCTTTTGCCCCTAACTTTTGCCTAGGACGTATCCTAGCGGGGATAATTTTGCCTTTGTTTTGCCTAGTACCCTTGTACTGGCGGGCTTTTTGTTTTGCCCTAACTTTTGCCTAGGATGCCCTTTTTCGGGTTTTCATCCTAGCGGGCTTATGCAAGCAACGTCTTCAAGCATAGTACTTCTTTACCTCGTCAGCGTTGACTGGGTATCGAAGTTCTTTTCCATCCATGTCTGTGAGGATCAATGCTCCTCCTGAGAAGACTCGTTTTTCCACGTATGGTCCTCCGTGATTTGGGGCATACTTTCCGATTTTGTCCTTTTGAGTTGGTAGCAATTTCTTCATTACCAACTCTCCCTCATGGTAGACTCGAGGGTGGACTTTCTTGTCAAAAGCCTTTTTTGATCTTCCTCTGATAGGCTTGACCATGGCATATGGCGTTCAGCCGTTTCTTTTTGATAAGGTTCAACTGGTCGTATCGGCTTTGAACCCATTCTACCTCGGAAAGTTTTGTTTCCATGATTACCCTTAGAGAAGGTATCTCAACTTCGATGGGTAGAACTGCCTCCATCCCATAAACGAGGGAGAATGGAGTAGCTCCTGTAGATGTATGTACTGAAGTCCTATAGCCATGAGGAGCGAAGGGTAACATCTCGTGCCAGTCTTTAAATGAGACAACCATATTTTGCACTATTTTCTTGATGTTCTTATTGGTTGCCTCGACTGCCCCATTCATCTTCGGCCGATATGGGGAAGAGTTATGGTGTTGGATCTTGAATTCTTGGCACAGTTCTTCCACCATTTTGTTGTTCAGATTAGATCCATTATCAGTGATGATTTATTTCTCCATGCTTCCACTAGATTATTCTAAAATCTTTTGGGACAAGAGAGAAAAGAAGGGAAAGATATTTTTATTCTGAAGTTTGTGTTTTAGAGGGGATTTATTTTTCAAAAATGGTTTTTGTAAGAATGTTTGGCCAAGGTAGGCTTATGTGTTTAGGCTTGTTTGATTAAACACTTATGAAGTTAAGAAAATCTTTGTTTATTGACGTTGTGATTTTGACAACTTGGATAGCTTCCCTTGAACCTTTCTTTTTGAATTCGGTTCATGGTACCATCATGGATTTCTTTTGTTTTTTGATTGTCCTTATTTTTGCCTAAAACACCCTTTTGTGGTGTTTTAGCAGACTTTTGTTTTTGTTCATTTCTGCAACCCTAACTCTTGCCTAGGTCACCCTTTCGTGGGATTCCTAGCAGGTCTTTTGCTCTTATTTTTGCGCAGCCCCTTTTTTGGGTTTCCTGCCGAGCTTCTTTTATTATAAAGGATTTCTTTTTATCCATGATGGCACTTGTCGAGGCCAAGGGAAAATGCTCCAAGTTGTCACACACACTTCCACATAAAAATGATGTGGGTTTATTATTATTAAGATGATTTTAACCTCATTCATGTTTATTCAAACAGGGTTAAAAAAAATGTGGTTTAGAATTTTATTATAAGCAAGAAAAGAAGCAATGAGAAAGAATGATTTTATTATAATCATAGTGGAAACATGTGTCCTTATTTCATCACTGATATGGGTCCCAATATTGACCTCTTTTATCTCTCGGCCCTGCCCCAAATTCACGGTCTCCAATTTCTCTTGACACGGTTGGAGTAGACGAGTTTCTTGATCTAGCAGTGTCGCCACCGGCCCAAACGGGCCTCGGCGGTCGCGAAGACGGTCGAGCTCGCTTTTATTTTAGTTTTGAAAATGTATTGGATTATTAGAACGACTTGTTCTCAAACTGAGACCTTGTCGATCTTATCCAATTTATTTATTAAATGTCTCACCAATCCATGTTAATCCCAAGCGGGACCCTCCATGGATTAGTGGTTTTCGTAGTAAAAGGGTTCGTGGAGTCGCCACCAATGTTTTACTCAAAACATTGGAAAAAGGGATAAGGCAATTGATTTTATAAATCAACTTCGGCCATTACAACCAGAGTTGGGTAAGGGAGTCGGTTACGCGTGGGGAAGGTGTTAGCACCCCACAGCGCCCCTTTCGGGTTCCCTATGACAGATTATTTCTAAAAATAATAGTGCGAAATTACTAAATTACCCCTATTTATTCTAAGCAATTATAAATTAACTATCTACATGATGACAGTTTAATATGCACACAGAAAGCAGTAAAAGAAGGGATTTTTTAGAAAAGAAACCTCTTGAAGCGTGCTTTTTATATATCAAGTAAAACTGGGAAGCTTTTTGGCGTTCCCTCGCTCTACAAGCCCGCTCGCTCCCTCCTAGAAAATTTTAACTATGGAAATCCGGAGGATTTCCCTTCGACTAGGTTCGAGACTCAAGCAAATGGCTCGTGACTCAAGAACTTCGTCGGATCAACTCTCCGAGTGATTTCTAGGGCAGAACACTGCTCAAAAACCCCAGAATACTCAAGGAGAGGGTTAAAACTATCTGTAAAAGTGTCCAATGACGTCCAATTGACGTCATATTTATAGGGAACAGGCCCAATACGGGCTATGGAATCAATACGGCCGTATTGAAATTTTTGAACTTCAATACGGCCGTATTGAGTTCAATACGGCCGTATTGAAATTCAGAAATTTCAATGCGCCCGTATTGAGTTCACTGCGGCTGTATTGAAGCTTCAATACGGCCGTATTGATTTCAGTACGGCCGTATTGAAGTTTCAGAAACTTTAATACGCCGTATTGAGTTCACTGCGGCCGTGTTGAAGCTTCAACACGGCTGTATTAAGTTTAGTACGGCCGTATTGGGCTTCATTCCCTCCACTTCCTTATTTTAAGCTACTCTAAGACCTCTAAACCTACAGATAGCCATCCTATGGTCTTCTAGGAGTCCTTCTGGCTGACTTTCCTTCGATCTTTGAGGGTCTTCGAGTTTTATTTCCGACCCGGACAATTTTAGGGGTCTACAGCTGCCCCCCCTTTACTTAGTCAAACGGTCTTTTTAGTGTGTCGATTGACAAGTAAAGGAGTTGACCCAATTGTCCGGGTAATACGCCAACCTTCTGACTTGTAGTGTCTTCCGGTGGAAAATTGTTGAGTAGCCTCTCCAGGTTGAGTATTAGTCGTCGCCTCTCCAGGCTCATTGCATACCTCGGTGCTCTGGACATCTGGGTAGCTGAGTATTGCCTCTCCAGGCTTGTGCATACCTCGGTGCTCTGGACATCTGGGTAGCTGAGTATCGCCTCTCCAGGCTTGTGCATACCTCGGTGCTCTGGACATCTGGGTAGCTGAGTATCGCCTCTCCAGGCTTTGTGCATACCTCGGTGCTCTGGACATCTGGGTAGCTGAGTATTGCCTTTTAGGCTTGTGCATACCTCGGTGCTCTGGGCATCTGGGTAGCTGAGTACCGCCTCTCCAGGCTTGTGCATACCTCGGTGCTCTGGACATCTGGGTAGCTGAGTATCGCCTCTCCAGGCTTTGTGCATACCTCGGTGCTCTGGACATCTGGGTAGCTGAGTATTGCCTTTTAGGCTTGTGCATACCTCGGTGCTCTGGGCATCTGGGTAGCTGAGTACCGCCTCTCCAGGCTTGTGCATACCTCGGTGCTCTGGACATCTGGGTAGCTAAGTATTGCCTTTTAGGCTTTGAGATGATTTTGTCTCCACAGTCCACGATGCTGCTTCGACGGTTTTTTCTGATTTTGTGCCACTGAGGGCTGGATAACGCAGGGATCCGTCTAGGGGATGTGCAGTCATTCACAGGTTCCTGTGCCCCAACTTGCATTGCATTGTTGGTACCCATGGGGAATTTCTGACTCCTTGGGGTGTAGACACAGATGCTCTTTCTCTCTGAGTTGAGCGATGCCTTATGTTTGGCTGACGTCCTTTGACGTTGGTGGAGTATCCCGGTTTATCCTTATTCGGGTATCTCTTTTTGATTTTCTGATTTTTGCTGCCTCTGTGTAGGCTGTTATCCGCTGGGGATTCTGGATGTTGATTTTGTCTCCACAGTCCACGATGCTGCTTCGACGATTGTTTTTGATTTTTGTGCCACTGAGGGCTGGATAACGCAGGGATCCGTCTAAGGGATGTGCAGTTACTCATAGGTTCTTGTGTCCCAACTTTCCATTGAGTAGTTGGCGCCCATTGAGGAATTTCTGTTTCCTTGGGGTGTAGACACGAAGATGCTCTTTCTGAGATGAGCAGTGCCTTATGATTGGCTGACGTCCTTTGGACGTTGGTGGAGTATCCCGGTTATCCTTATTCGGGTAACTCTTTTTAATTTTTGGATTTTGTTGCCTCTGTGTAGGCTGTTATCCGCCAGGGGATTTTGTCATTGGTTGTGATTGGCCTCTTCTGTTAGGCAGATCATCTTGATGTTCAATGATAGGCTGAGAGCCGGATTCCGCTTGGGGAATGATTATTGATCTTTTCAATTTTTTCTCTTTTTTGAAAGAGTGCCTCTGAATAGGCGAATTATCTTGATGTTTGATGATTGGCTGAATGCCGAATTCCTCTTGGGGAATGGTTATTGATCTTTTTGATTTTTTCTCTTTTTGAAGGGGTGCCTCTTGAGTAGGCGACTGGGGATTTGAAGTTCAGTGTTCGGCTGAGTGCCAAATTTCGCTTGGGGAATGGTTATTGATGTTTTTTTGATTTTTCTCCTTTTGCAGGGATGCCTCTGAGTAGGCGACTGGGGAATGTGGGATCTTATGTATCCCAGAGTATTATTTAGGAAGCCTCTGCAGGCTTAGCCTCACTCAGCGCTTGAGTCAGAGAGCTATCTTCCACTGAGGAAGTTTTAAGTCCTTTGACTAGATATACTACTTGGGTGATCGTGCTTCCATTGGGAATGTCGTCGATCTTGCTTTGATAGCTCTCGCTGGGGATTCGTTCCGTGAGCTTGAGTTGAGGTTTCTCTGGGGAGTATTATTTCTGCGAGCCTCTCCAGGCTCAATTATGATGAAGGAGTATTATTTCGGCAAGCCTCTCCAGGCTCAGTTATTCTGAGAGTATTCTTTCGGCAAGCCTCTCCAGGCTCAGTTATTCTGAAAGAGTATTATTTCGGCGAGCCTCTCCAGGCTCAGTTATTCTGTACGAGGCGATTGATTTTCTAAATCTTTTGCCTTTTTTGTCGTTTTTGGCTTTTTCTGTATTTTTGCCTTTTCTTGTTGATTTGCGGCTTTCTTCTGTTGACCGCTGCCATACATAAGCAATTTTCTATTTTTTCTATTTTATGCAATTGCCTCATGATGAGGTCTTTGAATATTTCTTTGTGGCCAATACGGCCATATCTATTTCAGTACGCCCGTACTGAGTTGAAAATTTGTTCATAACCCTGTTTTTAGTACGGGTGTACTGAACATGATACGGGCGCATTGTTTTTTCTGAAGTTTATATATTTTTTGTTTTTTTCAATAAACAGAGAATAAGTGATCTTCCATTACACCTATCATCTGTATGCATGTATGCAGTATGATGCACCTAATTCTATTTGATTCACTTTTCAAAAGAATTAACCGATGCGTTTCTCTGTTTGGATTTTTGCCATTCCTCTAGACGAGCTGTGTGCTGCCGATTTCTGTAATCGAGGAATGATGCATGTTATATTGAGATTTGGTGTCATCAACCAAATGATTTTCCTTTCCTTTAGAAGATGTGTCAACCCTCCTATTGACTACTATATCTCCATGTTTCCACTAGATTATTCAAAAATCGTTTGGGACAAGAGAGAAAAGAAGGAAAGGATATATATATTTTTTTTCGAAAGTTTGTGTTTTAGAGGGGATTATTTATTTTTTGAAAAATGGATTTTGTAAGAATGGCTTGGCCAATGGTAGGCTTAAGTGTTTAGGCTTGTTTGATTAAACACTTATGAAGTTAAGCACGTCTTGGTTATTAACGTTTGTGATTTGACAACTTGGATAGCTTTTCTTGAGCCCCTTTGTTGAATTCAGTTGGTGGTACCATCATGGATTTATTCTGTTTTTCGATTGCCCTAACTTTTGCCTAAAACACCCATTTGTGGAGTTTTAGCGGGCTTTTGTTGTTGTTCATTATTTTGCAACCCTAATTTTTGCCTAGGTCACCCTTTTGTGGGATTCCTAGCGGGTCTTTTGCTCTTATTTTTGCGCAGTCCCCTTTTTGGGTTTCTTGCCGAGCTTTTTATTTTTTAGGATTTTTGTCCTGAATGGATTTCTTTTTATCCATGATGGCACTTGTCGAGGCCAAGGAAAGGTGCTCCAAGTTGTCACACACACTTCCACATAAAAAAGATGCGGGTTTATTTTTATTAAGACGATTTTAACCTCATTTATGTTTATTCAAACAGGGTTAAATAATGTGGTTTAGAGATTTATTGCAAGCAAGAAAAGAAGCAATAAGAAATAATGAAGAATGATTTTATTATAATCATAGTGGAAACATGTGCCCTATCGAGGCTCGGGGGTCGGGCTGTCCCCGAGGAGTAATCTCTAATAGTCATCAGGTTTACACATCCCTATCGGAAGGAGAAGAGCACTTGATGACGACGACCGGCCTTGACGCTTGTGAACCGGCCTTCCTGAAGATCTGGCTTAAAGAACGTCGAGAAGGATCTTAATTCCTCTTCGTTCTTTGATCTTTGTTAGGGTTGTATCCTAACCCTTGTTTCCCCGGATTATCCTTGATAATAGGTAGCTCGGGAATTCCTTGGGAATCCTTGCCAAGTCCTTGTCTAGGCAAGTATCCGTGCTTCGTGAGCATATGGGCTACCTTCTTCATTTCTCGGGGAAACGTTTCAACATTGGCAATCTCCAATGCTTGGAAGGCGGTTTCTAGAGCTTCCTCTGCTGCATCCACGTAAGGTATGGTGGATGGCTTGCTGATGAGTATGTCATCTTCAGCTTGTACGGTCACCAGTTTGTCATCCACTATGAATTTGACTTTCTGGTGGAGCGTAGAGGGAACAACTTTTGCATCATGAATCCAAGGTCGGCCGAGGAGACAGCTGTATGCCGGAGTAATGTCCATCACTTGAAATTCGACGTTGAAGATAGTGGGTCCAATTTGGATTGGAAGATTGATTTCTCCCACTACTTCTCTTTTAGATCCGTCGAAAGCTCGAACGATCACGTTGCTCGGGCGCATTTGGACTCCCTTGATTGACACTTGATCAAGCGTTCTTTTGGGCATCACATTCAAGGAAGATCCGTTGTCTACCAAGACTTTTGCGATGTGATACTCCTTGCACTTTACGGAGATGTGCAAGGGCTTGTTGTGATTAGGTCCCTCGGCGGGGATCTCTTCATCGGTGAAAGTGAGGTGATCATTAGCCGTGATGTGACTAACAATCCCCTCAAACTTGTCTTGGGAGATGGTATGCGACACATATGCCTCGTTCAAAACTTTCAACAGAGCTTGCCGATGCGGTTCGGAGCTTAGGATCAACGACAATCTTTGCTGGCGTCCTATGAAGTTGATCCACGATGGAGTACTCGCTCTGTCGGATAAACTTTAACAGCTCGTCTGTCTCCTCCTCGGATTCTTTTTCCTCGGTTTTCTTTTCTTTTTTTTCTTTATTCTTGGGGGCTTTATCATGAAGATCTTCGGGAGTGTAGATCCTGCCACTCCTAGTCATGCCCCCAAGTCCAGCGATGTTAGAGATATCGCTGTCGGCAGAAAAATGGATGTCGTATATCCACGGCACAGCCTTATTCGATTCGTAGGGAAAAGGCCTTGGAGTAGTGATCCTTAACGGTGTCGGACCTTCCCCTTTATTCGTCTTAATTACCAACAACGGAGTTGACGTGTGTTCGCTTGGCGCGGTTGTTGGCTTACACTTGATAACGAACAGCGTGCGATCCATTCTTTGAACATACGCATCGATTAATTCTTTCTTTTTATTAATGTTTATTAATGATTTACTAGGAGGGATGTATGAAATGTAAACCTAGATCCCTCCATGATCTTTGATAAGAATGCATGATATGAGATGATGACGATGAATATGCATGCATTGTGTTTATTCAACTAAGCATTATCATGTTTTTAGGATGTCCCTAAGATGATGCATGATATTGCTTGGTTTGGATAAATAACCCTTTTTTCCTTTTTTTGGGTATTTTGTTTTTTGTATTTTTTTTGGGTGAAAAGGGAAACTACCTATATGAATGTGATGAAGGTAGATGTTAACACCATGCAATGGAAGATTCTTATTCCTATTTATTCTTATTTTAAAAAGGAATGTTGTATGTTTAAAAGGTGCAATGTATGCTCAAACAATTTCACATAATCAATGCACAAACAATTCACTCATCCACGAACAGTCACGAGCGAATCACGAGGTAGGGGTATCCTGCAGAAAAGTGCATATTCAAGGTGGATCTAACTGTTCTCACCGGTCTGAGGCCCCCAAGGTGCCCCCATTATAGGGACCCAATTCCTCTCATCGTAGGTCGATGGAAAGCTCCAACGCACCGTCGGACTCAAGTTCATGGTTATCACCTTGAGTGATGTTTTCCGACAACGGTCTACGGGCACCTATAGACCCATTCGACAACCGGCCGTACTAACATCCACTCCCTATGGTTAATCACTCATGCCCCCGGGTATAGAGGGAACTGTTGTGTGCAAAGGTTTGTGTGCAGTTTTTATTTCAAACAATTGCGTAAATTTAAAAATACAACAGTTATTAAAGCCAAATAGATAAACATGTTATCATACAAGTGAGGGGTAATAAAGTAATTTTAACTATTATTTGTTAAAAACAATCTGTCACTAAATGGGACTGACTCTCGAGGCTTCCCCAGCAGAGTCGCCATCTGTCGCCACCGGCCCAAACGGGCCTCGGCGGTCGCGAAGACGGTCGAGCTCGCTTTTATTTTAGTTTTGAAAATGTATTGGATTATTAGAACGACTTGTTCTCAAACTGAGACCTTGTCGATCTTATCCAATTTATTTATTAAATGTCTCACCAATCCATGTTAATCCCAAGCGGGACCCTCCATGGATTAGTGGTTTTCGTAGTAAAAGGGTTCGTGGAGTCGCCACCAATGTTTTACTCAAAACATTGGAAAAAGGGATAAGACAATTGATTTTATAAATCAACTTCGGCCATTACAACCAGAGTTGGGTAAGGGAGTCGGTTACGCGTGGGGAAGGTGTTAGCACCCCACAGCGCCCCTTTCGGGTTCCCTATGACAGATTATTTCTAAAAATAATAGTGCGAAATTACTAAATTACCCCTATTTATTCTAAGCAATTATAAATTAACTATCTACATGATGACAGTTTAATATGCACACAGAAAGCAGTAAAAGAAGGGATTTTTTAGAAAAGAAACCTCTTGAAGCGTGCTTTTTATATATCAAGTAAAACTGGGAAGCTTTTTGGCGTTCCCTCGCTCTACAAGCCCGCTCGCTCCCTCCTAGAAAATTTTAACTATGGAAATCCGGAGGATTTCCCTTCGACTAGGTTCGAGACTCAAGCAAATGGCTCGTGACTCAAGAACTTCGTCGGATCAACTCTCCGAGTGATTTCTAGGGCAGAACACTGCTCAAAAACCCCAGAATACTCAAGGAGAGGGTTAAAACTATCTGTAAAAGTGTCCAATGACGTCCAATTGACGTCATATTTATAGGGAACAGGCCCAATACGGGCTATGGAATCAATACGGCCGTATTGAAATTTTTGAACTTCAATACGGCCGTATTGAGTTCAATACGGCCGTATTGAAATTCAGAAATTTCAATGCGCCCGTATTGAGTTCACTGCGGCTGTATTGAAGCTTCAATACGGCCGTATTGATTTCAGTACGGCCGTATTGAAGTTTCAGAAACTTTAATACGCCGTATTGAGTTCACTGCGGCCGTGTTGAAGCTTCAACACGGCTGTATTAAGTTTAGTACGGCCGTATTGGGCTTCATTCCCTCCACTTCCTTATTTTAAGCTACTCTAAGACCTCTAAACCTACAGATAGCCATCCTATGGTCTTCTAGGAGTCCTTCTGGCTGACTTTCCTTCGATCTTTGAGGGTCTTCGAGTTTTATTTCCGACCCGGACAATTTTAGGGGTCTACAAGCAGTCTTTGCAGATCCGGAGAGATGGTCTCCTCATCACTGTCCAACTCAACCCATTCATCCTCAACTTTCGGATCCCGGTCAGAGCGATCAATTACAGACATAATTATTTTATTGGTTCTGTTTAGGTTTAGAATTATTAATGTTAATGAGGGAAGAGAGAAAAGAACAAAAGAGAGAGTGATGTGTGAAAAATGCCTCTTTATTGATATGTATTAAAACTGTACAAAAACCCTTATTTACATGAAAAGGTTCTCATGATCTCGGGTACTGATCATGAGTCCCTAAAAGAAGAATATGAAGGGGCCCTATCGTGGCTTGATCTTCTCTCTACTCCTGCTTCGGCAGAGGATTCTTGCTCACGTCGGGCGCTGTCGAATCGAAGGTGACCCACCCGGCATCAATAAGGTCTTGGACCTTGTATTTGAGAGCCTTACAGTTCTCCGTTGAATGTCCTGGTGCCCCCGAGTGGTATAGGCATTTATCTTGTGGTTTGTACCACTCGGGATAAGGTGGATCCATCTTCCTTGGTGGAATGTAAGCTAGAAGATGAGCTTCCACTAACTTCGGCAGGAGGTCGCTATATGTGGTCGGAAGTTTATCAAGCTTCCTCACAGGGTTATACTGCGACTTTCCTGACTTCGAAGTGGAAGAAGATGAAGAAATGGTTATGGCGTTGACTCCTCCCTCCTTCTTCTTCCCGAAGGTCTTCTTAGCTTCGAATGATTGGGAGGGCTTAGCTAGCTTCCCACTTTTCAGCCCTTGTTCCACCCTTTCTCCAATGGTGATGATGTCCGAGAAGAGTGTTGTCGTGTTCCCTATCATTTTGTCATAATAGGGACCGGTCAACGAGTTTATGAACAAGGACACCGTCTCCTTATCCGACAGCGGAGGCTCTATCTGTGCCGCCAACTCCCTCCATCGTTGGGCGTACGCCTTGAAGGATTCATCTTTTGTCTTACTCAAGGCTTGAAGATCGGACCTATCGGGTGTTAGGTCGATGTTATACTTATAGCGCTTGAGAAAGGCGTCGGCCAACTGCCTCCATGTGCACACTTGATTTCCATCCAGCTGCATATACCAATTGAGTGCGGTTTCAGCCAAGCTCTCTTGAAAGCAATGAATTAAGAGCTTTTCATTGGTAGCATATGCAGCCATTTTTCGGCAATACATGGTGAGATGACTTTTGGGGCAAGTCGATCCCACATATTTTGGGAAATCTGGCACTTTAAATTTGGGAGGGAATTGGATGTCCCTCACCAAGCACATGTCGGCGGCATCTTTGATGTCAAAATCATGCCCCTCCTTAACTCTTAGCCGATCCTCAAGAGCATGGAATTGTTCCTTTGAAACCTCGGGCTCTTTAATCATGATCCCCGCCCCAAGGGGTACAGCTCGTGGAGGTTCTTCCTCGTGCTCCTCCTCCTCATGATGATGGGACTCATGGTCACTGTGGTGAGACCCATGTACATTATGATGACGCATGAGTTCCATCATTTGCGCCATTTGTTCTTTGAGCTGTGAGAGCTCGGCTGTAAGCTTCTTATTTTGGTCCTCCAGCGCTTCCATCTTCTTGATTTTCTGCGCGCGTGTGAGGACAGAGAGATGACCAGCCACTTTCTAAAATGAATGTTTTAATTAGTTTATTTATGGGATGAATACGCTCTTGACATGAGCTTGATAACCCTCCATTTTTAAGGCGCTGCCTTTTTAAAACGGAGTGTTACCACCCTCCTTGACTTATGATCCCTCCCCAACGGAGAATCTCGATAATTATGGGTCTCTTTTACTCATGTCAAGAGGTATTGGTGAACCTAGAATGCATGGTTTATGAGGATGCATGATATCTTATTAGTAATGATGCACATGCTCCTCACTTTTATTATATTTTCACACATGGTCTTTCCTCTCATGTCATGGTTTTTTCATGCATGGGGATTATTCTTTAGACCTTATCACGAGGTTATTTATTAATGCACAAACAATATCACATAAACCTATACACAAACAATTCACTCATCCACGAACAGTCACGAGCGAATCACGAGGTAGGGGTATCCTGCAGAAAAGTGCATATTCAAGGTGGTTCTAACTGTTCTCACCGGTCTGAGGCCCCCAAGGTGCCCCCATTATAGGGACCCAATTCCTCTCGTCGTAAGTCGATGGAAAGTTCCAACGCACTGTCGGACTCGAGTTCATGGTTATCACCTTGAGTGATGCTTTCCGACAACGGTCTACGGGCACCTATAGACCCATTCGACAACCGGCCGTACTAACATCCACTCCCTATGGCTTACCACTCATGCCCCCGGGTATAGAGGGAACTGTTGTGTGCAAAGGTTCGTGTGCAGTTTTTATTTCAAACAATTGCGAGAATTTAAACATACAACAGTTATTAAAAGCCACATAGATAAAACATTTTATCATACAAACAAGGGGTAATGAAGTAATTTTAACTATTATTTGTTAAAAATAATCTGTCACTAAATGGGACTGACTCTCGAGGCTTCCCCAGTGGAGTCGCCATCTGTCGCCACCGGCCCGAAACGGGCTTTCGGCATTCGCGAAGGATGGTTGGACTCTTTTATTTGTTTAAAAATATGGATTGCTAGAATGACTTATTCTCAAACTGAGACCTTGTCAAACGAGCAATTTTATTAAAAGGCTCACCAATCCATGTTAATCCCAAGCGGGACCCTCCATGGATTAGCGATTTTCATAAAAAGGAAGGGTTCATGGAGTCGCCACCAATGTTTTACTCAAAACATTGGAAAAAGAAGTTTAAGGCAATCGATTCAAAAATTGACTTCGGCCATGACAACCAGAGTCGGGTAAGGGAGTCGGTTACGCGTGGGGAAGGTGTTAGCACCCCACAGCGCCCCTTTCGGGTTCCCTATGACAGATTATTTCTAAAAATAATAGTGCGAAATTACTAAATTACCCCTATTTATTCTAAACAATTATAACTTAACTATCTACATGATGACAGTTAAATATACACACAGAAAGCAGTAAAAGGAAGGACTTAAGAAGAAACCTTTGAAGCGTGCTTTTATATTCAAGTAAAACTGGGAAGCTTTTTGGCGTTCCCTCGCTCTACAAGCCCGCTCGCTCCCTCCTAGAAAATTTTAACTATGGAAATCCGGAGGATTTCCCTTCGACTCAGTTCGAGACTCAAGCAAAAAGCTCAGAACTCGAGAACTTTGTCGGATCAACTCTCCGAGTGATTTCTAGGCAGAGCACTGCTCAAAAAAACCCAGAATACTCAAGAAGAGGGTTAAAACTCAGTGTAAAAGTGTGGAATGACGTCCAAATGACGTCTTATTTATAGGGAACATGCGCAATACGGGCCCTGGAGTCAATACGGCCCGTATTGAAGTTTTGAACTACAATACGGCCGTATTGAATTCAGTACGGCCGTATTGAAGTTCAAGAAACCTCAATACAGCCGTATTGAGTTCAGTACGGCCGTATTGAAGTTCAAGAAACCTCAATACAGCCGTATTGAGTTCAGTGCGGCCATATTGAAGTTCAAGAAACCTCAATACGGCCGTATTGAGTTCAGTGCGGCCGTATTGTAGTTCAAAATGTTCAATACGGCCGTACTGAACTTTTGGGAGGCCGTATTGGGCTTCATTCCCTCCACTTCCTTATTTTGAGCTATTACAAGACCTCTAGACCTACAGAGAATCCTCCTAGGGCCTTCCATGAGTCCTTCTGGCTGACTTTCCTTCAGTCCTCAAGAGTCTTCAAGCTTTATTTCCGACCCGGACAATTTTAGGGGTCTACACATAGCCCCAGCGTACTCGGAAGGCAAAATGGAAACTACCCCACAAATGTCTTCCAGAGAATCCTCGAACCCACTCTCAAAGCAATCAATAATCATGTCCTCATCATCCTCGATATATTTTTGGGATGATTCTCCTCTTTGAGGTACTTGGACTGAAAAACGATTTCCCCCAACACCTTCGAAAGTAGCCTTTCGCATCCTCTGTTGTCTCCTCCACTGGGTCTTACTTAAATTATTAAATGGTTGTCGAAAACCCCGTCCATATCCTCCAGTCGAAATTTTTCCAGATCCTGGGGACAAATTCGAGAATCTCCCAGCATTTCCCTGTATTGGGTTCTTAGGGTGAGTGACTATCTGTTTCCCTCGACCCATTCTACCAACCATGGACCTCGGAGGTGCATTCCACTTTCCAATCGGAACATTTGCATTTGGCACAAAAGTATTGCCAAACTTTGCAGAGTTGTACATCTCAATTTTCCCTACGGGAGCATTGTACTGAGGCATATGGACCTACCTCATCATCACCCTAGTGTTTGATCTAGCGTTAAGCTTAGGTTTCTCTCGAAGACTTCCTGCCTTATAACTCCTCATCATATCTGATTCTTCGAAGGCTTTGGCGGCAGCTCTGTCGAAGACGGCACTACATCGGGGGCACAACATTACCTCCCTATCAGTCTCCTTCTTTTTCGAAAGAAAGTCAACCAAGCTGTCCCCCTCTTTAGGATAGATGGATTCTTGCTCTTTGGCAAAATCCTCCATCAGTTCTTCGAGCTTCTCATCAGAAATGGGCTCGATGTTCTCCTCTTCTTCAACAGTAGCGTCTACCATATTGATCCCCATTGTCACAGGTTCCACATATCCAGTATGGGCAGCGAATGGATCAGTATCCACTTTCATTTCCTTCTCTTCAAAAGCCAGGCGACCATCAGTAATCGCCTTCTAGATGAAATCCCTGAAACGCACACAATTGTTAGTCCAATGCCCATACATGTTATGATACTTACAAAATTTTTTCCTTTCCTTAGCTCGAATGGTGGAATTTTATGGTTTTCTAGAAGTATAATTTGTTTATCTTTTAGTAAGATATCAAATATCTTTTCTGCTTTAGTTACGTCGAAACTATACTTCTTAGTTGAGGTTCCATCTACATTCTCTCCTGGTTTTAACATTTGACATTGATAAGTAGGGCCAGGACGTAGTTCTGCTAAGTTAATCTCAAAATCTTCATTCGAAGCCTCACCGTTAGGATTTTCACTCGATTCCGGATTTTCTAAATAAGCAACCCTTTCTTTTCGAACAAACTTATCAAATTTTCTTAATCTTTCCTTCTCAATCTTGATCTGTTCGATCCTCCTCACTTTTTCGGCCAGTTGAGCCATATCCCTCAATTGTTCGTTTACTAATTTCTTGCGTATCGAGAAATCTAACGCTGTCGCCACAATCCTAACTAATTCATGCTCAGGTATATTGGTATAGCATCGAGATTTTAATTGCCTGAATCTATTTAAATAGTCATCCAACGTTTCATTATCTTGTCTTTTAATATTCATCAGATCGACTATACTAACTTTCGTTTCTTCTCTAAAGAAGTGTTCATGGAAATTACCCTCTAACTGTACCCAGGTGTGTATCGAATTAGGAGGTAAGGTAGTGAACCAAGTAAAAGCATGTTTAGTCAATGAACTAGGGAAATATTTCATTTTTAAATATTCATTATTTGCTAAATCCCCACATTCGACTCCATACCTAGCTATGTGTTCGACTGTTGACTCAGTCAATTCTCCTGCAAATTTCGAGAACTTGGGTACTTTTACTCCTCGGGGTAGTTCTGCTTGGGTAATATAATCAGGAAAGGCTGACACGAAATATGGGCGTTCATTTTGACCTATATCGAATCCATGCCTATTTAATATTCTTTCCACCATCTGGTCTAAATGATCATTGGGATTCCCATTAGGTCGAATTACATTCTGAAAATTTCCATGCCCCCCAAGGTTTTCTCTGTCATTCAAGTTCGCACTCATGGCTCTCGAAGGTGTTCCCTCACCTAGTTTATCCCCTATTTTGTTTATCAATTCATACAGGGGAGTCATAATGTTATGCATTTGGGTCGACAACAAATTGACCATGTCATGATTACTATGGTCCATTTGCTGTCTAAGAGCCATCATAGCCTGGTTACTAATTCCAGTGGGTATGTAACTGCCTTGTCGAATTAATGAACCTTCTTGACTCGTTCCTATATGTTGATAAGGGTCTTGCATAACAAACCCCATGCCATTTGGTCCAGGATTATATCCCTGTGGGGATATATGCATTTGGGGATTAGGCCCTATCAAGGGTACTGGCATATCAGCATGTAAAGGTTGGGTACTTCGCCAATTAGGTGGCATACCCCAAGGATATTCCCTCGTGACATCTACCAGTTCCTGAGTTGCATTATTTGGCCTTGCTGTGTTTTCGAGTAATACAGGAGGAGACCTTGCCCCCCCGGTCCCATTAGTAGCACTATCAGGATTGGGGTTAGGCTGTTCTACATTTGCATTATTATGGCTTGCATTCGGATTATTAGACGTAGACATAGTTCTCCACTCCTTAATCTCATGCAATTCACACACCTAAACTAGTCCAATTATGTTCTGAATTAAACGGGTCCCACCGGGCGTGCCAATTTGTTTACGGTGGAATATGTTTTATGAGTTCTTGTTATTTAGACTAGCACACAATGTGTTTCAATTTAGGTACTTCACTGTGTTATTGCGGTATTGAGAACAAAAAGTAGAGTAAGAAGTCTCAGTAATTACTTGTTTCGAAATGTTCTTCTATTAATACTAACAAGCAATGTTCATGCACACAAATAATAATGTGAACATAATGGACAATACATATATTAGCAATGCAAATCATAGTTCATTTCGTACAATGATCAAATTACGTTACACATGAGAACATATTGATCCAAGTATATGAATACACTACGTAATTAAACAAAGAACAAGAAGACTATTCTACTTCTACTCCTAAAAAGAGAAAAAAAAAGTGGCCGAGAGTCAGTCATACCCAAAAACGATCTTGTGCACGAAAGCCATATGCGTGTGTAGGCAGAGAGTGCTTCAGAGTCCAATTCTAGTATGAGTTTTTCGACCTCCGTAAAGGTCCGTAATCCTTGTATTTATAGAGCAATCAAGAGCGGTTAATTCTGTGCATGTACGCTTTCAACTCATAACCGCTATCCACTATATTTGCTACGTGGTCTTGAATTATAACTTCCTTTAACTGCTCTTCCCACGTTCTTTGTTTCTTCGATTGATTTTTTTGGTAAACGTTTTGGCTTAACCTCCATGTTCTGAGAGTCTCAACTATTCTCGAGCAACACTTGCTTTTTCGAGTCCCATAATTTCGAGTGCTCCCACGTCCCACGTGAGATTAGTCACAAGTATTCAGCATGTGTTGATTTTACTTCTCGGGCAGCGCTATCAATCTTTTCGAGTCACATGATTTTCGAGTATGCCTAACAAATATATCAAATGAACAATGCATACACCGACTATCACCATTATATCCTTTATTTCAAATAGTTTATAATTTACAGATGAGTTCAAAAATGGAACAGAAATGATAAACTATACTAAAACAAACTATCCTAACTAAGCTAAGAAGGAAAGAAAACTAAGCTAAAAAGGAAAGAAAAGTGGCCTCGAAACCATATATTCAATTGTCTTCTGCATGGGAGTCATGAATGCGGGCAATGAGTGTAAACAAGCATGCAAGTATATATATTGAATTTCTACTTTTACAAATAAGTTTGTCTCGTTTATTTATAGAGGATAAAGAAGAGTGGTTATTTTGCATTAGTTCGACGTAGGACGTATAATTGCCCCATACTATGCGACGTGGATAAGCCTTCTCAACCATTATTAACTTTTCACAATTGTCTACTACATTTTTCAATTATCGAATAATTCTTTTGAGACCGTCATATTTAACTTTGAGAAACAATTATTATTCACAAGTCTCCTATAATATATATAACCGTAATGTCATTTATGCAACGTGGATAACTTTCTTGAACTGCTTGTAATTGTTTTTCTTCAATTGTTGGATGATCCCTTGAGAATACTTCGAGTGCCTCAAAAGATTTCCCAATTTTTTCCCAACCGTAACTAACAAGTATTCCAACCATATTAGGAAAATATTTGCATTGTCTTATTTGCCCTTGACATGTGATGGCGCTATCATGTCACGTGTGTAACAAATATTTCATTCAACTAAAGCCCGAGGAGAACAATCGCGGCCCTTGTCTCTTCTTACACCACCATGTTTAAAGGATATGTGGTTGAGTTGTTGTGACATAATTCCAGAACGTGAACGCTGAGGGAATGTCGATGGGCCTTTCCTATTTATATATCACGTTTCCTTGGAAACCAAATCGCTCCTCGACAACTCACTATATAGGGACAAGAAAACAATTATCTTCCTTTCTTTCTCTATGAACATGCGCAAAGCCTACCTTGTTCTCATGGGCTTCGAGTTAACTTGTATTGGAATCAAGTATGGATGTGGAGGAGTCTCCCACACTACCAATCCCTTCCAACCATCAACTCCAACTCCATCTCCAACCTTGTTGCTTTTCCTCACTGCTATCTTCTCCCACGTGCTTGCATCCATGGCTCACATCACCAACCAAGCTACCATCATAACATTCCACGTCTCAGGGATCATTGGATGTGAGACTCTTCTTTGGGTTCTACTCGTTCACTTGTTGTGGTACTCTATCATCAACCCCCTTTTCTTACTGCTTGCCTCCTTCTGCTTCTTCAACTATGCCACTCACCTTCTCGTTTGCTTCCTCAACTGCATCACTGGTGCTGCACCTCCAAATGCTGATCTCATGCCAAATATGGAACTGCAGCCACACGAAGCTCAGGTCTAGCATTTATAACATACGCTGCTTGGTTTCATGAATATATATATATAGCCTTTGAGTTGTGTTTCCACCTGTATATATGCTCATTTTTTTACCAACTACTTTTATTCATGTAATACTTTCTTTTTATAAAACCCCTAATAATTATGGGTTTAGTTAGATTAAACCCAAAATCATCATGTTATTAGCTGCAACATGTACCAGGCTATTTTAGTTTTACTTGCTGCTTGCGGGAAGTTCACTCATCGTGTCTTTTACCGTCTTTGATCATGTTTGCTCCAAAATCATCATGTCTATGATAGACATGCCTTTAACTACCCTATATGCACAATGCTGTTGAGGCAGGAAACCAAGTTCAAATTATTAAAACAAGAGAGTCACAATGAATTTATAAAATACACACATATTCTATTGACATAAAATTTTATAAGTAATGATTAAAAATAAATTTATAAAAATTTAGACTCAAATAAAAAAATATGATGATAATGTAAAGATGTGTGTGAGTTTTCGATATAAAATAAAACATGATAAAAATATCTCAACAAACAAACAAAAAACTCCCCCATCACATATAGTTGTCTTGTTGAACTCAACTCTAGTTGAACTCGGTACCAATATTCGTTACAATGCTATTGTTCATATTAACCAAGTGGGATAATGTTGGGCCCGATTGTCCACCTTTTTCCTCCACCATAGTATGATATTGTCCGCTTTGGGCTAGGCCCGCACGGTTTTGTTTTTGGGCTCCTTCCCAAAAGGCCTCATACTATGTGGAATGGTGGACACTTATAAACTAGCCAATGTTCCTTCATTTTACCGATGTGGGACTTGGGATGAATCCCAACAAACCTCCCCTCAGACCAAGGACCACATGTCTCGTGATCTCCTCACCTCAAGCGATAATCCGTCACCATCTTGTACCGCCATCTTGTACCGCCGTTAACTCTACGGGACACGCCGCCTGAACACCACAATATCAGGAAGACTTTCGACACAAGGCACCAAGTTCGAATCTCCATCGCGAGGCACAACACTGAGGGTCTTCCCGCATCAAACCCAGACGAACCGTTGGCTCTGATACCACTTGTTGGGCCCGATTGTCCACCTTTTTCCTCCACCATAGTATGATATTGTCCGCTTTGGGCCCAAGCCCGCACGGTTTTGTTTTTGGGCTCCTTCCCAAAAGGCCTCATACTATGTGGAATGGTGGACACTTATAAACTAGCCAATGTTCCTTCATTTTACCGATGTGGGACTTGGGATGAATCCCAACAGATAACTCTATTGGTGATCAATTTAAAGGTGCAAGTTTTCTTAATTGCTCATATCGGATAAAATGCAATTCAAAGTGGCTTAGTTCCCCTACAAGAGATGCTTTAAGAAGAGTGAGCATATTGAATAGGGAAATATTTGGTACGATACAAATAAGGGCTTAAATTCGATGGTTAAGACCTTTTGAATAATAATTGAAAGTAAAATTATGAGAATTTAGACTCAAAATAGAAAATATTTTATTATTGTAAAATTATGTATGAAATAATCTTATAAAAAGTAATGAAGTTATAATCCTCTTCTCTTTATATAAATATATTTTTTAAAACAAGTTGACAAAAAATATCCTTTGCTCTTGATATAAATATATCATTTAAAACAATTTGACAAAAAAAATCTAAAAATATTTACAACAACAAAAAATCCCAAAAGTGTGTACCGTGTTGGGTATTTTAAATTTGGAATACGGAAGAATAACATATGAAAAAACGTGTGAGAGAATGTATTGTGTTGAGAGACCTTTTGGATAATAATCAAAAGTAAAATCGTAAGAGCTTATATTTAAAGCGAACAATATCTTATTATTGTGAAGTTGTGTGTGAAATAACCTTATAAAAAGAATAAAGTTATAGCTCTCTAAATATATTCTTTAAAATAAATTGACAAAAAATCCTCTCCTCTTGATATAAATATATCATTTAAAACAAATTGACAAAAAAAAATAACCCTAACAATATTTACAACAACAAAAAGTCTCAAAAGTGTGTATATTGTTGGGTATTTTAAATTTGGAATAAGGAAGAATAACAAATGAAAAGAAATTATGTGTGCGAGAAAATATCATGTTGTAGAAGCATATTAATTTTTTTGAATAGCAAAATGAAACTCACTCCATAATTCTAGAAGCTATTAGTGATACTGGAATGATAAAAAATAAAAACAAATTAATCCACTAACAACACTATAATATTTTTATTTTAAGTAATTTACTTATTCAAATAAAAAAAATTAATTTGATTAATTCAAACTAAAACTAAAATTGTTCTGACAACATTTAAGGTATACATTCTCAACACTTCTCCTTGTCTTGGAGGCTACAAACTTCATCTTCTTCTTAAAAAAATCAACCTATTGATTTACAATGTCTTGAAGAAGATATCAATAACTTAATCTTTTATTCTTGTTGGGATTCATCTCAAGTCCCACATCGGTAAAATGAAGGAACATTGGCTAGTTTATAAGTGTCCACCATTCCACATAGTTTATATGTGTGAAATGGAATTTTGTTGTTTCCTTCTTATGTGATTGAACCTTGACATCTTTAACTTTTAGGTTCTCAATCAAGATTTTTAAATACTTCTCATCATGCTCAATTTTTATAGTTTTCTCCTTTATTTCTTCTTTTCTCAAAGCATCTTCCCCCAACTGAATGTGCCTTTTTGTGTGCTCTTGAATAATAGTTGTTTTCTCTAAAGCAAATTTTGCAATGATACTATACTTTTGGTTCCACTTCTCTGCCTTCTCTTAATTATATTGAACTTTTTCCTTTATTGCTGCTAACCTTGCTTTAATAACACCATATTTTGGGACTTTGGAGCTTCTATTTCAAAATCATCTCGTTCTTCTTCAACTTCTTTCCTTTTATTTGACAATTCAATATGATATTCTCTTTTGTAGAAAAAATAATTTACTCATCCTCCAATAAATTTAGAACAAAACTTTTTCCTCTCATTTTTACCCTAAGAATATCTTTGTCATATACATCTTTAATCAAACAATGTTTATTTTCAAAGAATACTTTATAACCTTTTTCAACTAGCTATCCAACACTTAATAAATTTTGATCAATTTCAGGAACATACAACACATTAGAAATGAATTTTGTACTTGAGTAGGTTGAGATTACTATAGTTCCTTTTTCATTCACAACAATGTACTTGCCATTTCCAACTTGAACCTTTGATGTGCTTGCATTACTTAGTTCCTTAAATAGATCCTTATTTTTTTTCATGTGGTTCATGCAACCACTATCAATAAGTCAATTTTTACTTGATTCAATGCTAAAGAAGCATGTAACAACAAACAGATACTCCTCTTCCTCTTGATCGACCACCTTTGCCTCATTCTCTTTATCAATAGCCTTTGCCGCTTCACCATGTGGTTGATTTCTATTTTTGCAAATAACAACTTCTTGCCCCAATTGATTGCATTCACGACACTTAGCATCAAGTCTTCTCTAGTACCTAAATGGCAGATGACCTTTCTTTCCATAGTGTTGGCAAGGCGAATAAGATTTCTTCCAATTTCCTTTTGCATTGGTTGATGTTGAACTTGCTCCCGTTCTATCAAAATCTTTGTTTTTCTTGTACTTGCTAACATTTTGTTGCTTGGCTAGTAAGGCTCTTTCGAATGTTGATTCTTTCCTCATGAGCCTCTAGGGGTGGGCAAAACGAAGTGAACTGAACTGAACTTATAAAAACTATACTGAACTTAAAAGTAGTTCATATGAACTGAACTAAACTAAATATTACTTGAGACGAACTGAACTGAACTATTTTTTTGTGTCATTAAACTGAACTGAACTATACTATAAAAACTTGAACTGAACTGCAATTTAAACTGCACTAAACTGTTATGATATTTTGAATTGAATAATTTTGACTCATTGATCTATCAAAACAGGACACATTTGTCAACTTTACTTTATTTTTCATTTTATTTAAATTTTTCAAAGGAAAAAAATATAAAATTAAGTCAAACAAACTCAGTGAATTTTAAGCCTAAAAATAAGTAGTTCAACATAGCTCAATTGATCCGTTAAGTTCGGCAAAATTAATACAATTTTTTTTCAGATCACTTTTTTTTCTAAAGTTTTGGTTATTAGACTATCGAACTAATCCATTAAGACATAACATGTTAAACACATTTAATTTTTATTTTTTTATAAAAATAGTTCAATTTTTATAATTCAGTTCAGTTTTTATAGTTCAATACAGTTCAATTTTACAACAGTTCAGTTTAGTTCAGTTTTTTTAAACAGTTCAGTTCAGTTTTTTTACAAACAGTTCAGTTTTTTATAGTATAGTTCACCACCAGTTCAGTTCAGTTTAGTTTTTTTTGCCCACCCCTATGAGCCTCCGTTGCTCTTAGGCTTGCACAACATGTATAACTTCTACCAAAGATATCTTAGATAGATATTTTGTATTTTTTAAGGTGATTGTAACTATAATTCTTTCAACAATTTTGGAATCTGCAAATTTACCGCCCAACAATCTAACCTTTAGCAATGCCAAGCAATTTGTTTGAGTAACCTTTAATCATCTCAGACTTTTTCATCTTTTGCAGTTCGAATTCCCTCATCAAATTCAATACTCGCATGTCTCAGATTTGCTCATCCCCTGCATACTCTTCCTTCAAATAATCCCAAATTGACTTTGGTGTCTGGTGGATCATGATCTAATAAATATGGTTTGAGAAACACCAATAATAAATAGACATGACTTTGCCTTTGTCTTGTTTTTTTTTTTCTAAGTGGTTCTTTACTTGGGCCATGGTGGAATTTTAAGGAGTGAAACATAATCCTCTTACACAACTTCCCACAAATACAAAGCTTTTAGGTACAACTCCATTTTCATTGTCCAAAGATGATAGTTCTTCCCATCATGGATAGGAAGAGTAACTTGCGAGAAACTTGATTCAAGGTTCATTTCACATGTCCCTCAAGAAGAGAGTCCATATACCAATTGTTGGATATTTTAAATTTGGAATAATGAAAAATAACAAATGAAGAAGGCAATGTGTGAGAGAATATATTATGTTGTAAAAGCATATTAATTTTATTGAATAGCTTGAATTTAAATACACAAAAATAACAAAATGAAACTCACGATCCATAATTTTAAGAGTTGTTGCTAATACTGGAATAATAAAAAATAAAAACAAACTGGTCCAATAACAACATTATAATATTCTTATCTTAACTAATTTACTTATTCAAATAAAAAACTAATTCCACTAATTTAAACTAAAACTAAGACTACTCTGAAGCATTTAAGGCACATGTTGTCAACATATATAAATCTAAAGGCTTCGTGATGGATGTTGATGGACTAGGGCAGTTACAACTATTAGCAAAAGCCTGCAATTGGTTTGGTTCTGAAAGTAGGATTATTGTAACAAAAAGGAATAGACAAGCCTACTATATGGCATACAAAAAAGAACTGAACTGAAAATAGCTTATGTTGCAGAAAACTGAAAAGAGAAAGGACTTGTATCTAGCAGTTCTCTGCCACTGCTGAATTTCATTAACTAAAGCTTTCCTGGACACATGCACACCAACTACAACAATTAACCAAGCACAAAACTCGGTCCTAAACTTCAGGGTCATCACTGCATTTGCTGTCAAAAATGTTTGTCCTAAAAATTTCACTGTATAACATTCCTTGAGATTTATTTATCCTTGAATATCCAAGTTTAGTCCTAAGAGAGTCAAATGTCCTTTTAGTTAGAGGCTTAGAGCCTTGATCATTATGTATGCCATCTGGTTTTCAGAGCTGCTATGAACTAAACTAACTTCACCAACTTCCTCTCTTTGGGTTGCATGAGATATAAATAGTATATGTTTACTCCTTCCATGCTGGACATGTTTTTTAGAGATGGTAATAGCTTATTTATTGTTATCCCCAAAAATAAAATAACTTCATTACAAATTTGTCCAAATTTATTTGGGTTTTTCCTAGCTAAATAGCTTTATGTGCTGTTGTTGCTTCTGAGACATTTTATGCCTCAGCAGATGATTGAGTTGAGCCACTACTATTTGTTTCTGTTTACCATATTTACAATTGTCATTTTGCCTCTGCCTGAACGAAATATGAAGCATCTATTTTCTATCTAACGTTGCAAGTTTTCTGGTTAATGTTGGGTGAAATTCAGAGATGCCTAGTTCTAAGAGATGTTTTAAGTTGATAGGATTGGGAAAAAAACATATTGTGTATGCCAATATTTACTAAGGAATCCTAAAATTAAAAATAGATTTCTCCATAACAGGATTCTTTTTGGTTTGTGAATCATGATGTTGTTGATGGACTACAACTGTTACAACTAATAATAGGACTACAGGAGCCTATGATTGGTTTGGTTCTGGTGTTAGGGTCACTATAACAAGAAGGAATAAATGAATCTGTTACATTAGAGTGATGTAAAAAAGATCTGACCTGAACAAAGCATATGGTTCCGCAAACTTGTCTCCAGCTGTTTAGTGCCTCTGCTATTTACTTGAGCTTGATCAGATACACGAACGAACTTCATAATTAAACATTTAAGCAAACCCCAAAACTCAGTCCCAAACTTCAAGTTCACCGCTGCTTGCTGTCAAAATGTTAAAATTTACTATGAATAGACTCCTTGAGTTTTATCCTTAAGAATCCAAATTTAGTCCTAAGAGATTTAAAATTACTTCTTTTTTAAGAGACTTGGTCATTGTATGTGCTAACTGGTTTCCAGATTTGTATGATCTAGTACACCAACCTTTTCCCTTTCTTAGATTGCATGAAACTTTTATGTGTTTAGTCCTCATGCGGGACAGGAGTATTAGTGATTGCAATGGTTGATTTATGATCATCCCACAATACAATAGCTTCATTTCCAAAGAAAAAAGAAAATAAAAGTTCTCAACGTAGTTTGATTTTCTTGGCCAAAATAGCTTGATTTTCTGCCGAGACATTTTCTATTTCCGTAGAAAATTTAGATGAGAGCACTACTTGTTTTTGTCTATCATAGTTACTATCAACAATTTTTTTCTGCATGGATCAAATATGATGCATCTTGTATGACTTATCATGAAAAATATATAGTTTTTCAAGAATTCGACTGACTGTAAGTTTGACTAATTCCAGTTACAAAAAGAATATCAATGATTAGTTTCACACCTGTTGAAGTGTCAACTACAATTGTCCCTTCCTTTAAATAAAGTATTCTCCATTATTCAATCATCACTTTGGAGAGTAGCTCTTGTCTGGTTTCATGGCATTGTTTGCATGAGAAGCAATGATATCAGTGCCGCCTTTGTTTATCAGCCATGCATCCATGTTGGTATGTACCGTATGTTGCTCTCTGCAGCGAAACAGTTGGTAACAAAGTGTTTCTCTTCATCATGCTCTTGATATTCTTCAATTTGAACTTGTTGTCCTTGCTGATTCTCTTTTTGTTTTGCAGACTTCTGTATGTACTTGGGGATTGCTAGCAATGCAATCTATTCTTTCACTAAGGTCAAGGAGGAAACTTTCCATTTCTCCTAACATCACTATGCCTTTCACTATATTTTTGTTCTCAGTTTGATCCAATCTTCTTCATTCCAGTTTTGATGCTTGTTTGCTTCTCTGGCAGCTTTGAATGTGTCAGTGTTAGGCCCCTAATTAATAAAGTCTATTTTAGAAAGTCTAAGAGGTTTGAATTACTGAGGCCTAACATGATACCAATGATTAAGAGTGTATATAAGGCATAGGGGAACACAATTGTAACGGAATGGTCTTTAAATAGTGAAAGGAAGGGAGTTAGCTGAGATAGACATTTACTCAAAAGTTGTTAGGAGATAAGAAGTTTCTCGAATACCTCATTGCATTTCTGTAGTTGTATTGATTAGGAGAATTGCTCAATAATACTCAAGGTTCAAGCCTATATTCTTTTCAATCTTTCTATCACATCAGTTGGAACCTATCAACTGGTATTCCTCGAACACGAATTATTAACTGTAAAGTATATCTTTCTCCATTGCATGTTTGGTCATTTTCAAATACTTTTATAATTAAGCTTCTATTTTCTATGTAAATTGTATGCATTGATGTCAGTATTAATGATGTTATATTTATAGATGGAAAGTAAAATTATCTTTTTATATTCTTTATCATCATTCAACTTGTAATGTTATTACATTTTCAAAGTATTTAAGCTGTAATATAGGGAAATGGACATAATTGGTTGGGAATAGGGAAAACCTCCTTCTTTATACTTTATTGCTTGATATTGAACTCTTTTATACTATTAAGTAAAATTGTGAAAATTAGTCTAATATTAAAAATGGACATATGTAGTTTTGTTGCAATACTTTTGATTTTGTATAAATAATGTATTAATATGATATGTTATACAGGTTTTTCTTACATGATATATTTCAAATTATCATTTTTAATACAATTATATATTAAAAATTTAATGAGTTGAAAAATAAAATAGTGGTGCATTGCACTGGGATAAGCACAGTGCTCAAGTCCAGTCATTTTTTTTTAACAATAAAATATTAATTAATATTAATTAAGGCACTAGGGGTACCATAACCCTGTTTACAAAAATTTTGGTTAGATATAATATAGTAAGATGACTATATTACTAGCTAATCAATTTAATTGTCAATAATTTAGAATTTTCTAAAGGGTGTGAGTTGGAAATTGCACACCCCCACTTTCTGCTTTTGACTTTGCTTATTTAACTATTTATTAACTGTGACGTTATGCATTTTGAAATTTGTTTGTGTTTAGTTTCGTTTGACACTTTGCTTCAATTGCATTACATTGATGTGGCAATACTAGTTATATACAATTATCAATATGTATATAATAACGTATATATATTAAGTTTGTTACCTATAAAACATATACATTGTTTTAGTGGTTACTGCCGTTGCTATTTATTACATGCCCACCAGAAACATTTTTGAGCTTGTATCTCATATTTTAAAAGTGAGAAAAATAAAATTTAAAATTACTTGTGTGTGACACGTGAGAAAATTTGAACGTTACCAAAGCGAGTTTACCAGATTGATAAAATCATACCTGTCCGCTCCAATTTTTGCCTGTTTGATTACGTGATGATCGAGTTGAGCACTCAGCAGTCATCACTGCTAGCAAGCAAGATATAAAATAAAAAATAGCATATGGGACCTACCTGGATTATTAGATTACCGGCATTGAGGTTCCACACAGTTTATTAAATTTTGCACTTGAGTTTTTGTTCCTCACAACAACACACATGGATACAACTTTTGAGCACATTAACACCTACTATAAAATAAAGATAAAATAGAGATTTGTTTACTTTTTTACGAGATATTTGGTAGGAGAGAAGTTTTTTCTTATAAATCCTAAAAATTATAATTTCTGGAAATAGTTAAAATATGTTTCGTTACTCATAAAAATTTCTGGAAATATTCATACATAATCTTAGGAATTAAAGATTTTCATGTTTGATTACAATAATATATTTCTGAGTTTATAAACATTTTTTACAAAATTATCTTTTATTAAAATAAACTTATTAGATATATTTATTTTCTCAAATTTTATTACAAATATGATATTAAATTATTTTAAAAAATTGAAAACTCATTAAAATCATCTAAATGTAGAATTCAACAAAAAATAAAATCAAAAAGGAAAAATCCTACATTATAATTAAGAAGAATAAAAATATATTATTTTATTTTACTCAAATAAAAAATAAAAAAATGCTAAAAAATACTATTAAAATATAGAAACAAATATATTTTAATAATATTATTAAAATTGACAAGGTTAAAAAATAATAAAATATAAGAAAAAGAGAGAAGTAGAGATATGGAGGGAGAGAGAGGGGGCACGGGGAGAGGAAGAGAGGAGGAGCAAGAGTGAGAGAGATAGAGAGCGAGAAAAAGAGAAATATAAGGAGAGAGAGGGGGAGAGGTAAAAAAGGATAAAGACAGAAAGAAGGGGAGGAGAGGAAAAGAGAGGGGGAGTGAGAGTGTGTGTGAGAGAGAAAGAAAGAGAAATAGAAAGAGAGAGAAAGAGATATTTTTTGTTTTAAAAAAAGATATTGTGTCTTTTTATATATATAAAACTTTCTCCCTAACTTAGAAAAGTTGGATTCCCACCTCTCCTTATGAGAATGTTTTTGTATGAAAGTGAGATAAAAATAGTTCTTGAAAAATACATTCCTGAGAACTTTTTTTTTAAAAAAAATAATTACCAAACATAAAAAACTAAGATTCTCTTTTTAAAGTTCTTAGTAATATAAGAACATTATATGTATCAAATGCCTCCTTAAGACAATCTTGCATGTAAATAAATCATTATTCATACTAAGATCTTTTAGGGTCTACATTACCTGCAGACTTCAGTCTATTCCACACAATTTATTTTGCAATCATGATCCAATGACTGATTTATTTTTTCTTATATCTTATTAATTTTATAATATTGAAAAGTAAAGTTTCATTCTGTTTCCGACCATAGAGAATCCTTATCCTTGTCTAACTATATCCTTCAAAGCAAACAGGTCGTAAAGAAGGTGACATAATAGGCCAAGAAATAAAATACGCATTATGCTTTTGTTTGGAAAGAAAAAGGAAATAGAACAATTATATTTTTCCCTCTATCCGAAATCAGTTTAAAAGGATATCTATGAGTACCTGAATAAGAATGACGAGTAATGTGATATGAGAAGGATATTAAATGTGAAATCATGTGAATGTAATGCATAAAGTCTATTTGTTATGCATCATGTACATAAAATGCTTTTGTAAGAGTATAATATGGAATACACTGCCAAGTCCCATTCCTATCCTCATGAACATGAAATGTATTTTGCGTGACTTAGCTATCTCGACCAAATCTTGGTAATATGTTATTCTAGTGAGAGTGAGCAGAGGGTGTGACTCAACATATACTCCTAGATTACTCTAGTGTGTTATTAACGACAATGCACAAGTGTGATGTTTTTACTAGCACCATATGTATGATAAAATGTATTCCGTGTCTATTACATACACATTATAATTTTATCTACTGTTATTTATTATTTTATGAATGAACTATGATGATAATATGTAACTATATATGTTATATATTACTATATGTGTTGTTTGTGTTTTCCTAACTAGTTTGCATTTATGTACCGTGAGCTAAAGTGAGATGTTTCTCACTCCCTTTTCTTTTTGTTGTCTCCTTATGGTTTTTGCAAGTAATCATCAACATGGTGTTGAGGATGTCAGTGATAAGGCTTAGTCCTCAACATTGGATTTTGTTCATAGGACATGTGATACTGGGAAATTAGTTAAAATCTGATTCTTGCTATTTACTTTAAGTGATTTAATTTTTATTTCTGTATTAATTATTTTCGCTAAGTTTAGTTTAAGTTAAAATGTGATTCTTTCCATTTGTATGGATTTTGAGTTTACTATTTCTTATATTGAGGTATTTCAATTTTATATTATTAAATATGTTATTGCATGTGGGGTAAATGGTGTCACAGTCATCACATTTACGGATTATCTATGACTAGTAGCGAAATAACTATTGGGATACAAATAAGTCCCACATCGATAAAATATGATAAAAAATAATAACTTATATAGCATAAACATACTTCAATGCTCGAGAGGCCTTTTGGGTAATGATCAAAAGCAAAACCGTGAGGGCTAAGGCCCAAAGCGGACAATATCTCATCATTGTGGAGTATGTTTGTGTAATAATCTTATAAAAATAACTATCATAAAACATCTCCTCAAACAAATATCATAAAAAATAACCCTATCAATAACTAACATACTTAGGATTATATACTCTCAATACTTAGATCTGTACACTATAGTGTATATATATATATATATATATATATATATATATATATATATGTATTTATTATTAAATATTTTTATAAGTGTAAAAATATAAAAATCTTAAGTTGTCAATCAAGTAATATCCATACAAGACCTCCAAGAGTAGCAAGAAGTAGCAAGCCATCAACATAGCCCCACAAACTTTGTTGAACTCCAACTAACCTTGCCTTTCTCCCATGAAAGTCATGATCATCACAGTCTAACCACAAAGAAAACATGCAAGGGTAAGCTAGATTTCCAAAAGAATATAGTATAGGAAGAAATCATTTATATTATTATCAACATCCACATATAAATCAATAATAAATGCCTCATGGTTCACAATAGTCACCAATTGAACAAACAATCAACATGTTTGAAAGCTAAATACCAGGCAATTTCAAACATTTACCACAGTTGTGTACCATGCAACAAGGCATTCATCTAGTGCATATAAACAACAATCAACTCACACCACATCACATGCACACATCACAACTAATGTATCGTCACACATTCACCTATAAAAATCTCTTAACACACCTGAGTAGTTTAAGTGACTTAACTCTATCGAACCAACCTAATCGTTTTCACACCTCATGCTCCCACTAGATTGACAACTAAATTAGGATACCAATCCTTATGGTCTGATTTTTTAGGTGCTGCCACTTACACTAGAAAATTTTAGTTTTACTATCAGGATTAGTATAGTTAAGTATAGGTATACCACGACCTTATCATGCATTACCAAGATACTTATGGAATTATTCCACTAACTATCCTCAAGGAATCATGCAAACTTTTTAGTAATCAGTTAAGAGTTGTAGCCCTCGACTTCATACCTTACTAAAACATTGACTAAGGACCTAGAAGAGATTCAACAAAGTCACTCCAAGAGTTTCACACCTACTTAAAGAGGGTTTTCAATAACTAGCCTCCTAGAGCACCACAACAATATTCCCTACATGAGATATTCAACTTTTTAAATCAACCTCCTTTCCTCTAGTCCTAAGCCAATCAACATGTTTTAATACCTATAGCATCCTCAACATCAATATATATCATCTATATACATTACCCTAAGTCAATGTATATAGAGATTAAATCACACCAAACATTTATAGCATACCAATGCTCTATAGCTCATTCAAGTATAGTGTACCAATACTTAACAATAGTTTCAATCATACATCATCTATTTATATTATCTAAGATCAATATACATAGAACCATCATCATCATCCAACACACAACATGTATTAGACTTAACAATTATATTGACGTTCACCATACAACTCACCAAACAAAAATAAGTACAAGACAACTTGTGCCCAACACAACTTACAATGCACCAAACGTCACTAAGGTAGGGAGCTCTCTGCCTCGCACACGCCTAACGCCACTCAACTCGCACCTAGCATGGCTGAGGTAAGGAACACTTGGGACCTCACATCTGGTGTGGAAAAATTTCACGCCTGGCCTCACTATAACCTAAGACAATTCTCTCTCCTCATATTTGATGTCACTCCTTTGATGCCTGACACTAGTCCAGGTAGAGGAAATTCTCTCATCTTATGCTCAACGTCATTCAAATCACGGTCAACGCCACTTCAACCTACTATAATTCTCTCTCCTCACCTCCTATGCCACCATGCCTTACACCCAACGTGAGCAAAATTAAGAGCCTCTATTGAAGGCATGCCCAATGCCATGAAAGTGCGCTCAACAAGACATTAGAAATCTACAATTGTGAAACACAAAATTGCCCTAACCATCTTAAAAACATAAACTTCCAAGCATGCAATGCATCAAACCACACATATACATCAATAACAACTCATTTCACACTAAAAATCGAACAACATGCGACAAAAAATGAGATCAAATCATCAAATTTGTACTCATGTGCTCAAAGCACTAAAACCTACCCCTTTCATCCAATCCTTCGAAAATCTAATGCATGCACACATCATGGGTGAAAACAAACAACATACAACTCATCTATTCAACCATAAATCATTCTACCTTTCCTTACCTCAGCTTCGAGCAACTAAAAATGAAGAAGAGGAAGAATAGGGGAAAGACGACTCCGAGTTCTAAACAATGAAAGCTCTACACCAACCCCTCTAATTCTCGGCTAAGATTCAAGACACTCTAGACTTGAATCACAAACATATAAACTAGTCAATGATTTTGAGGAAAGAATCCTCCTATAAAGAGAAGGTTTAGAGAGAAGAAGAAACTCATAAACTGATATCATTTCTCTTTAGTTTATATCTCTAGAATTTTGAAGAATTGAACTTATGAGACCCAATTCTTAACAAAAATCTTATATAACATCTCTCTCAAAGCTAAACTAGACCTTTGGGTAAAGCAACCCTCAAAACACCCTAATAACTCTATAAGAGTTCCTTAACTCCTTAGAATTTCTCAACACTACATCTCAAAGCAACCTCACATAATTATTGTTAAAAGGCAATAATTTAGTAAAAACTTAAGGTGTTGCATCCGTATTCAAAGAAAAGAGAAAATAAGCTTGAAAATGTGTTTATTTTTAATTTTAGGAAATTTTGTATGTGAAAACATTTTAAAAAGCAATTGAATTTTAAAAACATAAAAACCTTATTTTCAATTGATGGTATTACAATAATTATTGAATTCTTTTTCCCTTGCTAATTTTTTTTCTTATATTTTTCTCAAATCCGTTCATAATTGTCTTGAAACTACTTTTTTTTATTTTTTTTTATATTTTTTTATATAGAATTGAAACTACCTTTTAATCATAATTTAACTGAATCGTTTCATCGTTATCTTTACAATCCTTTTATTTTGTTAATAATTTAACTCATTAAAATTTTTGTCATTTCATATAATTCTTAATTACATTATTTCACAATCCCTATATTAAATATGGATCTTTATATTGTATAAGGGTTCTTTGATAAAAGGTTTGTAAATTTTCTTTTTTATTTCTTATCTAATTCAATAAAACACATACAATACATCCCTATATATTAAAGATAGATGTTTATCTCGTATAAGAGTTTTTTTAAGAATTTTTCTTCTTTATCATAATTATTTATAAATTAAATGTTAATATTTAAATAATTTGTCAATAAATTTTTTTATTACAATATAAATTATTTATTATAAATCTAAAATTTACATATTTAAAAATATTTATGTATATTATTTTAAATATAATTTATATATATAAATATATTATTTATTTATATATTGAATTTATTATAAATTTTAATTATATATAATAAATATATATGAATCTTGTGTAGGCGGATGCCGTTGCGGAGGTGTTGTGGCGAGTGGGGAAGAAGAGCAAAGCGTGCAGGGTTATTATAAATTTTAATTATATATTTAAATATTACTTCTTCACATGAATAATTTAATGAACTTGAACACCCAAACAATCTCGGTCAAAGGAAAGTGTGCATGCTCTTTCCAGGATGACATGTTCTTTTTAGGCGGTGGAAAACGGAAACTCCATTAAAAAAGAGAGAAAACACCAGGGACACTAAAAATAATGGAAATGGATCCTACTTAAGTAGTACGTTAGCAAGTTCCTGTTTCTGCTCATACCTTATTCTTGTTAGTGGACATTTATAAATTGAATTTGGAATGCCATAGGCTTTCTCATTCAATATTAAAAAAAAGAAAATTTATCCCTTGAGCAAATGTTGTTTCATCCTCGTAAGCCTCACCACTTTACGAGTACTGTTGAAAGGGACTGAAATATATAATAAGCATTCCAACCAGACCAAAAATCATTTGCATTGTCTTATTTACCCTTCTCACTTATACTGCCACATGGATTAGATTGAAATATATAATAAATATTCCAACTAAAACAGAACATTCGCATTACTATATTGTCATTTAGCGTTAAATTCTAAACTTTAAACTCTAAATTAAAATTATTAATCTTTGCCACTTAATTAACTCGACCTTTGTTGAAAGTGATAGCTGGTTTTAGAGGTTGGTGAAGACAGAGAATTTTTTTTATTTCTATTTTATAATATAGAATAATTTTCCAAATTTATTAGAATATAGGTATAAATTAAATTCAATTCAGATTCAACGCAGAACTCTCAGCCTCTCTATTTATATGCCACCTTTCCTTAGACGCCAACTCATCCACTACTCTCTCTCTCTACACAACAAGTATCTTTCTTTCACTTGTTCACTATGAATATGCACAAAGCCTACCTTGTTGTCATGACCTTGGAGTTAGCATGTATTGGAATCAAGTATGGGGGTGGAGTCTCTGAAACCAATCCCTTCCAACCATCAACTCCAACTCCAACCGTGATGCTTTTCCTCACTGCTATGTTCTCCCACGTGCTTGCATCCACCGCTGACATCACCAACCAAACTATCATCATAACATTCCACGTGTCAGGGATCATTGGATGTGAAGCACTCCTGCAGATTCTCCTTGTTCACTTCTTGTGGTACTCTATCATCAACCTCATTCTCTTACTGCTAGCCTCCTTATGCTTCTTCAACTACATCACTCACCTCCTCACATGCTTCTTCAACTGCATCACTCCTTCCAATGCTGATCCCATGCCAAATATGGAACTCAAACAACCTCAAGCTCAGGTCTAGCATTTGTAACATACCCTGCTTCCGTTTATCAATATAGTCTTTCACTTCTGTTTCGCCCTTTATGCTCATATTTTCCTACTTTTCTTCATGTAATACTTCCCATTTTAGCTCAAATTTAAATTCCTAATAGTTAAGGGGTTAGTTAGTTAGATTAATCTCAAAATCATCATGTTATTACGGAACCCTGTGCTGCTTGCTATTTCAAGTGGGATAGTTAATTCTACAAGTTCTATGTAACTCTATTGGTGATCAATTTAAAGGTGCAAGTTTTCTTGCTCATGTTGGATAAAATTCATTTCAGAGTGGCCTAGTTCCACTACAAGAGATTCAATAGAGCAATATTTACAAAAGAAAATCCCTAAGGGCTGTATATAAATCTAAAGGCTTCTTGATGGATGTTGATGGACTAGGGTAGTTACAACTATTGGCAAAAGCCTGCAGTTGGTTTGGTTCTGGTAGTAGGATCATTGTAACAATAAGGAACACACATGCCTACTGTGTGGGATACCAAAAGAACTGAACTGAATTGAAACAACTTATATTGCAGGAAATTGGAAAGAGCAAGAACTTGTATCTAGCAGTTTTTTTCCACAACTGAATTTCATTACCTTAAGCTTTCCTTGACACAAGTTTAGTCGTAAGAGAATATGTATTTTTGGTTAGAGACTTAATCATTATTTACGCCAACTAGTTTTAAGAGCCGTAATGAATAAACTAACTTAACCAACTTCCATGTTGGACAGGATTTTTAGAGCTGGTAAGTGGTAATAGCTTATTTATTATTATCCCCACAATGAAAAGTTGATTTTTACTAAGCTATTTCCTAAGAGATGCTTTAAGTTGATAGGATTGGGGAAAAACATATTGCGTATGCCAATATTTACTAAGGAATTCCTAAAATTAAAAAACAGATTTCTCCATAGCAGGATTCTTTTGGTTTGTGATTCATGATGTTGTTGATGGACTACAGATGTTACAACTAATAGTAGGACTATAGGAGCTTATGATTGGCTTGGCTCCGGTGTTCACTATAACAAAAATTAATAAATAAATCTGCTACATTAGAATGATGTAAAAAAATATCTGACCTGAATAGAGCATATAGTTCCGCAAACTTGTATCCAGCTGTTTTGTGCCTCTGCTGATATTTACTTAAGCTTTACTGGATACACAGGCGAACTTCAGCATTAAACATTTAAGCAAACCCCAAAACTCAGTCCTAAACTTCAAGTTCACCACTGCTTGCTGTCAAAATGCTAAATTTTCTATGAATAGACTCCTTAAGTTTTATCCTTAAGAATCCAAGTTTAGTCGTAAGAGATTTGAAAGTACTTTTGGTTAGAGCCTTGGTCAATATATGTGCTAACTGGTTTTCAGAGTTGTATGGGCTAGTACACCAACTTTTTCCCTTTCTTAGATTCCATGAAACTTTTATGTGTTTAGTCCTTTCATGCGGGACAAGAGTATTAGTGATTGCAATGGTTGATTTATGATCATCCCACAATACAATAGCTTCATTTCCAAAGAAAAAAGAAAATAAAAGTTCTCAACTTAGTTTGATTATTCTTGGCCAAATAGCTTGATTTTCTGCCGAGACATTTTTTATTTCCGTAGAAAATTTAGATGAGAGCACTACTTGTTTTTGTCTATCATAGTTACTATCAACAATTTTTTTCTGCATGGATCAAATATGATGCATCTTGTATGACTTATCATGAAAAATATATAGTTTTTCAAGCATTCGACTGACGATAAGTTTGACTAATTCCAGCTACAAAAAGAATATCAATGATTAGTTTCACACCTGTTGAAATGTCAACTACAATTGTCCCTTCCTTTAAATAAAGTATTCTCCATTACTCAATTATCACTTTGGAGAGTAGCTCTTGTCTGGTTTCATGGCATTGTTTGCATGAGAAGCAATGATATTAGTGCCGCCTTTGTTTATCAGCCATGCATCCATGTTGGTATGTACCGTATGTTGCTCTCTGCAGCGAAACAGTTGGTAACAAAGTGTTTCTCTTCATCATGCTCTTGATATTCTTCAATTTGAACTTGTTGTCCTTGCTGATTCTCTTTTTGTTTTGCAGACTTCTGTATGTACTTGGGGATTGCTAGCAATGCAATGTATTCTTTCACTAAGGTCAAGGAGGAAACTTTCCATTTCTCCTAACATCACTATGCCTTTCACTATCCAATCTTCTTCCTTCCAGTTTTAGTGCTTGTTTGCTTCTCTGGCATCTTTGAATGTGTCAGTGTTAGGCCCCTAGTTAATAAAGTCTATGGTAGAAAGTCTAAGAGGTTTGAATTATTGAGGCCCAACTTTGTTGTATTAGCTGAATAAAGACTATGGAAAGGTGGGGAAGGTTAGTTATGATGGGGAGGAGGGAATAAATTGAGTGGAACTAATAGGAGACCGATGATTAAGAAAAGGGTGTATGTAAGGCATAGAGGTGGAACATAATTGCTTTTGGGTTTATGTTATTTGTCTTTGAGGAGATATATTTATCAAGAGGTGAGAGTTAAATCTTTGTTGTTTTTATCTGGTTATTTCAAACACATCTCTTTAATGGTAAGATATTGTTCACTTTGAATTTTATCTTTTATGGTTTTGCTTTTAGTCATCATCCAAAAAGTTCCCCAAGTCCCAACCAATGAACTGATAGGAGACCAATGATTAAGAAGAGGGTGTATGTAAGGCATAGACGGGGAACATAATTGCGTTAAGGTTTATGTTATGATATTTGTCTTTGAGGAGATATTGTTAAAGCAGTAAAACTTTTCCTTTGTTTTTTACTGCTATAATTAATTATGGTTGTTTGCATTAGTGGGTAAAGTTTCGCTGTAATTATGTTTGCTTAGTTCAGTAGATAATATCTTGTTAGGTTTCTGATTTTAGGCAAATCTACACACTTAATGATGGTGGGAACATGTGTTTTACTGACAGCATTTATGGGCTCTATGTATGACTGTCATTTTTCATGTATTTGCCTTATTTATGAATGAAAAACAAGCAGAATGGTATGGTTGTTCAGCAAATACGAAATTGCTCTGTTCCCTAACCTTTCCTCTTCTCTGTTTTATGATTTGTATGGTTTTTTATGTTTTATGCTTCCGCTGCCCATTGCTTGTCTTAACAGTGGTATCGAGAGCATTGTTCTTATAGGCTATGGGTCTAAAAAAATTTGAGATGAGAGATTAAACACTTGTGAGTGAGTGATAAAATGGCTTCGGGGAATAATGGTGTATTTGTTGTTCCTCAATTTTCCGGGGAAAACTATCACATATGGATTGTCAAAATGAGATCATGTTTGAAGTCTTTTGGCTTATGGGAGTATGTAGATCAAGATAAGGAAGTTCCACCATTGAGGGCTAATCCTACCATAGCTCAAATGAAGCAACATGAGGAGGAGACTTTGAAGAAGGAAAAAGTTGTCTCATGTTTACATTCAGCTTTGACAGATGATGTTTTTACAAGCATTATGCATTTGGAAACAACAAAATAAATATGGGACGAGTTGAATGAAAGGTATGCCGGTGATGAACGGGTGAGATCCATCAAACTATTGACTCTTAAAAGAGAGTTTGAAATGCTGAAAATGAAAGAAAGTGAATCAGTCAAGGAGTACACTTCAAAGCTGTCTCACTTGGTGAACCAAATGAGATTGTATGGAGAGGTGGTCCATGACCACAAGGTAGTCGAAAAAATGTTGATCAGTCTACCTGTAAAATTTGAAGCCAAAGTTGCTGCCATTGAAGAGTCATGTGATCTTAAGAAACCAACCATTTCCGAAATGGTCAGTAAATTGCAAGCTCATGAGCAAAGATTCTCCATGAGAATGGATGATGTAACTGAAGGTGCATTTCAAGCAAGACACAAGGAAAAGCAAGCTGGTCAGAAAATCAAAAGAAGCAAAATTATAAAATAGTTGGTGACCAAAAGGGGAAAACCAAGATGGATGGGAGTAGTGAATCTGCAGAAAACAATCATTTTCCTTGTTGTTCTACATGCAAAAGAACAAATCACTTGTCGAAAGATTGTTGGTATAAGGGGAAGCCTCAAATCCAATGTAACATTTGCAAGAAGTGGGGAAATAGAGAAAGGTACTGCAGATCTAGGCAGAACCAATCTCAACCACAACATGTACATCAAGTTAACTTCACCGATCAGCAATTCCAAAATGAAAAACACTTGTTTATGGCTACTCAAACAAGTAGTTCAAGTTCAAATATGTATGGTATGTTGATAGTGGGTGCACAAACCACATGGCGAGGAACTCAAGTCTCTTTACTTCTTTGGATAGGCCTGTCCAAACCAAAGTTAAGCTTGGAAATGGAGATATCGTACAGGCTGAAGGAAGAGGTACAATTTCTGTTCACAGTAGCAAAGGTCCTAAATTTATTCATGATGTTTTATTTATTCCTGATTTGGATCAGAATTTGCTAAGTGTTGCTCAACTAATGAAGAGAGGATATTCTCTTTCATTTAAAAACAATGGCTGTATCATATTGGATTCAAATGATTCTGAAGTTATTAAGGTGGAAATGTGTGATAATAGCTTACCAATCAGTTTGAATCAAGTGAATGAATCAGCTCTTGTTTCCAAACATGATGATTCTGTTTTATGGCACAAAAGATATGGTCACTTTAATATGGGTGCTTTGAAATTTTTGCAAACTCATGATATGGTGAGAGACATGCCTATGATGGGTATTATTGATGATTTATGTGATGCTTGTCAATTGGGAAAAATGCATAGAAAGTCTTTTTCATCAACAAGTGTCACACGAGCAAAGAAAAAATTAGAGCTTATTCACACTGATTTGTATGGTCCAATGAGTATTCCTTCTCTTAGCCAAAGCAAATATTTTCTTCTATTTATTGATGATTTGACAAGAATGACATGGGTGTATTTTTTATCAAGCAAAGATCAAACTTTTGATGTCTTTAAAAAGTTTAGAGCCATGGTGGAGTCTAAAAGTGGCTGCAAAATTAAAATGTTGAGATCCGACAATGGGAAGGAGTATACATCTAATGAGTTTAATGCATTTTGTGAAGATATGGACATTTTTCATCAATTGACAGTAAGTTATACTCCTGAACAAAATGGAGTTTCTGAGAGAAAAAATAGAACAGTTATGGAGATGGCAAGATGTTTAATTGCTGAAAAGAAATTGTCAAAATGTTTTTGGGCTGAAGTTGTTTATACAGCCGTGTATCTTTTGAATAGGCTGCCAACAAGAGTTGTTCAAGAGAAAACACCAATTGAAGCTTGGAATGGCGTGAAGCCCACTGCCAAACACCTGAAGATTTTTGGATCTATTTGTTATACTCATGTTGCAGCAGCAAAAAGATCCAAATTAGATAAAAAAGCTAAAATGGGGATTTTCTTAGGCTATGCTACAAACTCCAAAGGTTACCGGGTGTACAATATGAGGTCAAAAACAGATTGTGATCAGCAGGGATATTCAAATTGATGAGAATGCATACTGGAATTGGGAAAATAATGAAGTTCAAAGGAGCACAAAAACAGTTGACAACCAATTTCGACAAGGAGCAAGTTGCAAATGAGAATAAAAATCAGATTGCTGAGTCTGATTCTCCTGTGCTAAAATCCAAGTCTTTGGCTGAAATTTATGAAAAATGCAATTTTGTTGTAAGTGAGCCTTCTTGTTTTAAAGAGGCTTCAATGCATGAAGAATGGAAAGATGCAATGAAGGAGGAGTTGGCCATGATTAACAAAAATGGCACTTGGGAACGTACTTCAAAGCCCAAGGACAAACATGTGATTGGCGTCAAATGGGTTTATAAAACAAAATTAAATCCGGATGGTTCCATCCACAAGCACAAAGCAAAGCTTGTTGTGAAGGGGTATTCTCAAATGGCTGGAGTTGATTATGGTGATACATTTGCGCCGGTTGCTAGGCATGAAACAATTAGATTAATTGTTGCATTAGAGGCTCAATATGGATGGAAAATCTTTCACTTGGATGTTAAATCTGCTTTTTTAAATGAAGTATTGCAAGAAGAAATATATGTTGTACAGCCTGATAGTTTTATTGTTGTAGGTCATGAAGAAAAAGTTTATAGGCTTCATAAAGCCTTGTATGGGCTGAAACAAGCTCCAAGAGCTTGGTACAGCAGAATTGATTCTCATTTTCTGCAAATTAATTCCAGGAGGAGCCAAAATGAGCCTACTCTTTATGTGAAAGATTGTGGCAATGGAAAGAAAATTGTGGTTTTTCTATATGTTGATGATTTGTTGATTACAAGTGATGGTGTTGATGAAATTGAAGAGTTTAAAAATAGCATGTTGCAGGTTTTTGAAATGACATATCTTGGAGTGATGAGGTATTTTTTGGGGATGGAAGTGCATCAGATTGATGATGGAATTTTTCTCTCACAGAAAAAGTATGCAAATGACTTGCTGAAAAAATTCAAATTGGAAAATTGTAATCCTGTTTCAACTCCACTTGCTGTCAACGAAAAGCTCTCCAAGGCTGATGGTGATGCAAAGGCAGATGTGACTTAATATAGAAGTTTGGTTGGTAGTCTTCTTTATTTGACTGCAACCAAACTAGATTTGAGGTTTTGTGGTAGTTTACTTTCAAGGTTCATGCATTCACCAAGTTTAACACACTTTGGTGTAGGCAAAAGAGTGTTGAGATACTTGAAAGGTACTGCTGACTTTAGCATTTGGTATAGCAAAAGTGATGGAAAGGTTGAAGGTTTTGTTGATAGTGATTGGGTTGGATCTATCTATGACTCTAAGAGCATAACAGGATATGTTTTTTCACTTGGTAGTGGAGTATTTTCATGGAACTCTAAGAAGCAAGATGTGGTTGCTCAATCCTCTGCCGAGGCTGAATATGTAGCTGCAGTAGCAGCCTCAAATCAAGCTATATGGGTCAGGAAAGTCTTTACTGATTTGAGTCATGTGCAAATGGAACCTACTGTGCTATGGTGTGATAACAAGTCAGTCATTTCAATTGCTAAAAATTCAATTCAACATGGGAGAACCAAGCATATCAATGTCAAATTTCATGCTATAAGGGAAACTGAGAAGAATGGAGATGTTCAGTTGATGTATTGCAGGTCCGAGGAGCAATTGGCAGACATACTCACTAAGGCCCTTCCAAGTGCTAAGTTTAATGAGCTAAGAAGCAAGTTGGGAGTCTTTAAGAAAAGTTTTAAGGAGGAGTGTTAAAGCAGTAAAACTTTTCCTTTGTTTTTTACTGCTATAATTAATTATGGTTGCTTGCATTAGTGGGTAAAGTTCTGCTGTAATTATGTTTGCTTAGTTCAGTATATAATATCTTGTTAGGTTTTTGATTTTCGACAAATCTATACACTTAATGATGGTGGGAACATGTGTTTTACCGACAGTATTTATGGACTCTATGTATGGCTGTCATTTTTCATGTATGTGCCTTATATATGAATGAAAAACAAGCAGAATGGTATGGTTGTTCAGCAAATACGAAATTGCTCTGTTCCCTAACCTTTCCTCTTCTCTATTTTATGATTTGTATGGTTTTTTATGTTTTATGCTTCCGCTGCCCATTGCTTGTCTTAATAGATATATCTATCAAGAGGAGAGAGTTAAATCTTTGTTGTTTTTATCTAGTTATTTTAGACACATCTCTACAATGGTAAGATATCGTCCGCTTTGAATTTTGACTCTTCTAGTTTTGCTTTTAGTCATTACCCAAAAGGCATTTAATGAAGTATGTATGTGCTTTATAAACTTTTATTTCTCCTCTTGTTCTACCGATGTGAGATCTTGTTTATATCCCAACAAATTGTAACTAAATAGTCTCTAAATAGTGAAGGGAAGGGTGTTAGTCAGGGTAGACAATTACTCAGAAGTTGTTACGAGAGGAGAAGTCTCTCAAATACCTCATTGCATTTCTCTAGTTGTATTGATTAGGAGAATTGCTCAATAATACTCAAGGATCACGCCTATATTCTTTTCAATCTTTCTATCATATCAGTTGGAACCTATCAACTGGTTTTCAAAGCAGAATTATCTGGCCACGAAAGTGATGGTTCGCAAGAAGATGGATGCAAGAAACGAAGCTCTAGAGCGGGAACTTCATGAATCAGCAGAAAGAATGCAAGGTTCATAACTGCTATATTCTGCCATGTCCTTGCATCCAACGATGACATGAACATGCCAACTACCATCGTAACATTCCACTTGTCAGGGATAGTTGCATGTCAAACACTCCTCTGGATTCTCCTAGCCGAGTTTGTGTGGTACTCTATCATCAACATGCTTCTTTTACTAGTACTCTGCCTCTGATTCTTTGACTACATTGCTAACATCACTCAGCTGCTTCGCAACACACCTTCCAATGCTGATCAGATGTCAAATATGGAACTTCAGGAAGCTCGGTTGTAGCATTTGGATGGCCTTATAGTAGTGTTTCTGTTGATATTTTCTTATTTTTCTCAACATACAACTTTTGTTGCTGCAATAGTTCCTTTGGTGAATAGTTTGGATTTCAATAATGATTAAGTGTTAGTTAGATTAGTCCCGAAATTATGGGGTTATACATTAGCTGTCCAGCTTTTACAATGATTTTTCATACAAGTTACTTCTTCTGTCATAAAATAAGTATCATGTAAGAAGAATAAAAAGTCTCAAAGTAAGTTTCCCTTACACTACTGTGGCCATTGAATGGTTCATTGCTGATTTCTGTTTACCAATAATCATTTTAATCATACTTCTTTTAATCTCCTGGTACCTTGAATGAGTTAAACTTATCAGAGAGAGTTAAATGCTTTAAAAATTACTCTCTACATTTTTCATGTTAAGTCATACCAGCTGCATCATATTTGATCCACACAGAACAAATTGTTGATACTTAAAATGATACAAGGACAAGTAGTGGCTCTGTGTCAACTCAATTCTCTGCTGAAGTAGAAAATTTCTTACCAGCCAATGAAGCTAATTGATTAAGAAAAATCAAAATAAGTTGAGACCAGATAAAAAAAAAATGAAGCTATTTATCGTGTTATTATGTTGTGTGAAATTTTAGGACGACATTTTGACCAAAAACACAGTAGTGATGTTTGTTGGGAAGTCCCACATCGCCTGTCTCAATTCTCTAGATATGGTTTATATATCTATTGGGTAACTTTACTTAATACCAATTGGTTTTAAGCTGAAATCTAACATGGTATCAAAGTCTAGAACCCATCTTCTTGGTTTGCCTATTCTGGTAGGCTTCACCTGGTTCAGCAGGAATCCATCTGTGTTGGAAAGTCCCACATTGCCTACTTTATATACTTGTTGGGTTGGAAAGTCCCACATTGCCTACTTTATATATCTGTTGGGCAACTTCGCTTAATGCCAATTGGTTTTAAGCTAAAATCTAACAATATTGATGTTTAGAACTTAGTTTTGAGCTTTGTTTAAATGTTCAAGGCTGAGGTATAGGACTGAATTTTGTGCTTGGTTTATTGCTAAATGTTGTATGGGTATGTGTCAGGTAAAGCTTAAGGTAATGAAATTCGGTTGTGGAAAAAAAATGCTTGATACAAGTCCTTGCACTTTCCAATTTTCTGCAATGTAAGTTGTTCTCAGTTCAGTTCTTTTGGTATCCCATATGGTAGGCTTGTGTATTCCTCTTGTTACACTCCTACTTGAACCAAACCGATCAGACTTCCGCTGATAGTTGTAATTGCCCTAGTCTATCAACATCATCAAGAACTGTCTTATGAGGAAGCCTTTTTTTTTTGTACTTTAGGAATTCATTTTTTAATATTGCTCTATTCAATATGCATCATTTGTAGTGGAACTAGCCCCTCTGAATTGAATTTTGTTCAACATTTGGAAGAAAACATGCACCTTAAATTGATCAACAATAGAGTTATGCAGAACTTCTAAAACTATGAATTACCCATCCCACTCGGTCCATGAACTAGTACTGAGTTCAGCTACAGTTGAATCCAATAGAACAACTATGTGTATATCATGTAAAATATATATGCGGACGCCTCTGTAAAATATCATAGCAGTTCTGTATTAATCGTGATGTTAATCAATGCCTGATTTCCTTATTATATGAACATAGTACATTTAGGGTAGTTAATGGCGGTAAAAGGAATGTATAAGGCACCAAAAGGGGTAAGTGCCTCTTGGCATCATAGTAGTGGGTTTCTGCTTTGGGGAAGGCATGAGAGCCCAAGCACCTAACTTGGTAACAGTCATGCAATAAGAGGATAAAATAGTGCGAATGTTTTAGTTCTTCTGGACTATTTAGCAGCACAGGGTTCTCAGTTCAGTTCTGTAAATTGAACATCACAACCTTCTGTTTTCGCTATGATTGTTGTGCTAAAGTAGTTAACTGTTAACTTATATGGAAAATCATTGTAAAATTAACTTGTATGAACAACTAACGTATAACTTCTAACCAAACCCTTAATCATTATTGGAATCCAACAGAATTATCAAAGGAACTATTACAACATCAAAACTTGTATGCAGAGAAAAGTAAGAAAATAACAACAGAAACAACTACAAGGACATCCATGAAACCACAGGCCTAGGCCTAGAGCAGCAGTAATCACGTAATTCGCAATATGTTGCGAATGTGATAGGGGTAAGGATATGCTATAAGCAAAGGCATACATAGTACGTGTAAACCAATTTTCGATTCTCTCATACAAGTAGCCAATTATATGACTATGACCTAAAAGAGAACTCCAAATTGTTTTCCAATCAAAATTAGAGTTTTATCTGACTAATACATGAAAATATTTAATAGAGTCATTTATTACACATGTTATCAAAATAAAATTATAATTTTGATTGAATACCAACAATAGTTATGGTAGTGGATGTACGTTTTGTCCTTCCATATTTGGCATCTGATCAGCATTGGAAAGTGTGCCGGGAAGCAGCTGAGTGATGTTAGCAATGTAGTTAAAGTAACAGAACCTGAGTTCCAGTAAAAGAATGAAGTTGATGACACAGAACCACCGAAACTCAGCAAGGAGAATCCAGAGGAGTGTTTGACATGCAACTATCCCTGACACGTGGAATGTTATGAGGGTAGCTGGCAAACTCATGTCAGCGTTGGATGCAAGGACATGGCAGCATATAGCAGTCACGAAAAACAACTTGGTTGGGGTTGATTGTTGGAAAGGATTGGTGACCGAAACTTGATACTTAATTCCTATTGAAGCCAACTCCAACGCAATGAGAACAATGTAGGCTTTGGACTTGTTCATAGTGAAATATGAGAATGAAGGCCAGAAAGAAAATCAACAAGCTATGCAAAGATCAAGTAATTCTTCACTATGACTTATCCCCCCAGAAGCTTTCTATATATATATATATATATATAGGTCATAAAGCTTATATTATTTATTAAAGTACAGGTGATGATGCTTATTTTATATCTGGAAGTACTGTCTTGTCCACATCCATACGACAATGTTGATTTTGTAGGATAGAATCCATATAGGACATAGTATTATTTGCGGCCGGAAAGCGAATGAGATTCCTTGAATTTACTTTTCAATGTGGATAAAATAATATTCTTTGGATTCCTAGCCTTAAGATGAATGGAGTAAATACTAAAAAATACTATGTTTATTGATATTTATTTTTTTAAAAAAAATTATTGATATTTTAAGATATCATTACTATTTTTATTTTTTATTTAATAATTATTATAATAATAATTTATTTTCAATAATAATATATTATAGAAAAATATTTTAATCTATATGTAATTATATTTTACTTACAATAAATATTTTTCAAATATCTATATTAATTTTAAGGTTTAATACATAAATACACTTTGAGCTATTTAAAAAATTTTAACTACAATTCTTAACTAAAAAAAATTACAATCGAATATATATATATATATATATACACAAGTTTTGTACCTAGGCCCCTAAGGTTATTTCATGACGGCTTGAAACCAACAAAACATTATGACGATTCTACTAACTTAAAAAATCTAATTACAAAATTTGTAAAAAAAAAAAAAATTAAAGACTTAATTATTATTAGTTTTAGTTTATGCTAAACTTTTTTCAAATAATTTAGGAACTTACTAATGCATTAAATATAACATTAATTGATTCAAAAATAAATAAATAAATAAATAGATAATGTATGATGAATATTATTTTATAATAGTGATGGATATTGATGGATTAAATGTTATTATTAAATTTAAGACTAAATTTAAGTGTAGTATTATAAGCATTTTTTTATTTTTTTAAGTTAAAATTTCTTCTTGAAAATTTACATGGATTTTTAAGATTGATTCATTAAACTCATTTTAAATGATATTTTATTTTTTTTGTTAAAAACATTTTGATGTTAACATTTAATTTGTAAGTTATTAAATTCAAATCGTATCTTAAATTTATTTTTTTTTATATATAGTTATATGATTAGTATGAAGTATTTATTTTATGAAAGATTAATTTTCGTCTTGACTGATCACTTTTAGTAGAGTTTTCCTTTCTGCATTATCAAATGAATTTATAATAATATAATTAATTTTTATTTTTTAAATTTAAACATGAACATTGGTAACACTAAAAAGTATATTTTTATGTATCATTCTTCTAATAATCATCTTATAATTTTATAAAATACTATGTTTTTTTTTTGTTTATTTAGTTTTTGAAATAAAATTTTGTTCTTATCAATATTATTTCTTTCTATTTGTCTATTTTTAAGAATAAAAAAAATACTTATTTATTTTATTTTTCATTTAAAAATTAAGAAACATTAGTTTTTTTTCCAATTATACCCTTATTCTAAATCATAAATATAGTTGAATCTCCATTAGTTAATAAATAATAATCTTTTTAAAGTAACAATTATTCAGTCCTAACTTGGGTCACTATGCAAATTAATAGTATTTTTTTAATAAGACTTGTGTATAAATCTATAATTTGGCTCGTCAATATGATAATGTATTGATTTTCTAAGATTACAAGTATAATTAACAACATGTAGTGAAAACTGAAAATATTATATATATATATATATATATATATATATATATATAGGAGGGTTCAAACGACACCAGTGTAACTTTTACTAAGTGTTACACCGCTTAATAACTTTATATTAAATGTGAATTTTGAAAATTCAACCGTTAGATTGAAAGTTCATATCTCTTAGATCATATATGTCAAATTTTGTTAAAATTGAACAACAACTTGAAGGTAATCAAAGTGTTCATATTTTAGTATATTTTAAAATATATATATTACGTCAATTTTATTTTATGAGAATGAAGTATCAAATCATCTTAGATTAATATAAAATTTGACATATATGATCTAAGAGATATAATCTTTTAATCTAACGGTTAAATTTTTAAAATTCACATTTAATATAAAGTTATTAAGCAGTGTAACACTTAATAAAAGTTACACCGGTGTCGTTTGAACCCTCCTCATATATATATATATATATATATATATATATATATATATATATATATTGTTTACCTTTAAATCTAAACCTGCATAGATTTATCTTTTAACTTTTCTCTTAGCAATCGAAATCTCTGATGTCGTATTTTCAACTTGCAACAGGAATAGAGTTAATACTTAATACTGCGGTGAATGCTTCCTTTTGCACGATTGTTTCAGAAGGTACTTAATTATCCTCGATCAGTTTCATCTTGGATAAAAAGATTTAGGGTCACAATAACAATTTTTTATTTTTCAAAAAATGGGTGAATTGGTCAATCATCTACGAGCACAAGTTACAATCAAATCATCAAATTTTTGTTTTTTTTTTTTAGGAAATCATCAAATGGTTACTCATTTATTTAACTGATAATGAATATAGTATAGTTAAAAAATCTATATATATACATATAGTCTTACTATTATCAGGCCTTGATCACGAGTTGTGTCGCAGTCTATCCTTTTCAATTTTTTTTAAGGAACCATGTCAATGTTTATAAGAAAAAGCAATTAACGTATCTCATTATGATAAAATATTTATTATTAAAGATTTAGATAACGTCATACTATTTCCTCTTTATTCTTATTGTTCTTATGACTTGTGCAGGTCAGACTCCACAAGCTGATTGAATTCCTTCAATTATGGTACAACTATTCTCCTTTGATGGTCTTCTATATATGGCAGAATTGGGAGGATGTAACTAAATTAAAGATGAAATAGGATAAATAAAAGTTATTATTATAAATGGTACGATATTTATGTTTTTTAATTAAGGATATCCATTCAATATTTATTATAGAAATGAAGTCGATCGTAACTACTTTACTCCTAAGGTGGACTCAATAATAAGAAAGAATTATATTTTTAAAAATATGAGAAGAGTTAGTAATGTACAAGGTGGGTAATTACTTTCAAAATAACCATTAAATTTTGTTTATTTTAAATTAAGTTGAATAGAGTTAATTTTAATATATTAAAATGTAAAATAATTGTATAACTAAATTTATTTTAGTCGTGTATTTTATATTATGTTCAATGTTAAGCTAGGATGTTTTATGAGTTTTAATCAAATGATTATCAATAAAATATATTTAAAATTAGACCAACGTTATAAATATAGGCTAAAGAATTATATATATATATATATATATATATATATATATATATATATATATATATATATATTATCATGGTTAACATTCTAATGGTCTGCGTGGAATTCACTCAGTTTTGCTGGGCAAAATCTCATATTTGAATATTATATAAATAACATAGTTGTGAGAAAAGCTCACTAAACTCAACTAGATTCAATTAAATATGGTCAATCAATTTTTTAATAAAAATGAGTTTTTTTTTCCTTACAAATCAACAAATATTCTTCATCATAATATGGTGACAATATTTAAAAAAAAATATATATATATATATATATAACAAAAAAGTTTAAGTAAGTTTTTTTAATGAATGTTTTATATACAGAAAATTATTCGATAAAGTTTGAAGGGATAGATCCTTAACTTTACACAGTGGTTTTGAAAGTTAAAAGTGTGGATGATCCTTCCGTATCAAAGCATAGTTTTAAAAACCGGACCGGTCATCGAACCGGTTAAGGTATTGGGTCAGTGGGTCAAAGGTTGAACCGGTGGGTCACTGGTTGAACCGCATGACTCGATTTTTATTTATTTTTATTAAAAAATATTCATATTAAATATATTTATACTTATAAATTTTAATAAATTCATATCTTATTTTAAATTTAAATTTTTCTATCTTATTTAAAATTATTTTTATTTTTATTTTGTAAAAAAATACATAAAAAAATTACATGTTAAACGGTATATTAATACAAATTAAAAATATAAATAATATGTACATATATAATATGCTTGCAATTAATATCACAAAATAATATATGTAATATTTACATAAATATTGAATTATTAAATATATAATTTAAAATTAATAATATACTATAAAAGTTATTTAAGTTGTATATATTACAAACAAATATATTAGAACAAGTAGTGATTGTTATATTTAATAAGACTCCTTGTTTTTTCATTAAGAGATTCAATTTTTATTATTATTTTTGTGATTTATGGTTCCTTAAAAAATTTAAAAAAAAAAAGTGATTGAACCAGTTTGACCCACCGGTTCACCGGTTGAACCGAAAAATTGACCGGTTCAATCCGATTTGAAACGGGTCGACTGCATAACCGATCTAACTTCAGATTCGGACCGACTGGACCACCGGTTCCTGGTCCAACCGGTCCGACCGGCCGGGTCGGTCCGGGTTTTAAAACACTGTATCAAAGTTTCTTTTTATAATGATGATATCCTTTTTGAGGTTGACCCCTCCACTTGGACTTGCATCTTTCAATGATTTGACATCTAACCTATCCTTTTTCTTCACTGACGTTAGAACCCAGTCAGATGCTGTGGATTTACAACTGAAAACTAGCTACCTAGACACTCCAACTCCAACCCACTTCTTTTCCCCTTCATCTTCTCCTATTTTCTACATTATTTTATTTTTTCTATGCTTTTCCGTAGTTATATTCCGATGCTTTATACTGTATTTCTTTTTTAAAATCAAACTAATTATTAAGAGAATTTAATATGATACTCACATACCTTGCTTAATTAATTATGCTAAACTTTCTTGATGTCACAATTTAATTTTGTTAACCAATATAGACGAGACATGGATAAAAAAAAAAAACAATGTAAAAGAGGTAGAGAATGTTTGTAGGAGGGTTTATGACTTGTGATTTTAGTGTAAAAGTATATTTGAATCAGTGGCGGACCTTTTCTATGACAGGGAGCACGGCTCTCCCAAACTTTTTCAAATTTTCATATATATATATATATATATATATATATATATATATATATATATATATATATATAATATATATATATATAACTTAGGGTTTAATTAAGTGAAAAAAAATTAATTTAAAGGTTATATTTTAACTCTCTCATCACTCATAATAAATTTTTTCTTACTTGATATGCTTCATATATATATATATATATATATATATATATATATATATATATATATATATATATATATATATAGGGAAATGCTAATATATTCCTACCTATTTTTTAGTTGAAGTATGTTAGTAATCTACACTAAAATTTTAGGGAAAAAAATCACTCATTTATTTTGATTTGGTTAATTTGTACAAAGGATATTATAGTAATTTAATTTAATGTTAAATGAAAATAAAATATTTTCTTTCTCTTATTAACTTTATTCTCTAAGTCGTTTATATTTTTTTATTTGTTCAGAGAGGGGAGACATCATGAGAGATGAGAGAGAAATTAGTTAAAGAATGAATTTAATAGGAGAAAGATAAATAAGTTAGAAAAAAAATTTAATAAGAAAGAACGAAAAAATTTAATAGGAGAGAAATAAATAAGTTAGAGAAAAAATTTAATAAGAAAGAGAAGTGGGTTGGAGAAGGAATTTAATGAAAATAGAAACAACTTAGAGAATGAAGTTAATAAGAGAGAAAAAATATTTTATTTTTATTTAAAATTAAATTAAATTACTATAATATCTTTTATATAAATTAACCAAATCAAAATAAATGAGTGATTTTTTGTCCTAAAATTTTGGTGTAGGTTGCTAACATAGCATTCCTCACACACACCCACACACACACACACACACATATATATATATATATATATATATATATATATATATATATATATTATATTTATATATTGTTATATTATTAATTATAATAAAATTAAAAAATTTGAGTAAAAAAAAGAAAAATTCTATTTTTTATTTAATAAAAAAATTAATTTATAATTTTATATATAAAAATAATAATTTGGCACCTCCAAACTTTTAATCAAAGTTTCGCCACTGCTTTTCAACCTACGTGGATTCCTTAATCCTTGCTGCTATTCTTTATGCTTAACTTCACTGTTGTTTTTGTATGGTTTTCCGTTGCGATTTTGGTCTCCAATTTTATTTTTAATTGTAAGTATGGCTTATAATTTTTTAAATTAAGTAATGTTGGTTCAATCAATAACATTTTATTTAAGAGGACATTTAGTAGGAAAAAAGTTTTTTCATACTCAAGAATTATGATTTCAGAGAATTACATATTCTAAAAATCATGATTCATGAAAATAATTAAAATATATTTGATTACTCATAAATATTCCTGAAAATATTCATATAGGATTTTTAGCAGTGGCGGAACTTATATAAAAAAGTTAGGGTGCTAAATTAATATTTTTATATAAATTAAATTTTTTATTAATTAAAAAAATATTCCTCGTTTTTTTTACTCAAAACAAACTTACATGATAATGAAATCTCAAAAATTTATTATCATTCACTAATTATTTCATAAAATAATCATACAAATATAATATTAAATATATATAAATATATATAATATATTTTTGGAAAAATTTGGGGGAGCTGTGGCTTCCCCCAATCACCAAGAAGATCTGTCCCTGATTTTTAGGAATTAAAATTTTTTATATTTGATTACAATAGTATATTCCTTGATATATAAATATTTTTTACAAAAATATTTTTTTATTAAAATGAACTCATTAGATTTTTTTATGTACTTAAATCTTATTACAAATATGACATTAGAATATTTTAAAAAATTGAAAACTTATTATAATTGAAATTATTTAAATACAGAATTCAACAAAAGAAAACATAGGAAAATGTTACATAATATAAGAAGGATAAAAATATATTATTTTATTTCATTCAAATAAATAAATAAGTGTTAGCAAATATCATTAAATTACATAAATAAAATACTTTAATAATATTATTAAAATTGACAAAGTCAAAAAATGATGAAATACAAGAAAGAGAAATAAAGATATGGGAAGGAAAGGGGAGTGAGAGTGAGAAATGGAGAGAGAAGGAAAAATAGAAGGAGAGAGAGGGAGAAAGAGAAATAGAAGAGGAGAGAGAGAGAGAGAGATTTTGTTTTAAAAAAGATATTGTGTTCTTTTTATATACATTAAACTTTTTCCCTAACTTAGGAAAGGTGGATTTCCACCTCATGAATGTTTTGTGGAAAAGTAGAATAAAAATGATTTCCCGAAAATTAAATTCCTAGGATTTTTTTAAATAACTGTCAAATATGAGAAACTAAGATTTTTAATTTAAGATTTTTAAGAAAGTAAAAACATTCGGCATGCTAAACGCTCCCAAAAATTAAACAAAAAATGCTAATGTATCTGTGAGTGAGTGACACTGCATATATTGCTTAGTAATGTTAACTTTCATTTAAAAAAATTGCATATATGTTATGTTTCTTTTTATTTCGATTAAAATTTATAATCTATTAAAATACTTTTTAATGTTATTATCTTCTACATGTTTAACTAACTATTTGATTTGACCGTTGTTAAACTTTTGACAAGCATATTAATTGTCGCTAGTAGTAAAATAGACAAAAATTCAAATATCAAATTCACATAAACTTGTTCTATGGTTAATTAATTTAATAAAATACTAATTAGGGGAAAATATAAAAGATTTATTTGAAAAATATATAAAAATAAAAATGTGATTTTAGGATTTCAATGAAATCAGATTAAAAAGAGAGTTTAAAATTTATAATAAAAGATGTTAATGATTGATTCACTGACCTTCGTCACACATATCCTTTCAATTATTATTTAATTTTAATAATTATTAGGTTAATTTAACACCAAAAGTATTTTAATCCTAATTCCTTATATGAGAATTATAGGTTCCTAAGTTCCTTAATAAAAATTACAGTTCCTTGGTGAAGTTAATCAAGCAACTCACATTAAGATTGAAGATTTAAAAGTTAACTAATAATAATTACCTTATTCTTTGTAATAAACGAATTCTCCATCTCATAGCTTCAAAAGAATTTTTCAATCTCATTGATTCTTTGGGATCATGCAAAGAGTGATCAAGCCAAAATATGCATTAAGAATGAAAGAACAACAATTAATACTAAATAAAAACATCAACTAATAGAAAAATGAAGTGTTACATGGAATAGAGTCAATCAAGTTAAATCCCAACAATGGGTGAATTAGTCGCTCATAACTAATGAGACCACACAAAAGAAATAGAGATCTTAAAGAACTTTGTGATGACTCCGTTTCTCATTTTGCTCTCTAGCTCTTACCTAGTTTAGAATACAAAATATGTTAAATGTCTTTTCTCAATGCGTTAAAGTCCCTTTTATAATATTCAGGATGCATTTTTTTTCGTCTTAACTTACTTAAACGACCCAAATAGCTCGATTGAGAGAGTTTCTTGGTAAACTTTGTTAAATTATCAAATGAGTGACGATGCAAATAACATAAATACACATAAGAAGATCACACGGGTAAATGAGCAAAAAGGACAAAAGGGGTGAGTCATTGAGAATGTCAACTCAGCAGGTGCTACAACTAGTTGATTTTTTTGCCAAATTGCCCTCTCCATCTTTTATTCCGTTCATTTACAAGATGGGCATGATTGACATTTACCATGCTCTGGCTTGTGGAGGGTGTTAAATTATAAAATGAGTGATGATGTAAATAATGTAAAGAATAATGATATATCCTCCAACTCGTCTTTCGAATCACCCTCTAAACCTTAAAATATCAATATTTTTTAATAATTTATTATAATAATTATTTAATTTTATAATTTATAATTTGAATTAATATTTTAATCATTCGGAATGTTTTTCAGAACATTTCTTCAAACGCTGTATCATTTCTCTAATGTAAATACACATAAGAAGATCACACGAGTAAATGAGCAGAAAGGACAAAAAGGATGACTAACTCATTGAGAATGTCAACTCAGTAGGTGACTTTCCCTTTAGAATAATCTATTTTCTTTTATTTCCTCCAACTTTAACAACCTCAACAGAGTGTAGTCTAAATATGATACAGTGGAGTACTTCCTAGAATAGCTATTTTTGCACATTTCTTTGCATATAAATTATAGGCATCTACCTGGTGTAAATTGACGAATTGAGCATTAACACAATTCTCCAAATTGTCTCTTTTTCATAGCTTTCCTTTCTTTTATAGCCTTACTCATTTTATAAATCTTAACAAACTTTTGTAGTGTTGACTCACTTAAGTAATAAAAGTAGCTTGCTTAGCAAGTAGAGGGTTGCTATAGGTGGTCTTACAAAATAAGCTAAATTACATTTTTGGTCTCTATATTTTTATTGATCTACAATTTTGGTTCTTCTATTTTAAAATAAATACATTTAGTTACTCTAATTTTAAAAATATAGAATTTTAGTTCTCCCATCAAATTGATATCTACTAATTATTAAATTTTAAAATTTATTCATACTTAAGTAATATAACATTTAATAACATAACATTTAAAAATAAATAAAATTGAAAAAAAATATAAATAAGATTTTTATTAATAAAAAAATATCAATCACTCATAAAAATATATACGAACAAAAACTTTTTATTTGTCATTTTTAATTTTTATTTATATATATCATGTCACTAAATATTACATTATTTAAGTGATCATAGATCATTAGACAATGTTAAAATTTAACGATTAACAAAATATCAAATTAATGGAAGGACCAAAATTTTGTATTTTAAAAAATAGGAGAACTAAATGTCTCTATTTTAAAATAGAGAGATCAAAACTGCAAATTGATAAAAATAAAAAGACCAAAAATATAATCTAGCCTACAAAATATTCTCACTCTAAGCACACGAGAGGTCTTGTCTTTGAGCAAGAGTTTATAGCTTAAACCCCTTATTTGGTCTTTTAACTAACCTTTTATTTCTCCTTACTTTTCCTATGTCTAAAACACTAACAGACACATTAAAAATTCCTAAAACTTAACGAATAAGCAAAATTATTTTTTCATATTTATTTTTTATATGAACAAGACTCTAAAGTATAAAATATACTTGACAATTGCCTAAATTGATCATAAAATATTGATATATTTGAAAATTATTAAAAATATCCATAAATATGTTAGTATTTTTTATTTAATTTTAAATAACATGTTAATGAGTGAACTAACATTGTTTCATTTTTAAAATTATAGATACTAAATTTGTTATAAAAAATTTTGAGATACTAAAATTTCACATTATAACAAAACAATAGGACCAAACGTAGATTTAAGTCTATTCTTTAATATTTATTTTGTCATTACTTTTCTTGTATTCAAAGCATATATTTTTATTTCTTCTTTTTTTTTTACAAGTAGTTTGTCCAGTTAAAAAATTGGACTCAAAGAAAAGCGTCCGACTCAAATTTTATAATTAAAAAATATGTAATAAAAAAGAAAGCTTCACAACAAAGTCCTTAATACTTCTCATCAATAATACAACTAAAAAAAAAAAAAAAGTCTTTTGGACCTTCCAAAATTTAGTTCTTAAAATTCCATGGTCATGTTATTGGCACATCAAATTGTTCTTCAAATTTTTCTTCTTAAAAAAATTTATGAATATGTCTTTGACATTAATTTGACAGTCTCATAACATAACTTAGAATGTATACTAATATATATAATGAAAAATTGTTTTCGTTGTGTATTTCTATAAACTACAGAATTTCTATTATGTTGAAAAACTATTTTTGTATCATTAAATACTTTAATTTGTTTTCAGAAAAGTTTAATTACAAAATAATGCTTAAACAAGAAAATTTATTTTAACCATTCGGTATGAAAACATATTTCAAATTTTATTTGTGAATTTTTTAGTTTAATTGTTAGTCGTCCCATAACTTAATAAATATAGATGTGGGAAGAATATGAAAGAACTCTAACTAGGATAAAAAAATAGTGGTATATATATATATGAGGAGGGTTCAAACGACACCGGTGTAACTTTAACTAAGTGTTACACCGCTCAATAACTTTATATTAAATGTGAATTTTGTAAACCCAACCGTTAGATTGAAAGTTCATATCTCTTAGATCATATATATCAAATTTTATATTAATCTAAGATGATTTGATACTTCATTTTCATAAAACAAAATTGACGTAATATATACATTTCAAAATATACTAAAATATGAACACTTTGATTACCTTCAAGTTGTTGTTCAATTTTAACAAAATTTGACATATATGATCTAAGAGATATGAACTTTCCATCTAACGGTTGGATTTACAAAATTCACATTTAATATAAAGTTATTGAGCGGTGTAACACTTAGTAAAAGTTACACCGGTGTCGTTTGAACCCTCCTCTATATATATATATATATATATATATAATAAGAGATTAAAAAAATAAAATACAAAACAAAATTATCGAGTAATCTTCCTATATATGCATAATGTAATAATGTTGAAGTACTCGATTGTGTAACATACCCTAAAGATGGTGAGTCGGGATATTCGCAGATAAAATTTGCTACAAACAAAATAATGAATATTATATATAAATAAGTATTTGTGAATAATAAACATGATATTTTTATATTTGTATGTTAATGGGACAAGTATAAAATATTAAAAATAAATATTTATTTTTTTTATTTAGAGTTATTATAAAAGTTTTTTTTTGTGCAATTCTTGTAATGTATATGATATTTTTGTAATCAAATAATGATTCATACTCATATTTTTTTTTTATGTTAGTAAATATAATAGTATCATTTTCAAATCTTGAATTGGTTTTAAAAGGATCTTTAAAATGATTCTAAAAAATTGTCAAAAAATTATTATCTTTTACTAACTCTTTAAACGTTAGCTTAGGATTCATTAATTTTCATTGACTCTTGTTATTATCTCTAAATTATTCAAGCATAAATTATATTTAAAAAGTGCAATACAAAAAGTAATTAAAAAGATATCGTTAATGATGATTACTAGTTCTACATGATGATTTTTTGTTTTGCAGAGGATTGCACTAAAGATAAATTTATCTTGAATATTGTGTATGATTGTTTTCATCATCAACAATCTATTGATCTTGCAATACAGGTTCATAACAATCATTGACATAAGCAAAAGAAATATTTGTCTCTTATTGAAACATATTTCAAGCTAGCAAAATTATTTGCTAGAAGAGGGAGGGAAGTAAATGCAATATTGTCAGCCAATCAAGAATATCAAGAAATTGTCAAAAAAGTCACTGATAAAGGGGTGACAAAATCAACCTCTTATAAAGTTAAAACATTTGATCAATAAAATCAAGCATTTATTGTGCCGGAAACAATCAATCCATGTAAGGGTGGATGACCACCAAAGAGATTTAGGTTATTTTTTCAAATACAAAAGTATGATTGTGATAAATTTTAAGCGATACACATGTCTTGTTCACATGTCATAGTTGCATGTGCACATGTTCACTTGAATCGCATGTCATTCCTGAGATGAATGGTGTCATGATCCAAAAATGCAAAGAAATCTAATAGATTGTCCAAAATTTACTTGCATATATACATACCGAGATAGATCTTAGGAAATAGGATCAACTTAAAAGATGCGATTATTATAAAACTATTGGACATTCAAGAAAAAAATATTCACAACTTCAACAATTATGATTTATATTTTATGTTTGGATAATAAAAATTAAAAAAAAATGTATTTTTTATAATTTATTTTATAAATTTAATTTATATTTTAGACATTTTCTTAATAATATTATAATTTATTTATATATTTATTATATTAAAATATATTTATAAAAAAACATGTTGAGGAGTGGGGACCAAACCCAACTTCTCAATGCCATAGAAAAGAGTGGCATTTTGACGAATAAAAAGAAAAGGAAAATACTTTGACCTATAAAAAGAAAATTTGTGACTCTGCCACAATATTTTCCCTCGGAAAGCTCAACCCCTAAATTAATCTCATGCAGAAACAACGGTGATGAGGATCTCTACTAGCCCACTCACCCTCAACAACAAAGTGAGGAATTAAAAATATAATAAGGGAAAAGTATCTCCAAAATTAAAATATTATAGCAAACGTACGTACGGTCGGATGGGATTATTAGTGCTACTCATGCAATATTCTACACCATATGATACGGTATAAACTTGGGAGATTCTTACTTTCTTCCTTGTTGTTCTTTTTTTTTTTTTTAATTAAAAATATTTCGGAAGGGTAGGTCACAATTGATCACACCTTGCAAGATTATTTTAACGTTACTGATCATGAGATAGTGCAAAAATTAGTGGCATGGATAGGTACCGACCTCGAAAATCTTTGTACCGAATTTTTAAGGACGCTTTTTTCTATGTTTTTGGAGAATCAACCATGCCCTTTCCTTAGAGCCAGAGGTTACAATCCAAGGATTTCAAGTCCGACATTGGTGCATGTACCTTTAGAAAGTGCTATGAATTATATTGAGATACTCATCAATGTTGAGACACGCACCAGATAGAGATCAACTGATAAATAATAAATATTGCTGATATCCAAACACTCCTAGCTAGCTAGATACCTAAGTATTTCTCAGTGGCATCTATTTTGTCTGTTGATCAACTCCTACGTGTCTTCCATTTCTGTTTCGTAGTCCCAGCCCCAACAAACTGTTTTCATTATTTGAAAAAAGAACTACAAAATTCTACTTTTTCTGCCTTAGGCTCATGGTTTCAACAATTTCTATAACAGATAAAAGAAATTTTATTATCAAGGTGAGTGAGTATATAAGAAGAAATTAACCTAATGCAAACATAACATCTGCAAAAGGGGTCGATAACCAAATTTATTATATTAAGAACATAAAAAATAACATGGCATATAGTTTTTCAAATAATTAAATTAATAAACTATATTAAACATTTCTTAATCAGAATCTTTTCTATTCTTTTAATTAATCAGATAAAAAAGATTACTAAAATTAACTTAGTAATGAGAGAACTGAATTCAAATAATATGTATAAGATTCTTAAATTTAAATTCTCGTGTTGTTAATATAATTTAATAGATAAAGTTTTTTTTTGAGTAAAACAATATTTAAGTTCTTAAAAATGCATGTTGTTAGAACTTTAATTTCTAAAAAAGTAAGAAAATTAAAGAATAAAATGTTTTTAAAAATTTTAATTATTTTATTTAGGTCTCTAAAAAGAATCATTTATTATCAATTTAGTTCCTAAATATACATTAATGCTTTTTTGGATTAATTTTAGACTAAAGTGAGTAGTGATTTACACTTTCAAAGACTTTGTTTGAATTTTTATTCTTTTTATGACCAAAGTGCTAAAAACATATGCTTAATTTGGAGATCCAGATGGTGTTTTAACAAGAAAAAAAATGATACGAAAAAAATTAACCTACATTTTTTTTATCAATACTGTTTCATCAGGAAAAACAGTTTAGACCATATTAATGAATAACTAAATATGCATGACTTAATTAATAACTATGAGCTCTTAAAAAGAAGTTAAGATATATTAAGTCAATTTTTAAAAATAAGTTCATTTTCAACATTTCTTAAATAATTTTACAATATGTCTACCATTCACTACAATAAAATGAGCAATATTTACAAAAATGCTCCCTAATAAATATTAATTTTCAGTGTTGTCACTTATACTTTATAAATAAATCTGTAAGTCCTTTAAAATTAAAGATATCTTAAGTTAATCACTATCAAATTTAGATCAAAATTAAAGTTAATTTATTTTAAATTTTATTTTATGATTATATATACTTTTTATGTATCATTTTTTTTATTTGATGTAGGATTTTAATTTTTAAAAATAATTAGAAATAATATTGAGATAAAGACTATTATTCTATTTATTGTAACATTTTTTGAAAAAAAAATATTGTAATAATTTGTTAACTTGTATCTATAATAATATTTTAATAAATATATATAAGTACGTAAATGTTGCTAATAATATTAAAATGGTGTAGTAATTATTGAGTACTCACGATAGATCCTATATTTTTATCTTAAAATATTCTTCAATTAAACAAAATTATAATTTCTATTAAATAACGTGAATCAATCACCTTCAGTTACCTGGTTATTGCTTTATGCAATTACATTGTTTGATACTTCAAAGAATCACACTCTTTTAATACATGAAGTTGATGATGCATTTCACACTAGCTAGTATAATTTATAATTAGAGTATTATAATATTTTCTTTATAATATATATATAATAATTTTTTCTTTTATTTTACATTTTCCTCAGTTTAAACACTAGTTATGCAATGTAGGAAATATTTATATTTATTAGTTAAATATATATTCAAATATATTAATATTATGATTCACGTATAACTTTGTTGACTAAATTACAATTAGTGAGAGGGTTTATATAGTTGATCTGGAAAGAGAGCATGAGGTGTGGAAATAACATCTGATATGACTGGTAACTGTCTATATTTCTTAATTAAATTGTCTAAAATTTAAATATTAATTTTATATAAAAAATATAATGTGTATATATATTTATGATCTTTGATAGAAAAATTAATTATTACTCTAACAGTAAATATTTTGAACAATTTTGTAATAAAAAAATCATGCAAAAAATAAAACAAATAAGGGTCCTATTAATTTGAGTAACGATACACATATAACAAAATTTATAAAATAACATTTTTGTGTTTATCTTTTTCTATCACTTTATTTATTATAAAGAGAAATATTATTAATGATGGAGAAAAATACTCACAAAAGTTATATTATACAATTTTTTTTAAACTTACAATATTATTTTTAATTTTTCTTCTAATTGGAGAAATATACATGACATACAATTTAAGTGTGAAGTAAATCTCACGTAAGTTAGAGTTAGACATGTTGAGTAGTATATAAGTGAGAAAGATTCTCCTACCTAATATCTTAAAATTTTAAATTATGTTATAGTGTTAAACTTATTTATGTGTTACTGACTCTAGATTATATTTTAGTGTCAAACTTATTTATATAATTTATTTTGTTCATTTGTGGAATGCTGCCTAATATAAAACTCTTACACTCAGCACAATATAAATTTTGCTCGAAATTTTCAGCTCGCCTTTTCCACCAAAAATGCATGGGGAGACACACTTGCATGTTTAAAGTTTCTTAATTAGCATCATGGGCACCATATATTTTAACGCAGAAAGCTGTTCACTAATCATGCTTTCCTTTCACAACTTAAAAAGAAGTCAGGATTGAGGAATAATATTATAAATTATTGCTGAACATTCAGAATTTTGTGATGATGTGAATACTAACACGCAATCTTTAACTTAGTGGTGGCACAGATCATCTGTTAAACAACTCGACCATGAATTAATGATTATACATTTTTTTTCGCTGTAACTGAGTCTTCAAAGAATATATAAAATCTGTGGTTACTTATTAATGTTATAAATTAATGATGAACGTATTGGATTTTGTGATGTCAGTAACAGACACCCTTTCATTTAGTCGTGGTTAATGAATAATGATTTTCAAAAAATACAATCTTTGGTTACTAATTAATATATGTATTCGTAGATATTTAACATTGATTAAAATAATTTTTTAATAACAGTTATGTAATTGATATTGTTCCTGTACTGATGTTAAAAGTAGAATGTTTTGACATCAGTTATTGAAATATATATAATATATATATATATACCCTTCAAAAAAAAAATATATATATATATAGGAGAAAGTTAATATACTCTCACCTATTTTTTAGTAGGAGTATGTTAGCAATCTACACCAAAATTTTAGGATAAAAAAATCACTTATTTCTTTTGATTTGGTTAATTTGTATAAAAGATATTATAGTAATTTAATTTAATTTTAAATAAAAATAAACTATTTTATCTCTCTTATTAATTTCATTCTCCAAGTTATTTCTCTCTCTTATTAAATTTCTTTATCTAACTTATTTATCTCTCTCTTATTAAATTCTTTTTTAACTCATTTCTCTCTTATCTCCTCTCTCTCTCTCTAATCAAATAAAAATTAATTAATAGAAAAAAATAAATGAATTGGAGAATGAAATTAATAAGAAAGAGAAAATATTTTTTTTATTTAAAATTAAATTAAATTATTATAATATCCTTTGTACGAATTAATCAAATCAAAAGAAATGAGTGATTTTTTTGTCCTAAAATTTTGGTGTAGGTTGCTAACATACTCCTACTAAAAAATTGGTGGGAGTATATTAGCATTCCCCTATATATATATATATATATGAGAAGGGATCTTTTTACTTCAGGAGTAAGTCTATTTAGACTTGCTCTATTTAATAACTCATGTTTTATATCAAATTTCAACGATCCAACCGTTCAATTTAAAGTTCTTAATGCATAGATCAAATATGTAAATTTTTACAAAATTTAAAAATTATTTGATACTTCATTTCATTAATTTGAATCAATGTATAAAATAATTTTATGATTATCCGTCAATTTGAATTAATGAAATGAAGTATCAAATAATTTTTAAATTTTTAAAAAATTTACAGGTTTGATCTATGCATTAAAAACTTGAAATTGAATGGTTAAATCGTTCAAATTTGATATAAAACATGAGTTATTGAACAAGGCAAGTCTAAGTAAACTTACTCCTAGAATAAAAGAATCCCTCCTAATATATATATATATATATATATATATATATATATATATATATATATATATATATATTCAAGATTGAGTTGCATGCATATTAAAAAGTATCAAAGTGCTGACTTCATCTACGAGAAAATGCCTAAATACTGTTAGATTTGGGAGAGAAAGTTAGAGATAAGTCTCATATTAGTTGAAGAAAAAAGTTCAAATATATAAATAAAAGGGCCATAAATGTACGATGTTAAAATATTTTTTGGGTATGGAAAGTGAATCGCTTTTGACTTCCTTGAATATAAGTTCCAAGTTGAGCATTTTTTATTAGTATCAAGTATACTAATTCTGATCAACAATATAATCTACGCACTAATATAAAAGTTCCCACAATTTTGACCATTATCTTTTAAAAAATAAATTCATGAGCTGGACACAATGGATGGATGTTATGCGTACCTAGTGTATGGAACCTTCCTAGCTAACCTCTATACACGTTTCGATGTGTCAATTTTACTTCCTTCTTTTCAGTGCCTTTCTGTTTTTGTGTCAACGTGTGACTCTGATCATTAGTATACGTTATCTTTTTAGTATGAATTGAATAAGATTCATTTCCTTTTTTTTCCTGCATATTTTTCTTTATATTTACTTAAATGTGTTGAAAATAACACATCTATTTGTAACACGGTCAAAATAAAGCATATAAAGAAGAACAATTTTCACCTAATGAAAATAATAATTGTCGGATGAGACTTTTTTTATTGTACTTATACCCAAACTGTTGAAGATTAATTACCACAAACTTAAGTTGTAGGCATTTGAACTTGAAAGGGTAGGTAATTTGCAAGTGATAATGCCTGATACACGCAAGATTTCATTATTGTTTCAAAGGAGAGATTTTGTTCATTTGGGGTCATCTATTTAGTTTTATAGAAATACTTAATAAAATCCCCTCATTCTTATAATTCTACATATATGATATCCAAACAAAGCATTTTATTCTGACTAATAAGAAAAAGGCACTTTGTATCTGCATTATATTAAAAGAAAAAAAATGAAGAATTATTCATAAAAAAGTAGTTATTAAAAAATAAATAAATGATAACATGGTTCATATAAAAATAAAAACTAAAAGTAGTTATTGAAAGTTATATCTCCTTTATATATTAATATTAGTATAGATTCATTAGTTTCAAGTTCTTAAATTTGATTAAAAAATATTTTTTCTAATTTTTTTAAAATAAAAGGGTATAATGGTCTAAAAAAATAGAGACCAAAGTGATTACTAAAAATGTTATCCCTTTTATATATTAGTATAGATGTAATTAATTATCACCTTAAAATACATTAGCGCATTAAATTACACCATCCAAACACATCCTAAAACCTTACTGTTGCTCTGTGAAATGGTGGAAAACTTGCAGCAGTGAATTTCATTTTAATAACCGAAGGATTAAACGTGATATTAATCCCTAAACTTTTACCAATTTTTACTTTTAGTCCCAAATAAATTTTATTTGGTTTTAGTTTCTAAATAAAAAAATCATGAATAAAAAATCTTGATGCCAGAGACTAAAAACGTTGATGGAAGAAAAAGTTCAGAGCTTAAAGTGAAAATTGACAAAAATGCAAAGAATAAACATATCGAATCCATCACTGAATTAAAACTCTTGATAGTAAACTATGAATATGCTATAGTAAAATCCTCACTTGATGTTTATTCATGATCAATATATTTAAAAATATACAAAAACAATTGTTTTATATAAACAATTGAAACTAGAAGTTGTTAACAAATTTTGAAAAGTTTAGCTCTGTGAATTATTGTTCTTAAAATTAATACTAAAGGGGGGAGAAAACACAAATATGAAACATTATGTTAGCTGTAGAATTTGTGGGGAAGAGGATAAAGATGAGCTGGTAACAGATGATCAACACTGGAATCATCCTTCTTTAGGATTGAATGGATTCTGCTAAAGTTCAGCACAACAAAACACGGATATAGTAATGGCTTGACAACATATCTCCCCTTAGGCTACTACAAAAGCACTGGATGAACCTGTAAAGTGATGAAACGATCCAAATAATCCCTTTGCAGCACCAAAGTGTCTCATTCTGTACACACCAGGAGTCACACCCTGCGGTATCCTCCATTCCAAGGTTGCTTTACTCCTAGAACTCAGTTTGGAAGGCCTTGACCACTTATAGCGCAGACAGAAATCATCATCATCATAAGCAGGAATCCAATCATCCTTTTCTTGGAGAAACTCCACCAGTGCAAAGGTGCCTTCAGTCATAAGGTCATTCCGAGGACACGCAGACCAGAATGAAGCTGTCACCATGTCACCACTCTTGAAGGTGGAGTTCTGCGGTACATCAGCACAAACATCTCCAAAATTTACACCAAGGGGGGTTCCATCCACCACAACAGGTGGAAGTAAGCTTATTTGCTTCTCCAGGAGATCAGGGGGTTGAGGACCTGGTTCTACTGGTTCGCCATTGATGAGAGACTCTGCAAGTTTCTTGAACTCCTGAATGTATGCACTGAGTGTGTGTGGGCCATATAGTGTGGAAGCACCCTGACAACATGAAAATTTAATGAGAAAGCTATATAGAATAGCTAAAGAAGAAATGATATTGTCATTAAAATTCTCCATATGCATGTCAGCATGTGCATGCTGGTGGATATGAACACAAGTGTGCCATGATAATTGGTTTAGGACATGTTTTGATAAACAACCTCTATAAACACTTACAGGAGAAGAAAATAAGAAGAAAAAATTAAATAAACTTCTCTAAAAGCAATATTTAGCTTGTGCATAAATTAATTTGTAGCAAATTTTCCATATTAATTTCTCTAAAATATGTTTCTTAACTTATGTATAACCAATTTTAGCTTATGAAGAATTTTTTTCATATTTTCTTCTCTTAGAAGAACTTAAAAAAACGTTTATCAAAACAGACTCCTAATATGATAATACAAACACAAATTTTCAAACATGCTAGAAAAGTTTATTTTTCTGTCTCCATCTCTCTTGTCAATACATAGTAATATGATTTAATTAAGAATTTGAATCACTAAAAATAAATTTTCATTAATCTAACTATCTAAGAAATGTGAAATGTTCGTCGCAAGCTTCATGTCTCTTACAACTGACCTCGTATCTCTGCACCTGGTACTCTTCATATGTAGTGACATACTGTGAATAAGTATTAGTCAACCCTGCTATAACAACGTGAATGTCTTCATATTCAAATTCTTCTTCACTACTTAGCACTGTTTTCACTGCATCACGAAGACGCCTCCCAGCCATTGTTGTGAATTCTGTGAGAAATACAACAATTACAAACAAGTATGAAGCACCAAAAGAAATACATGAACCAAAATAAGTTGTTTCACAAATACTTGAATAAATACATAAATAACCATTAATTACCAAGGAAAAGAAAACAAAAAATATAATAAAGTAAATTACACCCAGTCTCTCCTCTCTTAAGAGAAGCCTAAATTACACTCCTCTCTTAGAGACTAGTAAGCACTACACTCTGTTAATGGTAATGAGTAGCTGTGAATAATCCTCCCATGTGTATATTCCGTTCTTCTGTAATTTTTAAGGACACTGTTAGCTACATTTAAATGTTGTATTATTGGTTTTAATGAAATAATGTTTTAAAATATTTATACAATTGGCTTTGGAACTTCATTTATAATTTTCATTTCATTTTTTCAAGTTCCCAAGTCAGTAGTATGGTTCAAAACTAGTTGCCGTTGATGTTGAGAATCATGAAATAAGAAAATTGGATTCTAAGAGGTTTGTTCACACTAAAATGGATTATCTTGTAGAACATATTAGGAAAGACATCTGGAGCTAATCTGGTCTCAAAATTTTTATACAGATAAATGAATAGGAAAGAGAAAAGTAACTAAGGTCCGGTCAGACTTTGAGTTGCACCCAGTAGGAGCAGAACCCAATCCATCATAATAATACAATATGAAAAACAGTTTTTCAATAAAATTTACCCTAACTTGATCTGGCCATATTTATTTTTCATTTTGATGAACATACATATAACAGTTGCTCTCAAAATTGAAACCGCAGTTGAGGGTGGGAAGGGTAGAGATTCCAACAATAACATATGACAGCAAAATAAGGGAGAAGGAGACAAGTTGGTACCTCCTGGTACACTAAGAATGAAAATTTGCCCTATTCGTAGGATCTGAATTGGAAGTATCGAAGGCTGCAAAAAGCAAAATTAGCATGAATAAGAAAGGTTTACACAAGTAAAGGTTATCTTTTTACTAGCACATTCTATATTTGCATGACTGGAAGTGATACATTAAAACTTCTATATAGAACTTCTGTTAACAAAGGAGGCGATTAGCAAAAAAGTTAACACATATTGGATCAATATATTATATGTAATCCGTGTAACTAAGTAATAAATCCTCATAGATACAAAAATTTTATCTCAAACAACTTGAAAACTCAATTCAATATACTAACTGGACAATGCCCTTCTTTGGATCAGTTTGCGAAATATATCTTGTTATATAACATCCTTATATTCCACCTTATCAAATTTATTTTTCAAACAGAAACCATTTCCAGATAATTGAATAATTTGAATTTAGAACAAAATGAAGTTACAAGAACAATGAGACACACACAAGAGCTGGAACTGAAATCCATCAAATCAAGATCTCAGGGCATTTTATACAACCCTTGCACCTCCCACAGGCATGGGATGATTCAAATTAGGAAGTCTATTCCAAAATAAAAGATAAGACTGAGATGTGACGGTGTTATATCTGCTGAGAGATAAAGAGAGGCCCTATTTGATCAACAAAGAAAAGATAATTGAACTGAAAAAAGGGACTACAAATCATCATATTCAGCATGTGAGCTACTTACAGCCCAATCATATGGTTTCTTCATTTCACCAGTATCTAGCAAAATGGGCTTTGGGCGATGACACTCTATTTGTTCCTTGCTTGGTGTCTTAAGCAAGTCGCGAACCAACTTCCAGAAAGGATTGCCCTGACATGTATCATAACAAATAATAAGCATAAACCGTGGCGGATATTCAAGACTACTAGTCTAGGATAATGGGAAAACACAAGGTATAAAAGAATGATTACCTTATCATCACCTTGCGTAAAATCAAATGCTCCTGGTCCATCTGTTGTTCCAGCTGCAAATGCAAACCCCATTGCGGCGGGGCATGTCTTTACAACCTCAGAAGCTCCTTTGTCAGAAATAGTTACCTCAAGTTGGGACAAATCTATATAGGCATGTCGAAAATCAATGTCCCCTTCAATCTCTTCATCTGCAGCTTTGAAAAGATCCACTGCTTTTCTAAATTGTCTTTCACCTATAATGCGGGTACTTTCAAATTCATCTGGGTGGCTGCCACATAAGATATGGTATGCAATTTAGCAATTTCGAATGCTTAAGCAACATTTCCATGCACTTGTGAACAAGAGTATGCAATGAAAAATTACCCAGGTCCTCGGCTATAGCATAATTCATTCTTCCCTCCACATGTACTATGATTGAAGTCACAAGGTAATCCTGTGTCTATACAAAATGCTCCAAGCACATTTGGACTAACATCTCCACAATTTGATTGACAGAATGCAGATACAAATCTAGGAATGTCAACCTGCTTATGAGAACCTCTCACACGTTTAGCAATACTTGACATCTTGGTCACTGGTCTACCAGGGAGAGATTGGAAGGAGGTAGCAAGTTCCAGTAATTCATGGTCTGCGCCACCAATGAATTTCAAATGCAAATATAATTATTATAATATTATTCATTTGTTATTTTCAGATATCTCCCTACTACTGACCTAGTTACATCAATTATACAAAGAAAGGTGTCATTCATTCAATAGATTACTCAGTCAACCATAGCTTTCATATTTTCATCTTTCTCTCTCTTGTATGCAGACAATTGTCAACCAATTTAGGACTTTCAAGCTGAAAAGGCTTATAACATTTAAATGCAAAAGATCTACCTTAAATTTGCGTAACAAGATGATGTGATCCGGCCCACATTACCAAAGTACAAGTAAATTTGCAGGTAAAAGCATGTAGACATACCAAATGAAACCTAGAATTTGATGGATGCAAGGGCCAAAAGCACCATAGAGCAATTATTGGATGTGAGCTTATGATTAAAGACATAAAGGCAATTGCCTGTTACTTGTTAGCTGTTACTAGCAGATAGGAACTGAATAAAAGCGTCCATCAGTCAAGCAAACAAAATAGACTTGGTTACTTGCATTGTAAAATTTTCTTTCATTCTTCAACCAAAGTATGAAACAGATAATGTAATATCTAAAGTCATATGTAATACAATTCATAGCTGGTTCATCTAGAAAACCATTTTAGGACACAGTTTGTACCGAATCAACTGCATCACCATCAAGGGTTTCAAAAAGTAATAGTATTCCAAATAATGAATCCACCTGCCATATAGAACTACAAATATTCATGCTATTTAATTAGGATACTTATCTTGTTTCTTAAATCTGTGTTGAAAAAGAAGCTAATAATTTCATCCAAAAGCAAAGCATAAGTAACATACGTTTATCATGACGTCTAGGAATTATATTTGAAATTCTTCGGGGCAAGCCTTCATCTTCAAATACAACAGAATCCATTCTTTCAGAACCTTTTTGCTCAAACCAGTCTTCCATAAATCGTGCAGCAGCACCTTTATTATCCCCACTAATTAATGAGTTTGTACGACTCATTGAAGTCCCATGAGTAGGAAACCAATTGAAGCTTCCAACAGGTCCCCAATCATCATCGACAAATTTTAAAAGAGTCATTTCTTTATCAACATTGTACCTATATTTTCTTCTCTCTGCAGCAGGGTTATTGAGATAAGCACTGGGACTACGATTTACCCCAGCATCTAAGAGTTCTCCTGCAAGATGAAGATAACCTTCCAATGAGTCATAAGTTATTACCATCCAATTTCACCAAAAGGGAGGGAAGAAGATCAGTACTAGTCATTTCATACAGTGATTTCATAGTAAAACAAAACCAGTACAGCAATAGAGGTCTAGCACTGAACTTGAAGCAATACCTACTACTTGGAGAAAAAATATATGAACTTTTTTTTTGGTGCTAGTTTATCCCTGCCTTGCTTTTGTCATTTCCTCTTTCTTTTCACATATATTTCCAAGTTGGGTATTTGATCAACCAAGCCAGATATACATGGCACCAAGTAGCAATCAATACTATCTAAAATTCGTACATAAGAATTAAAAGTGAAAGTTATGAAGAGGTCTTGAAAGAAAAACTTGACACTAGACAGTATAATAGTAACAGTGTAACACTGTTCCAATTTCAAAATAAAACTAAGAGCAAAATCCCGTTTCCCCCCCTTTAACTCAGGCTCATGCACACTTTAGTCTTCGATCTTCAAAAAAACACAACAGAAAATGCAAAACTAAAATTGATTCCTGTAGCTTTTCATCTTTTGTGGTACAATTCAACAGTATGCAAAACTACCATCTGTATAAATAAATTGATATGTTATGTATGTTGAATTGCATTCCTGTACCTGTGTATAAGGTCCTAGGGAGGAAAGAAGAAAAGTATGCAATGTTTTTCCCTTACCCTTATTGACAAATATTGATCCTGGGCGGAGATTTTCATGGGCCTGGATAATGCATTTCTCAATGCCATCAACAATAACGTCAAAGGACTGGTGCACAAATCCAAAAGAAGTTACAATGTATACAACATATTGGAGATAACCCCCGGGACCAGCATGAGTGTGAATTCCACTAATGGCTACATTCTTTTCAGTATATAGATCACCATATCTGTCAAAAAGAACGAAATTATGACTTCAAACACACAACTATTGAGATCAAAATATTACTACAAGCGGAAACCAAAGTAAAATTTCTCAAGATACGACAATTTCTTTATCACAGTAAGCCTTGATAACCGAGACTTGTCACTGCTAGTACCTTTCTTTTAGCCTCTCAATCACTTTGATTTTCACAATCTGTGAAGCCATGCAGGCATCAAGGTTCACAAACACTACCCGGTTACCCTTTGGCTCTGCAACGATGAAAGCACGAGCCCTCAGCCGGAAGTGAATCCCGGACGCAATCTGTCCTGTGTTAGCATACCCCATCATGTTAACATCAGCAGCAGGGCCAGTGATGTCATAGCTTCCAAGACCAACCAAGTAGTCAGAACTGGAACACACAACATCACTCTTCAGCAGCAACAGGAGTAAGAAAAGGACCCAAAATCGCATATTTGCGCATGCCCTCAAAACATTCAAATGGTCAAAGAAAGGAAACTCCATCACACGCTTCAATTCAAAGCAAAAAAGGCGAGTTTTTCAGGCTTAGCAAGCTCTTCTCATTCCCCTTCACCAAAACACACCCACAAAGGATCTTTCAGTCAACTTAACAATAAAAAAATGAATCACAATTGAAATTCCAGAACTAACTACGTGCATGATCAGCACTCAACAATCGATTACATCTTCACAATCAGTCAAAATATATACATATATATTTCAAAATTATGTAGGTTAACAATTAAAAACAAAAGGAAAAGAGCACCACCCAGATAAAAAAAGCAGCTAACTTTACATGATGATATACATGGGGTAGTAGTATAAGCTATATTCAGTCCACTCTTGAAACTATTGATTACATAGAGAGTGACCCGGAAAGTGTGTGTGTGTGTGTGAGAGAGAGAGAGAGAGAGAGAGTCTAATGGAGTAAAAGCAAAGAAAAGCAAGAGAGAATAACCTTGACTTGTAGGAAGCAACTGTTAAGTGCCAACGACCTTTAGAAGACACGAACGGGTAATTTCCATCTGAAATTAGAAGCTTCCCAGTTTAACATTATTATTCCCCATAGTCATCTAATCAATAAATGAACAAAATAAGCAACTTACAGAAACAAATAAAACATTAATTTTGTTTGTCCTAAATGTGATAGTTTTATTTTTAGGATTCGCTGCATTCGGACACACAACAACACATCGTCCCTTTCGTCAAATTTGGGCTTAGCTGCGATGAAATTGATTTAAAGGAAGAAGGTTACCAACATAGTGTTAGCGATAAAACCAAATGTTGCGTACCTAGTGATTATAAAGTTTATCTATGAGCCAGTTTTTTTTTTTAATTAAACAAATGGTGATGTACTTATGCTTGAGTTAAAATGTATGTTGGGTAATTATATTTTAGTTAAAGTTGTGCAAGTCACTATGTTGACTTAGAGAGAGGAGATTCAGATAATTTGATTAAAATTTTAAACTCAAACTTTATCGTGGTTATTGTACACAAAAGACTCTGTGGTTGTATTTTTGAATATTTTGAGCGATATTGTTGGACCTTACTCGCTGAAAAATAGATCTTTATGAGGTGTATTGGATTGACTCCACTATTACGGCTGGCTTAAAAAATAAAAATGAAGATTTAGAATAAAGTAGGATGTATAAGTTTTGAGTTTAAATTTGTATAATTTACTAAGGAGAAAAAAAATATTTCTTATCTCTATTTAACTATTCGTGTCAATAAAATAGTGTGCGATTAACAGGTTTTATTTTATTTAAAAGATTAAAATTGTCTCAAACAAAATGTATACAAATTTTTTTTTAAAAAAAATCTTTTTATATATAAATATAGATATAGATGAAAGAAAATTGATGAGAGCTATTGTTTTATTATTTGAAATGAAGTTATTATAATTAATGTATTTGAAATGAGGTGTATAGGAAAAAAAATAGTTGGCTTCAATATGAACCCCTGTTTTATTTTATTTTTTTTTGTATAAGTGTGGTTTAAATATAAACATCCTTTACACTTTGTTTGATGGTTAAGATAAGATAGAATAAGATGGGATAGAATATGAGATTAAGAGTGGATAAAAAGAGAATAAACATTTTCTATTACATCATTAGTGCATATTGTGATACTCTATCAATTCGCTTTAATAATACAAATAAGTTTTCTTATATGCAATCAAGCCTATTAATTTTTTATTATTAAAAAGTATGTTAAAATATAGTGGTATTCGATTGAAACATTTTTTTGAAACAATGTGTCACGTGAAAATTAAAAAAAAACACATAAATGGTTGAATATGTGTGTCATTTTAACTTTTTCACAAATAATCATTATAAGTTTGTAAAACATTTTCTTCTAGTAAATGTGAGGGAACAAGGGATTAAAATAAATCATTGTATTTTTTAATGGTTCACTTAATCTTAACTATGTTCAAGTTTAGTTACCTTTAAATTTAAAAGATTTCACTAACTTGAAAACTTTTCTACAATTCAAGTATTTTCTGTGTCATTCTTGACTATAGAAGAAAAAACCTATTACAATATTCTTTTATTGACATCTTCAAGCTTACAAGGGTAAAAAGATTTTAGTGTTTACAAGATTAATCTTATAAAGGTAATACAATATTCACAATGATTAGTGTTATTCATTATTATTTTCTTCTTTTCAATTCCTCTTGTATTTATAGGCTTCAAATATATTCGTTGGTGAGAGCCTTAAACACTTGGTTGTTAGAAATGTGATCTTTAATCTTTACAGTATGGTAATTCTTCACACTTGTTTGGAGCTTCAAGGCTTCATAAATGTGTAGACATTATAATGGGATGAAATAAAGAAGACAATGTTGAATGTGTTGCTTTAGGTGCTGAGAATTCTCTTTGTAGTTTGACTTTCCTTTTCTGTACTACATTGGTCTAATTCACTTTGTTGATCAAGATCAAGTTGAAACTTAAGAAGTTTGATGAATACAAGTGTATATAAATGTTTATCTTTGAACGAGTGCAACTTGTATTATTTGTTTTACTTTGTGTATGTTTAAGTTTTATACTTAGTGCTATATCATTAGGTCACCTTATAATATTCGTATAAGTTGATGATTGATGATCAAGAATAATATGAATAAGGTTTAAAATCAATTGAAAAAATTTGAAGTGAAAATTTTGGAGTATTGAGTTTTTGCTCAAAATAATTAATTATCTATAAAAAATAATTGATTATTTTTTCGTATTTCTACTTGACTCGAGAGTAGGTTTGCAAATAATTGATTATTTAGCGAAATGGTGACACAACTGATTAAGTTTCTTTACTTCTACTAATTAGGACTTGTGATCAAATTCGATTTCCCTTATATTTTATATCTTTTGAAAATCATCAAAAAGATTGTTAGTTGACTTTAGCCTTTCGTGAAGTCGTATTTTATTCTAATATAAACTTTTGTTTAAAAAAAATCAAGAAAAGATAGTTTAATATAACTTTATTTTTATTACTTGTATTCAACAGTAGATGGAAGAATTATCTAATTTTTATTAAAAAATTGACTTGTACATTTTTTTTAACAAGTCATTAATGATGGACTGCCTTAGGCCTTATAAATAACAAATCACCTACTAATATTGGTTAACACAAATAGTAGTTATTTGTATCTCTTAATCAAGTTACCTAAGATTTAAATTCTGACATTGGATATGACATAAATTATGTTGAAAGAAAAATATTCATCTTGTGTGAGCTTACAGTTTCCAACAAAAATTAATTAGGGAGAAAAAAAAATCCAAAACTTGCTTAGAAAATAACTCGCATGAACTTCAATGCATGATTACAAATTTTAATGCCAAAAGACACGAGAAAGAATTTGTTGTATTTAAAATAAAATTGTAAAAGTACTTTAGAGCTTACTAATCCAGTTTAATTAATTTTGATTTTTTTTGTTTGAATTTAATTTGAACCAAACCAATTAAATTTGATGTTAATTGGTTTGGGTATCAAGTTTACATGTTTAAAATCCAAATAACCTCAACCAAATTAATTAATTTATATGTTTTTATTTTTTATTTGGTTAATAATTAATATGTATATATCGTTTTGATTATTTTGAAGACGTTTTTTATGTTACAATATGTATATTTTTTAATTCATTTTTTCAAATACTTAAAGAAATACCATGAAAAACTACATTGTAATATATTGAGTATCATTTTCACACCTTAAAGTGTATTTTAAATCTTTAAGTAGATTAATAAAACAAATCAAGATAAACTATAGATCAAATAAATTAATTTAGTTAATTTTTAATAGTATATCAATTTAGTTAATGTCGAAAAATCTATTTATTTTGAGAATTTTTTTAATTTAATTATTTTTAAAAAAATTATTGGATATCTAATGACTTGAATCAAACCAACCCAATTAACATCAAATCAATTCAATTTAGGTTAAGCAAAAAAAATTTATGCAATTTGAATCAATCCAAACCAATTAAATTTAATTGGATATACCAAATTGAATTTTTACTTAAATTTGAACCAACCTGATCCATGAATACTCCTATGAAATGGAGGGAAAAGTAAGAAAATGTGTGAAAGTTATGTTTATTATATATAAGTCAAATTATACTTTTAATTATTTATCTTATTTTAAGATTTATTTTGGTCTTTTATTTGTTAAAATATTCATTTTGATCATTTATCTTTTATATTTGAATCAATTTGATCTTTTTAAAATAACAATCTTTTTCAATTTTGTACCATGATTTTGAATCAATTTTTAATTAATGAAAGCTGTAAAAGTTGTAACATTAGAAATCATCTAGAAGAAAATTATGAAATGCAATTGATGTTCAAAATATAAAGGCCATAAATATAGTAAAAATTGTGTGAAAATATATCTCATAAATAAAAAAAAATATGAAATTAAGTTATTTTTGAAAATTTTGATTTTTACTATATTTATAACACTTTTGATTTGAACTTCAATTGTATTTAATAATTTTCATACAAGTAAATCTTATGAAACAAATTTTAAATCATAAATAAGTAAAAAAAATTATAAAAAAAATAAATTGACCTGAATTTAGAAGATAAATGATCAAAATAAATATTTTAAAATATAAAAGATTAAAATAAATCTAAAATTAAGATAAATAATTAAAAAAAATAATTAAATTGTATATATACTAGTATAAAAAAATTAGTACCTTTGCATATTTAAAAAAAATAAAATATAAGTGAAGATTAATAATCTAGAGTAATTACTTGCTATTATAAGGATAATGTTTTGAAAAATTTTTAGAAATAAAAAATGACAAAAAAAATAAAGAGAAATTTGATATATATATATATATATAATTTTAAAAATAAAATAATAAATAATATAATTTTAATAATAATAATAATAATAATTTTTATTTGATATTTTTGTATAATATTTTTTATAAAAATATATATTTTTTAAAAAATAATAAATTATTTATTATATATAAATAAAATTAATTATAAAAAATTAAAATTTCGATGATAATAATAATAATAATAATAATTAAATATTATTATTTTAAAAAAATTATTTATAAAAAAATAAACTTCCAATTTATTTATCCTTTGTCAAATATTTTTATTTTTACTCTATTTCTTATTTATTTTTTTACAATTTTTCTTTCTCTTCTTTTCTCTCCTTTTATTTTTTTTTGTCAATCAAGATTCAAGTGTTAAAATTTTGTTATATGGAGATAATTATTATACTGTTCGTACCGCGAAGCCGAGCTCCGAGCTCGGCATTACTGCACAAAACGAGGTCGGGCACGCGCTACGCGACGTAAGCTCGGCATTTAAGCAGATCATAACCGATCTCGAGCGATCTCGCTTTAGACGGGATCCATCATTTAATCCTATCATATCTTATCTCAGGCCCAAAACAACCCTAATTCACACTAAGGTACGTGCATTACATATACGAGATTCATACTCTCACAAACACTAACTTTAGCATCAGAGTCTCTTTTGCAGGTACCACCCCCATCTTGGAACACCAGCGTACCCGTGAAGGAGGCTCACCGATCTTACCTAGCGGATCAGCTCTACAACAGATTTCCGATAGGAACAATTATGTTTATACAATAAATAGTTATTATTTTCAAAAGTTTAATGATTATGCATTTATAAATGTTAATATATAATTTTAATAATTATCGTAAAAATTAATAAATTCGTTATGATTACGTGTAAAATTATTTTATATATGAACTATGCATTTTAGAATATTTTCCCAAACTAACATATGATTTAAAATTTTGTAAAACATGAAAATAATCGGAAAATGGGTAGACGGAGCGGACACAAAAAAGAGAGGGTTTAAGCCAAGGTTCCATTTTTATAGTCACAAACAAGCACACTCCAGAGTCCAAACCAAACCCTCAAAACCCTAAACAAAACCCCTCTTATCGCCGCCGCAACCATGGCGGAGCTGAGACTCTCGGAGAGCCGCGACCTGACCCGCATCGAGCGCGTGGGCGCGCACTCCCACATCCGCGGCCTGGGCCTGGACTCCTCCCTCTCCCCACGCGCCGTCTCGGAGGGCATGGTGGGCCAGGTGGCCGCTCGCAAGGCCGCCGGCGTCATCCTCCAGATGATAAGAGAGGGGAAGATCGCGGGGCGCGCCGTCCTGATCGCCGGGCAGCCGGGCACCGGCAAGACCGCCATCGCCATGGGCATGGCGAAGTCCCTCGGCCTGGAGACCCCCTTCGCCATGATCGCCGGCAGCGAGCTCTTCTCCCTCGAAATGTCGAAAACCGAAGCCCTCACCCAAGCCTTCCGCAAGGCCATCGGCGTCCGCATCAAGGAGGAGACCGAGGTCATCGAGGGCGAGGTCGTCGAGGTCCAGATCGACCGCCCCGCCTCCGCCGCCGCCGCCGCCAAGACCGGCAAGCTCACGCTCAAAACGACGGAGATGGAGACCGTTTACGACCTCGGCGCTAAAATGATTGAGGCCTTGGGGAAGGAGAAGGTGAGTAGTGGAGATGTTATTGCCATTGACAAGGCTTCTGGGAAGATCACCAAGCTTGGAAGGTCGTTCTCTCGCTCCAGGGATTTCGATGCCATGGGCCCCCAGGTTAAGTTCGTCCAGTGCCCCGATGGGGAGTTGCAGAAGAGGAAGGAGGTTGTGCATTGCGTCACTCTTCACGAGATTGATGTTATCAATAGCAGGTTCTTCATCTTTTCTTTTTCACAATTTCGTTACTCTTTCACTTTATTCTAATTCTGCTCTAGTTAAGGTTTTACATTCTACTCATGCTTGTGGCGTATGTGGTTGACATTGCAACTGAATATGTTGTTATTAGTTTTAGACTTGGTTTTAAATTGCAGACTATGTTTTGTCACGATTGTTGGTGTTGTAGGGAATTGTGGTCTAATGCAGCTGATGTGGTCGCAGAGAGCCACAAATCTTGACATTGCAGTTGAGGATTGTTTTTTAAAAGTTGGTTATAGTTCAAGTAATTATTTATAATCTAGGCAGGGGCTATATCGTGGAGCTGGGGGATTCATGGAACTAGTTTGTGTTTTGGTTTATCCTGACATGTTTTAAAAGTATTGCTGTGTGCTTTAAATCTTGAATTGGTGGATGGGTCCATGCCAAGACTTTTGTGTATTTTTCATGTTTTTGATTCCTTGTTTAATATGCTCCCAGAGTTGGATTAGATGTTGTTAAAAGAATGAGGATTTACATGAATGATTTTGATGTTTGTGGTGTGGAAGTGGAGTTGGAATTTAGACTTGAGACTTGTCAAGGGGGGACACACTCGATTTTTGTGTGGGGATCATTGGTCCTTGCTGAAGTGTATTATTTTCTTTAGTCTTTATTCAGTTTATTGAGATTTGTTTTTAGTAAAATTGGTAATGAAAGCTTTGATCCATGAGTGTTGTGTGTTTTGCAGTTATGTTTTACTACATTCCGAAGGATATGAAGCTTTTAATTAAGTTTTCGAACTTATCTGTTATTAACTGTTTACCTATTTTGTCATTGAAGGAGATATACTTCTAACTTGTTAATGAGGCTTATAAATTGCCTTCTAGGTTGCATTTTAGTTCATCCTATCATCTAATTATGTCATGTTAATTTCAGAACGCAGGGTTTTTTGGCTCTTTTCACTGGTGATACGGGTGAAATTCGTGCGGAAGTCAGAGAGCAAATTGACACCAAAGTGGCAGAGTGGAAAGAAGAAGGAAAGGCAGAGATTGTGCCTGGTGTCCTTTTCATTGATGAGGTGCACATGCTTGACATAGAGTGCTTTTCATTCCTCAATCGGGCATTGGAGAATGAGATGTCTCCCATATTAGTTGTTGCGACCAACAGAGGCATCACGACCATTAGAGGCACCAATTACAAATCCCCACATGGGATTCCCATTGATCTGCTGGATCGCCTACTGATCATCTCTACTCAACCGTACACAGAGGATGAAATTCGCAAAATTTTGGATATCAGATGCCAAGAGGAAGACGTAGAAATGAGTGATGGTGCAAAGCATTTGTTAACCAAAATAGGTGTAGAAACATCCTTGAGATATGCTATTAATCTAATCACAGCAGCTGCATTGGCATGCCAGAAGCGGAAGGGAAAGACAGTGGAATTGGATGATATAAATCGGGTTTACAATCTGTTTTTGGATGTCAAAAGATCAACACAGTACCTAATGGAGTATCAAAGTCAGTACATGTTCAGTGAAACAGGAGAAGCTGATGAAGATGATACCAATGCCATGGTTTCCTAGATTTACAAACATCAGTCGGAGAGTTTGTAATTACCTGGTCAGTCATTGATTATATAAGTTGCAGAATTTGTTCCATGATGTGATTGGTCAAAACACTCATTTATGTTTGATAATGGTATAGATCACCAGGAGTTTTCCGTGGTTGAACTGTCCACATGATTTTGCAACTTAAATATTAGGATCATGTGTTATGTTACTTCTAAACATTTACTCGTTTCTTTTAGCTGTACCACTAATTCACTAGTCATCAATAGAGAGTAGCTTTAACAGTAATTTATTAGACATGGTTTACAGTAGGTGGTCAAATTATTATGTAAGGTGAAAGGTTGAACTTTTATTAGAGGACTGTCTATTTGCCTCCTCAGGAGCATTTTGTGTTGTTCTCCAATTATATTGGAGTTAGAGCCTCATCTAAAAAATTCACATAATAAAGGTTTATATTAAACACTTCAATTCTGTCTAGAAAATAATACCATAAGTATTTAAAGAAGTACAACCAAATTTTCTCCTCGGTTGGAAATGCTCTTATCTTTGAAAATGTCTTTATATTTGTTAAATGATATTTTTAATGCCTATAAAAATTGTGCTAGTCCTGCCCCAAACCATGCCCAAAAAAAACTCTGGTTACATGTGTAGGAACTGGGAAGGCACTGCCCGTCTTATATCTGGGAATTTCAGGTGTTTGTGAATATGGAACGAGTAATGCGTAATTATAGTTATACTGTGATAACAATATGGATTTAATGCATATTCTCACTTTAATTAGAAAAATTAATATTTTTAAAATTTGATTGATCAAGGTACTAATTTAAAGTTTAATAGTTTAATAGTGGTTAAACTCATTAAACTGATATTAATTAAATAATATTTTAAACTAAATAAAATAATATTATATAAATGTATTTTGTCTAACATTTCACGTAATTTAATTATTTATGTTCACTTCTGTTAGTATTTTGACTAGAAGATATAAATGACCAAAATTTACAAGTTTGTTTGGAAGCAAAATTCACAAGAAAAAATTAGAGGCAAAACAGGTAAAAAAGTGAATCTTTGATGACACAAAAGGTAATTAAACCTAAATAAAATAAATATAATTATTTTAACAAAATACAATTTTAACGAGATAGGCAAGAAGATCGGAGAAAGAAAGAAATTAAGTTCAAGGTGTCAAATAGCATTTCTCATGTTATAAATAAATACTGTAGTAATGTTAATTATTATTTATTTTATTTTTAGGTAATGTTCATATATATCATTTTCCGTTATCTATCGAATGTCAGAAAAATTAGTTTTTATCAATTTTCAACGCATTCTTTATTATAATTTATTAATTAAAAATATAAAATTTTACGAGTTCCTCGAGGTTGCAAGTCACACCGAGATTGTAAAAAAAAACCCTAATCCACTAAAATCTTTAAAAAAAACCCTATAAAATTAAAAAGAGTTAATCACATGTACATTGTCAATATAAAGTTTTTTTTACATTAACTGTAACGTAGAAAAAAAAAAGATTCAATAGCCAGAACGGGCCGTTCCCAAATCAGAACGGGCAGTTCCAAACTACTGATTGGGAACGGGCCGTTTTGGAAGGAGAACGGGCCGTTTTGGATGAGTCCCAGAACGGGCCGTTCTGATTTCAGAACAGGCCGTTCTGAAGGTGGTTTTTGTGCGTATTGAGGGAGTTCAGAATGGGCCGTTCTAGTATCGGTACAGGCCGTTCTGTCCAATCTGAAAAGTCTATAAATAAGGGTTGGGGCCTTTAGGAGAATGTGAGTTTTTAGAGAGAAGTTTTAGAAAGAAGGTCTCTGGATTAGAAAGCTTGCTTTGGGTAGATTGAAGTTCCGGGATGAGCTACGAAGGGAGTTCTACTTCTTCTCAGTTATTGACTATTTTGAGTCAATCTTCAGGTAAGGGAAGCTAGACTGTTTGTTGTTTAGGTTGCATGTGAGTTTAGAAACTCAATTGATGCATGAATGCTAAGAATCCATAGATGGATTGAAGAAAATCTTATTTTTGAGGTTTTGAGAAAAAGGAGGATTTTGATGATTTTGATGCATAGGTTGGATGCATGTGAGATCTAAGTTTATGTAAGTTGTATGGAGCCTATGCATTGTATTTTTGTGTTTGCATGTGACTGGATTTGTTGGTTTGGATGAGAGTTTTGAACTCTCTGACTGAGATTAGGCCGGGCGCAGGTTGAGCGCGCCAAGCGTGGAAGAACTTAGAGCTCTTGGGTTGGTGATAGGCTAGGCGCGAGCTGACTGTGCTGTGCGTGATTATATTTATAAATAATTGATTTAAATTGATGTTTATGCATGTTTAAAGTTGAAATTTTATATCATGTATGTATGATATATGATGTATGGTGCTGTGTGATTCATATGTATGTTTTGTGATGATACGTATGAATGTTTGAATATGATATGACATATGTATATGTTCATATGAGTATGTTTATTGATCATAATGATGGGTAGATCATTTATGATGTATGATGCATTATTGCATGTGATATTTTATGACATGTGTATGATTGTTAATCATGATGGTGGGCAGACCATTATGATGTATGATGCATGATTGCATGTGATGCCTATGGCATGAGTCTAGCCTAGGACTTGAGGAGAGGAAAAATATTTTCGAACTGGAAGAGCTCACATAGAGTTTCTTGAGAGTGGTGCTTGGATAGGCCACTGATATATGAGAGTGGTGCTTAGGGAGGCCACTGGATTTGGGAGAGTGGTGCTCAGATAGGCCACTAGGTTGAGTGAGTCTCCTCTAAGTCCTTAGCTAGTGTTGGAGCGGGGTATAAGGTCGAGGGTTATTCCCTTAACCAAGTACTCGGGAAGGTGCGTGGATCCTTGCGGATAGTCGGTGGGCGAACTCCACAATTGACTTGGTTATGCATGCCAAGGTGGTGGTAAGCCCGTACCCAGCTATGCTATACCTGACAGTAGATCTGGACTTCCAATTGTGTAAGTGACATCATCCGAGTAAACCTGAGTGAGGATTATATCCTGTTTAGCTGTGACCGAGTGGGCGCATTGGGCGTGAAAACGGTTGGGGTGGTTTCGGTAGGATGAATGTCACTTATATAGCTCTATTGTTATGGAGATCTCCTAGGTGTATGTGTGACGACGCATTAGATGATTGATATGCATTGATCTCTGTCATGAGATGCATTTATTGTATGATTATTAATATGATGAAGTGTGGTGTTTGACTTCATGATTGGTGGATTGCATTTTATGCATGAGTGGTGTTGGATAGAGTGTATGGTGTGACTCTATGAACATGATTGATAGTTGGATGATGTGTAGTATAGATTTTATTCTGTACTTGTATGATTGGTTTTTGAACTCTAGCTTACCCTTCTGTTTCCATGTGGTGTGTAACACTCCAATTTTTTTAAAAGGTATTTTTGTAATTAATGGCATTTTGTAATTTTAATAAAGGAATAAGGGTATTTTTGTAATTTTATTATTAATGGCATTTTCGCAATTTTATTAAAGTTTGAGGGGTAAAAAGGTAACTTGGAACGGGCCGTTCCAAGCAATAAAAATATACTGAAATTTCAAGTTGAGAACGGGCCTAGAACGGGCCGTTTCAACAAGGAGAACGGGACGGGACGTTCCAGAGGGAGAACGGGCCGTTCTGCTGAGATTGAGAACGGGACGTTCTGGTTTCAGAATGGGTCGTTCTGCTTTTTGAAAACGGGCCGTTTCGATATTAGAACGGGCCGTTCCAGTTGAGAATTTTACGCATATTTGAACGTTCCGGAACAGGCCGTTCCGAAATCAGTACGGGTCGTTCCGGGTGCGTCAGATTGCCTATAAATAGGAGGCAGGGGGCTGTGAAAAATCATACAGCCAGAAGTGGAAATTTAGAGAGAGAGAGAGAGAGAGAGAGAGAGAGAGAGAGAGAGAGAGAGAAGAGAGAGAGAGAGAGAGAGAGAGAGAGAGAGAGAGAGAGAGAGAAAGAAAGAGGGAAAGAGAGGGAAAGAAAGAGGGAATCCAGAGGGGGGAGGTTCTGCTCAAGTTTTAGCTCCTACTTATCTAGGTAAGGGGGAGGAGAACCTTATCTCTTTAAAATTTTATCTACTACTATTTTTATTTATTTATGTTATTTTTTATGTATATTTATTTAGTGGGGTGTCCCTAACCTCATTTATTTGCTTAACCTTTGATTATTTTTGTCTATAATAATTATTAAGGTGTTCATATTTTATATTGTTTCATTATTTTATAATGATTGTCATTTTTATTTATATCATTGGTATTCTTAATATATTCTTTTTACATAGATATATTTATTGTAAATATATTTATAATCAACTATGTTATAGTTGTGATATCTTGGACTCGTTTTGTTGTTATTTCTTCACGTATTTATGAAGATAAATATTGTTCTATGGCCATAGAAGATAAAGTTTGAATTATTTGTAGCTGGAGGTTTGACCTTGGGAATTTAAATGAGTAAAGAATGAAGGTGAAATATCCTATTGTTGGTTAATGTGAAATATCCTTTTATTGGTTGATATTTTGATGATGCTCATTTATCCTGACTAGTCACTACAAGTATAATTCAAATTTTATTGTATCATGAAAATATAATATATGAGTTGTATATATATTTATATTTATATATATACATATATATATATATATGTTTAATATTGATTATAAATAATTCTGTTTATTCTTTTGAATTATTGTATTTATTGGATATTGTTCTTACTCCTCTCTTTTCTTTGTTTTTATAAATTAAATATATTACAAAATAGATGGATCTACTTTGGATTCCAGATCATTTTGTAGTTGTTATAGCTGTTGTCTTCCTTGGAAGGAATTGGAATGTGGAGGCTATTTGATGAATCTATTACAATTTTTTGTAAATTTATTTTCACTATCAATGTAAATATTATAATAAAAGTGAAAGAAAAATATATTGTGTAAAATAATACATTATTGTAAATATTTTAGAACGATATATCATATATTAAATTCACAAAATATGATTGTTCTTTACCTTTATCTTTATTAAAAAAAATATTGTTAACGATATAATTGTGAAAATATTATATAAGAAAATATATAATTATTATTATATAAATTGGGCGTTAGAATCGGGCGTTATATTAAGTAGTATCAGAGCAGGTCGATTCAATCGGCCGTGAGTTATGAGTTTACCGTGCTCATTTGGTAGAGTTTATAGTTTTAGCAAATGAATCCAAGAAGGTTTTGAATGTTTTGATAAAAGGCTCAAGTGTACATCTCTGTTATTTTATTTTACATGATTTGGAAGTTATAAATTATTCCTAACTAGGAGGCACTGCCACCTTTACTGGAATCAATTTATATTTCCTTTATTACTTTTAAAATCTTATTATATGATTTATTATATTTGATGCTTATATATTGATTTTTTATGGGTTAGGTTGAATAAGGGTTTTATTTTAGTTTCTAAGTTCTTTGTGCTAAATATGTAAGTTATTTTGGTTTAGGATTGTAGGAAGAAGCTTAAATAATGGTTTGAAAGTGTTTTAAGGTATTTTTGGGGCTTTAGACTTTGGTACGCTCTTTTGCGGATCTATGCAGGAAATGTCTTAGCTGTAGTTTTATTGTGCCAATATAAGTATTATATTAATAGAGTATTTGATAGAGTTGAATTTTATGATCTTCATAAAAGTTGTAATCTTGGATGTTAATTTGTCAAGGGCACCAAAATCAGGTACGATGGAGATCTAGAACTTTCATTATGATTATTTTAATGAGCAAAGGTCTATCTATTAGCGCTGATTATATCTATTATAATTCTTGAAATTTTAGCTAAGTATATGATCATTTTAGAATTTCAAGTCTTCATAAGAGTGATAGCTTATCCTGTTAGCTTTCTTTTGGTGATAGGTTTGAGATCATTTGGATTATTATAATTTTCTATGTATCATTTTCTTTGATAGGTTTTAAAGGGATATATATGTTATCATATGATGTTTGTGAGTTATTAGGAAATCAATTTTATTCTAATATTCTGAGGTGTTGTATTGTGGATCAAAAGTTTCTTTAAGGTTGTATGATGTTATGGGGAAAAAGGTTGTTCATGTACAGGCTATACGTAGTAAACGGTAATTGATTCATACATGCTTAAGGATGGTATATATGAAGGATTAAAGTAAGTATTTTGATATGATTTGATATGCATGTATGTTGATATGTGGATAGATAACTTTAGGGATCAAGTAATGAATATTTGTGTGTTTAGTGAGATTGACCTTAGGATGTGATATCATCATATTGGAGTTAAGGGTGAAGATATATCCAAGACAACATTACGCTAAGTTATCTAAGTATGAATTTTTATTGTATAAAGTGAATTTTTTAGGTCTTGTAATTTCTAGTGGAGATATGATATAGATCTATCTAGAAATTGTATTTAAATGGGAGATACCTAAGTCAATTAGTGAGGTTAAGAGCTTTCTTGCATTAACTTATTAATATAGGAGATTTATTGAGAAAATTTCTAAGATATCATTACTTTTTGTCTGGATTCACCAAAAAGAGAGAGTTGCCTTTATGGAATAGTAAGTGTGAAAGTAGTTTTTAAACTCTTAAGGAAATATTGCCTAGTGTTAAGATTATCGGATTTTAGTAAGTGTTATGTGTTATATAGTGATGCTTCGAAAACGGGTTTGAGTGGATCGTTGATGTAAGAAGGAAAGGTAGTAACTTATATTTCTAGGTATCTAGGTATGAAGAAAAAATTCATGAAAAAAAAAAAATTACCTTACCCATAACCTTGAATTAAAGATTGTAATATTTACACTTAAGATTTTGGAGACATTACTGGTATGATTCTAAGTTTGAGATATTTAGTGATCATAAGAATCTTACACATCTGTTTGATCCAAAGGAGTTGAATATGAGACAAAGAGATAGTTGAAAACTGTTAATGATTAAGATTTTAATTTTAGTTGTTATTTGGAAAAAGCCAATGTGGTAATTGATACTTTGAGTACGAAAGCTCTATATATATCTCCTCTTATGGTTAAAGGGATGTATCTTTGCTCACATTAGAAATTTAAGTTTGACTTGGGTGTAGATGGAATGGTTAAATTAGAGATCTGGTATGTGTACCTAGTGAACTTATGCTTAAGTGTTTGATCTTTGGAAAGGTTGTGGAAAGACTCACAAAAGTTAAACCAATATTGTGACAGATGTCTTGATTATGATGATCACTGATATATTATTTTTGATTATTTAAGGATTGGATTTGATTGAAGAATTTAGAAACTTAAGCGTGATGTGTAAGCTCACCCTTAGGAACATTGAATTGAGTATGTTGAAAGGACTAATAGATTAATAGATGTGATTAGAGGACTAAGAAGTTAAATCTTTTTTTTTAGTGAGCTAAGTGGAAAAGATTGGTAGTGGTATAAATAGCCCTTTACGCTTGAAAGTTGATGATGTTTTGAGATTCAAAGATAGAATCTATGTGCTTAGTAATCTCGAATTAAGGAAGATGATCTTAGAAGAAGGACATAAAAGTACTTTTAGTATTCATTTAGGAGATACTAAAATGTATCAGAGTTGTGCAGCGGAAGCATGGCCTAAGGAGAAAAGAGAAGTAGAGGAATTTGGATACTAGTATATAGTATGCCAAAAGTTTGAGGTGAAACACTAGAGTCTTTAATATTTTTACAGTCTTTAGACGTCCTAATTTGGAAATAAGATTCTGTATCCATGGACTTAGTTGTAGTTATGTATGATATTCTTAAGAAATTTGATCTTATGGATAGACTTACCGAGTTTGCGCATCTTGTACTTATGAACATTAGATAGAGAGATTGATAGATTTGTTCATCAATAAGGTAAAAAGTGATACATGAGAATTAGAAAGCAAGATGCGAGAAGCTTATTCATTTCTGTTTTCAGGTAAATTTCGGGGACGAAATTTCTAAAAGGAGGGGAGAATTGTAACACTCCAATTTTTTTAAAAGGTATTTTTGTAATTAATGGCATTTTGTAATTTTAATAAAGGAATAAGGGTATTTTTGTCATTTTATTATTAATGGCATTTTCGCAATTTTATTAAAGTTTGAGGGGTAAAAAGGTAACTTGGAACGGGCTGTTCCAAAATTGGAACGGGCCGTTCCAAGCAATAAAAATATACTAAAATTTCAAGTTGAGAACGGGCCCAGAACGGGCCGTTTCAACAAGGAGAACGGGCCGTTCCGGAGGGAGAACGGGCCGTTCTGCTGAGATTGAGAACGAGCCGTTCTGGTTTCAGAACGAGCCGTTCTGCTTTTTGAAAACGGGTCGTTCCGATATTAGAACGGGTCGTTCCAGTTGAGAATTTTACGCATATTTGAACGTTTCGGAACGGGCCGTTCCGAAATCAGTACGGGCCGTTCCGGGTGCGTCAGATTGCCTATAAATAGGAGGCAGGGGGCTGTGAAAAATCATACAGCCAGAAGTGGAAATTTAGAGAGAGAAAGAGAAAGAGAGAGAGAGAGAGAGAGAGAGAGAGAGAGAGAGAGAAAGAAAGAGAAAGAGAAAGAAAGAGGGAAAGAGAGGGAAAGAAAGAGGGAATCCAGAGGGGGGAGGTTCTGCTCAAGTTTTAGCTCCTACTTATCCAGGTAAGGGGGAGGAGAACCTTATCTCTTTAAAATTTTATCTACTATTATTTTTATTTATATATGTTATTTTTTATGTATATTTATTTAGTGGGGTGTCCCTAACCTCATTTATTTGCTTAACCTTTGATTATTTTTGTCTATAATAATTATTAAGGTGTTCATATTTTATATTGTTTCATTATTTTATAATGATTGTCATTTTTATTTATATCATTGGTATTCTTAATATATTCTTTTTACATAGATATATTTATTGTAAATATATTTATAATCAACTATGTTATATTTGTGATATCTTGGACTCGTTTTGTTGTTATTTCTTCACGTATTTATGAAGATAAATATTGTTCTATAGCCATAGAAGATAAAGTTTGAATTATTTGTAGCTGGAGGTTTGACCTTGGGGATTTAAATGAGTAAAGAATGAAGGTAAAATATCCTATTGTTGGTTAAGGTGAAATATCCTTTTATTGGTTGATATTTTAATGATGCTCATTTATCCTGACTAGTCACTACAAGTATAATTCAAATTTTATTGTATCATGAAAATCTAATATATGAGTTGTATATATATTTATATTTATATATATACATATATATATATATATATATGTTTAATATTAATTATAAATAATTCTGTTTATTCTTTTGAATTATTGTATTTATTGGATATTGTTCTTACTCCTCTCTTTTCTTTGTTTTTATAAATTAAATATATTACAAAATAGATGGATCTACTTTGGATTCCAGATCATTTTGTAGTTGTTATAGCTGTTGTCTTCCTTGGAAGGAATTGGAATGTGGAGGCTATTTGATGAATCTATTACAATTTTTTGTAAATTTATTTTCACTATCAATGTAAATATTATAATAAAAGTGAAAGAAAAATATATTGTGTAAAATAATACATTATTGTAAATATTTTAGAACGATATATCATATATTAAATTCACAAAATATGATTGTTCTTTACCTTTATCTTTATTAAAAAAAAATATTGTTAACGATATAATTGTGAAAATATTATATAAGAAAATATATAATTATTATTATATAAATTGGGCGTTAGAATCGGGCGTTACATGGTGGAACTGCGATGATCTTACTTGGTATGAGAGCAGGTCAGGGCTAGCTTGGAGTTGAGGTGACCGATGCGAGACGGGGAGTTGGATCCTCATGTTAGAGTTACCATTTTGTATAACGATTTTGTCTGTGCTTGACCGACACTAAAGAATTTTATTTTTGGGATGACTGTACATATATGGAGTTCTATTTTATAACCTTTTCATTTTTAATTATACGTGTATGTATGAGTTATCCAACTTAATATTTTTCTTAGTTCACTAGTAGTAGTGCGATTCTACTAAGTGTAGAGACCATGACGGGTCGTTACATTAACAACCAATTATATCTTTTAATTGTGTCATGTCACTGTAAATATATTTACTTTTAACAATGACATGACACAATTAAAAGATATAATTGGTTGTTCGTGTAAAAAAACTTTACACTAATAGTGTATAGGTGATTAACTCAATTAAAAATTAGTTGTAACGTTGGCTTAAGTAAGAAGAAACGGATTGACAAGTCTTACCCCTCCACACTATAATCAATATATATATATATATATATATATATATATATATATATATATATATATATATATATATAAGGAGCGTTATAATAACACTAGTGTAACTTTTACCAAGTGTTACACTATTCAATAACTTTATATTAAATGCAAAATTTGTAAATCTAACTGTTAAATTAAAACTTCATATCTCTTAGATCATGTATATCAAAATTTTATATTAATCCAAGATGATTTGATACTTCATTTTTATAAAACAAAATTGACGTAATATATTCATTTCAAAATATACTAAAATATGAACACTTTGATCACCTCCAAATTATTGTTCAATTTTAACAAAATTTGATATACACCTATAAAGTGATATGAACTTTTAATCTAACGGTTGAATTTACAAAATTCACATTTAATATAAAGTTATTGAGTGATGAATTTGGATCCTCTTCTGCAATATTCTCTCTCCAGCCTCTCTCCTGTAACATTAATAGCCATATATCCGATGACTATTAATGTTGCAGGAGAGAGAATATTGCAGGAGAGGATCCAAATTGTTGAGTGATGTAACACTTGGTAAAAGTTACACCGCTATAATTATACCCCCTCATATATATATATATATATATATATATATATATATATAAGAAGAGATCCGAGTAAGTCTATTTAAATGTATTATGTTCAATAACTCACGTCCTACGTCAAATTTTAACAATTCAACTATTGAATTTAAAGTTCTTAAGATCAAATTTACAAAATTTTTAAAAAATTTAAAAATTATTTAATATTTTATTTTATTAATTCAAATTGACTGATAATTATAAAATTATTTTACATTGATTTGATTTAATAAATTATAAAATAACATAATTTGATTTAATTTATCTTCACCCCTAATCATAATTATAAATATAAAAACTTGTAAAAAAATAATTATAATATATATTTATATTTTTAAAAATTATATATAAAATTTTTAATACCAGAAGCATATGAATAACCATTCCTTTAGAGAAGTGTTACCCCCTCCAAATTATGCAGGCTGAATTATCCTCCGACGTTTAAACTAATGATAATAACAAGTTAAAATAATTTTTTTACGTTAAATTAATCTACAGGTATATAATTTTCAGTGTTGGAAGGATTTTTCAGACCATCACTTTTGGAGGATTAAACATTATTTTCGTTCCCTTTATTATCTAAATTTTCTATTTGTGTCATGTCAACCTCTTAGCATAAAAATGTGACATGCTTTCACATAGTTTCATTCCAGCATCTTTTACTTCACCACCATCGTGGAAGATGAGTTTGTTGCAAATATCAATTAACACCTAGACTTTGAAATTTATTTTTCATAATAGAAACTTTGTTTACCAGATCCAAAAAGCACCTATATTAATTAATATTATTAGGATTGTGAGACAGTGACGCTCGCAAGGTGACGTAACTTTTGTTTTTTCCCCTTTTGCTTTATTTGCTTTTATTCTATTCTTCTTTTATCTGACGAAAATTTAGCATGTGTATGTATCAATGCTAAATTAGGCATGGAATCTGGAGTTTTTGAAGACGGAACTCTAGCTCACATTCATTTCTATAAAATTATATTTGTCATTATTACTTCACAAATATATATATATATATATATATAGCTAGAGAGCAGAATTTTAAATCCTTTTAAATTTTTTTTATTTATAAGCAGAATTTAGTTTAGATTCTTTAGAATCAAGTAGATTTGATTAAAAAAAAAAAATCCGTCTTTGTCTGGTTAGTCACTTAGGAGTTTTATTTGGTGTAGGGGGCTGTTTATTGTTTTTCTTGGGGTGACTATATAATTGATAACAGCAAAATATGTATTTGTTTTGGCTGGAGGGAGCTGTCTCTTTTTTAGTTTAGGATACCTAGCTATATTCTGATTTGTGATCCTTTGTAAAAACTATATATGTTTAATTAGGCTAATATTAGGTAGTCCACGCTATAATTATATCTGTTTTGCTGTAAATAAATTGCACCCTAAAATTTGTTTATTTGTCACTGTGTTACTTGCAGCATAGAAACATGTAATAAAGCTAACTGTCAAAAAAGTATAATATTTGTCACAAACTTTCCCTGTACCCCCGAAAGGCCATTCCTTTGGCCTCTGGATTAGAAATATGAAATTAAATTACACACTTCTCTCTCCTTCAATACCACCTCTTTATTGTCAAAAAAAAAAAAAAGAAAGAAAATACCACTCTTTATTTTCAAAACCAGAGGCCAAAAAAATCCCCAACTACTCTCACATGAAGATGAACATCAACCCAAACCCTCAAACACCCTCACCCAAGTTTGAGAGCGACACGGTGGGAGATCGAAACCCTTTCAATATATTCTCATGTTTGGACCAATAAAAAATTTGAAAATTTTTTAAAATGACAAAATTTATGACTAATCTAAAAATAAATGAGTTAATGAATATACCTCCTCCCAGGTTTAACATGGACATCGAACCCCCTCCACTACCTTTAAATATCCTTACACTCATCAATCATCATAAAATATTTCTCTTTCTATTTCATTCCCATGAAATACTATATTGATGAAAGAAAGCAAGGTATGTTACAAATGCTAGACCTGAGCTTCGGGTTGTTTGAGTTCCATATTTGGCATGGGATCAGCATTGGAAGGAGTGATGCAGTTGAAGAAGCATGTGAGGAGGTGAGTGGTGTAGTTGAAGAAGCATAATAGCAGTAAGAGAATGAGGTTGATGATAGAGTACCAGTAGAAATGAACAAGAAGAATCTGCAGGAGTGCTGCACATCCAATGATCCCTGACACGTGGAATGTTATGATGGTTGCTTGGTTGATGATGTGAGCCATGGATGCAGCACAGGGTTCCGTAAATTTAAACAACATAAGCTTGAGTAGCTAACTTGTATGGAAAATAAAAGTAAAATTAAAATAGCCTGGTGGATCTTTCAGCAAATAACATGATGATTTTGGGATTAATCTAACTAACTAACCCCTTAACTATCAGGAATTTAAATCTGAACTGAAAAGGGAAGTATTACATGAAGAAAAGTAGTTGGTAGAGAAAAGTAAGAAAATATGAGCATATAGGGCGAAAAACTAGTGAAAAACGATATATTGATAAAAGCAACGAGGGTATGTTACAACTGCTAGACCTGAGCTTGGTGTGGCTGCGGATCCATATTTGGCATGAGATCAGCATTGGAAGGAGTGATGCAGTTGAAGAAGCATGTGAGGAGGTGAGTGATGCAGTTGAAGAAGCATTTGAGGAGGTGAGTGATGCAGTTGAAGAAGCATTTGAGGAGGTGACTAACATGGTTGAAGAAGTAGAAGGAGGCTAGCAGTAAGAAAAGGAAGTTGATGATAGAGTACCACAAGAAGTGAACGAGTAGAACCCAAAGAAGAGTCTCACATCCAATGATCCCTGAGACGTGGAATGTTATGATGGTAGCTTGGTTGGTCATGTCAGCTATGGATGCAAGCACGTGGGAGAAGATAGCAGTGAGGAAAAGCAACAGGGTTGGAGATTGAGTAGTTGATGGTTGGAAGGGATTGATAGTGTGGGAAACTCCTTCACCTCCATACTTGATTGCAATGCATGCTAACTCTAAGGTCATGAGAACAAGGTAGGCTTTGTGCATATTCATAGCAGAGAAAAGAACGGCAGAAAGGTAACTAGAGATAAGAGGATGAGTTAGTGTCTAAGGAAGGGAATGTAACATATAAATAAGAGGCTTGCATCAACTTTAGTGCTTTCTCTTCTCTTTTTTCCGTATCTCCGATATGTGCCAAAGCACTGTTGGCTTTTCTTTAGGAAATTTTATTAGTTCCCCTTTAGAGCATACCGAATTATCTTCCGACGTTTAAACTAACAATAATATCAAATTAAAATAACTTTTTTACGTTAAATTAATCTACAGAAATATAATTTTCAGTGTTGGAAGGATTTTTCAGACCATCACTTTCGGAGGATTAAACATTTTCGTTCCCTTTATTGTTGGGAAAGAAAGCAGAAACATGTTAATAAAACCAGCCATTTAGGCGGATCCAGCCATATAGGCGGCAACAAATAAATAAAACTAGCTAGATGATGATAGACAAAAAAAGAAAAGAAAGTAGACAACACAAAAATTTTACGTGGTTCACCCTTACACTAGGGCTACATCCACGGGACCAACTCCGAAAATATTTTATTACCACCTTCCACAAATTGTGGGAATACAGAACTCTTCACTCAACAAACACTCACTCTACAAGAGGAAACTTGTGTTTTTGAGTAATTTCTGAGTTGATTTACAAGTGAAATGGGGAGGCCTATTTATAGTTGAAGCTCCAAGGACAATCTCGTAAATATCCTAAAGCTTAGGGGCAAAATCGTAATTTTCCCTTTTGATTTTTTTTCACCAGCACCGAAAGTTGTTTGGCTGGTTTTGGTGGCTGGATTCTTCTACAAATCTCCCCCTCCAGCCACAGTCATCCCGACAAGCTCGATACATCGTCTGAGCTTTTCTCTGGTCACATTCTTTGTTAGCATATCAGCAGCATTTCTATCTGTATGAATCTTCTTTAACTGGAATAACTGCTTTTCAATGGCCAATCTGATCCAGTGATACCTTACATCAATATGTTTAGTCCGAGAGTGGTACATAGTATTCTTGCTCAAGTCTAAAGCACTTTGACTATCGCAATAAACTATGTATTCCTCTTGCTTCAACCCTAGTTCTTGAAGAAATTTCTTCATCCACAGCATCTCCTTTCCGGCTTCAGTAGCCGCAACATATTCTGCTTCAGTTGTGGATAATGAGATGCATTTTTGCAACTTAGATTGCCATGATATAGCTCCCCCTGAAAAAGTAAATATATATCCTGAAGTAGATTTTCTATCATCAAGGTCTCCAGCCATATCTGCATCTGTATATCCTTCAAGAATTGGTTTGGCTCCTCCAAATCTTAAACACAGTTTGGATGTTCCTCTCAAGTATCTCAAGATCCATTTTACTGCTTCCCAATGTGTCTTCCCGGGATTTGATAAATACCTACTCACGACGCCAACAGCATGAGCGATATCTGGTCTTGTACACACCATAGCATACATTAAACTTCCGACTGCTGAAGAGTATGGAATTGTTGACATTTTCTCCCTTATTATTGGACATGATCTCTTGCTGAGTTTGAAATGCCCAGCAAGTGGTGTAATAACAGGCTTAGCATTTTTCATATTGAACCTCTCTAGAACCCGTTCAATATATCTTTCTTGTGATAACCACAATTTTCCTGCTTTCCTATCTCTGATGATGTCCATTCCTAAGATATGCTTTGCTACGCCCATGTCCTTCATGTCAAATGCCTTTGACAATTCTACTTTTAGATTTTTGATCATTTGAACATCTTGGCCTACAATTAGCATATCATCCACATATAGGAGAAGGATAAGGAATTTACCATTTGGATATTTGTTGATATACACACAAGGATCTGCATCTGTTCTTTTGAAACCTTGACTTTTTATGAACGAGTCAAACTTCTTATACCATTGTCGTGGAGCTTGTTTTAATCCGTACAAGCTCTTTTTCAACTTGCAAACCATATCTTCTTTTCCTTTGACCTCAAAACCTTCAGGTTGCTCCATATAGATCTCTTCATCTAAATCACCATGCAAAAAAGCTGTCTTTACATCAAGCTGCTCCAACTCCAGATCCATGCTTGCTACTAGTCCTAGTATGACTCTGATAGAACACATTTTAACAACTGGAGAAAAAATTTCTTCAAAGTCAATACCTTGCTTTTGGCTGAAACCCTTTACCACGAGTCTCGCTTTATGTCTGACTAGCTTATCACCATCTTTCTTTAGTTTGAATACCCATTTATTTTTGAGTACTCTTCTTCCTTTTGGCAGCTGTACTAATTCATATGTATTGTTCCTTTTTAAAGAATCCATCTCCTCTTGCATTGCCTTCACCCAGCAGCCTTTGTCTTTATGAGACTGCACTTCTTGGAAGCTTTCAGGCTCTCCCTCATCAGCAATGAGGATGTATTCAGAACTGGGGTACTTTGTAGATGGTTGGCGTTCTCTGGTAGATCTTCTTATTTGTGGTTCTACTTGCCCAGAGGTATAGGATGGCTCCCCCTGCTCATTAGCCTCTGTATCAGGTACAACTACTTCTTCATCTACGCTTTCTTCATCCCCAAAAACTGGCTCTTCTGTCTCATGTTCTGGTTCTTGGGTTTGTCTTCCATCAGTGGCACATTCTGATGGAACATGAGATGTTGGATTAACACCATCTTCCATAGGTTTTGCAGCTTCCCCACCTTTTAGATCTTCTATCGTCTCGTGCTCATGGAATATTACGTCTCTGCTTCTGACAATTCTCTTCCTTTCTGGATCCCATAGCTTGTAACCAAATTCCTCATTTCCGTATCCAACAAAAACACAAGGAATGGCTTTATCATCCAGCTTTGATCTTTGTTCCTTTGGCACGTGCATAAATGCTTTGCAGCCAAAGACTTTCAGATGAGAGTAACTTACTTCTTTTCCTGCCCAAACTCTCTCTGGAATATCAAAACCCAATGGTACTGATGGTAATCTGTTGATGAGATAGACAGCAGTCTGTACAGCTTCTCCCCAAAATGGCTTTGGTAGTTTAGCCATTCTGAGCATACATCGTACCTTCTCCACAATTGTACGATTCATCCGTTCTGCAATGCCATTGTGTTGAGGTGTGCCAGGAACAGTTTTCTCGTGACGAATACCATACTTGGAGCAATAATCTTTAAACTCCTTTGAGATGTATTCTCCACCATTATCTGTTCGGATACACTTCAACTGTTTTCCTGTTTCCCTTTCTACCATGGCATGAAACTGCTGAAAACATTGGAATACCTGACTTTTTGCTTGTAGCAGGTATACCCATGTCTTTCGTGAAGCATCATCAATAAATGTGACAAAGTATTTATTGCCACCAAGTGATTCTATCTCCATGGGACCACATACATCAGAATGTACTAGCTCCAACTTATTCTTTTTTCGATTGGAGCTCTTTTTGAATGATACTCTATGATGCTTACCGAATACGCAATAATCACAAGGGTTCAAAAAATCTCCTTTGGCTTGAGGAATAAGGGACTGCTTGGCCAAAAGTTGTAATCCTTTCTCACTTATGTGCGCCAGTCGTCTGTGCCATAAATTAGGTGAAGCATCATTTTCCACTGCATTTAGTTGTCCTTTACACACCTTTACATATGTCTTGTAAAGCGTGCAACATAACTTCCCTTTTGCTACCACCAAGCTTCCCTTGGTGAGTTTCCATCTGCCACCTTTCATGGAATGTTCATATCCTTCCTTGTCCAGCACATTCACAGAAATCAGGTTCAAACGTATATCTGGAATATGCCGCACATCTTTTAGTATTAATGTGCACCCAACACCAGTTTGTAAGTGGATGTCACCAATTCCCACTATTTGTGAAGTACTTTTGTTCCCCATGTTCACGTGGCCAAAATCTCCTTTTCTGTAGGTGGTAAAGTATTCCCTCTTGGGAACACAATGGTATGAGGCAGCCGAGTCGATAATCCATTCCTCATCTGGTTCTGCAATATGACAACACTCTCCTTGATTACATAAGAGTGTTATTTCATCATCACTGGCTGATGTTGCTGCTGCAGTGTTTCTGTCATTTGCCTGATTCTTGTCCTGGATTTCCTTCTTCAGGAATCTACAATTTTTCTTGAGATGGCCTGGCTTGCCACAGTTGTAGCAACTGCGTCTCTCCCTGGACTTGGAATGATCTCTATGCCCTCTTGGTGTTCTGCTTTTACTTCGACTCCTGCGTTCTGTGACAAGAGCATGAGTCTCATTTTTGGCAGCATCTCTTCTTCGGATCTCCTCATTGAGTATGCTATTTCTTACCATATTCAATGATACTTTGCCTTCTGGTGCAGAATTACTTAAGGATACCACTAAAGTATCCCAACTGTCTGGTAATGACCCCAAGAGTAGCAATGCTTGCATCTCATCTTCAAGCGTTAAGCCTGCTGAAATTAGTTGCATGACTAGGCCTTCGAAGTCATTCAGGTGCTCCGCTACGGCTCGTCCTTCTTGTAGTTTCAAATTCATGAGCTTTCGCATCATGAATATTTTTGATTGAGCATTCTTTGTCTCGTACATACTCTCTAGCTTCTTCCAAAGAACTTGGGGATCTGTTTCTTTGGACACTTGATTATAGAGAGTAATATCCACCCATTGACGGATGGTACTTAAAGTCTTCTTCTTTAATTTCTTCCAATCACCATCGGACATCTTTTCGGGCTTCGATCCATCGCCTCCAATTGGATCGTAAAGGTCCAATAAATTAAGACGATCCTCCATCATTGACTTCCACAATGAATAATTTGTTGCCGTCAATTTCACCATGGTGCCTGTGTTGCTCTCCATGACTTATCTGCTTCTTCTCGGATCGCTTCTGCAAACTTCTACCAAATTGGTGATGAAGACCAATTTGCACTATTCACTATTCACGTAAATAGTATTTTTTTTTTTCACAAAATACTATTTACTTGAACAGTACTCTCGCCAGCTGTTTAGCAGAAACAACCGGCTCTGATACCAGTTGTTGGGAAAGAAAGCAGAAACATGTTAATAAAACCAGCCATTTAGGCGGATCCAGCCATATAGGCGGCAACAAATAAATAAAACTAGCTAGATGATGATAGACAAAAAAAGAAAAGAAAGTAGACAACACAAGAATTTTACGTGGTTCACCCTTACACTAGGGCTACATCCACGGGACCAACTCCGAAAATATTTTATTACCACCTTCCACAAATTGTGGGAATACAGAACTCTTCACTCAACAAACACTCACTCTACAAGAGGAAACTTGTGTTTTTGAGTAATTTCTGAGTTGATTTACAAGTGAAATGGGGAGGCCTATTTATAGTTGAAGCTCCAAGGACAATCTCGTAAATATCCTAAAGCTTAGGGGCAAAATCGTAATTTTCCCTTTTGATTTTTTTTCACCAGCACCGAAAGTTGTTTGGCTGGTTTTGGTGGCTGGATTCTTCTACATTTATTATCTAAAATTTCTGTTTGTGTCATGTCAACCTCTTAGCATAAAAATGTGACATGCTTTCACATAGTTTCATTCCAGCATCTTTTACTTCACCACCATCGATTCGTGGAAGGTGAGTTTGTTGCAAATATCAATTAACACCTACTAGACGTTGAAAATTATTTTTCATAATTGAAACTTCGTTTACCAGATCCAAAAAGGACCTATATTAATGGATAAAAATTCATTGTTTGATTTTATACAAAGAAAAATATCTCTCTATATCTATATAATTCTCTTCCAAATTCAGTGAATTAACTCCTTATTTTTTTTTTTTAAGAATATTTTAAATTTTAATTATTTGGTAATAAATTTTATCATATTATTTTTATTTAATTTAAAATAATTAATAATTATATTAAATTTAAAGCCGTGTATCGCACGGATTATTACAAATAAATATGCATATCAATCTTGTTTAATTTTATATTGTTCAGGAAATCTTATTATTCATTAAAAAGTTATAAGAGAACTTATTTTATATTTATTTTAAACTTCAACAATAAAAACTGACATTTAAGTAAATATAGAACTTAAATTTCATAAAAAATAATATGATCTATAACAAAACATTATAAAGGATAAAATAGTGATGAAATTACTGATCAGTGTAACGACCCGGCAGGTCACTACACTCACCATCACAGTACACCGGAAACTCGAGACAGGATAGAACGAGTATATAAATATAGTGTCTAGAATATAAGTATATACAATGTCCTACATCCGACTAGAGTTAGAGTGTAGAGTACAAAATACATCCAAAACCACTATATCAAGTAGCCGTAACAAAAATAAAACAAAACATCCATAGGAGTCAGCTCCGCCTACCAGCTGCAGACTCACCACTATCCACCACCTATCCCTGCTCTGCTCCCATACATAGTATGATCATTGCAGTCCAACCACATGGAAACAACAGAAGGGTAAGCTAGCATAAAAAGAAACAGCATATAGAAAGATTTAAGTAATATAAACAACTACAACTATCAACACTTCATCAACATACATCCCATCGGTTTTTCAACATGATTATCAATGAGCATACAATGCGTCGTCACGCATATCAACTCGGAGATCTCCTACAACAACTCAGCCTTACGGCCTACAACAACTCAGCCTTGCGGCCTACAACAACTCAGCCTTGCGGCCTACAACAACTCAGCCTTGCGGCCTACAACAACTCAGCCTTGCGGCCTATAACAACTCACATCAATATTCCAGCACAACATAACTTATACATCTCAACATATCAACTCACAGTTCAACAAATCAGCCACAACATAACCTCACTTCTCAACACATTCATCAGATATAATTTAATATCAAAAATAACTTTATCTGCTATACATCATTTCATAACCTTCTATTTCAATTCAACTCAGCACAAAATTTCATACACGAACATCCCTTCTCCGCGCCCGGCGCACACGTGGCTGCGCCCAGCGCAGCGCAACCAGAGAGCACCAGGGGGCTAGCGCGCCCAGCGCATGCATGCACGTGCCCAGCGGGACTCAACCAGAGAACCCAAGACTATCTCGCGCTTAGCGCAATAGTCCTTGCGCCCAGCACTGGCCGGGCAGAGACTCAAGGAGTCTCATGCGCCCGGCGCACCAAAACCCGTGCCCAGCGCGGGGAAGGCAGAGACCTCCCTTGGTCTCGCGCCCAGCGCAATTTAAATTTGCGCTCAGCGCCCACAAGGCAGAGACTCCTGAGGAGTCTCACGCCCAGCGCGACAAGGGGCGCGCTCAGCGCCCAAAAGAAAAACCAAAACCTGCCACAACTGGTATCGCGCCCAACGCGGTCCAAGTCACGCCCAGCGCGAGCCAGCCAGAGACCCACATTCTCAAGCGCGCTCAGCGCACTCATCATTGCGCTCAGCGAGCTTGGCCAAATGGGGTCTCCTGGTGGCCACGCGCCCAGGCGCGAAGAACTGCGCTCAGCGCGAAGCTCAGCAGCAGCCAACCATTTTCGAAAAACTCTTCAAACAATCTGCAAAACAACCAGAAACTTCACATGCAATCGGTTCGAATCACTACAAATTCATCCAAGAGTCCAAAAATACCACCTTTTTCAACATGCAACAACAAATCAAGTATTTTCCCCCAAAATTTCTCAACACCCCGAAACCCCAAACAACAAGTTTCTCTTAATCCAGCCACGAATCAACCATCTACAAGCATCCAACGAGTTTCTAGCACACATCCACACCCAAAAATAGCGAAAAAGAACGAGAATACTAGCTTCCCTTACCTCGGGTGAAGATTCCGAGTTCCGGGAAGCTTTGAACGGAGGAGAAAAGAGAACTAATGAGCTTCGAATGCAAGAGGAAGGAGAGGGGATCCCGACACCGGCTAGCACACCTCACAACTCAGCACCACCACCTTGAGTTCAAATAAGGAGAGAAAAGAGTTTTAAAGGATTGAAGGAAAGAGGCTTCAGTTCAAAATGAGAGGGAGAGGGTGAGGTCTTATGGAAGAAAGGAAAAGTTAGAAAAGGGGCTCACAACCTCCCCAACAACAAAAGTTTTCGTCCCCGAAAACAGACTTACTTGAGAAAAGGAACGGATACTGCTCCCTGAACTGCTGTTCCACCTCCCAAGTAGCCTCACCGGTAGCTGCGTCCCACAATACCTTTACCAGAGCAATTGACTTGCCCCTCAGCTCCTTCAGTTTACGATCAATTACAGCTACCGGAAACTTCTCAAAGGTCAGGTTCTCCTTCACCTGCACATCATCTAACTCCACCACATGACTCGGGTCGTGGACGTACTTCCTCAGCTGGGAGACATGAAACACATCATGCAGATTTGAGAGAGATGGTGGCAAAGCCAACCAATAGGCAACCGGACCCACACGCTGTATGATCTGGTAGGGACCCACAAACCTCGGTGTTAACTTCTTTGCTTTCAGTGCTCTACCCACACTGGAGGTCGGAGTCACCTTCAGAAACACGTGTTCCCCTTCGGAAAATTCTAACGGCTTCCTCCTCTTGTCAGCATACGACTTCTGCCTACTCTGAGCAGTCTTCATTCTTTCCTGAATCATTTTCACTTTCTCAGTGGTCTATAGGATCAACTCCGGACCTACTGCCACTGCCTCACCATCCTGGTACCAGCACAGAAGAGTCCTACATCTTCTGCCATACAACGCTTCGAATGGTGCCATCCCAATGCTTGCGTGAAAGCTGTTGTTGTAGGTGAACTCAACTAATGGTAGGATCTCCTCCCAGCTACCCAAGTGATCCAACACACACGCCCTAAGTAGATCCTCCAAGGACTGAATTGTCCTTTCTGACTGACCATCCGTTTGTGGATGATAAGCAGAGCTCAACTTCAACTTCGTGCCTAAGGCTTGGTGTAGACTCTGCCAGAATCTGGAAGTGAACCTCGGATCTCTGTCTGAAATAATACCGGAAGGCACCCCGTGCAACCGTACTATTTCCCTCACATACAACTGCGTCAGCTTCTCCAAGGACCACTTGATGTTGACAGGCAAGAAGTGTGCGCACTTGGTCAACCGGTCTACAATCACCCAGATAGCATCACTATTCCTAGCTGACCTAGGTAACCCGACAATGAAATCCATAGTAATGCTATCCCACTTCCACTCCGGAATCTCCATCTGCTGCATCAACCCACTCGGCTTCTGATGCTCCACCTTTGCTTTTTGACAAGTCAGACAGGCCGCCACATACTCAGCTATTTCCTTCTTCATGCCAGGCCACCAGAAAGTCTTCCTGAGATCCTGGTACATCTTAGTCATACCCGGATGTATGCTAAGTCTACTCTTGTGGCCTTCCTCCAACACAGCTTTCTTCAACTCAGCATCCTGAGGTAGGCAGACTCTGCCCTTGAACCTCAAGATTCCATCTCCTCCTAGTTCGAAGCCAACAGCCTTCTCAGTACCCAACAACCCAAGAAGCTTCACCAACTCGGCATCTTGCAACTGCTTAAGTCCAACCTGCCCTCAGGAACTCACTAGTTATGGTGACTGCCCCACAACTAATGTGATCCGGAGCTAACTCCACACCGAGGTTCAAATCTCGGAATTTCTCAATTAGATCCATCTCCCTCACCATCATGCTCGACATGTGGATGGATTTCCTACTCAACGCGTCTGCCACAACATTGGCCTTACCAGGATGATACATCAACTGGAAGTCATAGTCCTTCAGGAACTCCATCCATCGTCTCTGCCTCATGTTCAGCTCCTTCTGATCAAACAGATACTTCAGACTCTTATGATCACTAAAGACGCTGAACCGGGCTCCATACAAATAGTGTCGTCATATCTTCAAGGCAAAAACAACAGCTGCCAACTCCAAGTCATGAGTGGGGTAATTCCTCTCATGGTTCTTCAGTTGCCTTGAAGCATAGGCCACCACTTTCCCATGTTGCATCAATACACACCCAAGACCCTGGTGAGAAGCATCACAATACACATCAAAGGGCTCACCAGAATCCGGCAACACCAACACAAGGGAAGTAGTCAACCTCCTCTTCAACTCCTCAAAGCTCCGCTCACAGGCATCTGTCCAAATAAACGGCTGTTCCTTCCTCGTCAACTGGGTCAGAGGCGCTACTATTTTAGAGAATCCTTCAATGAACCGACGATAGTAGCTCGCCAACCCCACAAAGCTCCGAATATCAGTGACAGTCCTCGGACGCTCCCACTGCAACACCGACTCCACCTTAGCCGGATCAACAGCAATCCCCTCAGTTGAAATCACGTGGCCCAAGAACTTCACTTCATCCAACCAGAACTCACATTTAGAAAGCTTAGCATATAGCTGCTTCGCCTTCAAAACCTCTAGCACTATCTTCAAATGCTCTCCATGTTCTTCCCGGGTTCTTGAATAAACCAAAATATCATCAATGAACACCACCACGAATTTATCCAAGAACGGCCGGAAGATCCTGTTCATGTAATCCATGAACACTGCAGGGGCGTTGGTCATACCAAACGGCATTACAACGTACTCATAGTGACCATACCTAGTCCTGAAAGCAGTCTTTGGTATGTCACCCTCCTTCACCCTAATCTGGTGATACCCCGACCTCAAATCGATCTTAGAAAACATCGATGCTCCTCTTAGCTGATCCATCAAGTCATCTATCCGGGGGAGAGGATATTTGTTCTTGATGGTCAACTTATTCAACTGCCGGTAATCCACACAAAGACGACTGCCCCCATCTTTCTTCTTCACCAACAACACAGGAGCACCCCACGGTGAAACACTCGGCCGCACCAACTGCTTCTCCAATAAGTCTTCCAACTGATCCTTCAACTCACTCAGCTCGACAGGAGCCATCCTGTAGGGAGCCACCGACACTGGCCCCGCACCTGGAACCAGATCAATGCCAAACTCTATCTCCCTAACAGGAGGTAACCCAGGCACATCATCAGGGAATACTTCAGCAAAGTCTCTCACCACATCTATCTCAGAAATGATTCTCTCAGTCTCCTCACTCATCATAGCAAACAGAAGGCAACCTTCTGCTCCATCCCTCAACCATGATTCAGCTTGACCAGCTGAAATCAATAACTCATCTCCCTCCTGCGGAAAGATCAACCGTCGGTTGGCACAATCTATGAGAACACGGTTGGCAGATAACCAATCCATCCCCAAGATTATGTCAATATCAACTAAAGGTAAAAAAATCAAGTTTACCTTGTACTTCTTCCCATTCACCACAATGGGGCAGCCAGCACACAGCTCAGAAGCGACTACTGAAGCAGAAGCGGGCGTCGACACTAGCAGTCTCAACCCCAAATCAGACACAGGCACTCCCAACATAGCAACACAAGCATAGGAAATAAAAGAATGGGAAGCCCCAGAATCAAACAAAAGCATCACATCCTTACCAGCAGCCTTGCCCTTCCCCTTCACTAGGTCAGAAGAAGTCGAAGCCTCAGCACTAGTCAAAGCGAACACCCTACCAGCTGTAGTGGGTCGGTCACCCCTCTGAGTCTCTGTCCTCTGAACGCTACTCCTCTGAGTATCGGATCTCTGTGCATCGCTCCTCTGAGTACTCCTCTCCGGTCTACCCCTGGTGGGACAGTTGAAAGACACATGTCCTATCTGCTGACATCTGAAACACCTGCTTTCAGTGTGTGGACAATCCCTGATCAAATGGGATCCACCACATCTGTAACACCTAAGGGCAGCACCTCCACCCTGTCCTCCCCCTCTGGTAGTCTCAGTAGGTTGCCTAATAACAGGACCCCTTTGTTGTGGTTGGGGCCTATCATATGGCTTCCCCTGACTTCCACTTCCTCTCTTGGACCCAGATGGTCCATCAGCAGCTCTGATCACCCGGCTACTCCCTTCCAACCTCTCTACAATCTTCGCCTTCTCCACTAAGGCGGGAAACTCGGTGATGGCCATAGGCACCACCACCTTCTTCAACTCATATTTCAGCCCCTCCGCAAATTTTCTGCACTTCCAGGCTTCAGAAATAGCCTGAGAATAGAAACGAGCCAAGTGCTCGAACTTCAATGCATACTCTGATACAGTCAACCCACCCTGAATCAATCGCAAAAACTCGGCCTCTTTGGCGTGTCTCACGCTCTCCGGATAGTATTTCTCCATGAATACGGTTCTGAAACACTCCCAATCAACTGTAACTCCCCGAGCAGTAAGCATCTGGTAAGTGTTTCTCCACCAATGTTCGGCCTCTCCTACCAGCATATACACAGCATATGCCAACCTCTTCTCTGGAGAGCACCCCAGAACATTAAAGATCTTCTCTAACTCACGTATCCAGCGGTCAGCTACCTCTGGATCCGCTTCACCCGTAAACTGCGGGGGTTGACACTTCCGGAACTCAGCTAGGTCCCGGCTCTCTTGTGACCCCATGGGCCTTGCTGCACCAGCTGCAGCTCTCTCAGCTTCCATCCTAGCAAAATATGCATTCTGCTGTTGCATAGCCATAGCCATCATCTCTATGGCACGGGCTATCTGTTCGTTGGTTCTAGTCATCGTCTACAAAATAACAGTATCTTTAGTACACTACCAATCACCCAAACAACAACTATCAACACAGTAATTCATCACATCAATTAGCACAGCAAGCAACACAACAAGGCAACACATCACAGAGTTAACACAACAAAAGCCTAAAGGAACCACCCCCAAAGAGTGTCCACTAGACTCGACCTGCTCTGATACCACTAAAGTGTAACGACCCGGCAGGTCACTACACTCACCATCACAGTACACCGGAAACTCGAGACAGGATAGAACGAGTATATAAATATAGTGTCTAGAATATAAGTATATACAATGTCCTACATCCGACTAGAGTTAGAGTGTAGAGTACAAAATACATCCAAAACCACTATATCAAGTAGCCGTAACAAAAATAAAACAAAACATCCATAGGAGTCAGCTCCGCCTACCAGCTGCAGACTCACCACTATCCACCACCTATCCCTGCTCTGCTCCCATACATAGTATGATCATTGCAGTCCAACCACATGGAAACAACAGAAGGGTAAGCTAGCATAAAAAGAAACAGCATATAGAAAGATTTAAGTAATATAAACAACTACAACTATCAACACTTCATCAACATACATCCCATCAGTTTTTCAACATGATTATCAATGAGCATACAATGCGTCGTCACGCATATCAACTCGGAGATCTCCTACAACAACTCAGCCTTACGGCCTACAACAACTCAGTCTTGCGGCCTACAACAACTCAGTCTTGCGGCCTACAACAACTCAGCCTTGCGGCCTACAACAACTCACATCAATATTCCAGCACAACATAACTTATACATCTCAACATATCAACTCACAGTTCAACAAATCAGCCACAACATAACCTCACTTCTCAACACATTCATCAGATACAATTTAATATCAAAAATAACTTTATCTGCTATACATCATTTCATAACCTTCTATTTCAATTCAACTCAGCACAAAATTTCATACACGAACATCCCTTCTCCGCGCCCGGCGCACACGTGGCTGCGCCCAGCGTAGCGCAACCAGAGAGCACCAGGGGGCTAGCGCGCCCAGCGCATGCATGCACGTGCCCAGCGGGACTCAACCAGAGAACCCAAGACTATCTCGCGCTTAGCGCAATAGTCCTTGCGCCCAGCACTGGCCGGGCAGAGACTCAAGGAGTCTCATGCGCCCGGCGCACCAAAACCCGTGCCCAGCGCGGGGAAGGCAGAGACCTCCCTTGGTCTCGAGCCCAGCGCAATTTAAATTTGCGCTCAGCGCCCACAAGGCAGAGACTCCTGAGGAGTCTCACGCCCAGCGCGACAAGGGGCGCGCTCAGCGCCCAAAAGAAAAACCAAAAGCTGCCACAACTGGTATCGCGCCCAACGCGGTCCAAGTCACGCCCAGCGCGAGCCAGCCAGAGACCCACATTCTCAAGCGCGCTCAGCGCACTCATCATTGCGCTCAGCGAGCTTGGCCAAATGGGGTCTCCTGGTGGCCACGCGCCCAGGCGCGAAGAACTGCGCTCAGCGCGAAGCTCAGCAGCAGCCAACCATTTTCGAAAAACTCTTCAAACAATCTGCAAAACAACCAGAAACTTCACATGCAATCGGTTCGAATCACTACAAATTCATCCAAGAGTCCAAAAATACCACCTTTTTCAACATGCAACAACAAATCAAGTATTTTCCCCCAAAATTTCTCAACACCCCGAAACCCCAAACAACAAGTTTCTCTTAATCCAGCCACGAATCAACCATCTACAAGCATCCAACGAGTTTCTAGCACACATCCACACCCAAAAATAGCGAAAAAGAACGAAAATACTAGCTTCCCTTACCTCGGATGAAGATTCCGAGTTCCGGGAAGCTTTGAACGGAGGAGAAAAGAGAACTAATGAGCTTCGAATGCAAGAGGAAGGAGAGGGGATCCCGACACCGGCTAGCACACCTCACAACTCAGCACCACCACCTTGAGTTCAAATAAGGAGAGAAAAGAGTTTTAAAGGATTGAAGGAAAAAAGCTTCGGTTCAAAATGAGAGGGAGAGGGTGAGGTCTTATGGAAGAAAGGAAAAGTCATAAAAGGGGCTCACAAGCTCTCTTATCAAAATGTGGTACTTTATTTTTGAAGTTAACAAAATATTTTACTTTTTTGACAGTTAGCTTTATTTTTATATATTACCTGGCAATTAAAAACACAAAAATTAGTGATAAAATCTCCTGAAATTGCTTTTAAATAATAAAAAAATGTGGTGGTTTACAGCATATAATTTTAACGGTTTTTTTATAACTAAAATGGATATTTTGCTTTTAAATTTACTAAAATGGTACAATTTTCAATAACTACATCAATCACTTTCCAGATGCTTCTTCACGAAAGAGCTTCCCTGTTAAAAATTAAAACTCTTCGACTCATAATACATTTTCTTATTTTCATCTCAAAGCATTAGTGTAAAGAAGCCAAACATTTTTGCAGAATCAGCAACAGGCAACGTGGACGCAAGCTATTTATGATTAAAAATAAAAATAAACAATAAATAAAAAAAATGAATATTTTTTGAACGAAACTCCAATATATTTTATATTAATTAATATTATTAGGATTGTGACCCTACCATGATGACGTAGTTCTTCTTTTTTAGTTTAGGATACCTAGCTATATTCTGATTTCTGATCCTTTGTAAAAACTATATATGTTTAATTAGGCTAATATCGGGTAGTCCACGCTATAATTATATCTGTTTTGCCGTAAATAAATTGCACCCTAAATTTTGTTTATTTGTCAGTGTTAGTTGCAGCATAGTACCCAGTTAGTGATTAACCGATGGAAACCCTAATTTTCCCAAACTTTCCCTATACCCCCAAAAGGCCATTCCTTTGGTTTAGGCCTCTGGGTAGAAATCTGAAATTAAATTACACACTTCTCTCTCCTTCAATACCACCTCTTTATTAAAAAAAAAAAAATACCGCCCTTTATTTTCAAAACCAGAGGCCAAAATCCCCAAATACTCTCACATACATGAACATCAACCCAAACCCTCAAACACCCTCACCCAAGTTTGAGAGCGACACGGTGGGAGATCGAAACCCTTTCAATATATTTTCATGTTTGGACCAAAATAAAAAATTTGATTTTTTTTTTTTTAAATGACGAGCCCACTAATCTAAAAATAAATGAGTTAATAAACTAGTTGTTTAGCATAAGTTAATTTTTATCCTCAAATATATGTCAATAAATATAATACAAATATTTTGGAATTGAGGCTGAATATACCTCCTCCCAGATTAAACATGGACATCGACCCCACTCCACTACCTTTAAATATCATTACACTCATCAATCATCATAAAACATTTCTCTTTCTATTTCTTTCCCATGAAATACTATATTGATAAAAGCAAGCAAGGTATGTTACATATGCTAGACCTGAGCTTCGAGTTGTTTGAGTTCCATATTTGGCATGGGATCAACATTGGAAGGAGTGATGCAGTTGAAGAAGCATGTGATCAGGAGGTGAGTGATGGAGTTGAAGAAGCATTTGAGGAGGTGAGTAACATGGTTGAAGAAGCAGAAGGAGGCTAGCAGTAAGAAAAGGAGGTTGATGATAGAGTACCACAACAAGTGAACGAGTAGAATCCAAAGAAGAGTCTCACATCCAATGATCCCTGACACGTGGAATGTTATGAGGATAGTTTGGTTATTCATGTCAGTTATGGATGCAAGCACGTGGGAGAAGATAGCAGTGAGGAAAAGCAACAGGGTTGGAGATGGAGTTGGAGTTGAACGTTGGAAGGGATTGGTTTTAGAGACTCCACTCCCATACTTGATTGTAATACATGCTAACTCTAAGGCCATGAGAAGAAGGTAGGCTTTGTCATTGTGCATATTCATGGTGAACAAGTGAACGAAAGAAATAATTAAAGATAATTGTTTATTGTTGTATAGAGAGAGTGAGTAGGGGATAGTTGGGTGTCTAAGGAAATGTGGCATATAAAGGCCAGGGACGATCCATGATTATGTGAGCAGCAGGAAACCCCACTAAAATTTTGGGGAATGCTCCGGTGCCCTCTTATTTGAAGGGGTTTTGGTGCCCCTCAGTACAAGAGTTGGGTTTTTAGGGGCAATAAGGTAAATTGATAGATCAATTTACCTTATTGCCCCTAAAAACCCAACTCTTGTACTGAGGGGCACCAAAACCCCTTCAAATAAGAGGGCACCGGAGCAATAGCCTAAAATTTTACTTTCTCATTTATCTATATATTATTATTTTTAAATATTTTGGTAAGTTTATAACAAAAAAGTCATTTCTTTTAACAAGTATTCTTCAAAGAAGACGGCGGGCGAGAGGATACACAGTACACACATGCACGTAAGCCAAAATTAAAATTTTCATTTAGTATGTAGAATGTTCATTATTACCTTCAAAACTCTTATAAGTTTATTCTAATATATGGCCACAGTTTCTGATGAGAAGTGAACAAGAACAACAAGTATTAATGATTTAACAAATTACAAGCTCAAGCCTTTCTTCGCTTGTTGCCTTAATTCTAGAAGCCCTAATTACGGATGCTACGATACAAAAATGCAAATAGAGCAAGACAGTGACTTGTTATAGTGTTTGTTTGTGACCCCAAATGTAATTAATTTTATCCTCTCGAGCAAAAAAATGTTATGAATACTGCAGTACGTAATATTATTATTACGGAAAGGAAAAATTAAAGGAAGATTGATAATTAATTAACGTATAGTAATGGTCAGGATTATTATAAATGAAAATGATTGATTTATTATTACTTATAAGTTTTCCAGCTAACTTAATTATTATTTTGTATCTAATATTTTAAAATAATTTCACTTTCGTCCTCTCTTTTTATACATCAAGGTTAAAGTGTCTTTTTTTTTTTACTTTCCACTAATTCAAAAATTTAATAAAAGGTATAATTTTTATTTTACAGCAAAAAAAAGTACAATCTTTTAGTTCACACTGTTTGTTCATATTGTTACATTTCCTTAAAATTGATTGGCATTCTATGCATTACTCAAAAGAAGAAAAAAATTGTATACATTATTAACGGAAAATAAAATATACAATTAATATGAAAACATTGATAGTTACGATTTAAAAATGTAAATACAAGTGGAGGAATAAAGATAACACATTTAAATTATTACTATTTTCAACTTATATTTTCATATTATATTATTTTTTTAGTTAATACATTGTTTATTTTAATTTTTAATGAAATATTTTATCTTTAGAAAAAAAAAATGATAAGACTTGAAAAGTTGTGAAAAAAATTAAAATTATCATTATCTATAAAAAAATTAAATGATGTGTTTATTAATAACAGCAATAGAAGACTTAATAATTTTATAGTCAATTATATTATTAGGGCTACATATTTATTAATATTTGTAGAGGTTTCTGTAAAATATTTCTTCCGTTTTTTATTTATAGTCGTTTTGACATTATTTTTTTTTATTAGTATTTTTCTAAAATCAATGACTTATTTTTTTTTTTCATTTTTACCCTTAATAACTAATGTGTGTTTATTGAACAATGTGTTTATTCATTTTTAATGTATTTATTTCTTCTCTAACCACCTAAAGAATATAACAGAAAAATAAATAATAAATACTTTAAAAAACAAAAATATTAATCATTTTCTTAATTCTTGTGTATAAACCTTAAACGTCAAACAAAAAAAAATTGAGAAGTATCATAGTAACTCTGGATTAATGATGTTGTTAACCAATGACTAGTTAATTTCCTTATTATATGGACAAATGTATGTTTAGGGAAGTCTAAGGCACTAGAACAGAAGAGGTAATTAAGTGCAGTGGGTTTCTGCTATATAGGAGAACTTTTAGAGCCCAACCATCTTACTTTGAATTAAGAGGGTAAAATAGTGTTAATGTTAAGAAACAATAGTAAACATCATAATCTTCTATTTTATTTTAGTTCATTATAATAATTGTTTGTTTTAATTTAATCTCGCTTTTATTTTTTGTTTCAATTTGGTCCCTAATAAATTAATTGGTTACAATATCAGACTTTTGTCCAAATTATTTAAATGGAGTTAACTGTTGGCCACGTAGATGCCACGTAGATGCATAGGTGGATGCCAAATTTTTTGAAAACACCTGGAACCAGAACGGCCCGCTCTAGTTTCAGGTGTTTTCAAAAAATTTGGCATCCACGTGGCATCCACCTATGCATCTACGTGACATGGTATTTTTTCTTGAAGTCATTAACGATGTACTCAACAACAACCTGTTCTTGAAAAGATAGAACCTAAAGTAAAGGAAGAAGATACACAGGCACTTCCCCACTAAAAATTTTTTCATTCTTTTTTATATATAAAATATTAATAATTTTACAAAATATATATTATTAATTATATTTTAATTATGTTGTTATATTTAATATAATAAATACATTAATATTTTTTTTATATTTTATTTTATTGTTTAGTTGTTTTTTATTTTGTGGTAAAATTATCTTCATTTTTAATGAAGAAAAAATTTACTTACTTCAAGAGTAAGTCTTGATAGATTTATTCTACTTAATAATTAATGTTCTATATCAAATTTTTAAAAATTTAATTGTTAAATTAAAAAGCTTTTCATGTATAGATCAAATTTATAAAAAAAAAATTTTAAAAATTAAAAATCATGATATTTTGTTAAATTAATTCAAATTAACATATAAAATATTTTTGTTTTATTAAATGAGTGTAAAAATTTAGAGGACACTAAAAGAAAATAAATTAATAATTTTATTATGTTTATTCTATTAATTTTTATCATTTTATTCCTCTAATTTTAAATAAGTTGCAAAAAATTATAAAGTGACATTTAAATATTTCTTCGGACAGAAAGAGAAAAAGGAAAAGTTATTACTCTATGTATAAGACAATTTTATTTTATAAAAATAAGTAATTTTAAAATTTTTACCATAAAAAAAATATTTTTTAAATTATATTTTTAATAAAATTAATATAAAATATTTTATTGTTCTCACTTAACAGCGTTCTGGATCGGGCCGTTCTGAATCCGGAACGGGCCGTTCTAAATCCAGAACGGACCGTTCTAAATCCAGAACGGCCCATTCTGAAACCAGAACGGCCCATTTTGAAACCAGAACGGCCCGTGCTGGTTTGAGAACGGCCCGTTCTAATGTACTGGTGGTTTGTTAATTTTGCATCTGGAACGGCATGTTTCAGATGCAAAATTAACACACCAAGAGTGCACCCAGAACGGCCCGTTCTAGTTTCAGAACAGGCCGTTCTGGTTTCAGGTGTTTTCCAAGAAATTTGACATCCACGTGGCATCCACCTATGCATCTACGTGGCATCCACGTGGCCAACAGTTAACTCCGTTTAAATAATTTGGACGGAAGTCTGACATCGAAACTAATTAATTTATTAGGAACAAAATTGAGACAAAAAATAAAAGTGAGACTAAATTAAAACAAACAATTATTATAAGGGACCAAAATAGGTTTTTAGCCTTCTTACTATGAATGTTGTCCTAGAGTAGTCAACTTGTCTGGAAAATCATCCAAGATTCCGGGATTAATTATCTAACCCCTTAATAATATTTCGAGCTCTCATATTTCGCTTGCTCCAGTTTTCTCTGTATATGGTTCTTGTTTTTTGCATTTATTTGTTAATTATCTCTGATTTCTTCAATAATCTAGTGTTGTGTGTTTTATTTTTTGTTTATCTCATAAGTTAAGGATTTTATTTTTCATCAGGGAAATAATCGCCTTTTATTTTTTTCAAAAACACTCTGAAAACTACAAAAAGAAGAAAAAAAATTACACCAAACCCCAACCTTAACCAAAAATGTGCTAAACTCTTATAATATAGGTAAATTTAGTTAAGGTTCATGATTATTGATTCATTTCATTTGATACATCTTAACCAGCATGTTGAAGTAAACTTGTAAGCTAAAATTACAACAAAATTTAAGAAAAATAATTATGGTCTTTATGCATCTTGAACCGGTACTTCAAGAATATCTTCACAAACTCGAACATGATATTATTAGTTTCTTATGGAGAAACAGCATCACGATCCATGTCTTGCATTAGGTTATGCTCTTGCTGAATTTGAGATGTATATTTTAACTGCAAAAGTAGTGATGATGCAGGCAGTACAAGAAGCTTAAGATTCATTTGTGGTTATTTAAAAAGAAATGATGGCTTGAAGCATAAGAATCCTCTCAGGTTGACTTTGACAGAGTTAATCTACACCCTACAAGCTTAGGATCAGAGAAAGAAAATAATTATTAATTTGTCAATTAACACATTCAAAGCTGCCAGAGAAGAAAACAAGCATCAAAGCAGGAAAGAATACTCTTTGTTACCTACTGTTATGCAGCAGATAGCAACATAGATGCATGGCTGATAAACTAGACAAGACCTACTCACCAAAGTGAAGATAAGGTAATGGAGAATACTCGATGTCAAAGGAAAGGGAGAAATCGTGGTTGACACTTCAGCGGAATAGTTGGTGTTCTATCTGGAATGAGTCAAACTTATCAGAGTGAGTCAATGCTTTAAAAATTACTCTCTACATTTTTCATGTTAAGTCATGCAAGATGCACCATATTTGATCCATACAGAAACAACTTGTTGTTACAACATATGCTAGACAATTACAAGTAGTGGCTCTGTCTCAACTCAATTCTCTGCTGAAGTAGAAAATGTCTTGGCAGCAAATCAAGCTATTTGACTAAGAAAAATCTAGCTAAATTGAGACAAAATTAAAATGAAGCTATTTTATTGTGGGATGATCATAAATCAACCATTACTGTAACTAACATTCATGTCCAGCATGAAAGGACTAAACGCATAAAGAAAAGTTTCATACAATCTAATAATGAGAGAAACCCGGTTTTGTCCAACTCATAGCTACTCCAAAAAACCTGTTAGCACATATTAATGACCAAGGGTCTGACCAAAACTACATTTGAATCTCTTAAGACTAAGATTTTTAAGGATAAACTTTAATGGGTGTTGTGTTCTTATGTTGTGTGAAATTTTAGGACAGACATTTTGACAACAAAAACAGTAGTGATCTTGAAGTTCAGAACTTAGTTTTGGGATGTGTTTAAATGTTTAAAGTGTTGATCTGTGTATCCAGTAAAGCTTAAGTAAATGACATTCAGCTTTGGCAGAAAGAAGCTAAGTACAAGTTTGCAGAAACATATGCTCTGTTTAGTTCAGCTCTTTTTAGCATGATTCTAATGTAGCAGGTTTATTTTTTCCTTCTTGTTATAGTGACTCTAACACTAGATACAAACCAATCTGTGGTCCATCAACAACATAACGATTCACAAACCAAAGAATCCTGTAATGGAGAAATCCATTTTTTCACTTTAGGAATTCCTTATTAAATACTGGCCTTCACAATATTTTTTTCACCAATACTATCAACCAAAAGGATTTCTTAGAGTAGAACTAGGCTTCAGTGAATTGGATTTTACCCAACATTAGGCAAAAAACTTGCAAACTCAATTGATCAAAAACAGATGCATCATTTTTTATTCATGCAGAGACAAAGTGATGATTGTAAATATGATAAACAGAAATAAAATATGGTGGCTCATATCAATCCTCTGCTGAAGCGAAAAATATCTCAGCAGCAACAACAGTAAACAAGCTATTTGGCTAGGAAAAACCCAAATAAATAATGAAAAACTTGTAATGAAGATATTCATTGGGGGGATAATAATAAATAAGCTATTACCAGATCTAAAATTCCTGTCCAACATGGAAGTTGGTTAAGTTAGTTTATTCATTACAGCTCTTAAAACTAGTTGGCATGCATAATGCTTAAGGCTCTAACCAAAAATACATATTCTCTTAGGACTAAACTTGTGTCCAGGAAAGCTTAAGGTAATGAAATTCAGTTGTGGAAAAAAACTGCTAAATACAAGTTCTTGCTCTTTCCAATTTCCTGCAATATAAGTTGTTTCAGTTCAGTTCAGTTCTTTTGGTATCCCATACGGTAGGCATGTGTGTTCCTTTCTGTTACAATGATCCCACTACCATAACCAAACCAATCACAGGCTTCTACTAATAGTTGTAATTGCCCTAATATCATCAAGAACTGTCTTACGAGGAAGCCTTTTTTTTTTCCTGCTACAGGAATTCTTTTGTAAATATTGCTTTATTCAATATGCTTCCTCCAATATTCTTTGCTTAAAGCATCACTTGTAGTGAAACTAGGCCACTCTGAACTGAATTTTATTCAACATTAGGAAGAAAACTGGCACCTTAAATTGATCAATAATATAGTTATACAGAACTTGTACAATTATGAATTACCCAACTATGTGTATATCAAGTTAAATATATTTGAGGAAGCCTCCATAAAATATGATAGTAATTCTGTATTAGGTGATTTTAATCAATGCCAATTGCCAAATTTCCTTATTATATAAACATAGTATGTTTAGGGTAGTTAAAGGCAGTAAAAGGCATGCTTTTAGCTGATAGCCCCCAACCATCTAACTTTGTAACAGTCATGCTATAAGAGGATAAAATAGTGAAACTGTTAAAAATAACCAATTATGATTCTTCTGGACTCTTTGTAGCAAGCAGCACAGGGTTCTCACATCTGTAAATTGAACTTCATAACCTTCTATTTTTGCTATGGATGTTGTGCTAGATTAGTTAACTTGTATGGAAAATCATTGTAAAATTAAGCAGGCTGGACAGCTAATGTATAACCCCATAATTTCAGGATTAATCTAACCAAACCCTTAATCATTATTGAAATCCAACATAATCATGAAAGGAACTATTACAGCAACAAAAGTTGTGTGTAGAGAGAAATAAGAAAATATCAACAGAAACACAACTATAAGGCCATCCAAATGCTACACCTGAACTTCCTGCAGTTCCATATTTGACATCTGATCAGCATTGGAAGGTGTGCCACGAAGCAGCTGAGTGATGTTAGCAATGTAGTTAAAGAAGCAGAGGCAGAGAAGCAGTAAAAGAAGCATGTTGATGATAAAGTACTACAAGAACTGAGCAAGGAGAATCCAGGGGAGTGTTTGACATGCAACTATCCCTAACATGTGGAATGTTATGATGGTAGCTGGCAAGCTCATGTCAGCGTTGGATGCAAGGACATGGGAGAACATAGCAGTCACGAAAACCAACTTGGTTGGAGTTGATTGTTGGAATGGATTGGTGTCAGAAACTTGATACTTAATTCAAATTGAAGCTAACTCCAATGCTATCAGAACAAAGTAGGTTTTAGACTAGGTCATAGTGAAAGATGAAAATGAAGGCCAGAGCAAAGATCAAGTAATTCTTACTTATCCCCCAAAAGTTTTCTATATATATGTATAAGATTGTAAGTGATGGTGATGATGTCTTTGGAAAATATGTGATGATGCTATTGTCCATTTATATGTTGGTATTGAACGATAAAGACGGCCAAGGACGTTATGATTGCTGCAGTGAGAAACACGATGAAACTTTTTTTTTTATTATAAATGAATATGATTATATATATACTTTTTTTTAGTGATAAATATATTTTTTTTACTGTAAAATATTACTCATTTTAAAGACACGTCTAATCATTATTAGATATTTGAGTAATTTTATGACACTATTAACTACTCTTAAGTCTTAAGGTGGTGTCAAGAGAAAATGTTAAGGTAAAATTAATCATAAATAGACATTTCAATAATCTCATAACATCAAACCACTGGAAATCTGGAAGCATCCCTAGGTCGAACACATTACTAAATACATATTGATAATAAAACCCGATTACATATGCATAGTGATATACAATCACATGCATTTATTCTCGACTATTTGTGAAATAAAATTAATCATGTTTGAACATATAATTAATCATGTGTACCGTTAATAGTTTCGTGATATTGTTAGTTACTTATGTAGTAATATTAACTAAATTAGAAATTTTAACAACCACATCACTAAAATTACGTTTATTTATCCTTTATTACTTGTGTATTTATAAATGGAGAGAAGTGTAGAATTCTTGATGTACGTTGCTTTTTATTGGGAAAAAATTATGTAGCCACTAACCTAAATCTGACTTGTTTCGTTTATACACTTGACATTCTGTATTCAAAGCTGATGTTTTGGACAAAGACCTACCCAAAATTTAGTTTTTAAAATGAGCAAGGACATCAAGTTTAAGTTTAAGAATATCAAGACATGATGAAGACAAACACTTAGTTACCGACTGTTATGTTGCAGAGGGGAACATTGATGATGCATTGCTGATAAACAAAGGCAGCACCAATATCATTGCTTCTAATGCAAACAACTCCATGAAACCAGACAAGCCTGCTCTCCAAAGTGATGATAAGGTAATGGAGAATACTCAATGTCAAACGAAAGGGATAAATCGTAGTTGACACTTCAACGGTTGTAAAACTAATCGTTGGTGTTCTTTTAGTACCTGGAATTAGTCAAACTTATCAGAGTGAGTCAAATGCTCTATAAATTACTCAACAATTTTCATTATAAGTCATAAAGATGCATCATATTTGATCCAGGCAGAAACAAATTGTTGATAGTAAATAGGATAGAGAAAAACAAGTAGTGGCTCTCAACTCAATTCTCTGCTGAAATAGAAAATGTCTTGGCAGCAAATCAAGCTATGTGGCTAATAAAAATGACACTAAATTGAGATGAAGCTATTTTATTGTGGAATGTTCATAAATCAATCATTCCATCTCTAGCACACCTGTCCAGCATGAAAGGACTAAGCACATTAAAGTTAAGTTCCATGTAATCTAAGAAAGAGAAAAACACAGTGTAGTCTAACGCATGGCAACACTCAAAAACAATTAGCACATATAATGACCAAGGCTCTAACCAAAAACATATTTCTATCTCCAAGGACTAAAGTTGGATTTTTAAGGATAAACCTCAAGGAGTGTTGTATTCATACATTGTGGGAAATTTCAAGACAGAAATTTTGACAGCAATATCACTGGTGACCCAGAAGTTTAGGAGAGAATTTTGGGACTTATTTAGATTTTTAATGTTGAAGTTGGTCTGTGTGTACAGTGGTAGAGAACAGGTAGATACAAGTTAGCAGTAGCATATTCTCTGTTTAGTTCAGCTCATTTTAGCATCATTTATAATGTAGCCTGTTTATTTATTTTTTCTTGATATAGTGAGCCTAACACCAGAGCCAAACAAATTATAGGCTCTTACTATTAGTCGTACCTGTTGTAATTCATCAACAACATTTCGATTCATGGACCACAAGAATCCTGTTATGGAGAAATCTATTTTTTCACTTTAGGGATTCCTTAGTAAATATTGGCCTATACACAATATGTTTTTCCCCAATACTATCAATTTAAAGCATTTCTTGGAGTAGAACTAGGCAAAATGATGCGTCATATTTGATTCATGCACAGGCAAAGTGATGATTGTAAATATGATAAATAGAAACATCGAAGTAGAGGCTCAACTCAATCCTATGCTGAAGCATAACTTATCTCAGCAGCAACAATAAACTATTTGGCTAGGAAAAACCCAATAAATTGGGACAAAATTGTAATGAAGCTATTTATTGTGGGGATAACAATAAATAAGCGATTACCATCTCTAAAAATCCTGTCCAACATGGAAGCAGTAAAGATATACTATTTATTTTTCATGCAACCCAAGGAAGAGGATGCTGGTGAAGTTAGTTTAGTTCATTGCAGCGCTCTGGAAACCAGTTGGCATACATAATAACCCAAGCTCTAACCAAAATGACATTTGAATCTCTTAGGAGTTAGGATTAAACTTGGATACTCGAGGATAAATATTAAGGTGTGTTATACAGTCAGATTTATAGGACAAAGATTTTGACAGCAAAAGAAGTGGTGACCCTGAACCTGAAGTTTAGGACTGAGTTTTGTGCTTGGTTTAATGCTGGAGTTGGTATGCTTATGTGTCCAGGGTCACAATGTAGATACAAGTAATTGCTCTATTCAGTTTTCTACAACATAAGCTATTTTCAGTTCAGTTCTTTTTTGTATACCATATAGCAGACTTCTGTATTCCTTCTCGTATAAGTAAGAGTTCTCATTGGTTGTTCTTACCTGTTGTTCCTATATATATATATATATATATATATATATATATATATATATATATATATATTAGGGATTCTTTTGTAAATACTTCCCTGTTCAGTATGTTTTCCCCGATTTTCTCTGCTTAAAGCATCTCTTGCAGTGGAACTAGGTCACTATGAATTGAATTGTATTCAACGTGAGCAAGAAAACTTTTATCCTCAAATTGATCAATAGAGTTATATAGAACTTGTACAATTAAATAGCGCACTTGGTCCAGGAACAATATCGTTGTACCCAATATTTAGTACTGAGTTAAGGTAGAGTTGAGTTCAACAAGACAACTATGTGCATATGAGGTAGTTAAAGGCATCTCTAAGGAACTATAGACATGATGATTTTATAGCAAGCAGCAAGATCAAAGGCAGTAAAAGACATGATGAGTTAACTTCCAGGAAGCAGCACAGGGTTCCGTAAATTAAACAACATAGCATAAGCTTGAGTAGTTAACTTGTATGGAAAATGAAAGTAAAATTAAAATAGCCTGGTTCATCTTTCAGCTAATAACATGAACATGATGATTTTGGGATTAATCTAAGTAACTAACCCCTTAATTATTAGGAATTTAAATCTGAACTGAAAAGGGAAATATTACATGAAGAAAAGTAGTTGGTAGAGAAAAGAAAGAAAATATGAGCATAAAGGGCGAAACACAAGTGAAAGACTATTTGTGTGTTTGGTTACGCGTCAACAGCATCTGAATCGCGTAAAAAACGTGAAAATCAGAAGCAAATATTACTTGCTTCTCATCAAATTGACGTGATTCTCTTCGAAAACATAACTCAATATGCGAATCCAAACACACGTTATATGTTGATAAAAGCAACGAGGGTATGTTACACATGCTAGACCTGAGCTTGTTGTGGCTGCGGTTCCATATTTGGCATGAGATCAGCATTTGAAGGAGTGATGCAGTTGAAGAAGCATGTGAGGAGGTGAGTGATGTAGTTGAAGAAGCATAAGGAGGCTAGCAGTAAGAGAATGAGGTTGATGATAGAGTACCACAAGAAGTGAACAAGGAGAATCTGCAGGAGTGCTTCACATCCAATGATCCCTGACACGTGGAATGTTATGATGATAGTTTGGTTGGTGATGTCAGCGGTGGATGCAAGCACGTGGGAGAACATAGCAGTGAGGAAAAGCATCACGGTTGGAGTTGGTGTTGATGGTTGGAAGGGATTGGTTTCAGAGACTCCACCCCCATACTTGATTCCAATACATGCTAACTCTAAGGCCATGAGAACAAGGTAGGCTTTGTGCATATTCATAGTGAACAAGTGAAAGAAAAAAATAAAGATACTTGTTGTGTAGAGAGAGTAAGTAGGGGATGAGTTGGTGTCTAAGGAAATGTGCCATATAAATAGAGGCTGAGAGCATCCACAAATCACATGCATGCATATCTCCTGGGCCGCTTTGGTTTGAAAACTTATTACATAAAATCAACCACTTTCAACAAAGGTCGTGCCAGTTAAGTAGCAAGGGCAAATAAGATTCATGCTATTGGTTGGAGAAACTTTTTACATATGATATGGCGGTGGACGAGGCAAGGGCAAATAAGACAATGCAAATGCTTAATTGCAAAGTCAAATGTAGTGATGGTTGGAATATTTATTACATATTTCAATTCTTTCCATTTTCCAGCACGGTCGTGGAAGTGGCAAGGGCAAATAAGACAATGCAAATGTTCTCATGCAGCTTTTGTTGACATATGAAAAGAGCGGTGGACGTGGCAAGGGCAAATAAGACAATGCGAATGCTTTTTTGCTTTGGTTGGAATGCTTGTTACGGCCGATTTCAGTCCCTTTCGACACTACTCGTAAAGCGGCAAGGTCAAATAAGGCAATGCAAATGTTCTCCTACTTTGGTTGGAACACTTGTCAGTTATTATATATTTCAATCCCTTTGAATAGGGCTGTGTAAGTGGCAAGGGTAAATAAGACAATGCAAATGTTCTGTTTCGGTTCGAATACTTTTCCCTGTCATGGTGGACTATGTTTTCCAATGGTTTATTGCCCAACATAATTAATATTGATGGATTAATCTCATCCTGATATCATCCATACTCCATATTGTATCCCTTTTTCTTACACCGGAGAAGTACATTTTACTTTTTTAAATTTTTTCTTTTAAAAGTGTTTTTGAAAAAAAAATTTAATAAGTTAGTTGATGTAAAAAAAAAATTATACCAACAACTAATCAAAATTTATTTTAATATGATTTTTAAGGTATTTATTATAAAATGATTTTTTTACATAATATTTATTGTGGAATGTTATAATACCATACGTGGTAATTTGTAGATAAACGTTTACATTGTTGGTGTATAACATTTTTTTTAATATATTATCTAAAAGTTAAAAATATTGTATTGAATTAGTTTGAATTAAGAAAAAGGTATATATTAGTAAAATAATTTCTTGAATTAGTATGAGTTAAAAAGAAAAGGTATAGTTTATTAGCAAAATGACTGGAGTTGAAGTTAATTGTTCGAAGGGATTTTTATGAAAGTAAAATTAAAATCTAACTTAATCTTATAAAATTAATTTATAAGGGAAGGATTATTCCTCACTTGTATATACTTTATTAATTTTATCACTAATTTACATAAGATTTCCAACACATCTCTTCACACCGAGGATTGGATATTTTTAATGTAAAATTCGAACATCGGCGATCCAATAACAACCCAATGGAGGATGACTTTGATCCTATATTTTTAAGTGTTTTACCCAAATATTTATTTGTTCTCTTTGAAGGTAAATTAATCTAAGATATCATTAGCTCCCTCTCAAGATATCATTAGCTAAAGGTGTGTTTAATTGAATTAACTCCTACTTTCATAGTAGCTATGTTCAATTAAACCCATTAAGATTTTTGTTAATTTAGTTGATCATCGAAAGATTGAACATACTCTCATGGTTTAAAGCCTAAGTTTATTTCTTTATGTTTCAATATTTAGGTTCATTTTTCAATACGTTCCTAAATATCTAAGATTATGAAAAGCGATGACCAATCATTTAGCATATATAAATTGTAAAGAAATCAAATAAGAAGAGATCAAGATTAAATAACTAAATAATTCATAAAAACATTAAGGTTCTCAAGAGTTAAGTCCCAACCCCAAAAAAGAGAGACTAACTCACATATATTCATAATAATTCTTCTAAAAGAAAAGAAAGATAACATAAAAAGAAATAAATTGAAGAATCGAAGAAACACCAACACAAATTCCTCCTCTTCCATCTCTCTATCAAAGCTTAAGATCAAAAAGTACTCTTCCTAATTCCAATAGTCTAATTTATAACCTAGAAAAAACCTAAAAGATAAGCTTGAAACAAAGTCTTAATGATAAGATAAAACAAGATATTCCTAAAGATAATGTGTAACAGTTGGATCATGTCATGGTCACAACCATGAGATGTTCGGCCTATGATGCTTTTCTTTGTGTTGTTAGATTAGTCACAGACGTGACTAGTGAGTCACAACTATGACCTTTTCTGTCTTGTTTCTTTTATTAGCTTTCGAGACAATCAGGTGACTCATGAGTCACAACCATGATCCTTTCTGACTTTTTTTTCTTCTATTTTCTTGTCTTTCTTCATTAATCTTCTATGAGCAATGATGGAGAAGGTGAGGAGGAGTGATAGTTGACTTCTCCTTAGCTACTCCTTAAACTCGGATCTTCTTCAAAGGAGATTGAACACGAAATGATGAACCAAAGAAGGAGGAAGTATCACGGATGGAAAAGGCTTAAGCCTTGGATGGAAGCATCCAAGCTTAAGGTGCAAGGGAAAGCTCACTTCAAAGAGGAGGAAAACCTAGTAGGGTTCCTAAGGTGAAGCTTTCTCTCATGGTGACTCTTGAACGAAATTTGGCTGAATAAGCTCTCAAATTTCATTATTCTCAAAAGTGAATACAAAAGGTGAAAGAATGGCTTAAGTATGCACGGAATTGTGACCCATAGGTGCCTAAACTAAAGCCTCACAAAATGGCGCCTAAAGTTTGAATTCAAATTTGAAATTTGAATTCAAACTTTGGTGCACATGTGTAAGTCCGAAAATTTAGGTACCAAGGTGCATTTAGGTGTGATTTGAGAGTCATTTAGGGTTAATTTGAGTGGCACATGTTCAGCCACCCATGGTGCTAAACATGTGACTCAAATGTAACTTAAATGACTTCCAAATTAAACCTAATTTAACCTAATTAGCATACTTTAGTATTCCTTGTATTTTCCTATTCTAATGACCTAATTACATTAGTCAAACAATTACAATGGAAAGGAAAGATTACAAGAATGAAAATGAGCCCAATATTGGGTACCAAAAGCCCAAAGGCCCATGAAGCCTGTAACAGCCCAATTTTCATTGGGTCGTAGGCCCAATTCGTTGCCCAGAACGGGCCGTTTCAAAAGTGAAACGGGCCGTTCTGGAGGGAGAACGGGCCGTTCCGGTTTGGAGAACGGGCCGTTCCAGAGGGAGAACGGGCCGTTCTGGTTTGGGAACGGGCCGTTCCAGTTCAAAAATTTGCGTAGGTTTGAAGGGCCCAGAACGGGCCGTTCCGATTTTGGAACGGGCCGTAGTGGTAGGTGGGCGAAAAATCCTATAAATAGGCCTCAAATCCTCTCATTTCTACACACCTCTCATTCTCACTCTCTCTTCTCTTCTGTTCTCTCTTTCGTTCCTCTTCTTCTCTCTGAAGACCAAGGGGAACTCAGAGGATGAGGTTCTGCTCCAGTCTTAGTTCCGATCCTTATTTAAGGAAAAAGAGGAGGTTCTGCCCGAGTTCCTATGTATCCAGGTACAGGGGGAAAAGAGATTATTTATATGTGGAGTTACATGAGGAAATTGGGTAGAAGAAGAACCCTTAGGATTATGAGCAATTTTATAATTATTTCTGTTTGAAAAATTATTGGCATTATTTGATTCTGTATGAATATAGGAGTACGAATATATGATTTATTTGTAAAAATAATGCTCTGGGAGAGAGAACAAAATTATAGAAAAGTGCCTGTAGGCTAGGTTTTGGAAAAATTGAATTATTTCTGTTTGAGGAATTAATTATACCATTAGATTCGGTATGTGTTGAGGATTATAAATATGCTAATAATTTGTAAGAATGATGATCTGGGAGAGAGAACGAAATTGTAGAAAAGTGCCTGTGAGATAGGTTTTAATTAAGGGTTTTACTGTTTATGCTGAATTATATTAAATTGATAATTTCATTGTTTATAATATTAATTTACGAATGTTATTATTGTATTGATTGATAAGAATGAATGATTTTGATGTGAATTACTTGAGGGGTGTGTAAACCCTTATTTTGTTGGGCTTATCTGTTGTGTATGTGAGGTGGAATTGTGTACGTGATGTGAATTTGAATTATGAGATGAGATGTTGTATGAATGTGATTATGATTGTGATTATGGTGCCTCACATCAGTGACTAGGGATGGCACGGCCCCTGGGTAAGTGGTGCTACAGGGAGGGCGTGACCCTAGCATGGTGTGGGATGAGTAAGACAGTTAACACACACCACTTATGTCGATTATGGCAGCCCTGACATAGGGTTAATTGCAAGAGACTGTATGGATTGTAATTTGATTGTGGTTCCTCACTGTAGACCCCTAAAATTGTCCGGGTCGGAAATAAGACTCGAAGACTCTCAAAGATTAATGGAAAGTCAGCCAGAAGGACTCCCAGAAGACCATAGGATGACTATCTGTAGGTTTAGAGGTCTTAGAGTAGCTAAAAATAAGAAAGTGAGAGGAGTGGAGCTCAATACGGCCTCTTTGGAGCTCAGTACGGCCCGTATTGCATTTTTGAACTGCAATACGGCCGTACTGAAACCAATACGGCCGTATTGATGTTTTTGAACCTCAATACGGCCGTATTGAAGTTCAAAACTTCAATACGGGCCGTATTGACACCAGGGGCCGTACTGCGCCTCACCCCTATAAATAAGACGTCATTTGGACGTCATTTGACACTTTTCCACACAGTTTTGACTCTCTCCTTGAGTATTCTGGGGTTTTTGAGCAGTGTTCTGCCCTAGAAATCGCTCTGAGAGTCAATCCGACGAAGTTCTTGAGTCACGAGCCATTTGCTTGAGTCTCGAACTTAGTCGAAGGGAAATCTTTTGGATTTCCATAGTCAAAAATTATTTAGGAAGGAGCGAGCGAGCTTGTAGAGAGAGGGAGCGCCAAAAAGCCTCCTAGATTTCATTGATATAAAAGCACGCTTCAAAGGTTTCCTTTCCAAATCCTTTCTCTTATCGCTTTCCTTTATTGCTTTCTGATTGCTGCATTACATGTTTAAAGTTTTCATAATGTAGATATCTCGTTTATAATCGTTTACAATAAATAGGGGTAATTTAGTAATTTTACACTGTTATTTATGAAATAATCCGTCATAGGGAACCCGAAAGGGGCGCTGTGGGGTGCTAACACCTTCCCCGCACGTAACCGACTCCCTTACCCAACTCTGGTTGTAATGGCCAAGGTTGATTTATAAAATCAATTGCCTTAAATCTTTTTCCAATGTTTTGAGTAAAATATTGGTGGCGACTCCAAGAACCCTACCTTTTGCGAAAACCACTAATCTATGGAGGGTCCCGCTTGGGATTAACATGGATTAGTGAATCATTTAATAAAATTGTTAGTTCGATAAGGTCTCAGTTTGAGAATAAGTCGTTCTAACAATCCATCACTTTTCAAAACATTAATAAGAGTCCGACCATCGTCGCGAATGCCAAGGTCCGTTTCGGCGGGTGGCGACAGATGCCGACTCCACTGGGGAAGCCTCGAGAGTCAGTCCCATTTAGTGATGGATTCTTTTCAAAAATAATAGTTTAAAATTACTTTATTACCCCTTACTTGTATGATAACATGCTTTATCTATTTGGCTTTAAATAACTGTTGTATGTTTAAATTCTCGCAATTGTTTGAAATACAAACTGCACACGAACCTTTGCACACAACAGTTCCCTCTATACCCGGGGGCATGAGTGGTAAGCCATAGGGAGTGGATGTTAGTACGGCCGGTTGTCGAATGGGTCTATAGGTGCCCGTAGACCGTTGTCGAAAAGCATCACTCAAGGTGATAACCATGAACTCAAGTCCGACAGTGCGTTGGAACTTTCCATCGACTTACGACGAGAGGAATTGGGTCCCTATAATGGGGGCACCTTGGGGGCCTCAGACCAGTGAGAACAGTTAGAACCTCCTTGAATATGCACTTTTCTGCAGGATACCCCTACCTCGTGATTCGCTCGTGACTGATCGTGGATGAGTGAATTGTGTGTGCATTGTTTATGTGACATTGTTTGAGCATACATTGCATTATTTAAACATACAACATTCCTTTTAAATAAGAATAAATAGGAATAAGAATCTTCCATTACATGGTGTTAACATCTACCTTCATCACATTCATGTAGGTAGTTTCCATTTTTTCACCAAAAAAATAATAATACAAAAAAAAATACTCAAAGAAAAAAAGAAAAATATATTTATCCAAACCAAGCAATATCATGCATCATCTTAGGAGCATCCCGAAAACATGATAATGCTTAGTTGAATAAACACAATGCATGCATATTCAACGCCATCATCTCATATCATGCATTCTTATCAAAGATCATGGAGGGATCTAGGTTTGCATTTCATACATCCCTCCTAGTAATTCATTAATAAACATAAAAAGAAAGGATTAAATCGATGCGTATGTTCAGAATGGATCGCACGCCATTTGTTATTAAGTGTAAGCCAACAACCGCGCCAAGCGAACGCACATCAACTCCGTTGTTGGTAATCAAGACGAATAAAGGGGAAGGTCCGACACCGTTAAGGATCACTGCTCCAAGACCTTTCCCCTACGAATCAAATAAGGCTGTGCCGTGGATATACGACATCCATTCTTCTGCCAACAGCGATATCTCCAACATCGCTGGACTTGGGGGCATGACTAGGAGTGGCAGGATCTACACTCCCGAAGATTTTCATGATAAAGCTCCCAAGAATAAAGGGAAAGAAAAAGAAGAGAAAACCGAGGAAAACAAAGAATCCAAGGAGGAGACTGATAAGCTGTTAAAATATATCCGACAGAGCGAGTAGTCCATCGTGGATCAACTTCATAAGACGCCAGCAAAGATTACTCTGTTGTCGTTGATCCTATGCTCCGAACCGCATCGACAAGCTCTGTTGAAAGTCTTGAACGAGGCATACGTGTCGCACACTATCTCCCAAGACAAGTTTGAGGGGATTGTTAGTCACATCACGGCTAATGATCACCTCACTTTCACCGATGAAGAAATCCCCGCTGAGGGACCGAACCACAACAAGCCCTTGCACATCTCTGTAAAGTGCAAGGAGTATCACATCGCTAAAGTCTTGGTAGACAATGGATCTTCCTTGAATGTGATGCCAAAAAGAACGCTTGATCAAGTGGCAATCAAGGGAGTCCAAATGCGCCCAAGCAACATGATCGTCCGAGCTTTCGACGGTTCTAAAAGAGAAGTGGTGGGAGAAGTCAATCTCCCAATCCAAATTGGGCCCACCATCTTCAACGTCGAATTTCAAGTGATGGACATTACTCCCGCATACAGCTGTCTCCTTGGCCGACCTTGGATTCATGATGCAAAAGCTGTTCCTTCTACGCTCCATCAGAAAATCAAGTTCATAGTGGGTGACAAGCTGGTGACCGTACAAGCTGAAGATGACATACTCATCAACAAGCCATCTGCCATACCTTGTGTGGATACAGCGGAGGAAGCTTTAGAAACCGCCTTCCAAGCATTGGAAATCGCCAATGTTGAAACGTTTCCCTGAGAAATGAAGAAGGTAGCCTCCATGCTCACCAAGAACGGATACTTGCCAAGACAAAGACTTGGCAAGGATTCCCAAGGAATTCCTGAGCTACCCATTATCAAAGATAATCCGGGAAAACAAGGGTTAGGATACCACCCTAATAAAGATCAAAGGACGAAGAGGAACCAAGATCCTTCTCGACGTTCTTTAAGCCAGATCTTTAGGAAGGCCGGTTCACAAGCGTTAAGGCCGGTCGTCGTCGTCAAGTGTTTTTCTCCTTCCGATAGGGATGTATAGACCTGATGACTATTAGAGATTACTCCTCGGGGACAGCCCGACCCCCGAGCCTCGATAGGGCACATGTTTCCATTATGATTATAATAAAATCATTCTTTATTATTTCTTACTGCTTCTCTTCTTGCTTACAATAAATTTCTAAACCGCATTATTTTTAACCCTGTTTGAATAAACATGAATGAAGTTAAAATTGTCTTAATAATAATAAACCCGCATCATTTTTATGTGGAAGTGTGTGTGACAACTTGGAGCACCTTTCCTTGGCCTCGACAAGTGCCATCATGGATAAAAAAGAAATCCTTCAAAAACAAAAATCATAAAAACAAAAGCTCGGCAGGAAACCCAAAAAGGGGGCTGCGCAAAAATAAGAGCAAAAGACCTGCTAGGAATCCCACGAAAGGGTGACCTAGGCAAAAGTTAGGGTTGCAAAAATGAACAAAAAACAAAAGTCCGCTAAAACGCCACAAAAGGGTGTTTTAGACAAAAATAAGGACAATCAAAAAAGCAAAAGAAATCCATGATGACACCATGAACCGAATTCAAAAAGAAAGGTTCAAGGGAAGCTATCTAAGTTGTCAAAATCACAAAACAAGACTTTCTTAACTTCATAAGTGTTTAATCAAACAAAGCCTAAACACATAAGCCTACCTTGGCCAACCATTCTTACAAAAACCATTTTTGAAAAATAAATCCCCTCTAAAACACAAACTTCAGAACAAAAATATCTTTCCTTTCTTTTCTCTCTTGTCCCAAACGATTTTAGAATAATCTGGTGGAAGCATGGAGAAATAAATCATCACTGAAAATGGATCTAATCTGAATAATAAAATGGTGGAAGAACTGTGCCAAGAATTCAAGATCCAACACCACAACTCTTCCCCATATAGGCCGAAGATGAATGGGGCAATCGAGGCAACCAATAAGAACATCAAGAAAATAGTGCAAAAGATGGTTGTCTCATTTAAAGACTGGCACGAGATGTTACCCTTCGCTCTTCATGGTTATAGGACTTCAGTACGCACATCTACAGGAGCTACTCCATTCTCCCTCGTCTATGGGATGGAGGCAGTTCTACCCGTCGAAGTCGAAATACCTTCTCTAAGGGTAATCATGGAAGCAAAACTTTCCGAGGCAGAATGGGTTCAAAGCCGATACGACCAGTTGAACCTTATCAAAGAGAAACGGCTGAACGCCATATGCCATGGTCAAGCCTATCAGAGGAAGATCAAAAAAGGCTTTTGACAAGAAAGTCCACCCTCGAGTCTACCATGAGGGAGAGTTGGTAATGAAGAAGTTGCTACCAGTTCAAAAGGACAAAATCGGAAAGTGGGCCCCGAATTACGAAGGACCATACGTGGTGAAGCGAGCCTTCTCAGGAGGAGCATTGATCCTCACAGACATGGATGGAGAAGAACTTCGATACCCAGTCAACGCTGACGTGGTAAAGAAGTGCTACGCTTGAAGACGTTGCTTGCATAGGCCCGCTAGGATGAAAACTCGAAAAGGGCGTCCTAGGCAAAAGTTAGGGCAACATAAAAAGCCCGCCAGTACAAGGGTACTAGGCAAAACAAAGGCGAATTTATCCCCGCTAGGATACGTCCTAGGCAAAAATTAGGGGCAAAAGAATAAGACACAAAAACAAAGCAAGCAACGATCACTTGAATCGAAAACCGAAAGGCAGTTCAAGTGATTATCTTCTAGAAGCAAGCGTCTTGCAGTATCTACACTCCTGGCTCAGACATCTCACCCGAAGCAATTAGGGGAACGTAAGAGCAACAATTACAGATATAATTGTTAAGCCTGATGTATATAGCCTACCCTGGCCAGCCATTCTTCAGAAATTCCTTTTGTATATCTTTCTGTAAAAACATTTGTGAATATCAATAAAATATCTATTCATTTCTCTTCTCTCTTGACCATGTGATTATGCCTCTAAATTGGTGTTTCTTAAAAATTGTATGAAATTCCTTTAATAATCGGTCAATAAAGAAAGTTGGAGGGGTTCCTATAAAATCCGTAATCTCCTGCGAAAAAGGCTCACAAAAATCTTCCCTCACGTCGACGACAGAAATTCCTCCAAGAAAAGGAGGATAGGGAGAGCCATTCATTTTTCTAAAAACATTAACAAAATAACTAAACTTGCATTTTATGCATCACACACACATTAGTTGCACATTCAAAGACCTTATCATGAGGCAACCGCATAAAATAGAAAAATAGGAAAAATTGCTTGTGTATGACGGCAGTCAACAGAAAAAGCCAAAACGACAAAAAAGGCAAAATACTGAAAAAGCCAAAAACGACAAAAAAGACGAAAATTCAGAAAATCAATCACATCATAACAGAATAATTGAGCCTGGAGAGGCTTGCCGAAATAATACTCTCTCATCATAACAGAATAATTGAGCCTGGAGAGGCTTGCCGAAATAATACTCTCTCATTGTACAGAATAACTGAGCCTGGAGAGGCTTGCCGAAATAATACTCCCTCATCAGAATAATTGAGCCTGGAGAGGCTTGCCGAAATAATACTCCCCAGAGATATCTCATCCTCCACTCACGGGCCAAATTCCCCAGTGAGAGCTATCAAACCAAGATCAGCAAGATTCCCCAAGGAAGGCTTGATCATCCAAACAGAATATCCAAGTCGAAAGGACTCATACTTCCTCAGTGGAGAATAGCTTTCCAACTCAAGCAATGAGTGAAGCTAAGTCTGAAGAGGCTTTCTAAATAATACTCTGGGATACATAAGAACTTCAAATCCCCAGTCGCCTACTCAGAGGCACCCCTTCAAAAAAATCACAAAAGACAAATAAACATTCCCCAAGTGGAATCCGGCTTTCAGCCAAACATCAAGCGTCAAGATGATCCGCCTAACAGAAGAGGCTAATCACAATCAATGACAAAATCCCCCAGCGGATAATAGCCTACACAGAGGCAACAAAACCAGAAAAACAAAAAGAGTCACCTGAATAAGGATAATCGGGATACTCCACCAACGTCGAAAAGACGTCAGCCAATCATAAGGCACCGCTCATCTCAGAAAGAGCATCTTCGTGTCTACAACCCAAGGAAACAGAAATTCCTCAATGGGCACCAACTACGCAATGGAAAGTTGGGACACAAGAACCTATGAGTAACTGCACATCCCCTAGACGGATCCTTGCGTTATCCAGCCCTCAGTGGCACAAAAATCAAAAACAATCGTCGAAGCAGCATCGTGGACTGTGGAGACAAAATCATCACAAATCCCTAGAGAGGGCAAACTCAACTGCCTAGGTTGCCAGAAACACCGAAGCAGAGCCTGGAGAGGCGGGTACTCGGCTACCCCGAGGTTGTCAAGAACACGGAGGTATGCAACTGCCAGTGTCGTCAAGAACACGCTGGTATAGCCTGGAGAGGCGGTACTCGGCTACCCCGAGGTTGTCAAGAACACGGAGGTATGCAACTACCACGAGGTTGTCAAGAACACGTTGGTATAGCCTGGAGAGGCGGGTACTCGGCTACCCCGAGGTTGTCAAGAACACGGAGGTATGCAACTACCACGAGGTTGTCAAGAACACGTTGGTATAGCCTGGAGAGGCGGTACTCGGCTACCCCGAGGTTGTCAAGAACACGGAGGTATGCAACTACCACGAGGTTGTCAAGAACACGTTGGTATAGCCTGGAGAGGCGGTACTCAGCTACCCCGAGGTTGTCAAGAACACGGAGGTATGCATGAGCCTGGAGAGGCGACGACTAATACTCAACCTGGAGAGGCTACTCAACAATTTTCCACCGGAAGACACTACAAGTCAGAAGGATGGCCTACTCCCCGTACAATTGGGTCAACTCCTTTACTTGTCAACTGGTACACTAAAAAGTCGCTTGACTAAGTAAAGGGGGGGCAGCTGTAGACCCCTAAAATTGTCCGGGTCGGAAATAAGACTCGAAGACTCTCAAAGATTAATGGAAAGTCAGCCAGAAGGACTCCCAGAAGACCATAGGATGACTATCTGTAGGTTTAGAGGTCTTAGAGTAGCTAAAAATAAGAAAGTGAGAGGAGTGGAGCTCAATACGGCCTCTTTGGAGCTCAGTACGGCCCGTATTGCATTTTTGAACTGCAATACGGCCGTACTGAAACCAATACGGCCGTATTGAGGTTTTTCAATACGGCCGTATTGAAGTTCAAAACTTCAATACGGGCCGTATTGACACCAGGGGCCGTACTGCGCCTCACCCCTATAAATAAGACGTCATTTGGACGTCATTTGACACTTTTCCACACAGTTTTGACTCTCTCCTTGAGTATTCTGGGGTTTTTGAGCAGTGTTCTGCCCTAGAAATCGCTCTGAGAGTCAATCCGACGAAGTTCTTGAGTCACGAGCCATTTGCTTGAGTCTCGAACTTAGTCGAAGGGAAATCTTTTGGATTTCCATAGTCAAAAATTATTTAGGAAGGAGCGAGCGAGCTTGTAGAGAGAGGGAGTGCCAAAAAGCCTCCTAGATTTCATTGATATAAAAGCACGCTTCAAAGGTTTCCTTTCCAAATCCTTTCTCTTATCGCTTTCCTTTATTGCTTTCTGATTGCTGCATTACATGTTTAAAGTTTTCATAATGTAGATATCTCGTTTATAATTGTTTACAATAAATAGGGGTAATTTAGTAATTTTACACTGTTATTTATGAAATAATCCGTCATAGGGAACCCGAAAGGGGCGCTGTGGGGTGCTAACACCTTCCCCGCACGTAACCGACTCCCTTACCCAACTCTGGTTGTAATGGCCAAGGTTGATTTATAAAATCAATTGCCTTAAATCTTTTTCCAATGTTTTGAGTAAAATATTGGTGGCGACTCCAAGAACCCTACCTTTTGCGAAAACCACTAATCTATGGAGGGTCCCGCTTGGGATTAACATGGATTAGTGAATCATTTAATAAAATTGTTAGTTCGATAAGGTCTCAGTTTGAGAATAAGTCGTTCTAACAATCCATCACTTTTCAAAACATTAATAAGAGTCCGACCATCGTCGCGAATGCCAAGGTCCGTTTCGGCGGGTGGCGACACTCACACTAAAGGATCAAGGATGATACGAACCCTGGGTAGGTGATGCTTCAGGGACGAGCGTACTCCTTAATGACTAGGGATGGCACGACCCCTAGGTAAGTGATGCTACAGGGAGGGCGTGACCCTGGTCTGGTGTGGGAGGCAATTAACCTGTATCACTTGTGTCAGATATGGCGAGGTCTTGGCATAATGTTAATTGTAAGATTGATGTGAATTATGGATTTGAAAATGATATTGTTAATTGTAAGATTGACATGAATTATGAATATGGAAATGATGTTGTAAATTGTATAATTGGTGTAGATTATGATGGATTGAGATATGTATGTGAAATGAGAATTGAGATGTGAAGATGATGAATGATTGATATATATATATATATATATATATATATATATATATTATTAAATAATGAATTATGATGAGATTATATTGTGATGTGTTTGTATGTACTTTGCATATAGATATTTTCTTTTCTCACCGTATAAACTGTGGATATTTTAGGTGAAGAAGATCCGGCTACGAGTGGCATCTAGAATGCCAACAGTTAAATTATGGGAATGCTCTGATAATGTGACATCGGGGCAGAGGATTTCTAGGACAGAATATTTATATGGATTTGGTATTGTAATAAATGTGTTTAAAATTGTAAACTCTTAAATTTTACCTTTCAAGTTTTATTTTTCAGTCATTTTCTTATATTGAAGAAAGAACAGTTTCGAAGTTTTATGTGAACCCTTTTACGAACCCTTTGAAAGTTTATTCTTCTTAATTAAATTATATTATATATGTGTTGGGGTAGTAAGGGTGTCACAAAGTCCAAAACTAGGCCCAACTAGCCTAAAACCTAAAATGCTACTCTATGTGGTCCAAAATACAAGACCAAAATATATTCAAACTATGCTAACAAAAATATAATAAGAATGTTAATAACAAGATAGGCCCATGTTGAAACTTGGTTTGGGCCTTCCAAGCCCATAGGGCCCATTGGGCCTTGACAGGCCCAATCTTCCATGTCTAGCCCACTCCTCTTGGATCTTTGAGTGTGTTACCTCTTGCATTCCCAAGTATGATTCCATCAAGCAATCATATCTTTACCTAATATATGCAAATCACAAAGCAAAACATAAATGTAACAAGCTTATAAAGAAAGACTAAATTTAATATAATTCCTATGATAAGCTATCTTATATGATGCATGAAAGTATTAAACACTTAAGACAAAAACATGATAAAAATGAAAAAATTAGTTAACAATTAATTAAAGGTATAAAAGAAATTTTCTTTTTAATAACTTTAAAATCAATGTTTGTTGCTTATAATTAGGACAAAAAAATCCAATTTATTATTTATAATTAAAACCAAAGATAATATCTTCTAAATCTAGACAATATTAACTTAAAAATTTGAAATCATGAAACCTGATACGTGATATACTTTTAAAAATTGAAATTAAAGTTTAACTCAACTTTATAAAATTAATCTATAAAATAAAAATTAATCTTTATTTATATATATTTTATTGACTTAATTACTTGTCAACATGAGATTTCCAACCAAGATAAACGGTGTTGATATTAGATACTTTTCGGTAATAATTAACTCTAAAGTCAAGAGAATAAAGTAAGTTTTATACCTATTAAGAGACAAAGTATGCATTAGTTTTACTACAATTGGATCATATTATAAAAAATATATTATGATATTTTTTATATAATATTTTGTAAAAAGTGCACGTTCAAAGACTAAAGCAGCATAAGTTTTTTATTTTTATTTTTATTTTGGAGACTAAATAGATTAACTTTGAAACTAAATGACTCATGTTTATCAAATTACTACCAAGCGAATAAATTATTTGTTTTTGTTTCGAGTTTTCTGCCTGAAACGATATATCATGTTGCAAAAACTGAAGAAATACGAAAATGTTGAAGTAAACGTTAAGTGATAAACTAAGTATGTTTTTCTCTCATTGTTTTTTACCCTTTGATTTGATTTAAAGCAAAGTCATTGCGTAATATCAAGAGAGGATTTTCATATATATAACTATAGTGTTTCTTTTCTGAATAAAATTAGTGCTATTAGTATTATTTGCACAACAACTAGTTTTAGGCAACTTTTATTTTTTTTAATATATTTTTGCATTTGTATGTGTCATATTTGTACGGTTCTTTTATATCTAAGCCATAAAGGTTCACCAGTATATTGAATTTATTTTAGTATGTCTTCTTCTTCCTTGTAGTGGCTTTGCAGAATGGCTTATGCTCATGTTTTGTCTCCCTTTCAACTCGTTCGCGAAATCGAGGACGTAAATATGTGTTTTGTTAAAAGAAAAAATGGGCATTTATTTTTTTCTCTCTGTATTTGTTAAAAGCGTCATAAAGATGTTGCTTAATTATGTTTTTAGATTTTTAAATTTAGAGTAATTTTTTTTCTTAAATTTAAATTTTGTTTTTTTTTTATTTTTGTAATTTTAAATTTTTTTTTATCTCTCGGACTTAAAATATATATTTTTAGTTCTTCAAATATAAAAATTATTATTTTAGTTCTTCAAATTTTTAGTCCCTCAAATTTACTATTTGTCATATTAATTCTTGTAATTTTAAAAATATTATTTTATTCACTCATAATCACTGATAGTATAATTGACAATAACAGATTAAGACAATTTTATAATATTAGTTGATTTAATGAGTTGTTTTCACTGGCAATGACTAATAATAACATAATTGATAGTGATAAATTAAAATAATTTTATAATATTAGTAATAAAATAAAATGAGGGATCTACTTATTTCAAGAGTAAGTGTATCTATACTTATTTCACTCAATAACTTGTGTTCTACATCAAATTTTAATGATCAAATCATTAAATTTAAAGTTCTTAGTACATAGGTCAAGTATGAATTTTTTTTTTTTAAAATGAAAACTATTTGGTACTCTATTTCATTAATTTAAATCAACATATAAATATTTTTATGATTATTTGCCAATTTGAATTAATGAAACAGAATGTAAAAAAGTTTGTAAACTTGATATAGGCATCAAAAACTTTTAACTCAACAATTAGATCATTAAAATTTGATGTAGAACATGAGTTATTAAATAAAAAGGAAGTATAGATAGATTTATTCTTAGAGTAAGTAGATCTTTCTTTGTAAAATAATTGACAATAATAAATTAAGACAGTTTTATAATATTAGTTAGTCTAATGTGATATTTCACTAATAATGACACTAGTAAAAAAGAACGCTAACAAATTAATTAATGACTTTTGAGCTGGTGACTAAAATAATATGGTTTTTTATATTTTGGGAGCTTAAACGTATGTTTTAAAATTGAGACATCAAAAAGATAAATTTTTAAATAGGAGGACCAAAATAATATTTTTTTTTATATTTTAAATACTAAAAATACAAATTTTAAATTCTAAGTATAAAAAGAATACATATCTTAAATTTATTTAAATCTTAAAATATTTTACAAAGTTGCATGTAGATAAATTTACTAATTTTTAAAAAGTTGAATTTACATTTTGTCTTTTTTTTTTCCTTTGGTTTTAGCTTCAGACTTCAAAAATTAAATCTTCTTCCTTGTGTTGACGGTGGTTGTTGGAGAAAGTGAAGCACTGGTAGCGGAGCACGGAGAGCATGTTGTGGGAGGCATGGTTGAGGTCGAGGAGACTGTGGTGGGGCTCCCACGAGATCGTCGCAATAGAGAGCCAGAGACGTACTATGAAGCAACATTTAAATAATATATATTAATTATATATTTATTAAAAATAAATAAATTTAAAGTTTAATATCAGGCGATTCATGTATAAAACATCTTTTATAATCGTTAATATATCAATATTTTATTTTTTTTCTCTCACCTTCTCACACAAAAGAGTTTCTTGAAGAAGTTTCTTCTAGGTATAATTTTCTTTCTTTCCTATTTTTCTTATTATGAATTCTCTTAGTTTTCTTTATTTTTAATTTTTTGATTTATTTTATTTTCGTTTTCATCTCTATCTTAATCTTATATTCACATTTTATTTATGTATTTTATTTTCTATACAACACATAATAACACATATAGGTTTGTATTTGATAGTTTTAATGTTTATTTTTTGCTTCATTGCATGTAAAAAATATTCTCTTTGTTAATAGGTTTTACTTATTCTTTTAAACTTTGATAAAGCATTTACTTTGATAGTTAAATGTGTTAATAATTTTTTTCCTTCTACCTTTTTTCTTTCTATATATACTATCAGGAAAAAAGTATTTTGTGCCTGTATTTTATTAAAAGAAAAAATAAATAAAAAAAGAAAAAATGAGAAGTTACTCGTAAAAAGATAGTTGTTGAAAAATAACCAAATGATAAAATAGTTCATGTAAAAGTAAAAACCAAATGTAGTTATTGAAAGTGGTATTTCCCTTATATATTAGTATAGATTCATTAGTTTTAAGTTTTTAAATTTGATTAAAAAATATTTTTTCTAATTTTTTAAATAAAAAGAGTATAATGGTCTAAAAAAGTGGAAACCAAGGTGGTTACTAAATCCCTTTATATATTAGTATAGATATATAGTCAAGATCCGTTAATATCAAGCGTATACTAAATCTTATACTTTTTATATTTTTGTATACAATATAAATTTAATCAATTTAACTGTTGAATTATGTAATATTATATTCAAAATTGTATATATTAAATTTGACTTCATTCCAAAAATTATTTATTATTTCATCGTATTATTTTTATTTTAACGCATAATATAACATTTAAAATATATATAAATAATTTTTAGATATCATATATAAAAAAGTTTAAACTAGAAAATGATTTTTAAAAATTTTAAAAAAATATTACTCTTTCCTTTTCATAACAAGTCATGAGTTAAAATAAAATATAAGTTCTAAAATAAATGTCATATTAGTTGTTAATATGTAAATTAATTAAAAGTTAGATGAGATGTAAGAATATAATTAAAAATTAATATAGCCTTGAACTTTAAAAATAACATATAAATAAAACAAACTTTACTTAAAAAAAGCAACAATTAAAAAAGACCGTAGCAAATAATTAGAAAATAATTGTTGTATCGTATTATTTTAAAAAATTATTATAAAAATTATTATTCTTTTTATTAATTGACTTTTCTTGATTTTTTTATTATTAAATTTTTTTATGTGTAAAATGACCATGAAGAACCTTATTACGGGTTTGTAAATACTTAAGGTAAAAAAAAAAAGAAGAAGAAGAATTTTTTGAACACGTCTTCAAAAACAACTGTCCCACTCCACTATTGGATTTTCGTCGTCATCACCATCATAAATAAAAAAATAACAATATATTATATCAGAAAATAATGAATTTATTTAAAATAAAAAACAAAAGGATTTTCTCTCTCGCTCCTTTCTCTTCTCTCTCTTCTACGGTTTCGTGAGTTAGCATCTCCTCCGCCTCGCACGAGCTTCCGCCACCGTCGCCGCCGCCGCATCCTACCGCCGCCATGCCAACGCCGTCCGCTTCCTCCGATCCAATCCTGAATCGCCTCGCCTCCTCCGATTGCGACGTGAAATTCAAAGCCATCCGCGAGGTGAAGAACCACATCATCGGAAACCGAACCAGGAAGGTCTCCTACATCAAGCTCGGCGCCGTCCCCGCCGTCGCCGCCGCACTCTCCGACTCCGACCCCAACCTCATTGTCCAGTCCGCCGCCGCGCTCGGCAGCTTCGCCTGCGGCGTGGACGCCGGCGTCCGCGCCGTCCTCGACGCTGGAGCTTTTCCTCGTTTGATCGGACTCCTCTCCGCTCCCGACGAGAAGGTGATTCAAATATTCAATTGTTTGCAACCGTTTCTTGTGAATTTTTTTTTATAAAATATTTGGTTTGTCTGAAATTTGATGCGTTCTGTGATCAGTGCTTTTGGTTTAAGTTTTAAAATAAAATGAAATGTGAATACTGGATTGTTTGCTTCATTATTTGTTAGATTTTCTTCGTCGTAATCTAATGAAACTGGAAATTATAACTCTGATTGTCACGGTTTTGTTTCACTTCAAAATAGTTAATGTCTCTACCAAGTGCTTGTTTAGAATTCAATTACATTTTCTGGAGTGTAATTATGGTTTTGGAACTATGAAAGTATGAATTATGCTTCCTAGTTCTTCTTCACTGCTATAAATTTTGGATTATTTTAAGTACGGATGTAGCCTTTGAATCATTCAATATTGATGTATTCTATCTTGTTTGTGAGTAGAATGCTTATTGATGTTTAGTATACAATTTTTGTTACTTGTGTGAATTGTGATCAAGCCACAAAAGAATTTTTATATTTCTTTTTCGGTGACTATGAAACTTAGGATTAGGGACATGTGGAGTGATAATGGAAAAGAAGAAAAAATTGCAGTGGAGTGAAGGAAGTACTTCGTTGGAAAGATTTAAATAGGAAACATTGGCTTCGTTATTTATTATTTTCCCCTTTTTTTAATGCTATTTTTTCATTTGGAATGCCATTTAACTGTCCATTCTCTCCTTATCAGGTTGTGGATGCTGCTGCTCGTTCTTTACGAATGATTTATCAATCAAAACTTGCTCCAAAGTATGACTTTTCTCAAGAGGAAAACATGCAATTTCTTCTGTCGTTATTGAAAAGTGAGAATGAAAATCTTACCGGACTAGGTGCAGGCATTGTTATTCATTCTTGCAAGACAATTGGGGAACAAAATATATTATGTGACACTGGTGTTTTAGAGAAACTTACTAGCCTTCTTGATGGTTCTCTAAGTCAGCGAGATGCTAGTCTTGAGTCCTTAGCAGCAATTATTAGAAACAACCCAGCAGCTGTCTCTAAATTTGTGGAACTTCATAGTGGAAGAGCTTTATGTTCTGTAACTGAACTAACTAAAGACAGATATCCTCGAACAAGGTTACTAGCATGCTTGTGCTTGATTTCTGTAAAGAATTCTTCGTCTTGCTATCTTCAAGACATAGGAATCAAAACCAAATTGGTATACATTTTGCTTGAGCTCCTTGATGATTCCGGTCAAGTTGGAGATGAAGCTGCTTTTGCTTTCTCAAGTTTAATTGCAGAGAAGGAAGATTTGCAGAAGTTAGCATTTGAGGCAAATGCTATTAATAAGTTTAACTGTCTCTTGCAAAAGTGTCCTGTGCATCCAAAACGGCTTGAAGGGGTATTTCTGGCCTTGGCTGATCTGTGCTCAAAATTGGAGTGCTGCAGGTCTAGTTTTCTTTCATTGCAGGTCTGTTGCTTGTGTCTGTGTTTCTGTTTTTTGATCACATGCATAATTATCTCCATTGCTGCAAAATTGAGACATGAAAGTTATAAAGAAAAAGCGGCACTCAGCCATTTTTATAGTCGTTCATTATGTTTCAAGTTGTGGGTCTTAATTTCTTACCATTTTTATAGCACCATATGCAAGGGTGCACACAAGGATTAAAGGTAGCAGGTCTATGATTGGAGAAATGTAATAGATAGTGTGGCAGGATGCAAATTAAGAATCCTGAAACTAATAGGCTTGCTATAGTTACCTTCTCTGGATCTTTTTTCCAGGGTTTTAAGTAGTACACTATAGTGGTGTAGTGGTATGGAGCTGCCATTGCCTGCTACAGGAGTTGCCGTAGCGGAGCAGTTTAGTTTAGCGGGTTGAATAGCGGCCATATCAGGCACTATAATGGCGCTAGGTGTTGATTCTAAAAAAATTCCTTCTTAGCAGAGACATTAGGGCTTTTTGGAGGTCTTTTTTGAAATTTTAATCTCCAAAAATGAAACCTATAAATGTAATAGTAGTGAAAATGATAAAGAAGACTTGGATTTAGAAGATGATAATGATTGATGATTCCTATCTTGTATTTACTTGTGTGTTTTGTTTAAGACACTTAAGACGTTTTATGGTTAATTATGAATGTCATTAACTTTGAGTACTTTCATCATTTTTTAGAATTTATATGTACATAGTATACATTATATTATGAACTATATAAAAAAATTCAAAATAGTGGCTATCTTGCTATACGCTATCTCGCTAGTGTTTTTTGGGGCCGACTGCTACGTGCCACTATCCAGGTTTTAAAACATTGCTTTTTTCCTGTTCTCCTTTTCATGTTGCATCTTTTCATTTTGGAATGTTATGTTATTTCTCTTTATTTTATAGCACAGGTTAGTAACATCTTTATGATTATTATTTTTTTTTTCATTTGTCTATTTACCTGTGTGTTTGCATGCAGTTTCTGCATGTGTTTTCTTGAACAATATTAGTTTAACTGAAATAATTTTTAAATTATTTAGCTCATACTACTTTCTTACTAGCAAGTAGCAACACATTTATGTATATAGGATTTTACATGTAAATATACTTTTGCTGATATTTTCATATGTAAAAGTATTTCAGCAGAAACAACTAATTAGGGACATCATTTTTATTTTACTTATCATTAAGGTGATTGATTACCTTGCAAATTGCAACTAAATAACTAATTGTTACATTTTACCCAAAGTCTGCCATAAAAAACCAGAATATAGCCTTATCCCACTAGGTGAATCCCAAAGTCTGCCATAAAGATCGAAATTTTTGCACCTGGATAAATCGAATGTTAACAAAATGTTTTGGTGCTTGCTTTGATTATTTATAGGTGTTGGTGAATTTGGACATTTATTGTTGTTGGCATAATATTTTATACCACCCCATGTTCCCATTTATGAACATGTTTGAATCAGTGCTAAGCCGTATTTCTTCCTGATAGATGACCAGAGCCAATTTTGGTCTTTCTTCTCAATCTCAAAAAGGATGAAGTTATAATAAGGCTTGCACCAGTAAACTATGTATGGATGAAGTTATAATAAGGCTTGCACCCGTAAACTATGTATGGATGAAGTTATATTAAGGCTTGCACCAATGAACTATTTTTTCAGATCCCAAATCCACTTTCAACTTCTAATACGCTTTTGTGATCCAGGTCTTAAACCTAGTAGTTGATGCCTTAACTCATGAGGATGCCAATGTACGCACTGCAGCTTGCATTTGCTTAAGAAGTGTCTCTCGCTCAATCAAGGTCAGTAACATGAGATGACATCTAGCACTTTAAGTGTTTTATGCTATTGCCATGTATAATTTAATTCTCATAAAACTCTGTTCAGAATTTGAGTGCAGGTCGTTTTATGAATGAAAGGGTTGTTTTTCCTTTGGTTCAGCTTCTCTCTGATCTTTCTACTTCTGTCCAGGTATTTTGATTGTATATATAATTTTCATTTTTTTTATTATTACATTGAGTAGCTTGTAGGTTTGGAAGAGGAAGTGATTATCATACCAAATGATGGGCTTTTAAGCATTAGAAATTGAGGGGTACAGAGTAAAAAAAGATTTGAATATATATATATATACATCTGTTACTCATAAATTTATTTGACTATGTGTATGCTATTGTGATAATAGTCTGATGCTATTCTCTATTGATCTAAATTTGAAACATTTATGTTGTCCCGTTCATAAAAAAGGCTGTTACAAGAAGCACTGACATATTGGTGGACAAATGCAAATGATTTAGCATTGAAATTGTTATATCTCAAATTAAATGAGGTTGTCTCAAATGGATAATATGTTATCCTATTGTTGTTGGTCGCTACTATAAGCTTACCTGTTATCTCACCCATATTGTTTCTTGCACTTGTATGATATGAGGTTATCACAAGGGCTATAGTATATGTTATCATATCATTAATTTTTTTGTTGGGAAAATATTATATTGATTTATTGTAATTAAACAGACGTTGCCCCATAAATTTTAGTTTAGTAAGGCAGATCTTTTGTTGTTTTATCTTACAGGTTGCAGCCCTTGGTGCCATCAGCAACATAGTGGTTGACTTTATGCCACATAAATCAACATTCATACAATGTGGGGGCATTAAAGAGCTTGTGCAATTGGCGAAGTCAATGGACTCGTCTTTAAGGTTAAATGCTGTATGGGCCTTGAGAAACATGGTATTCCTTGCAGATAAGATGTGCAAGGAAGGAATTTTCGTGGAGTTAACAGCCTCTTCAATGGCTAGCCTTATCAATGGTATTTATTGACACTTCAGATTTTTTGTTTTATTGGTTCTTATTAGTCTATTACCAAATAAGTGCCCTTGATTGTATATACTATGCAGATCCAGAACCTTCTGTTCAAGAACAAGCTCTGGCCCTTGTTCGCAATTTTGTTGATGGATGTGTGTACTCTGTTGAACATGCTTTTGCTGAAGATGGTATTATACTAGATGCTGTTGGAAGACAATTACAAAAATCTTCAAAAATTGAAATTGGGATACAGGTTGGAATTAACTTTTGAATCAATTATTTTTGTATAGAATGATGAAATAGATGTCCACACTTTACTAATATCATTCTCTGAGTTGTTTATTTATGCCTTTTGATTTTATTTTTCATGCAGGGGATGTATGTTCTCAGCAATATCGCAAGTGGCAATGAGTTTCATAAGGAAGCAGTAATGCAACTACTCTTCCCTCAAGATGAGAATCGGTCTTGCTCTTTCTTCGAGCAGTTTTTGAAGAGTAATGACAGTCGCTTACGCACAGCTGCTGTTTGGGTTGTAGTAAACCTCACTTTTCCTGCTAGTCCAGGTGCATTTGGTCGGATTGTAAATCTCCGTAGTTTTGGCATTGTTTCTCGAATAAAGAAGATGGTCAATGATTCTTGCATGGATGTGAAGGTCCTTTAATCTTCATCCTGAATCTTTTATGTTCTGTACTGTAAAGTAGTTGGTTTTTAAATGTTCTTCTGTTGATGCAGCTTCCTGCGAGCCTTGCACTTAGGCAGATTATTACTTTTGGTGATAGTTGAAAGCAATAAAAATCCTCTGTTTCAAGTCGTTTGGCTATGGACAAAGTCAAGATAAGGGATATTGATAGAATTTATTTTCTCTTGTGCTCACTCCTTTTGAATACAGTACAATGTGGTCTCCTGCCTTCTGCGTCAGCTTTAAATATGGTATGTTTCAATAGATGTTCAGTTCTTTTTCCCTTTAACCTAGCATTGTTTGTCGTACCTGGTACTTTTTTTATCAATATTATATTTTCCCCCTGAAGTTTCTTAACTTGAAGATATTGGTATTGCTGTTCTAATGTATCAAATTGCTGTTTTTTTTTTTTGGTTTCCTTTGCAGGTATCAATTTGCTTTAGTTTATCTGAGTAAACTCTGAAGTTGGTCATTCATAGATTCCAGTGTGACCTAATAAGCCCTCCAAAGATTTTTGTCAACAATATATTCCCTCAAAAGATATGATATATCACCACATGACAAATGGTGATACAAAAAGATGAATTCGGTAATTATTTTATATTTTTTAATAGATTAATTCGGTGACAAAATTTTAGAGGACTAATGTGGTAGCACATTAATCTTTTGAGAACCAACGTAGGGGTTTACTCTTTCTTTTAACCAGTCAGAGCAGTGTCTTTGGTTCTGTATACAACTCTTGGCCAGGTTACCCTCAATTTCATTTTCTTTCTGTACAATATGTTTACTTTTTTGTAAATCAGATGATCATAGACTCATGGTAGATTTACAGGCTTTAGTGTTGTAAGATATGAGTTGTAAATGTCAATTTTAGAACTGAGTTTCAATTTGATTTTGGTTATATTGATGAATAGAAGAATTGTCTATGTTTCTGGCATTGATGCATGCTTTGTAATTTTCATTTTTTTGGAGCTTAATCTTATTTTCAAAATATTTTGTCTATTAAGAAGAAAAAATATTATGGGGGGATGACTATGACAATGATGGTGATCATGTACGTAGTGGCTATATTTAGTGAGGGTGCAGGGACAAGTAATGAACGGTAAAGATTTTTTCTTTTACTTGCATTCTGTTCTTGAAATTGTAAAGAATGGCTCCCTCGCCCCATTCTCAATCCTCTAGGATCGTTTTTACGTCTCAAAAGGCTTAAAAGTATTTCTTGATTATGCTGTGTTCAGCGTATTTTGTTCGGCTGCAAGCACGTGACATTTACAATGTAGATAACAAATGGGCCATTGATTTTGAGAATGAAGCCTCATTTCAGTCACTGCAAAAAATGGGGAATAAGCATATCTGTTCATTCATCATTTTCTTTCGTCGTGTGGATTTTGTCCCAATAGCATACATATTGATAGGTCTGTTGAGTACCCGAATTTAGCCTCCTGATATGAAAAGAAAACTTGCGAGATGCATGTATGTGTAAAATGGGTTGTATTCGAGTTCGTTCTCTCTTAATAGATGAGTTTCTTTTTGTGATTGAAGCCTGTGCAAAATTCAGTGACACGGTATGAATTGAAAAAAAAAAAGAAAAAACAATTTTAGACGGGGAAATAAATTACAAACATTGAGACTTGATGATTGGTGTTACGATTGATTTTTAAGTTTTAAAGTCTAGATTTGAATCTTAGAATTAATAAAAAATAATAATATTGAAAGGAATAATTTTAATGCTAAGAGAGATTAATTTTTGATAAAGTTCGAAAAAATTTGTCAATATCTTGATATAAAAATAAATAAATAAATTACAATGAAGTATAAAAATTATACTCATTTTCCAGATGTTACAAATAATTTGTGATAGAATTTTTTTTGTCCTTCAGTGATGGAAGGTCTGACGCTACCGTTTATGGTGATGTTGGTTGATTTGTTATGACTTATGGAAAAAGCATATTGATTATTTTTTCGAATAATTATATTATAGATGCCAAATTGCTGAGTATTTATCCCTTTGTCATTTACTTTTTGACTTTCCTGCTGAAATAGCAGGATTATATCGATGTAATAATTATTTTTAGCAACAGGAAAGTACATATTGAACGAGGAAAATGCTAAATAATATATAAATAAAATTAATATAAAAAGCATATAAACATATCCTTTTTCTATTATTTTTATATTATTTATTAATTAGTTCAACCATTAATTTTACCAAACACTTCAAACTCAATCAATTAAATAATTCTTTACTATTCAAAAAAAAATCTGTTATCAACTTTTACTCCCCTGTAGTTTAGTTTTATAAGTCAATCATATAAACTTTGTAACACTTTTAAATAAGAAAAATTTTACGTTACCCAATATAATTGAAGGGTATCGAAAAAGTCTAAGAGATACTTAATTAATTGTTGTTACTTTTATCTTAATATTTTTAATAATTTATTATTATAAAATTTTCTATATCTTTATATTATTCTTATATATTTAGATGTGTTATCTTACTATTGCATCTATTATAACTAAATTGTTTAATATTAATAATTTGTTAATAAGTTTTTGTTTTTCTTCTGTTTTAATTTTTTGAATTTATAAAATAAATTATTTTTCAGTTGTATTATTTATTATTTCTATTTTTTTATTTTAATGTTTTTATTGTATTATTATAACCTTTTATTTTTAATTTTTGTAATTCTGTCCCACTTTTGTATAAACAAAATTTGTTACGTAAATTGATCTTTTGATTAATTTTCTAAATTAACCGTTTTATTAGTTCATCTGATACCAATTTTTAATCTGAAATTTCCAGATGCTTGGATTTTATTTTTTAAACTTATTTATCGATCTAACTTGAGATATCAAAACCTTCAATTTCTATGGTACAGCTCCCTTCAAATAATTGGTGTCAAAAGAAAAAAAAACACTTTCAAACAATTCGGAAGCTGACATGGCTTATATGATCTAGATACCGGATATATTCTTAACAAATGCCTAAATTTTGTAACCCACTTGCAAAATTCATCTGAAACTAGCTATATATAATGGATTGTGTATTTAACAAGGTACATATATACACATAATATACATAACGTTAAACTGAGAATCCTATGAAAGGAAAATAACATAAATGACAATTTGGAAACAAAAAATATACCTAGACTAGGAAGAGGTTGAAGACGGAAATTAAAAATGTGACATGAATTTTCAGCCAATCTTTTCTGTGTTTGTGTCATCTGAGGGCCATATTACTGTTTCCATGAGCCGTTCCCTCATCAACTCCAAGTTTTCATCAGAAATTTCTTTATATATCTCAGCATGATTACATTTCTGCACAAAATGATGGAGATGAAGAATGGTTATAAAGTTAAGAACATCTCACCTTCACAAAAGATTTTAAATGCTTAGGATATCAGAAAGTGAGAATTATTGAAATTCCATTACCTTGACCCATTTACCATAAAGGTGAAGCCGAGTTACCATCACTCTTTCAGCAAGCTCTTGATGCTCCTATCAAATGAGAGAGGAGATATATGACATCATTCACATTGCCATGATGTAACACTTAATGAAAATTGCCGTGACATCAAGTAAATCATATGTTTACTTGAAAATTATGTGAATAAAATTTGAGAAAATATGTTATACATTGATATAATAAAATTATTTTATATTGTCATCCAATCACAAAAAATCATGTACAATAAGTTTATTGATTTTTACAAAAGTTACTAGAAAAGTTATATCAATGATGATTTTTAATTGGTTGATAATGTAAAATTGTTTTATATATGACCATTAAATTCATAAAATTTATTGTATTTGTGTAAAGGCATTAAATGTATACATGGAAGTTATTGACATGAAAAGGATAGAGAAAGACTGAATAAACATAATATGGCATGCATCGAAACAGTTGATTACTCTTTTTTTTTTTTTTTTAATTAAAAACTAATAAGAAACAGATTTTACAAATGGATTAAAGATCAATGTATGTGACGAGTATAATTTATAAATGGATTAAAGAGAAAACTCACTTGAAATTTTGAGTATAGAAATTTGTTTACGGAAGCCACAATAACATATACTATATATTTACTGAAAATTTTAACCACATGAAATAAGTAACTGGAGCACAAAATACTACCTTCCAAAGGGATCGAATAAAACGTTTCCCATCTGCTGGTTTGTTTGATGCAACAAAACTGCCAACATAGGAAACACAACAAACAATTATCTAAATAATTATAAGATAGCTATGGAATCGCCATGCTATAGTTTATTAATATTCATACCAAACATGCTTAAATTGGTTAAATAACCTCAACAATCATTAATTACTGGCAAGTTTAGAGAAAGAAAAGTAATCAATGAATATTCAAGTTTACACAACAGATTTAAGGTGCATTCGTTTTTTTTTTTTTTTTTTTAGCTTCAGTTGACATGTTTTTTTTACTAATAATTGGAAAAATGTTACATTGTTTTATTCTATTTCACGTTTTCAAGAACATGCAAAGGAAATAATGAAAACTAAAAAATACTCTTTTCACCACTTGGTTCACAACATCTTGAAATAAGATGAAGTGTAAAAGTAAGCCGACTTTGAGCAATTAAGTAATTGTAAATGAAAACATATTAACTAAAAATGAAAACAAAACCAAATGCACTCTAAACCAGTGACTTAATAGAAAACATCATTTTCAAACTAAAATAATTGCAAGGGCATACAAGATTTTGTTGAAATTCTCTTCATACAACTACTAGAGACTTCACTTACTTATAGAACCACGTATATTTAGGTGGGTTCATCTCATACAACTGATGAAGAACAGTCCTCACAGCCTTGTATGTGAAATAGTTGAGCATTTGCTGCATTAAAAAATGAGATCAATTAGATTGCATACAACGCTTGGCAGAAAGATGGGTGATGATTAGTTGCAGATATGTCCAAAAAATCCATACTCTCATTTTATATAAAAGACTAATAATGAGTGGAAATGATCCTCTTATTTAATAATGAAAGCTGGAGTAGTAGTACTACTTGCATGAGTTGTTCATTTGGTATTTGTTCTGTTACCTTGAACTATAGAAGAAAATGATCATTTATTGACTAGCTAGCTCAGAAATTATTATAGCTAATGTCAAGAGAGAGAGTCATTAAGCTACAATGTCAAAGCTACGTGAAAGAGAAGTTCCGTTCACTGTGCTTTGAATTCGGGAATTGAATAAAACAACCAAGTACTAAATAGGGTGTAAAACCTACCAAATTTTATATTTTTCAATAAATTTTAATAATTAAAGAGAGCGTATTTAAAAAAGTATGTTAAAAAATGTGTTGTTAGCATTTATTGATTGAAAATACTTAAAAGGAAGTAACTCTTTTCTAAGGGAGACAATTTCAAAGCATCATTTTTTTGAAAATAATTCATGATGAGATAAAATTTTGCATGCTTCCATCTTGTGTAAGCAAGAAACAGAAACGAACTCGTGGTAGAATTGCGTAGAGGGTTTATAATTTAGTGCTTCCAAGTACTCCAATTGCAAGCTACAACTTATAATTGTCTAATAAATGACACCTTCTTCTCCATAATGATACAATGTTCGAAAGCTCTGCCTATAACTAGATTGTCTTAGAAACTAGAATTACAATATGTTATAAAGCAAAGACTCCTAAAAAAGGGTAAAACAAATCAATGCTAAATGATAAACAGAGTTATAATAAAACTAAAATCAAATAAAAAATGGCATCATTAAGACAATGTTCGGTTTTCAGTTAGGACTAGTCACAAAATGAGTTTTGTCTCAATTTTACCTTGAAACGAAATAAAAAAGAAGAGTTGTTCACAAACTCAATTTGCAAAATGAAATTCATTCAAACGAAAGTTTACAACAAACATGCACTAAAACATCAGATCTAGGTGATTTTATTTTTATTTTTGTTCAATCACAACCTTTTAACCACAAGATATGAACATGTTACCGTTTTCACATCATCAAAAGTGTCCTCATATTGGCCTCCAATCTCATTGACAATGGTAGTCATTCTCCTACTCTTATGCTGCTTCTTGCAACTTCTACCAACAAAGAGTCGCCACTCTCTTCCAGGATCAGTGAATGAACTGCTCAACTTCATGGCCCCACCACCCCTCCTCACCAAATGCTTCCTCCCCATCAAATTCTTGCACAAAACAACATCTCCACCAGTCTTGAGATTAACACTAGTTGTGGGGAGAGCATCCACACACAAACAAGGGCCAGTGTGTGATTCCATCACTGATGACCCCACAACAGAAAGAGCACCTACCATTCTCTCTCACAAACAAAACCTCACCAAAAAATAAGAACTTCTACAAAATACACACCTGAGATTGAAACTCAAGAGACAATGGATCCCTATAAATAGAGATACCTTCCAGCACAAACAACACCAAGGGGGGGAAAGCAATAGAGGGTGTCCAAGAAAATTGGAAATTGAAGAAGCAGTTGTGGTCAAAGACGCATGCAGTGTTTGTGGGAAGGTTGAACAAGAGAATTAGCAGGCTTTTGGGTGCAAGGAAAAGTAAACTAGAAGACTAGAACTATAGAGGGTGAGATTTTTGAAGGGTGTGAATGAATCTTAACCAGACAATTTTTGAGGTCTAAAATTCTCCAGCAGAAAAAGAAAAAAGTGAAGGATTCAAATTGACATTGGAATCTGTTTCAGATAACTAGGCTGTTTGGATTCACATTAAATAAATGATTCTGAATCGTGTTAAATATCGATTACTACAATTTTAAGGATGTTTGATTTCATGTTAAAAAAAATTAATTAAGTGTAGAATTAATTTTGAATCGAAGGATTTACTTTTATATTGGATAAAAAAAAGTGTACAAAATTTTATTACTTATTTTTTAAAATACAGGATATTTAAACATAAGTCATATTTAAAATTAATTTGATTTAAAAAGTAATTTTACAAATAGAAATCCAAAAGCACAATGAATTCGTTAACCAAAGTTACGAGGTTTTGGTGAATGTCTTGCCACGTGGTTGTGAATCTTTGTCGCTGTTCAATGTTTTGAGCTTGTACTTTTGTAACACATGTTAGATGTTGCAATTGAATAAATGAAAATTGAAAAGTGCCACATACCAACCAGACTCGATGCACACCGTCCACACGCGTCCACATGTGCTTCTGCCTTGTGTTGTAGATTCCAACTCAACGAATGTAGCACAAATATTGGAACACATTCACATTGCCCATTGCTCCTTTCGTAAACAAATTTCATGTTCTATATACAAGTACCAACACGTAGTTACTTAGAGTCAAACTAGGGCTAATACACCATTGTAGGGCAAATTTTATTTATTATTTTTTTTAATGTGGAGCACACCTGACATTTAGTTGGATCGAAATATTGTTTTCATGAAAAAAAGAAAAGGAAAAAGAAAAGAAAAAAGACTGTGTTGAATCATTAGCATTTTCTACTAACATGATCGGTTTGTTGTGAAATTTTGTCTTCATGTAAAAGCCTCTAATGTCACTAGCATTTTCTTGATGGGATTGTCATATGGTATGTATATGCATTGGCCAGTGTCATTAGCATTTTTACAACTAACATGATCAATTTGCCCTGAAATTTTGTGTTCATTTGGAAGACTCTAATGTCACTGGCATTTTCTTGAGTAATTCCCATATGGCATGTATGCATGGGCTAAATAGATAATGCTAGATAAAATTTAGTTTTCTTTTAGATTTGTTATAAGATAGTTAATGAGACATTTATTTATTTTAAAAAAAATGATATTTAATAGGGGGGAGTTCTTATAGCCTTTTTTCATGCTGAAAATAATTTTTCAAAGGTTGGTGCATGAAAATAATTTTTCAAAGGTTGGTGGGGGTTAGCAACAAAGGACCATACTTAGTTAAATCAAAGAACAATTTTTTCACTTATGTACAAATATGAGATTATATAGTTGATAGTAATTTAAAAAAATTAACTTTACCAATAAAATGCATTTTTGCATAGTTCATCCTAAAAAAATTTCATTGTTAAATATATTTGGCTTAAGACAATTTAGGTATGAGTGATTTTGAGAAATTTTTCAAAAAAAAATCACTACAAGAAAAATGTTAATTATTGATTGTCAAAATCTATCGATAATAACAAAATTTCGTCGATAATTTAAGATTATTTATGAATAAAAATCCATTAAAATATGATCCTCAACAAAAATATTTAATCAAAAATAATAACCATTTAATTTGTAAAAATCTTCCAATGGGAAGATATATAGGAAATATTTGTCAATAATTACTGACAACTTCTTTTGTCAAAAATTACCGACAGACGTTATGTTAGAAACTAATGGTCACATTTTACCAATGAATAATCTATTAGTAACACACTATAAGTTTTTTACGACTATATTCGTTGATAATCATAAATTAATTTACCAACATATAAATTCATCCGTAAATATTAATTAGATTGCTGACATTTTTTTGTCAGTATCACCTAATTTTTTTTATTTGTGTTACCAACATATTAATTCGTCAATAATTTAATTATTAATTTTTTCTTTTTCATAAATTTATTGATCAAATTATTATATAATATTATAACTTGATTAACAATATTATATAAAATAAATCTCAAAATAAATTTTATAAAATAAACCTAATATTAAAGGATGATATTAATACTTCTCATAATAATTAGTATCCAACATAAATTTATCAAAGTGTCAAATCATTTATAATTAAAAATATTAAAATCACAAATAATGTATTTTTTAATACAATCTAAAAATCATCATAATTTGAAATCTTGTTGTTACTAATTCTTCTCTCGATCATTATGTTGTTACTAATCATTTTGCTGATCTTTGTGATCATTTTGCTATTGGCTTTGTTTAAAGATATTTTGTGATAAACCTTGCATTAAAAAAATAGTTAAGATAAAAGCTTTTTTTTTTATCCTATCTGGAGTAAAACAACAAAATTACATGTCCTAAGTATAGTTTAGAACATTAACAAACCTATCGACAAATAAAATATAGATATAATCAAGTGAAATTTCATAATAACTAATCTTACAAAAGAAATTATGAATTGAGCATTCAAATTTTCGCAGGCATTGTACACTAATAGGGAGCACACCCCATTTGAGAGAGAGAATTTGGTCTAAACTAAAGATCTACAAATAAAAAACAGAGGTGAAAGCACTTTTATATTGTACTTGTTTTGGTATTCATCTAGAAAGCAATACAAAAAACCAATGAGTAGTAGACCAAAAAGTGGTAATACCATGTTAAAGTTCAAAACCTTATTACTCAGCCTCAAGTAGTTTGCTATATGTCCTTGTTTCTCAAAACCATCAGGATTGGATTCAGGATGTCGTAAGGTCTCGAGAGGGTGAGGATTAAGCCAGCAGCCTAATTTAATTTAATCCCAATCCTATAAGAGTAAACACAATTAAGTCAAATTTAATTAATTAAATTGAATATATTTAGATAAATGATTTAATTAATAAGTAATGTTCAAAATTTTAATTGATTAGGAGTTATTTTGATAATAATGAATTGAATAATAGTATTAAAAATAAAAGCAATAAAAAAAACCTTGTTTACAAATTTAAACAAGGTATAAATGATGGATTATTGGTTATTGATTGATTATAATTTAAAAAATACATATACTTTAAAATTAATTACAAAATTATGATAATGCATGTACATTTACATGATAATTTAATAAAGGTTAAATTACCTAGGCCTTCAACTAAATATTTTTTAATTGGATTTTTGAGTGTGTAAAAAATAGGTTAAATTATATTTTTAATTCTTTTATATAATAAAACTCGCAATTTAAGTCTTAATTTCATAAAATTTTCAATTTTGTCCCCTCACATAAAATTTAGTTGATTAAGCATTAGAATTATAATGTTAGTAATGACTTATATTTGGTAGATGACATTAAATTTAATATTTAATAATATTTAAGCTAAATTGGATTTGTAGTTCCTATTTATATCACATTTTCATTTTATTTTTATCACTTTTATGAGATAAAAAAATTTAAAATAATATTTAGCACAAATATTTTTAAGATTATTTGTCATTCATTTGCGAGGTTCAATACTTTTTATTTTTAAATTTTTAATTAAGTTTTTATTTGGTAAAATGTGTTCAAATATTTTAATTAAAATTATAATTATTAAGAGTAGAAATAAAAAGTAAATTTTATATAGCAATTCATGGATGAATTAATTATAAAATAATTAACAATTGTGATTATTAGCCTTCTTTAAAAGATAAGAATATTTCATTATCATCCAACCCTTTATGTTTATATTACTCTTAGTTATTTTATATTGTTAAATGAGTTGTTAATTAGTGTTGAGAGGCTTAGGAGTATGAAGATCCCTTAGGAGTTTCAGTGGTGTTGAGAGAAAGTTTCTTTATGCAGCGATCTAGTTTGAATTCAAAGAAAATAATATATAAGGTTTATGTTTAAACAAAGCTTCATAAACGCATTTTGCTCAACTTTCTAGAGAGAGGATTATAGAAAGAAGGTCTTTAGTTCGTGAGTTTTTTTTTCTCCCAATCTTCTTTTCTTCTTCTTTCGATCCTTATCTAAGTTGTGTTGTTTGTGACTCAAATAGTGGAAACCTTGAATCAAATCACTAATTTTGTTGCGAAGCCTTGATCTTTCTTCTCTTTTACACCAGACCCGAGCTACCTGAGGTAAGGAAAGCTATAAATTTTGTGTGTTGAATGAATTGAGAGTTGGTAAACCATTTTTGAGTTGTGTATGGTGTGGAATCTCATTTGTGTGTGGCTGTGATGAAATCAAAGAGGGAAACATGTTGGAAAAAATGGGGGTTTTAAGTTGTTGGTTATAATCATTGATTATTTGCAAAATCTTGTTTGCATGTTGAATTTGAGTGCACTTTTTAGTTGATTGTGATGTATCTACTTGTTGTTTTATGTTGCATTTGTTGGAACCTTATTAGATTTTAGGTTGTGGCTCAAAATTGGGTTCTACATATGCAGAATTCTAATGTCACGCCAGGTGCACCTTTAAGGCATTGGGCACTGATATAACTTGAGGTTCTCTATCTCGATCATGCCGAGCGTAGGATTGATAGCATCAAACATGAGGAGATAAACTTGTTTCGGGTTGGCATAGTGTCGAGCGTGATTTGAGTGACATCGAGCATGGGAACCTTGAGAGCTCTTTGACTTGGTGACATTGACCCCAAAGTTAACTGGCACTTAGCATGGCCAAGCCAGATTTCTTTGTCTAGATTTTGTCGAACACCGATGTGGTAACATTAGGTGAAAGTCAAGTAAAGACTCTTTACTTGAGATAGGGTTGAGCGTGGTAGTTTACCACACCAAACGCGAAGTCTTAGGGGCCTCTTCCTTAGCCATGCCAAGAGCAGATTGTGTAGCACCGACGTGGGCGAGATAGAGAACTCCTTGTTGGATGAGGTTGGGCATAAAGTGTGTAGCGTTGGGCATTGGATGCTTAATAAAAACTTGATGATGTAGTTGATGAAGTATTGATTACTTGTTAATTTAAGTTGTTAAATGAAAATAAGATGTTATAATTGATGAAGTGTTGAATATATGTTAATTTTAGTTATTTACATAATAAATGATGAATGGGCTACAAAAATGAAGTAGTATGTGATGATTGTGTTGTGAGTCGTTAGTGGAGAAGTAGATATGAGTTGTAAGATATGTGTTGATAGAGTTGTATGTTGATTATGTAGTTATGTTAAGTATACGATGTGGTGTGGGGATCTATGATTGATGAAAATTTTGAATATGAGTAATGAAAATTGAGTTATGAGATGTTAAGTTGTAGGTTGATTTCGTTGTTGTGTTGACTATATATAAAGAGTCGTTGTGTTATTGAGTTGTGTTGACCACTTAGTACTAGAGGAGAGGTTTTTGAAAGTTGCACATCTCATTGTGTGAATATTGTATTGTGGTGCTCTAAAAATCTAATTTGTTGGAAACCCTTATTAGGAACTTAACCCTTGAAGTGAATAATTGTGTTGTTTTTCCTCTAGGACTTTGTTGGTACTATGTGTGGGTAAGGTCAAGATGCACGTGTATAAAGTGACCACAATATAGGGGTCAGGTTGAGTTATACTATTTATAAGTGACCAACTGAGTAAAGTATGAAGTTGGGAACTTAGTTCCTAATTGAGTATCGAAAGGACGTAGTATTTGGAGGGTAGTTGATAGGCTAGTCCCATAGAAGGCTTAGTTAAGCTAGCTAATGTCGTGGTAGACTCATACTCAGTTGTTCTATACTGACAGTAACGGCAACCGAGGAATCAAGTTGTTGTGTTGTGGATTTATATCTAATATGCTATTAATCTAATAAGTCCAAAAAGATCACCATGTGGTATCGGTCTGGTAGGGTCAAACCACTTAAATTGTTCACCCTGTATTGTAGAGATCTCCTAATTGAAGTACAACTTAAAATAGGTCAGCAACATTAATAATCAAATACTAGGCTCAAACTGGCTAACTTACTGATTTTCGTTTAAATCGGATTAGTCCAAACAGTTTTTATTAAAACACTAGCCTAGACACACCAAAAAAGTGATATTGTAATAAATTTATATATCAACAAAATTGTATTTACTTTTTAAGTATGCTTGGAATTCTATAATTAAGTGTCATCATAAAAAAATTTCATAAAGCGTATAAGAGCACCTTTAGAAATATATATATATAATTATTTACATTTTTATTTTTGTAATTTTTTATACAGATATACAAATATGTATTTTTTGGTAAATTTAAAAAATATTTGAAAAATATATTAAAAATCGTAATAAATAAAAAAAATTATAGATTATAAACGTATCAACTATCTAAAACACGAATTATTACACTAATATATAGTATATATCATTGTTCTATTATATATTAAATATACTGGATTATGATTAAAGTATATTAGAAATTTTTGTATGGTTACTAAAGAAAATGTATAGTACAAAATGTGTTTAAAATAATAATTCAATTAAAAAATATTAATACGGTAAAAAGTTACATTATCATTTTTGTACAATAGTATTATTAATTACTATTCTAGCATGGGTGAGGCACTAACATAATGTATATATTTTATTTAATACGAATTTATAACTCATTTTTATTGGATCAATTTTCAAGTAGTATCTTGAGCTAAGGGTCTTTGCCTTTGGTCATCTGTCATGCATATGATAATTGTTTATTTTTATAAAAAAAATAGAATTCATAAAAAGTAAATATCTTTAAATATATAAATTATGTTATAAAAGTTTATTTTTAACTATTGATAAATATTAAAAATATTAAAATAAAAATAAAGACAAAAATAATATATCAAAAGATATAAGAGATTAAAAAAATCTCAAAAGGAACTCCTAAAAATATTTTAATTAAAGAATAATTTATAGAAATTTTTTTTGTTTAATTGTGTTTTTACTCCTCAAATATTGTAATTATACAATTTTAATCTTCAAGATTTTATTTAAACAATTTTAATCTCTTCAAGTTATTTTTTTAAGTAACTAATGTTTCTAATTTTTTTTTAGTAATGTACATAAGGTTGATATTGTTTCTCTAATATAATATCCTCTATTTTCAAAGTTAAGCTTCAAATCATAACTATTCATTTATGTCAATTAATGTTACTATCAACGTTTTCATTTAATATTACTATTATAATTTTATATAAATAATGTTTTTTTTATTATAACTATTTTAAAAATTATGTACAATATACTTTCTAATTAATCAATGGTCTAAATGAATTAAACACAAATTATTTTCACTTAATCAACTATATTGAATTCGAATCCTAATCATGCATATATGCTTAGAAAAAATCTATACCAAAATAATCCTTATTTTTGTTTTACCTGTTAGGGTAAATTTGTTTAAAAAATTCTCAAAAATAGATATATTTAAAAAAAATCTAAAAATTAGTAAGTCGTGACAACTCGTGAAGTGCAATGAGACTGTGCCTTTTTTTTTTTTTTTTTTTTTATATTAAAAATATCATTTACATTAAAATAATAGTTTTCAGATAAATTTTTTGAAAAAAAAAAGTGTCGTAATTTACAAACACGAACACGAGTAATTTATCCTAATTAAGAAATTTATTTGAAAGTTATTCATTTTAATTTGTTTTAAAAAAATATCTTAAATGGGTAAAAAAGCCAATCCCAATAAAAAAGAAATTATACTAAAAATAAAATTGGAGTATGTGTAAGGTAATAAGGTTGGGAAGTGAAATACTTGATATTTGGTACAACTGTATAAGAGTAGGTATTCATAAACGGAGAGGGAAGAGTGCCATCGTTTCATTTCGTTGTTGCCTTCAATTCTCCATCTTCGTTCAACCCTTCTACCATGTTCTACAGAGGGTACGCTTTTCTCCTTTTCTTATTCTTTTTCCCCCAATCCACTTTTGTTTTATTATTTATTTTTAAAATTCAAATCTTAGGTTTAATTCATAATCTCACCTGTCGTGTTTTTTTCGTTTACCTTTCGTTTAATTCTCGGTTTTTCTCCAATTTGTCCAATTTTCGACTCGCTGACCATTGTCGTTTTATTTTTTATTTTGCGAAATCGGAGCTATCTTCAAACTGGGTGGGTGAGGGCGAAATCGGAAGTGTCTTCTAGAAAATGAATTGGAATTATTAGAAGTGGAACCCTAATTAAACAAATAAAGGGGAATATGAAAGCTGTTTTCTTTTCCTTTTGTGAATTCGGGTGACCAGTGGTGTGGTGATTTAGCCACTAGTGAGAAGTAGTGTCTCAATAGAGTTAAAAAGTGATGCAAACAAACATGTATGGCAGGGAGTGTTGATGTTATAGCGTTTTGGATAAATGGTATTTAAGATATTTTTTATTCAATATGTATGATGTTATAACCATGGGAAAAACTTTGAAGTCGCAGTTGTCTGGTTGAGATGTGGGAGGGAGTGAGAAGTCATGGAAGGCAAGACATGTTTTTGAGTTGTTTTCAGCCTTGTAGTTTTTTCTATTATACCATTTTGTTTTCTTTTATGCTTACCCTCATTTAATCTGAATGTTAAGGGGGATCTCATGCTGAATCATATCTTCAGAATTTGGTCTTTAACCAATGTGCAATTCATGTAGTTGACTTCACGTAGTGGGATATTGTTTTTGTTGTTGTTGTTGTTGTAATAGTTTAATTATGTTTATCCTATAGTATGTAATTCTTCCCTTTCTGTCTTGGAGATTACTTAGAGTCTATTATGCTTTGTGTTGTTTGCTGGAAGGAACCACTGGTATTACAGTGATTATAGTGCTAGGAAATGGGTATTAGTGGAAGAGTTTTAGTAGCTGAATGCCGATAAACCTCATACAATATTCTAGTTTATGGAGACACTATGCGTGCATTTATATTTAATCTGTCTATCATTATTTGAGTAATTAAATGAAATTTTGAGCAGTTTTGGTGACAGAGCTGTCTGGATTTGGTGTTAATTTTTGTGTTGTCTATGCTTCATATTCAATGAGAAAAAATATTATAGGGAAAGGTCTTTTGTAGCTCTGGTGTTAATATTTGTGTTTGTTGATGCTATGCTTAGGCCCTGTTTGGTCTAAGGAAATGTTCTATGTTTATATTTTCATTAATAATTACAATCTTCCACCTTGTTTTCACAAAAATAAAAATAAAAAACTTTGAAAACAGGAAACAAGTGAAAAAAATGTGGATTTTTTTTTTTGTAATTATCGGTGAAAATAGAAAACCCTTGAACCAAATAGTTCCCTAGTGGCTTTACCAAGTTGATCCTCTAATTTCAGCTAGTTATGATAGGAACCTCTTGGAGTTGGGTGAAAGAAGAAGATTCTTATGATTGAACAAAATTGAACACAACAAGGAAAGAATTCTTGCCCAAGGATCTCCCCATTCTTACAAATCTTCTAATGCGTTGAATGTCCTTTCCATCCTTATTCATCCTTACTTAGTCTATTTTACTGTCCCTAACTAATTTTGCCTCCCTTATGTCATAACATCACCATAACCATGCACTCTAAAATTGGGGATTCCCATAGCATGAGAATTCCTGCTGGTCATCTCCCCCTTGAGTTTGGACAATCTCCCTATCTTGAGCCATGTCTTCATCTTCAATCAAAAGATCATAACCCTCATACCTTTTTCCAGGCATTTGTGCATGGGCCAAATGGTTGGCCGCAATGAATAACATCTCTCTTCTCTGTCTTTTGACATACTCCTCACAAGGAAGTTGTGAAGCTCCTGTTTCTTGGTGGAAAGGTGCTTGTGTTGTTGAACTTTGCTACTGACTGGCACCCATCTAAGAAATGGGTTAGACCCAAGGGTTTTCTTTCTGGTCAGGACAATGAATCAAGCTATATGTAAGCTCACTAGAGTGGGTCTTCCATGTGAAACAATGCTCCCTCTGTGATAATGAACATATGTGTATCAAAATTGGAAACCCACTACCCCATGTATCGTATCTAACTCTTCCTCATTGGAACCATAGCCATGACCATAAATACATCTGTGGGACATGGGGTCTAATTCTACAATCCACCTCATTGCCTTTAGTCACCTGAGAAATATCATCGCAATTGTTCCTTTGATAAGGTCAAAATGTGCACAATTAATGCATCAAATTCTTGAATGTATATGTACTCCTCTATAGAGCTCATTAACCTTAGAGTCGTTGGTGTTTCATACCCATTCCCAAGTCCTAATAAACCTATTCCCATCATAATGTTGGATGAGCTGTGAAATAATCCCTTCTAGTGTCAATTCTGGTGTTTTCTTTTGTAAGAACGGTAAGTAATGCAGCACACTACCCTTCATACTAATGAAATCCATTCGATTCTTTCCCATGGCTTGACTTGACAAATTTGTTGCACTTAAGAAAAAGGGGGTTTGGTTATCACCTTGAAGGATTTTCACTTACAAAGAGTGGCATCTAGATGTACCTCTTCTCAAGTGAACTGTTTGTGGTAGTCCTCATCCTCCCAATCAGTTGCTTTTGCATCCACTTTCCTAGCATCTGTTTGATTCTGTTAATTCCTCTACCCTCTTCTTGGTCTCCATAACCGAGAATTGTATTTGTTGGTCACCCTTTTCTATAACGACTATCATGGTCGTCATGTTATGTGAAATCACTACTAGTAGTGGAAACTAGATTACTAGAACATACAAGATTAAAGGAGGGAATGTGTCATACATATATATATAGAATGTGAATATAAAAGTAAAATACCTGTGCTAATGTAGGCAAGTTATATACATGTATATAATAATCTCAAAATAATCCTATGTCCTAATGTCAGTTGAGTACCACTATACAAGCAACAACCAATAGCTTCGACACCAACAAAAGGTATCTGCCAATCTCTAAGCAGCAACTCCTTCAGCTTAGTCCTGATTCACTCTCATACAACGTATGATCATCGCAATCCAAACCACATGGAAATAGAAGGGTAAGCTAGGGTCCGGAAACATGTAAGCATAGAAAACAATTCTATATCATACAATATCATACCATAAACATTTATAAAAGCTAAATACTCCAATGCTAATTGCTAACATATATCTCAATCAAACCATGTCACATGAGACTTTCAACAATGCATATGAACATACCACAACATACATCATATGCAAACATAACAACCAATGTGTTATGCATTCACATGTGAAGATCTCCTAACTCAACATAGTAGTCTAAGTGGCTTGATTCTACCAAATTGATTCGATCATCTCTAGACTAGATAGACCCATCAACATGATCACCTCTAGAATATATAGATCCATCAACCAAATTAGATCACCAATTACAACATGATTTTTTGAAGTTTGCCACTTACACTAGGAAAGTCTAGTTCCACCATTAGGAGTGATACAATTGGGTATAGGCATACCATAACCTTGATATGCATTACCAAGTCATATGTGGTGTTAGCCCACTGACCATCTTCAAAGTACCACAACCTTTCCAGGTACTTGGTTAAGGGTTGTACCCCTTACTCTCCTATCTTACTTAACCACTAACTAAGGGGGACATTTACACACCTCAAAACCCACTCCAAGAGGCACACTTACTCAAGGAGGGTTTTCTAACTGTGGCCTACCCGAGCACCACTTTAAGATTCACTATGTGTGATCTTTAGATTTTAAAACAATTTTCTCTTCTCAAATCCTAAGTTAGTCAATCATGTCTTAATGCCATACCGCATTCTCGACATCCACACCGCATGCACACATCAACTATATATATCACATCCCGTCAATGCATATAGAGATCAACGTCATTATACATATGCTCATCATCATCCAATACCATATAAACATCTACATATGTCATATCCAATCAACATGCATAGTACTACAATTTTCATACTTAATTCGACATGCAATAGAACTCATACATCTATTCATGTTCATCATACAACATTCTAGAAACACACCCTCCATCCAAGCATCTCGTGCTCGATGCAACATACCTCATGCTTGACGCCCTCAAGACAGGGAGCTCTCTACCCCACTCACGTCTAGTTCCATCCAAATCGCATTCGGCATGATTGAGGTGGGGATCCCAATGGGACCTCACGCTTGGCGTGGAAAAACCTACACCTAGCCTCATAACAAGCAAAGAACCTCTGTCTCAGACTTAGTGTTACCTTAATGACTCCTGACCTCATCTAGACAAGGAGCCGACATCTTGATCATGCTTGGTGCCACCCAACTAAGGTCCAACGTCATCAAGTCAGAGGCCTTTGCACGGTATCACGCCCGACGTCATTTAAACCACGTCCGGTGCCATCCCAACTCGAGACGAGTCTCTCTCCTTACATTCGATGTTATCGATCTTGTGCTCGGCGTGATCGAAATAGAGACCTCTGATTGGAACTGCGCCTAGTGCCAAGAAGGCGTGCTTGACGTGATATCAGAAATTTGTGAATGCAGACTTAAAAATTTCCTCAATTCACCTAAAATACAGAAAATCCAACACATGTATTGCAACCAACACCATATTCAAGCCATTCCTAACTCATTTCACACCAAAAGCGGGACATGCAATCATCAATTAGCCAGGAATTTGATCCTAATCACCACTTTAGTTCTAACATTCAATAAACCTTTTGTCACCTCCATTCAATTTGAATTCACCCACATATATACACACCCTTTGATGAAAACAACATCATTAACACCCATTTCATCAAACTTTAAACACAACTTTGTCCTAACTCCCTTTACCTCCGAAAACCAAGCTCTCTGGAGGGGAAGAAAAGAGGAAAAAAGGAGAACCTTGGAACTCACGAAGTTGAACCACAACTCTTTCTGCTCCTTATTGCCAAGCTCTACGAACCCTCCACCACTATCAATCCTTTCCTACAACTCAGGTGGATCTAGAAAAGAAGAAAGAAATGAGTTCAGCAAGGATTCAAAATGCCCAGTGTTACATCTTCAAAACTCCATTGCATTCTCTAAGTCTTTTGATTTGGGACCCCATTTTGGCCTCTTGTTGATCACCCATGTTGGGCTAATTGATAGGAACCTTTGGGGTTGGGTAAATGGAAGACAATTCTTATTTATTTAATTAAATTGAACATCAAATAGAACATGGATAAAGAACTCACCTTTAGGGTTTCCCGTTTCTTACAAATTTTCTATTTCTTTGGATACCCCTTTTGTTTGTATTCTCCCTTATTATTTATTGAACTAATCCACTTAAGCTAACTAAAAATAACTAAATGCTCTAACTATCGCTTATGAATTTCTCCTTCCCTTCGGTCTCAAAAGGTTGAGTAATAGGAAGCATAGTTACCAATTGCTGTGTTTTGTATCATACCTAAACATGAATTGTGTTGCATTTTAGTGAAGTGGCTGTCAAGTCTTGAAATGGTGTCAATTTTTATGACATCTCAGCCATTTCTTAATTGGGGTGTGAAAAGACAAACCTTGCTCTTCTTTTTTGTCTCTCCAATCAAGTGTTTTAAGACATTTTGGTGATTTCCACCATCTATTCTGTTCTTTGATCTGTCTTTCACTGCCCCTATTTCACACAGGTAAATTTTTAAAAAATATCTGGGTGCATGGATGGGTCAACTTAGTTTTTTTTTTTTTTTTTTTGTTAATTTGGGTAAATAGATTGATCAAACTTGTGAGACAATTTTTTTTATTTATTTGCTTTTTTGCTTTTTTGCTTGGTTTTGGCAAGTTCCAACTCCTGTTCTATTTTCAGCCATGCCCACTTTCCCTCCATTTATTTTGTTGTTTTATTTCTTGTTAATTATAAGTTAAATCAATAATAAATTTGTGGGTTTAAACATTTGACTTTTAATTATTAATGATGGATATGCCTTTAATTTTGGGTATTTTTTTTTTTTATTTTGAGAATTTATCTGGGTAGTATAAATTATTTATTTTGTGTTCATAATCTTTGGTATAGTCATCCTACTATTTATTATCCTGCTATAGTGCTTTGGAGCTGATCGTTCTATTCTGTTCAGTTATCTGAAATTGACTGATTAGAAATTTAGAATAAAACTGGACTGACATTTGAGTGGATGACTACTGTTATGGTTACAGTTGAATTATGAGTTTATTTGTGTCCTCTGCTGTCTTGTACTTTTTTTTTTGTTTGGGAGTAAAGATTTACATCATCATCATCATCTTTTTTTTTTTTTTTTTTTTCTCTTTTGTCATCTCAGTATACTCTTTCCTTGCCTGAGAAAATAGTATGCTATTGTAATTATAACATGTTTATTTCTGCAGATTTAGTGGTTCTTCTTTAAATATTATCCTTTTAGATGTGGTAACTTATTTTATAGCCAAATCCTTCTTCAACTTTAATAGTTCACATGGGTTGGTTAATATTCAATGAGATGTATTGAGGTATCACATGTCATGTTGGCTCCTATCATTCTGTTCGAAGATAATGGGATTTCATTGGTCCTTTGTGATTGCAATTGAGTTATTGGCTTCTTTATTGATTCCATCTCTGCATTGGATGTTGTTCTGTATTTAGTTGTTAGATAAACTCACAGAATGGACGATAATACAATTAAAGTCACTCCAATTTTTACTATTTTGAAGTTATTCTGACTCAGGACTTGAGCTTTAATATTCCTCAAGTGTGGATGGTAGAAGAAATAATAACTCTGAATGTGTCTATTTATTTTTGTCCCAACCCTGTCAGCTGTCATATTTTCACATTATCTTTGATGCAATGAATGTCTACTTTCAATTTTGTTTTGCTATTAGATTTATCTGTACACAACTAGAAGACAGAAATACTATTTATTTACTGTTTCCAGCCTAAAATGAATTGAGTTTATTTTATCATATAGATGGCTAGACAGTTAGGATGTAACTGAAATTTACAGTTGACCTAGAAAGGTAAAACTTGATATTTGTTGACTAAAGAGATTCTTGATTTCCGTTGTATATGGATGGAAATTGCAGTAAATTTGCTGATGGTGGCGATGGGCGTGAAATGGCTGCAAAACGCCAGCGCACTGTTGACCCAGGATCTTCTTTCTATGGTACTTCCCCTGGTTCCAATTATATGTACAATCCAACTCCTTATGGATATGTGAGCCAACCTCCTCCACCTCCACCTTTCCCTGTTGTTCGACTCCGTGGCCTTCCCTTTGATTGTACTGAAACTGATGTGGCTGAGTTCTTCCATGGTCTAGACATAGTTGATGTCCTCTTTGTTCACAAAGGTGGCAAGTTCACTGGGGAAGGCTTCTGTGTTCTGGGTTATCCTCTTCAGGTTGACTTTGCTCTTCAAAGAAACAGGCAGAACATGGGTAGAAGATATGTTGAAGTTTTCAGAAGTAAGAGGCAGGAATACTACAAAGCAATTGCAAATGAGGTTTCAGATGCCCGAGGTGGCTCACCTCGTCGAAGTTCTTCCCGGGCTAAATCATATGATGAAGGGAAAGATTCAGCTGAGCACACTGGGGTGTTGCGATTGAGGGGGTTGCCATTTTCTGCAAGTAAGGATGACATAATGGAATTCTTCAAGGATTTTGGGCTGCCAGAGGATTCTATTAATATTATAATGAATTCAGAGGGAAGACCTTCTGGGGAGGCTTATGTGGAATTTGCAAGTGCTGAAGATTCAAAAGCAGCAATGGTAAAGGATAGGATGACCCTTGGCAGTCGCTACATAGAGTTATTTCCTTCATCACACAGTGAAATGGAAGAAGCAATTTCAAGAGGACGGTGATTCCTTGGTGGACTCTTCTCTCATTTGCTCTTCTGTAGTTATACTTGTTAGCTTGATCTTATTATTAAGATTTTGGTCAAGGATATATTTTGTTGCTGTATTTGTTTTAGGATCGATAATCCGATATGCTTTCTCTTTTTCTGTTTAATTTGCAGATGAGAAATGTGAGCAGTTGCTAAGATTGAATTATTTGAATTTATTTTTTTTGGTCAACCTGCCTAAAATTTTCTTCTATGGTTTGTTATTTAGGATGAAAATAACCCTCATCGTGTTATGGTGCCTTAATTGCAATGAGATGTGGTGGCATGGCACCAAGACAAATTGTTTGGATCTGGCTTTGGTTTCCTTAGCATGGTTCTAATAAACTAAGAATGGGAAAGTGAATATTTGTTTATTAGGCCAATGCCGTTGCTTACTATGTGCTTTACAAAACAAATTTTACGTATATTAGCCAGCTGTGGAATTTGGACAGCAGAAACCAGCCATCATACAGTTTTCCAAATTTTTATGCCTTTTGAAACCTTGGAATAAGATTACGAATTACTTTCAAATCTAAGCTTCGTTTGCCAAATGCGGATTCATGTGGTTTACTCTGAAAAGAATTGAATCAATGGCTGACTCTTGATTAATGTTTCCATGCTATATTTTCTTTTTTTAAAAATTACTTGTTCATTCAAAACTTAAACGATATGATTGATTGAACGATGTCAAAACGAAGGGTGACTTACAGTTAGGACCTTGGGGATCGACCTGTGCATTACTTTACAAAAGAAAAGCACCAATTAATCACTAGTGAATTTAATCATGTCAGTTGTGACTAATTAGGCTCTTTAATTTTGGATAATCACATCAAAATGTGCTGGTCATTCTAAACTTATCTGAACTTGATTGAAACTCGAGGCAGGTTATATGTTTTTGTCCCTATTCTGTAATCTTGTTAGACACTTCCAAAGAAATTGCAAGGCGTCCAACTTCCTTTGTCATATTGTTTGCCACCATATTCTTTAAAGACTCAATTGCAACTTTGACTACCTCAATGAAAGCTCAGCAGAGTACGTTGTACTGTACTATTTAATGCTAGTTTTTTTTTTTTTTTTTTTTTTTTTTTTTTTTTTTTTTTTTTAAGTAAAGACAACATTCTAGAACTTCGGTTAAATGCTAGTTAGTTTTTCCTCATTCTCAGTTCTCACGTTTCAGGCATGAAATGCGAGATTACACAGTAATTTTAGAACTTCGGTTAAAACCTGTGTTTCCAAATTGTGAAAGAAAATATCTTTATACATAAAAATGCACTATAATTGTCGGCGAGTAAAATTGATTTTAGGTTTAAAATTTATAACTTAAATTGATTTTAGGCTTGAAATTTATAACTTAAAAAAAAATGTGTATATTTACACTTTATGATGGTTCTACTTTATCATTTAAATAAAATCAATTTTTTTAAACTCAATTTTAAAATACCATCTTAAAACATAAATACACTTTGTTTTACAATTTTTCAAAATTAAATATTAATTTTAACATCAATTCTTTCAAAATTAATTTTATCTAAAAAATTTAAATCTATTGATAGTTTACTTGGATTAATTACTTTAATTTCCAGCTAAGAGAAAATGCAACGCTCATGCTAATATGATATTACTTGTCACTTAACTAGAGTTGCATAAATGGATTAGAAAGAAAAAATAAACTCCCATCATCTTAGAATTACCACAATTACTTATAGGCCGTCCAAACCCTGAAAACCTATTATATGACAATAATTCACTCAAGATTCCTCACTGTACATAGTCATCATGCTAACATAGTAATCTTCTGAATGTACCCGAAGAAGGGACATGGCAAGATTGGAAAATTTTGGATGCATTTCCAATTGATGGACTATGTGGTCCAAATGCAATCTGGACTGTCTGGTGGCGTGGACTATGTAGTGTGAACGTAATCTCTAACTAAGAATGTCTTGCCGTGGTCTACTTTGCAACTTCATCTATGCTCAAAATACTCATTAAACCTTCATAATTACATTTTGAGAATTCCATCACTAAAATTTCTATAAACATGGTTTTATCCACTTGCACATGTATTTGACCTTTGACCTAATGTTCAACTTATTGGCATTCACGTGAAGCAACTCTTTGAATGAATTTTCTTGTATGAAACTTTACACTCAAAAGGCATAAAATAAGATTAGTATCTTCATATTATAAAAATCTCATGAGATTTTTATTTTTGAATGTTATGTTATATCCTATTTTCCTAATACTATATAGAGTATTGAACAAAAAAAAATAGTATATAAAAAACATAAATGAACTTAATGATAATGCATTATTAATGTAAAATAATTTTATATCGTCAACTAATAAAAATAATTAGTAATATGACTTTTAAGATAATTATTATAAAAGTTAAAAAAAAATTCATGCATAATCAAGGACGGATCCACATTGTCAAGAGTGAGGGCACTTGCCCCCACTATTATTTAACACATACATATTATTTTTTATCCAAAACATAATATATTTTAAAAAATAAAAATTATATTATAATAAAATAAATATATATACTTAAATTATCACATATATAAAATATAGATTTAGAGAAGATGTTTATTTATTTGATGTCTGTCAAACTTGTTAAAAAGATTAATTCTCTTATATGATAAAACATACTCCTAAATAACGAATCAATTTTTTTAAAATTTTAATTATTATATATATATATATATATATATATATATATATATCTTAATACTCACATATATAGTGTAATATATTAAAAAAAATCAATTTTTGATAAAATAAAATTTGTAATATTCATGTTTACCTTTTATATTTTCTATTTATTGTATATGTTGATTAAAAACATCAAAATATTAAAATTGTATACATTGATTAAAAAAATCAAAATAAGAAAGATCGGAAGATTTATGTTCCATTTAGAAATGTTATTATAAAATATATTTTAAAATAAATTATCATCTAAAAATATATATTAGATATTAAAAACATGTTTATATCATAAATAAATTAATTTTTATAAGATTTAACATATTTATTTTTATATTTTTAATAGTGTTAAATTATTAAAAAGTAGGTTTTTAGGATTGTAGTTCTAATCAAATATTTGGAAAAAATGTCTATGATAGATAAATAAGTCATACATAGGATATATATATTTTTAAAGAAAGTTAGGTTCAAACCTACTAAATTATAATAAAATCTAGTCTGACCTAATTTATTTTCATCTTTAATTATAATCGTAGGTATAAGAACTTGTAAAAAATAATTACGATATATATTTATGCTTTTAAAAGTTATATGTAAAATTTTTAATACTACAAATATATAAATAAGTATTGTCCCACTATCTAAAATTTATAGATATGTCACTATGCATAATAATTTTATAAAATTATTCTACATTCTCAATGCATAGTTTATTTTCTCAACATAAATTACCATTATTAATTTAATTTTTCATTTATTAATTTATTGAAAGATGTGAATTGTTTCTCTTCTCAAAGGTGGAATATTCACTGCGAAATTCTTGAACCAAGACATTTTTCTTTTTGGCTGACTCTAGTAATTGATGAAGTAATTTGACATGAGTTTTAGGGAAGTGCATGGTTATCACCATAAGCAAGTCAACCTTGTGCTCAATGCAAAGGTTCTGTCAATCCCGAGCTCATCAGACATGCAAGCATGCCACGATAAATGAGTTACCTTAAATTCTTAAAACCATCCTTGTTGTTTGTTCTTGCACACTATTCAAAATTTAGTCATTTTCTTAAAGAAAAAAAATCCCTTAATTTTTGTTTTAAATAAAAAACTTACAGGTAGTAGTATTATAGGTACTATTCTTCTATTAAAATTAAGGTTTTACTTTAGTAATATATGTAATAAACTTTTTATTAAATGATAATGTGTATTAATAAAATAAAACTATAATTTTGATGAGAAAATAATGTAATATTATCTATGATATTGTATCTAAATTTTTCAAGTGAATTCATCAACCAATTTCTTCATAATACTGGTTGGGAATCAAAAGTAGAAAATGCTTTATTGGAAAGTTGCACCAAATATCATGGGAAATGCATTTTTACACTTTCAAATCAAACTATTACTGGTATTTTTATTTTTTTTTTATTTCTCAGTAAGTGTCATAAGGGCTCTGATTAGTATTTTCTTTAAAAAAAAATTTAATTATTTTATATATAAAGAAAACAAATAAATAGATAAAAGATAGTAATTTAACAAAACTACCTTTTATTAATTCTTTTACTGAAAATCATATAACACAATAATTTTTTTTAATAATATTAGGAGTACAAACTAAAAAAGATAATTAATATTACATTAAAAAGTTAAAATGACACTTATTTTAAATTTATGTAGGCAAACTCATGTATTATAAAACAGAATAAGTATTCAATATGAGTGAATTAAAATTATTTCCTCCTAAAAATCTTTCTACTATTTTTATAGAAAAATATTTAATGCAAATTAACTACCATTGATATCTTAAAAATATGAAAAACATCCAATTACTAATTTATATATATATATATATATATATATATATATATATATATATTAGTAATTGGAATCTTTAGATTTTCTGTATTAATTTATTTTATAGGATAGTACATATGAAAACATTTTGTGCAACTATTTTCTTGAAGTAGTCATCACTCATCACTCATCACTGTTGAACCATTGTAGTGTATATTATTGTAGGGACAGAATCATCGGATTCTCCCAAGGTTCAAATAAAAAAATGAAGGGACGCAAAGAATTTTATAATCGCATTTTTAATAGTCATTTTCTTGGTGTTCTTTTAATATATAGTTTTTTAATTATAAGTTCTATAATTGTTTTGTATATTATATATGATACAGTCAATCATTCTCTCTTAAATTTATGATATTTGAATAAATTGATTTTGAAAACATTGATAGCTTTGTGGAAAATATTTTAAAAAGCCTTTTCAATAAAATATATTAAAACAAAATATCTTAAGTAATGGTGCGTGGATGCATCTAGACTTTGAGCCAAGATTTTTTATTTGAAAAAATATATCAATGGCCCGTATCAATGAGTTGAAGTTTGCTGAGCAGATTGATAATTGTAAAATATTTAAATTGTAACTGCTTCCATAAAAGATAATAATTGCACAGTTGTCCAACTTTTTTTTTTTTCTTTTTCTTAACTTCACTTTTTTTTTCATCTTTAAATATATTGATTAGTTGTTTAAAGTTTGAATCTTGATCTTAATATAAAATATAGAGTTAATTATTTATATATTATTAATGTAAATTTTTTTACACTGGTAATCAATCATATCTTTTAATAGTGTTATATTAGTTGTTTATTTAGTGAAATAAAAATAAAATAAAATAATTTAAAAAATTTGATTGATTGTCAGTATAAAAAGCTTTACACTGGCAGTGTATGTATAATTAACTCTAAAATATATTATATTTAGAAGAGAACACTTATTATATACTTTTACAGTTATAATAAAAATTAATTACTAATTTTTGTAATAAATAATTCATACTAATATTATAATTAGGCTTAATTGCAGTTTTGATCCTTCAAGTATTGTAATTGTGCAATTTTGATCCCTGAAGCTTTAATTAGGTAATTTTAGGCCCTAAAGGATTGAAGTTGTGCAGTTTTAGTCCTTTAATTTTTAATTGAACAATTTTAGTCCCTCAAATATCATAATTGTGCGATTTTAATCTCTTTTATTAAAAATTTTATAATTTTAAAATTTTAATATATATATATATATATAATATTTTAAAATTATATAATTATTTACTTATTTAAGTTAACGTATATTGTAATTTTTGTTAATGTAGCAAATAATATATATTTATTATTACTAAATAAATAAAATTTATATATTATTAATATTTTAATATTGCTAATAAATTAATATCAATAATATTTTTAGTATATTTATAGATAAACTAATAATTTGATAAATATAACTTAGTATATATTAATATACTTTTACAAAAATATAAATATATTAGATAAGAATCATAAGATATATTTATATTTTTACAAAAGTATAGTAATATATAATAAGTTATATTTATCAAATTATTAGTTTATCTATAAATATATTAATAATATTATTGATATTAATTTATTAGTAATATTATAAAAATAATAATATATAAATTGTTTATTTAGTAATAATAAATATATATCATTTGATACTTTAATGAAAATTATAATATATGTTAACTTGAATAGACAAATAATTGTATAATTTTAAAATATTATATATATATATATATATATATATATATATATGTGTATATATATATATATATATATATATATATTAAAATTATTAAATTTTTAATGAGAGAGACTAAAATCGCACAATTATGATATTTGAGGGACTAAAATTGTTCAATTAAACACTAAAAGACTAAAATTGCACAATTACAATTCTTTAAGGACTAAAATTACCCAATTAAAATCTTAGGGATCAAAATTACACAATTGCAATACTTGAAGGATCAAAACTGCAATTAAGCCTTATAATTATTTGAAAATAAAATAAAAAATTACACTCGTGTTGCTAAATTGCATTTATTGTAGTGTACAAGTTGGAGAGTTTGGGTTGCATTGTATATAAGGACATGGTGTCTAAATGAGAAAAAAACAATAGAATAAATTTTGTTATAGAGGTTGGTCGAGAAAAAGAATCAATAAACAAGAGTAAATTTGATAACAAGGCAAGCACATTTAATAACAAGTATATCTTATGAGAAGCATGTTATCAGTAAAAATTCATGTGAAAATTATTGAATAAAAATAGTTTATTTTATTCAATACGTTTTTACATAAACTTGAAACTAATAATAAAAATAATATATTTAAAAAAAAAGGGTGTTTCTGCCAACATTTCTTATCATGTAAATTTACATGATGAATTTAGGGTTTTCCCTGACATGTGGTTCTTCGTATCTCAAGAGGACAACTGACCCCTACCTCTCTATTTACTATTTATATTTTGCATAAGTGTGTGTGGGTGTGGACCTAAGGCACCATGGCCATTTATCTTCCATGCTTCCTATCAATCACCAAAAATATTTTAAAATAAGTATGATGTTTTCAGTTTTCACTTTTTAAAGTATTATTAATTATTTCTTAAAATTTATTTTTTTTATAAATTATTCAACTATCACAATTAAAAATAATATATTTATTAAGTGATTAAACTATTTTAATAAAATTGTATAAAAAAGTGATATAATTACTATTTTTAATCTGTATGTAAAAAATTTAAAATACAGTTATTATAAAACTGAGAATAATTTATAAGATTAAAAGGCTTCAATATATAAGATTATTTATTTGTTTAAGGTATTTATTATATTTTTTCTTCATATATTAAAACTATAATATTCAAAATTAAGATTTTATGCGTGATCCTTCAACACTATAGTAATTTTTAAAACTAAAGGATATTGAAAAATAAAATAAAAAATTATAATATAAATGTAAATATTGGGTTTCATCTGTGGACATATATATAGGTAGGTTGCACATGTGCATGAATATGTTATATATAGTTTTATGAACGACAAATTTTCATTTGTTCATAATCACATGAATCACATCTACTGACCACTGCTCTTCCAGACAGACTACACACATGCATGCAGCCGCAAATGTGAGACAGATGCGCCGTAAATAAATGGTCTAATTAAACTAAGAGAAAAATTATTATACACTTATAAATAAATTTTGAGAAATATTTTTTTTTTTACTATAATGAAAGATTTTATATCAAGTCTTTTTTTCATACGAGTTTCTTTTTAATAAAACTAACATTAAAAAATAACTTCTGTTGGTAGATTGCTTTACTCTTGGGCAAGCTAGCCTTGTAGGTTTATACATAAATTAAGAGATATAAAAAAAGGAGAAAAATAAATGATGTATATTGCGATTGAAAGAGATATATACATACACCGTCTTTAAACAATGGTTGAAATAAGTGATGGCTGTGAAATCATCCAGAAATATTAATATACTTTTACGATATTTGATTAGATAAAAAAAAATAAAGTTTATATTACAGAAGATTTTTAATAATAAGATATTATTAAAATATATTTTTGTAACATTTATACTATTAATTTATATATTAATAAAGGTGATACGTTTTTTAAGAATGAATATTATATTAATTATGTTGTCCTTTAATATTTAAAAGACTCTTTTATTTATATTTTTTTATTTCTTCATAAATTTATTTTTCAAACATCTCACATTTTTCAAATAATTATTAATAATTGTTCACATATTTTAATTGTTAACTACCTACACATATTTAACATCAATTATTTTTATTATTTATTTATTTTTGTATAAAATATATAGATGTATAAAGTTTCTTTTTTGCTCTCTAATTTTAATAATATTATTAAGTTTTTGTAAACTTAATAAAATAATAATTATTTTTAATATAGATAGTATTGTTGCCACTTATATTTTATATCCTTTGTTTGCAAGTTTTTTATGATTAAAAATATTTTTCAAGTGAGTCATCATCAAATTTATATTAAATATTAAAGTTAATTTATTTTAAATTTTACTTTTTATTATATATATATATATATATATATATATATATATATTCTTGATATGCCATTTTTTTATTCAATGTTGAACTTTAATTTTGAAAAATAATTAGAGATTAAAAATATACACATTATTTTTTTATTCTGTGTAAAACTTTGATTTTAAGATAATTAAAAGAGCGATATTAAGATAAAAAAATATAATTCTATTTATAATAATATTTTTTTAAAAAAATGTTGATCTATAATAATATTTTTAATAAATGTAAGATAACAATGATATTAAAGAAATTAAATGCAATGGTATCTCTAGAGTTTAAACATTTACTTTGAGTATATATGGTATAGACAATGCTTATAAATATATATATATATATATATATATATATATATATATATATATATATACTTATTTTATGCTTTATATAAGTACAATTTTCGGTCTTAATGATTTAAGTGTTATCTTTAATTAATGACATTATTCATAACTTTTTTTAAAAAAAATTAATCAATAAGTTCGACTAATCATATTGTTAATAGTTTAATGAATTATTCATTTCTTTTCATGTGAAATAAAAATAAATGTTTCATTAATAGACTTTATAATAAATAAAGGCTAGTAAAATAATTTAATAATTACTATATTTCAGGTATATTTTTTTTGTGAGTGCAAATTAGTCATTCATTCTTAGTTAGACATCGCCTGAATCATGTTCATAAAAAAAAATTCTTATTTTATTTTATTTGACATTTTAAAAAAAATATTTTATTTTATTATCATTTTATAGTATTAATGAAAAATTAAATGAATTTATCCTGTGTTCTTTCCTCTAATATATTTTTTTTTATTAATTTTAAGTAATCATTCTTTTTTTTAAAACGATTTTAAAAAAATCAACTTTCTTCCCTTTCATTTCACTTCATGCCAATTTGGAGGATTTCTTTCCCCTATTATCTATCTCACTGCCTTTCCCTTTTTCCCCCCTCATGGGTAGAGTTACCCCAACGATTGAAACAATATGTATCTAAGCACGTGTGAACACTTGGTAAATTAATTTTGAATCAGATTAATTAGTAATGTAATTTATGTTCCAATGTTTTAATGTAATTTATGTTCCAATGTTTTCATTCTAAAGGTTAACAATTGTAACCCTCCGTTTTTCATAAAATATAAGTATTTTAATTAATAATTTTGATATTTTTATTTTAATTAACAAAAATTGATTAATATTTATTTTAATTATTTAATATGTTTTGGATGATGATATAAGATGAATTATTAAAATTTTTATTTAATTAAATTAAAAGGAAAAAGAATTAATAACTAATGTTAAGTGTTTTAACTAAAGGATTAAAAAGAAGTTAAGATTTTTAAAAGAGTAATTTTCTGATCAAATTCTATTATACTTTTATTTTACATACGCGTTTCAAAGCTTAGATAACAAGGAGCAAGAAGCCTGGAGTCATGCATTAATCTTTTTTTTTCTTTTCTGTTTACTAAGGTAAGGGGTAGGGAGAGTGAGAAACCCTATTCTAGGTGTGAATTTGTGTGTCAGATAATGGATTGACACCCAATTTTGTGTAAGTTGTATGCCTATGTAAGAGAGATTTTTTCCAAATGCATCTATTTTGTCTCTTGTTCTTCTTACACATTTCTAATTACATGAATTGTTTGAACGTATGATCAATTGTATGTTTTAGATTGTAATTGTATGATTTAAAATTCTTGTGGGTTCCTTTGAGAAACCCTAAGGAAACTTGATAGTTTGTAAAGATATTGATTGATATGTGTAAATTGAGTGACTTGGTATGTTAATTGCATATTATAAAATACTTTTATTAATTGTATATGTGTTTATGCATGAAATTGAATGTGGATAACTTGTAGTCCTTGAGGAGATGTGATTTTTAGGGAGGAAAATTGTGTTCTTGCTCGGCCAGATATGTTGGATCGCTCAATGAGAGGAGCCTTGGGGACTCAGCTCGCATAACGAGAAACCCTAAGGGGCTTAACTCACTCAGTTAGATATTGGTCACTCAATGAGAAGGGGCTCAGTTCACTTAGCTAGGTGTTGGTGACTCAGCTAGATGTTGGTTGCTTAACAAAAGGCTCTAGGGAGCTCAACTCGCTCAAGAAAGTGACATTCGTTCAGTGACTATTAGTTGGTTATTTTACCCTTGTGTTCTTGATACTACTTTTTTTTACTAATGACTAGTTGATGTATTTGAGAATATGTGAGATATATGAAGTGATATGAGAAATATGTCATATGTGAAGTGAGATAATGTGTATGTTATTATGTCGAGTTTGTTTGACATACACCATTTGTATAAAAATGTGTTTTAAGGATATGATATGGAATACATTGTTAGGAAAAATCTCCTTGTATAAAAGCTTAGTGATTACTCATTGGAGATAGCCCAGCTTAAAAGTTACAATACTGCTCTCATGTGCATGGGATGTATCTTGTGCGACTTAACTATCCCAATCAAGTTCTAGTAGTATGTCCTCCTAGTGAGAATGCACAAATGTGTGATTTGGCATGTACTCATAGGCTACTCTGTGTATTATTAGTGATAATGCACAAATGTGATATTTTTACTAACGTCACATGTATGATAACATGTAGCTCGTGTCCATTGCATATGCATTATGATGTTAAATGTTATTGTTTTATTATGCCATAAATGAACTAAGTGTGATAATGATATTATCTGTGTAGGTTATGTCTTGTTGTATTCATTGTTTGTATTTGACTATTCAGTTTGCATTTCTGTATCATGGATCAAAGTGAGATGTTTCTCACTCCCTTTGTTTTTGTTGTTACTCTCGTGTTGATTTTACAGGTGATAATCAACATGTTGCTAAAGATATTGGTGATAAGAATTAAGGTTTCATAATGGGTTGCTATGATAGAACATGTGATATTAGGACATAATTAGAACTAATTTAGGATGTTGTTTTGTTGGTTCATACAGAAAACATCAATTTTTAGTTTCTTTGTAATTCTTTCAGTTATGCTATGTTGTTAGTTTAAGATACAACATGATTCTATATACTTGTCAAGATTTTGTGTTATTTTATTATATTAAGGTTGTTTAGTTTTTATATTTTTATGTGTTATGATATGCGAAATATAAAAAATCTCACAACAACAAAATTCAATATAAAAATTTTGATCCAACATTAAATCTACCTAATAAAATTGTTTCTTTGAAAGCTAATTTCTAATATACACTTTAAATTTGATTAACATAATTCTGTATGAATTAACATGAACTTAAACACACATTAAGTGTATTTTGTTAACATGATAATCACCATAATTCCCAAATCAACAAATAGTTACTTTTATATTTTCTATTGGTTCCACCATTATTTTGCAGTCAACGTAAATTCCTACCATCAATCCAAATCCAATTTAAATATGCTTAATGTATAGTATGTGTACCTGCCTGAGGGTACACTCGTAGTCTTCTTAGTGAGAAGGGCCGAACGGATGCTTTAAACGGACTCTTCAGAGGGGGGAGGTACCTGCAAAAGGTACTCCGACGCTCAAGTTAGGATATGCACGATATTCTAGGGTAATTAATGAACAGTGAAGTACCTCGTTACGTGTGACCTATTTATAATACCTAACATGGGCCTGAACGTGATGGGCCTGTTCTAATCTTTACCAAATTAGGTAATACGATGCTAATCAGCTAATCATGTCTTAATTATGCACTTATCCTTGTTAACTGTGATTTGTACTATAACTTGTTTAACCTATCGGTCCAATGCCGAGCCGACAGGCTAATGCCGGTAGACGTTTGCTTGGTAATCCTATCGATGCCGAGCCGATACATAGTATGCGGGAATGCATCATGCTGTTTGCATCGGCCTTCAGCCGAGCCGTTATGCGCCAGTTGACAAATCTCGGCCTTCGGCTATAAGCCGAGCCGATGCTAACGTCAACCTTAGGTATATGGTCCAGTTCGCATGGTGTCTGACGGAACGGCACGTGTTGGTCAACGTGACCGATAGGGTCCTCCCGGTACAGTATGTAAAATTTAAGATTGTTCAAAAAAAAAAAAAAACGGTAATACAAATGATTTTTTATATATATATTTTTTTACCTATTTTGGTCTCTACCTAACTTTCTACTGCCTTTGAATGTGAAATTACTCTTAGATATATATTGAAGTTATCCGATCTCAAAAAAAAAAAAAACCTTTAATAACTAATTGACCTAATCTATACTATAACTATATGGCAAACTTTATATTTTTTGTACTATGGGTGCATTTGGTCAAGTATTTTAACTAAAATCGTATTCAATAAATTTTATTATAAACCCATAATTCTAACAATGAAATGTAGATAAATAAATTAAAATTAATTTATTTTCTTTATAAGTTTCTTTCAGAAGTTTATAAAATAAGTTATTGATTTTCACATTCGTATAAAATTTATTGAACTCTATACATAATCTAATTAACCTTTTTTTTCATTAATATCAACTTTTTACTTTGTCATATGGTGGTTATGATATCAATCATAAGGCATCGTTTCAAGAGAGAATTAGATTGTTACTTTTAAGTGAGATATCAATTTTAAATTTTGTAACTAAAAAAGATTTATTTAAAAAAATAAATTTTATTAAAAATAATTAGTCAGATAATAATATTAACAAAATTAATCATTAAAAAGGTCAATGAATACTTCTCATCAACGACATAATTAAAAAAAATGCTAGATATATATGACAATATAACATTCTTATCTTGAATTATTCTTAAATTATTTTGAGTCAAAATATGGAGGCTCGTGACTTTTGTGGCTAGTTATCAGCCTATAGTAGACGTGCTAATTCTCCTCACTAAAAATTCTTGTGTCCCCTAACTCTATCCTAAAGAATAGTCATTAAGTAGCAACCCTTATTAAACTCTTTTGACTTGTGTTTATCCAATTAATGCAATTCCAAGATCGAAAAATTCTTTGGTGGTAAAATGTGTCATGAAAATTGTCTATAGCATTACACGAGTGAACCTGGGTGAAAAACGGAGCAATGGAATAGAATAATACAGGTGTGGCAACCCTCCTCCTAGGATCCTATGAGGGAACAATAGAAAAATAATTTTAGGAGTGTGATTCTGATAAGGTGAGGCTATAATTTAGGGCTAAAAGACAAACTAGTGGGACTAGAAGACAAGACTCTGCGACCCTCCTATATTTCAACCCCTAAATTAAATAATTGTTACCAAACAAACATATCAATTAGTGGGTGCACACATAAAATTAATATTTTTAATGGATCAATGAGCAAGTGAGAATCTTAATCTATTAACTGTTCCTCGTGCCAAGGGCACCTTCCCCTCCATCTACAAACCACAAAGTACTATGATCAATTAAACTAGGTTTTGAAATGCATTTTAGAATTTAGAAGTAGTTAATGGTTAGTGATCATCATCGTAACTACTAATTCAAAGAAATAAAATATTACTTATACATAACCCTAAAAATTCATACAATTAATGTGGAATTTTTCGTGATTTGAACAGAAAGATAAAACTAGGATGTCCAGTGACGTGATTTGTCTTACTAATTATTTCCGATTTAAAGAGATTTTTTGATGAACTCAAGTCTTACAAATTATAATGGGTGTATTTTAAGGATAAGTTTGAGTTATTTTTTAGATTGTTTGAAGTTAATTTAATGTCATGTATTCAATAGTTTTTTAAATAACTGTATTAATAATTTTTTTGACTTAATAAATAATATTTTATTTAAAATATTTATATCAATAATATATATATATATATATATTAAAATATATCTTAATTATAATCGTATATTTTTAATTTTTATATTTTAATTATGTGTAATGTTAAAATTAATATATTATGTTAAGAAGTTAGATATATTAATTGAGTCTCATCTCATATTTATTAAGTCTTTATAGGTTGCATCATAAAATTAACTCCATCAAACTTTCAGATAAGATAAGAACACAAATAAACTTGTTCCAATTGGTACCACAAAACTCTTACATGGAGGAATTAAAAAGAATTACAAAACTACATTATGTACAATTGTGCATATAACATTATAGTTAAAAGGTTTCTTTTTGGTGACATTATTATTAAACATAATAAAGATTACATCGATAATGAATTTAGATGGGACCTAATTATGTAGTATCAAAATTTGAATGTGAGGTAGCCCATGCACAGTGTATTTGAATGTTAGATATCCCATAAAAAAATATATTCTGAGATTAAAACTCGAAAGAAAAGAAGATTCTGAATGGTTTAATTACTAACCCTTTAACACTTTTGGTAATTGATGAAATTCAAGTCCTCAGACGTCCATCAATAAAGTTCAAGAATAGGGTCCCCAATATTTGAATGACCACTCTCCCTCCCTCTCTTTGACTGCTACGGGCACCTCTGCCCGCTGCCCGTGATCATTCTACCCATAATATAAATATGCCCAAATTAAGTTCCTCACAAATGTAAGATAAAATTAAAATCTCTTCTTCCTCTGCATAAGGTTAAAAATTCCAGCACTTTTTTCTCTTCATAAGTTTGTCTTCTAGTGTTAATGTGACTTTTTTGGGGTTCCTCAAGTTATTAATTACTCTTCTTCTCCTTAGTCTAATGGTGATGGCAGGGGTGTAATTATGATTTAGTTGGGTACTTTGGTTTGTGTCAAAACTGTGACACACCTCTTCACAATTCCAAAATGGGTGCTTAAAAAGCACTCGATGTCCCTTTTGAGAAACCTTGTCTTAGAGATTCCTTGCTCCACTCTCTTGAGTTAGCTATTTTAGTGTGTGCTAGTGGTGTCAGTTATATATATACACACACAAGGGCGGTGAAGGGGATAGTTAGTTCCCACTTGAATACCATCATTACCAAACTTCTCCACAAAACCAAAACCTCTCCAAACAACTTTTGAGTCAAAATTTATCATTTCAAAGCACTCTCCAATAGGATAAGTTTGTGTTGTGTCATCCCAGTGGTTGGTTGGTTGCATTGTAAACCCTTCTCTGGCTCTGATAAAGGTTCAATCTTCTTGTTGCCAGCTTTTGTACATGCCAGTTTATAGCCACCTTTACCATTTCTTTTGAACCGAAATCACCAGAATAAGCCTTTCTCCTCATTGTCTCTCAAGAACATGGCCCCTTCTAGAACAGCAACAACAATAGCATCAACAAGGACAACCTCAAAGACATCAACAACAACAAGAAGAACAAGACATCAAAGAAGAACAACAAACTTCAAGAAGAAGCAGCACCACAACACAAGGAGCAAGAAACAAGAGGTTGTTCTTGTTCCCACAGTGTTGCCCTCCACCTGCTCCTCCATAAGCTCGCAAGACTCTTCTAAGGAAGTTGACATGGACACGCATGGTTCTGAGATCATTGATGTGTCAGAAAGTGTATGTTCCACACCAAAGGGTCAGAAATTTAGGATCCCTGAGATCTCAACATGCCCTCCAGCACCAAAGAAGCCAAGAGTTCTCTCAAATTGCTCCTTACGAAGGTCTCCACTCTCATTCTTTACGCCCCCTGACTTGGAGCACTTCTTCTTGGTGGCACTTAGAGATGTCTCGGTTTGATTTTGTGTGTTAATACAAGAAACATACATGTGTTATAGCAATAAGATCATGACACTTTAGAAGATGGACTTTTGAAGTGGTTTTTTTTTACTATATCATGTGCACCTCTAGCAAATGAGAGAGGTCTACATGCTTTGGGAACTCTAGATTTTGGTGTGTTCATCTTAGGAGATAGTTACTAGTTACTACTTCTTCCTCCCCCTTTCTTTAATTTCTGCTAATTTTGACAATTTGTAGGGTTTGCTTTGTTAGTTACTAAATCTAGTTGGGGGTGGCTCCCCAACTAAATTTAGGTTTTAAGCTTACTTTTTTTTTTTTAGAAGATATGTTCTGACCTTTAAGTGTGCTGAGTGCAAATGTAATGGTTTGGTTTAAGGTTTGTGAGTGTTCAAGCTTGCAACTCTACAAAGCTTCAGTTGTCAATTAGAGAAAGTAAAGTCATACACTTTCCTTTTGTATGCAAATTTCTCTTTATTTTATTTTCCTCTACTGCATCAGTTGTTGGTATTTTCTTTTCCTCTACTGCATCACTTGTTGGTGGTGATATAACTGATAATTTTTATTTTAATCAATTTTAACAGTCTGGTGTCTTTTGTTTCTATGCTTCTACTTAACAAAATCTTGTGGGGGATATATTCATGGCGACAATAAGTTAGGTAATGGTTAACAATCCATCCTCTGCATCACAAAAATAAATTATTTCAGAAGTAGTACTCTGTAGCTTGTACCCTGCTGTTTTCATACACGCAAATTAGTATAATAATTCAAACTATGATGATTAGACACGGTTGTAATTAAGAGTTTGATTTTTATTTTGTAGTTGGTAGGCCTAAACCCCACTAATCATAATACAGTGGCACTATAGTTTGTCTTCAACATTTGATTAAATTAGCCTTAAAATAGTGTCTACTATAGTCAAACTTAGGGTCCACCACATACCCTTATTCATCAAATGATATTGTGCAAGGTTACTCCCTCCTCAAAAAAAAAAAAAGAAAAAAAAAAGAAAATGTAATTTATTTTCTCTGAGGCCCTCTTAACTATGTTATGCCTAATTTGGATCACATGAGTCTATAGAGATTCTACAAGACTATAAATCTTTAGCAACTAGGCCTGGAGACAATTTTCAAGTGGAAGTAGTGAAGACATAACTGTCAAGACAGTTTTAACCCTTTGTGTCCAACTTGGAAGAACATGAAGGGCTCGATGGATGTATTTGTCTCGAATTTCAATATTTTACGCGTTAAAAAGTTAACATCTCACGTGAGAGTGAGATTGTATGTACAATTATTTTTTATTATATATATTTGATCTGAATTTTGTGATCTAATTAAGGAACAGATTGGTTTGATTTTTGTAACATGAGACTAAACTGTGATTAAGGAGATGAAATGAAATGATTTTGTCAGATTTGTAGTTGTGTGAGTGTCTGAGGCCACCCCGGCATTTGTAAGAGAATCCAATGAAGGGACTCTCGTGCGGCTCTGTCATTGTCACATTAGAGAATCTCAAGAAAATTTATCATCATTTTTTTCGCTTACTTTTTAGACTTTTCTAGCTTCATCATGTCTCCTATTAATTTCTATTTTGCTCTGCACATATTATTTTATACTACTTTTACTGTTTAAATACGTAGTTATTATAAATTTTGTATAAAATATCCTTGAGATAAATACCATTGACTTTTTTTTTATCAGTAAATATGAATGATTTAAATAACATAAATATACTGTTTAATAAGTAAATAAACTTAAAAAGAGTCTTTTAATTTTCCACTGAATAATCATATCTTTTAAAATGAATTTATTAACATTATATTATTTTCCTTAAAATTGAATTTAAATTTATTAAGGTCTCAAATCTAAGTATTATTAATAAAAAATAAGATATAGAAAAAGATTTTACTAAAAAAACAATCACTTATAATATAACATCATTAAATTAAAAATATTTTTTAACTTTATTTGTTACGGATTTTATAATTTTTACTAATAATGTTTATCTTTTATAAATAAGAGAAAATATGCTCCAGTCTGGTAGGAAATTAATAACTATATAAAGTTGTATCAATTCATTCATACACGTATAATAAATTATTTTATTTTGTATAATACAAGATTGCACATGATAATAAATTATTTTATATAACTAAAAGTTATATTAAATATATTTTTGAAAATATAAATAATGTTTTTATTAGATTTTATAATACATAAATATTTTAATATATTAAAATTTTTTATATTTAAAATAAATAATTTATATTAACATATAAATTTATTTTTAATTATTGATAACTTATTTTAAAAAAAATTAAAATAATTTAGAAATAAAAATAATAATTAATAATTAAAAGAAGTTACAAAATATTTCTAAAATTATTCCTTCAAGATAACTATTATTATAATATATATATATATATATATATATATATATATATATATATTATGTAACTCTATTTCTAATGAATAAAAAATTTTAAAAAAATAATTGTTCTATTCTTAGGACTTAGACACATTGTCAAATCTCATTAAATTATTATTTATGTATTGGATTTTTTTTCTTAGAATTTAATTGTTATTGCTAATAATATGGTAATATATTTAAGTTTTGTTTTATAATTAACTAGTTATTATCCTAACACTGTATAATTTTTTTTTTATTTTTTTTTACTTTACACAAGTCTTTATAACAATGTAGCTCAATATATAATTTTTTATTAACAGAAGTTCCTCATAATTTTGTATGTATTAATAAAGTAAATTAATACGTTGTTGACCTTAATAAAATTGAATTCAAATGCTTTAAGAAAATTTTTGAGGAATTCAAGTTCAAGCTTTATAAATGAAAAAAAAATTCATTGAAATAAAAAAGACTTCACTGATTATAACACAATAACATGATCCCCTTAAATCAAGTTGGAACACCTAACAAGTTAGATTTTAATTTAAATTATTGACAATGTAAAAATTTTCATATAATTGATTATATCATTATAGTGAAATTAAGTTTATAATCTCCAAGTAACATCTTATATTTAAAGATGGTAAATTTGATGAAACGAGAGACTTTATTAATTAAAGATCATTAGTCAAATCTTTTAATAAAAATTAATTATTAATAAAGTTGATGATACTTTGTACTAATATCATTATTAATAAAAAAAATATTAATAAAGTTAAAAAAATTTAAATTATTATTCAATTATATTATATATATATATATATATATTTTTTTTTCATATGAAAAAAAATCATTGTTCATGGTACAATGAACAATGTTATCCTTGCCCAGGAAGTTCTTCATCATATTCAAAAACTTAAACATAGATCGGGTTTGCTTGCCAACTTGCCATATATTAAATTAAGTAGATTTAGAGAAAACGTATGATTGAGTTAATTAGAGTTCTATACAATTTATTCTTTTTTATTTTAATTTTTTTCCTAGAATTGTAAACTTAATTGTGTGGATGTGATTGGTCCTAGTTTAACAATTATTCTATAGGAGTTAAGGGTGATAATGAACTAAATCAAATTGAAAATAGCTTAAAACTTGACTCGATAATTAATTTATTGAACTTAATTAAGAAGTCAAATGACTTAAACCTAAACTAAAGATTGAGTTCGATAAATAAATGAGTCAAACTTAAACTGTGTATAGTTCAATTCGTTTTGTTCATGAATTAACTCAATATATACCTATGTAATTTATATAATTAATTTTTTATTTAATTTGAACTTATTAAAATTTAAAAGAACCTTCAAATTTTAGTTACAAACTAATATAATAAAAGAAGTTATCACTTTAGAATTTCATGGTATGGATTGAGTTTTTATTTATTTATTATTATATGTAAGGTGGGGTAGTTTTTATTTATATAAACTTTGGTTGTAATTATACTTTCTTCAAGTCATATCTTGTAACCTTACAAAACTAATAATATAATTATGTTGTCTTTTAAGAAAGATAAACAATAGTTTCATCTAAAATATATTATTAAATTAAAATTATGGAATGTATAATATTTAAAAAAATTGACCCTTTATTCATGTGATTCAAGCTAACATGCATAATCAAGCTACTCATGAGCTTGAACTAAGTTGAGTTCGAAGTGAAAAAAAATTATGTCGAACTTGAGTCAAATTACAAGCTAAGTTAAATATTATCAAGTTAAGTCAAATATTATTGTGCTAAGTGGAGCCAGATTTTGCTTAACTTGACTCGTTTTTAGCCCTATATGAAATCGATCAAAATCTGAGAGTTTTCCTTAAAAAGAAAAAAAAAACCTTTGACATGGAAATGTTTTTTCTTCTTACCTCTTTGTTCTTTGTATGAAAATTTTGATTTTATGCAATAATCATTTGGTGGAGTCAAATGTTTAACTTATTATTGAAAAAATAATTCAAATTTTAAATTTTAAATTTTTAAGATATTATTCTGATAAAGAAATATATTATTTGTCTTTAGGATATGGTTTAAAATTAAAAATATTATATTTATTTTAAAAAATTATTTCCTCTTTTAAGATTAGGATGTTAGGTTAATAAATAGAAGTTTTTGAAATGAGAAGAATCACTCGATTTATAAAGAGGGTCACCATCTTAAACGATAGAAGGGGTCATACGAAGGAGGATTTCCAAGTTTTGCTAAAAAATTTGTAAGGGAGGAGTTTTCAAGTTTCACTCATAAAACTTGTGAGGAAGGGGTTGCCAAGTTTCACTCATAACTTGTGAGTAAAACTTGTGAGGAAGAATTTTCAAGTTTTATCCACAAAACTTATAAGAGAGGATTTTCAGGAACATGTTATACATTTTAAGACAATGAACATTCTTATGGACATAGGCATGAAGGGTCGAACCACGTTAAATAAATTTTGTATGATTTTCTATCTATTTTTAATGTTTTTAATGTGTTTCTTGTCTTTGTTGCGCTTAAAAAAGAATGAGTGTTTTTCTCCAATAGTGGTATTAAAGTCTGGTTGATTTTGTAACTTGAGTATTGAAAATTGACATAAAACAATTCTAATACTTACAGAATGGAGGCAAGAAATACTATAGAGCATAAATATGATTGAAGATGATCGTGACGAGTATCAAAGGCAACAAAAAGATAAAATTTGAAAATTTTAATTGAGGGAAGAATTGTTGGAAAAATAATTTAAATTTTCAATTTCAAATCTCTAAGAAATATATTAGTTGTCTTTAGGATATCGTTTAAAGTTTAAAATATTGCATTCTTTTTAGAGATCTATTTCCTCTTTGAAGATTATGATGTTAGGTCAATAAATAGATAAGAAAAATCACTTGACCTATAAAAGAGTCGTAACCTTAAATGAAAGAGGGAATCATATGAAAGAAGGTTTACAAGTTTCGTCAGAAAACCTGTGAGGAAGGAGATTCTAAGTTTCATGTATAAAACTTGTAAAAAAGAAGTTTCCAAATTTCATCCTTAAAACTTGTGAGGGTAGGATTTCCAAGTTCCACTCCTAAAGCTTGAGAGGAAGGAGTTTGCAAGTTTCTCCTATAAAACTTGTGAGGAATAGTTTTCAAGTTTCATCCACAAAACTTAAAGAAGAAATTTTCAAGAACATATAATACATTTTGAGATAATAAACATTCTTGTGGACATAAGTATAAAAGGTCAAACCATGTTAAATAAATTTTACGTAATTTTTTATATCTATTTCTAATGTTATTTTTAATGTACATCTTATCATTGTTTAACTTAAAAAGAGATTTTTTCCCCAACATTTGTTACTATTACAAGGGGTCAACCTCAACTTTCTCATTATTTTTTTGTAGACGACATATTACTATTTTGAAAGTATAATGAAGGTGATGAGGAAGGTGCAAGAGGTGATTTGATTTTGTGCCTAGATGTGGTCATCGTCAACATGTTTTGCTCCAAACAACTCTAAAACTAAAATTTTTTAGTTCATGAAGATAAAAAGTAAAATAAAAGAAGTGATTCAATTTGGCACTCAAATGAAAAACTAGCATTATTAACCTCGACTCTAATAAGCATCCGTTCAACGGACTCTAATAATTATTTCTGAAATTACTATTGGTCTAACTCAATTTCTATTTTTTTAAAAAATACTAGTAGATCATGGTTGATGCTAACTAAAAAAAATTAAAAAATTAACTGAAAATATTTATGTGTCGGTTTAGTGTCGGTTGGCCCATACTGTTTACTGTCATGATCGATACTAAAAGACAAACTCTAATTTGTAGTTTTGTTGTCATGAATGTATTTGAAAAGAAAAAAAAAGAAAAACTAAACTCCCTAATTAAATTATTTAGTTTGTCAATATAAAACTTAATTTGATAATTTTTTATAAGAATAATAATATATACAACGACAACGTAAATCATCGCCTAATTACAAATTATAATAAATGAAATAAATTTATTGATTTTTATAGTAATTATTTCAAAAGTATTGATTCACAGTATAATTACTTTTACGCTTATAATACGTGTGTATTAAGTTATTAAAAAAACATGGTATAGAATTATAGTTAAACAAAACAAATCTTTTTTATGATCTTATGCATTTATCAAAAAATTGTTTTTCCATTTATTCGTGCCACCTAGGTTAAGAATGAAAATATGCACTTTTGTCTTTATCCCGAAAGACATTCCCAAATTGAATGTTTCATTTGAATCTTTAAATTTGTTTAGGGGAAAGAGGACAAAATGAAAAGAGGTTGGAGAATAAATTTTAATGCAAAAGTTTGGAATATTTGATTTTCCATTTCCTTTTAATTTAAAGAATACTAATTAGACTGAAAACAAAGTTTGAATCACTTTCAATGATCTCCATGATTCACCTCACACCTGTTAAGGTTTAATGAGACCTTTGAAAATTCAAATAGAATCTTGCTGTGTATAAACGCAGCTTGATTGTTAAAATTCGTGGGGAATATTAATAAAGGAATTTGCATGGTATGCAACAATTACACAATATTCTCTTATCAAGTTTAAATCTTCTTTTTATCTAGGCTTTATTCGACTCAATTAAGGAGAAACGAAGATGCGATGAAAAGAAAAAACTAGTTACGCTAAATTCAACTAATAATTTTTTATTAGCTCTTCCTAATTAACTTTAATTAAATCGGCAAAACGTCCTCTCTCCCCCTCTATCTCTTTACGCACACATATACATGCTCATTATTTTTTTAAAATACGTTAGCAAGTTATATTATAAGTATATTTTAAGAAAATTGTAGTTATAATTCACTAATACATTTCATTTAGAAAAAAGAGGTAGCGACTATTTTGAAAATATTTTTAACATTAAGATTTAGTGTATATCACATAAAACATCGGTTATTAATGTCGTATATGGCGCGTTATATCTTCTAGCGTTATCACTTTTCTTCTTTACACAATGATTCAATGAGTTATGTATTTTAGTTTATTTGATTATGTGTTATGTTTGAGTTCTTGCACGTACAACATCGAGTATGAGACAACTGATGTTTTATGGGAATATACGATGTCAACACTTGTATGTACCCACATATCACATCAACAAGAACAACATCGGTTGTACAAGTACAATTAGTAAGTAGAGTGTGTTATTAACAAATTACATTGTAGGTGAATTTTAAGATAATTTTAGTAATATCTTATCCACATACTTCAACAAAAAAAAAAATGAGTATACACTAATAAATATCACACACATATGAGGTGACTATAGTGAAAATACTTATTTTATATTAGAACATGAGAATAATTAATGATAACCCTTATATTATAATGGAGAACGTAGAATAAAAGATTGTCAATAAAACTGTATTGGAAGGATCCTATCGACCACGAGGACCGACATGTGATGTCCTATCGGACTTCGACACAATTCTCGGCACGATCTCGGCTCGACAGAGGGCCGAAAACTAGGGACAACCCAACCCTTTTTCTATCGGCTCGGCCAAAGGCCGAGAACGAAGAGGTTGTCCCGACCTTTTCCTATCGGCTCGGCTAAGGCCGACAGAGCCAGACAGTAGTTAGGACGATGATCATGATTAACAAGGGGAAGCACGCGATTAAGGCCACGTGGACCGACACATCATGTCCTATCAGATATTCACGTAGTTTGGACACTACTTTGGCTCGGTAAGGGGCCGAAAACCATGGAGAATTCAACCCTCTTCCTATCGTTTCGACCAGAGTGGTTGTCTCAGTCGTGCCCTGTCGGCTCGGCTAGAGGTTGTCTCGGCCGTTCCCTATCGGCTCGGCCAAAGAGGTTGTCTCGGCCGTGCCCTGTCAGCTCGGCCAAGGACCAATAGAGAATAGTTAGGATGATAATCATAGTTAACGAAAGACAACACGCAATTAAGGCGTAACCAGCCGATTAACATCGTATTACCTAATTTGGTAAATGTCAGGGAAGGCCCACCCCGCTCAGGCCCATGACAGGTAGTATAAATAAGTCACACGAAACGAGGTATGACTGTTCATTTATTACTCTCGAGAATTATGCTTGTCCTAACTTGAGCTTTAGAGTGCCTTTTGCAGGTACCTGCCCCCTCTGAAGCGTCAACCCGAAGCTCTCGTTCAGCCCTCCAGTTACTAGAAGACTACGAGTGTGCCCTTAGACAGGTACATTTTGGCGCCCACCGTGGGGCCGAGCCGAGAGACTTAAGAAGACCAACTAAGTGAGAGCATTATGGCAAAGACAAGGAAGACGAACACCGATCCGAGGCAGACAATGCCGAGACAGTTGACGAGACAAACATGGCCGAAGTGGTACGGCAGATGAAGAAGGAAATGGCCGCCATGAAGCAACAACGAGAGGAGGATGCTCGCGAAATGGCCGCCTTGAGAGAAGAGAACGCCGCCTTGAAACACCAAAATCAAGATCCCACGTGGAAACCCTCCGAGCCGACCCACACTCAGGGGCCATTCCACTCACTCGGACATCATACCTCCATCCCTCGTACTTCTACTGCCGCCCCGGGAAACCATGCCTCGACTGCTCAGGCACCTGGCCGACCCATGCACACCGTGCCGGCCGGAGCACACCGACACCCCTTCACCCCAAACATCATGCAATCTTCACTTCTTGATCATTGGAAGTCCCTACCGTTAGACAAGTATGACGGGACGACCGATCCAGACGAGCATGTTGACGTCTTTTTGACCCAAGTTACCCTCAGCACTACCGATGACGTTGCCCTGTGCCGAATCTTTCCAACATCGCTAATGGGCCGAGCATTAAGCTGGTTCACTCGACTCCCGACCAACTCGATTGACTCTTTCAACACGTTGGCCTCCTAATTTACCATTCAATTCGCCACTAGCCGGCCTCATCAATTGACCTCCCTAGCATTGGTGAGCATTCGACAAGAGAAGAAGGAATCTCTCCGAACTTTCATGAGCCGATTCAATAAAGCGGCATTGGAAATCCGAGACCTGAACCCGGCAGTGGCACTTCACCACCTCACCACAGAATTGAAGCCGGAACCTTTTGCCAACAGTATCTACAAGAAGCCACCGACCGACATGGACGACTTACGACGACGAGCCGACAAGTACATGCAAATGGAAGAGCTAGCTGATTTCCGCAACCAAGCTCGAGCTGAAATTATGGGAGAGACAGAGAAGCTGATGTATGTTTGAAATGATGTATACACAAAGGTGCACTCTTTTCCTTGATCAGTCATTTCTACCCTTATAAATATGTGAAAAGGGATTTTGGCCGACAAGGTTTTTAACAAGACACCAATCAATGAAGTACAATTCACTCTCATTCAGGACTTTCTTCTTTACTGTTTGCTCGAATATTAACTTAGAAGGCTTCCCTCCCGAGTCGTCACTCGGCCAAGGACGTGCCTTCGAATTTTGCTCATAAGGTTTCCCTCCCGAGTCGTCACTCGGCCAAGGATGTACCTTCGATTTTCCTCAAAAGGTTTCCCTCCCGAGTCGTCACTCGACCAAGGATGTACCTTCGGTTTTCCTGAAAAGGTTTCCCTCCCGAGTTGTCACTCGGCCAAGGATGTACCTTTGAATTTCTTGAAAAGGTTTCCCTCCCGAGTCGTCACTCGGCCAAGGATGTACCTTTGGATTTCTTGAAAAGGTTTCCCTCCCGAGTCGTCACTCGGCCAAGGATGTACCTTCGATTTTCCTGAAAAGGTTTCCCTCCCGACTCGTCACTCGGCCAAGGATATACCTTCGATTTTCCTGAAAAGGTTTCCCTCCCGAGTCGTCACTCGGCCAAGGATGTACCTTTGGATTTCTTGAAAAGGTTTCCCTCCCGAGTTGTCACTCGGTCAAGGATGTACCTTCGATTTTCCTGATAAGGTTTCCCTCCCGAGTCGTCACTCGGCCAAGGATGTACCTTCGATTTTCCTCAAAAGGTTTCCCTCCCCAGTTGTCACTTGGCCAAGGATGTACCTTCGATTTTTCTTATTAAGGTTTCCCTCCCGAGTCGTCACTCGGCCAAGGATGTACCTTTGGATTTCTTGAAGGTTTCCCTCCCGAGTCGTTACTCGGCCAAGGATGTACCTTCGATTTTCCTGAAAAGGTTTCCCTCCCGAGTCGTCATTCGGCCAAGGATGTACCTTTGGATTTCTTGAAGGTTTCCCTCCCGAGTCATCACTCGGCCAAGGATGTACCTTCGATTTTTCTTATTAAGGTTTCCCTCCCGAGTCGTCACTCGGCCAAGGATGTACCTTCGATTTTCCTGAAAAGGTTTCCCTCTCGAGTCGTCACTCGGCCAAGGATGTACCTTTGGATTTCTTGAAAAGTTTTCCCTACTGAGTCGTCACTCAGTTCGCTGTTCGGTTATCGTTGAAAGACTCATTCGGCAGCCTGAACCTGTTCGGCACCTTCGGTAGCCTGAACCCGTTCGGCACCCTCGGCACCCTCAACCTATTCAGCACCCTCAGTAGCATGAACCCCTTCGGCACCCTCGACAGCCTGAACTCGTTCGGAACCTTCGGTAGCCTAAACCCGTTCGGCAGCCTCGGCAACCTAAACCTGTTCGGCACCTTCGGCAGCCTGAACCCGTTTTGGCACCCTCGGCAGCTCAAACCTATTCGGCACCTTCGACAGCCAGAACCCGTTTCGGCACCCTCAACAGCCTGAACCTGTTCGGCACCTTCGGTAGCCTAAACTTGTTCGGCATCCTCGGCAGCCTAAACCTATTCGGCCTTCAGATTACGAGAAGATTACGAGTGTACCTCCCAGACAAGTATTACCCTCTACGTCGCTTCGCTCCTCAAGGCTGAGGGGCTTGTGTACCGGAAGGGTCCTATCGGCCACGAGGACCGACATGTGATGTCCTATCAGACTTCGACTCAATTCTCGGCACGACCTCGGCTCGGCAGAGGGCCGAAAACTAGGGACAACCCAACCCTTTTTCTATCGGCTCGGCCAAAGGCCGAGAACGAAGAGGTTGTCCCGACCTTTTCCTATCGGCTCGGCTAAGGCCGACAGAGCCAGACAGTAGTTAGGACGATGATCATGATTAACAAGGGAAAGCACGCGATTAAGGCCACGTGGACCGACACATCATGTCCTATCAGATATTCACGTAGTTTGGACACTACTTCGGCTCGGTAAGGGGCCGAGAACCATGGAGAATTCAACCCTCTTCCTATCGTTTCGACCAGAGAGGTTGTCTCGGTCGTGCCCTGTCGGTTCGGCTAGAGGTTGTCTCGGTCGTTCCCTATCGGCTCGGCCAAAGAGGTTGTCTCGGCCGTGCCCTGTCGGCTCGGCCAAGGACCAATAGAGAATAGTTAGGATGATAATCATAGTTAACAAAAGACAACACGCAATTAAGGCGTAACCAGCCGATTAACATTGTATTACCTAATTTGGTAAATGTCAGGGAAGGCCCACCCCGCTCAGGCCCATGACAGGTAGTATAAATAAGTCACACGAAACGAGGTATGACTGTTCATTTATTACTCTCGAGAATTATGTTTGTCCTGACTTGAGCTTCGGAGTGCCTTTTGCAGGTACCTCCCCCCTCTGAAGCGTCAACCCGAAGCTCTCGTTCGGCCCTCCAGTTACTAGAAGACTACGAGTGTGCCCTTAGACAGGTACAAAAACTATAATATATGGTTACCATCATGATAACTTTTATCATTTTTATTGTCACAACTAATTGTTGCTACCACCCTCATCATGGTTTTTGCTAACACCACGATTATCTTAATCTTGACAACCACCATTATTATTGTCATCATCATCACTATTATTTTTGTCACTATAGTCACTATCACCACCAATACCATTGTCCTTGTTATTAATTGAGATTCTAACATTATTAATTAATAATCAACGTGACATATTGTGTGATGATGTAACATGTGTATCACATCAACATCAACAATTAACGTAAGTCAGTGATTAACATGTCACATCAATTATCAACTTATCACGTCATTAGTTAACTAACTTGCTAACAAATTAATATGCAAAATTTTAAAAGTTAAAAAATAATATACAATTTCAAAATTTTGATGGTAAAATTCATGAAATTGTAAAATATAAGTGACAATAATGCTACTCAAAACTTTTTCCTTTTAGGAGAAAGGTATATGTTAGGTTTTTCCTACTAATATATATATAAGAATTTTTTATTAACATATATAACATTTTTATTTCATAAAATAGTAAATAACTTTTTTGCTAGTTACTTACGTTTTAATAGGTTTACCTTTGTCCGACTAGCAACTAACATAATGGAACAAACATGTGAAGACAATTACTATCCAAACATTTTCACTTCCCCTCCCCTCAAAACAAAACATTCATCTCTAACTTTTGTAACATTGTGTAGTTTAGGTGTTTTAATTTATTATATGTGATTAAATGTTGTTATGGTTTTAGGGAGGCTATTTTAGAGCTTTGAGGGTATAAGGATTATGAGATTTAAGTTATCTCTAATGTAGTTGAGTTAGAGTTAAGTTGGTCCAACTTAAAGAAGGGTATATAATGTTTTGTTTAAGATATGAATCTTATAAGTTCATCTTTTAGGAAATTCTATAGAGAAGTTAGAGAGAAGTTTTCTGAACCCAAACTTTTTTCTTTCTCTTGTATGCTAAAAATCCTTTTCCTTCATCCTTCTTATAGTTGATCCGCTAGGCTAAGTTGGAGATTCAAGTTATTTGAGTTGGAAATTTGAAGTTAGAGGCCATGCGATTTCTCTCTTCTCTTCTACTCTTCTCGATTTGAATCGACTAGAGGTAAGGGAAGTTATAACTGAATCCTTGTTGATTTTGGATGTTATGTGTTGGTTTTCATCTGAATTCATGGTAATATTGGTGACTTTGGAGTGAAATTCATTATTTTGATGAGTTTTTATGTGAGTACGTGAAGTATGTTGAGGTGGTTTTGATAATTTGAATTAAATGGTGGTTTCATGTTATTTTGATGAGAAATAATTTTTTTGCGATGCATATTTGTGGATTTTGGTGTTGCATGTTAGAAGTTTTCTGCTTTTAGTTGGGTTTGGAATATTTAAGTTTTTGCCAAGTACTAAAATTGGTATTGTGTCGGGCACGCCTACATGGCATCAAACGTGGCTCAAAGTCAAAGGTTCTTAGAATCACCATGTTTGTCAGGATTAGTGGCATTGAGTGTGAAGAGAGATAATTGTCTTTACTTGGATTAATGTCGGGTGCTAATGGAGTGGCGTCGAGTGTAAATTAGGTAGAAGCCCTTTACTTAATTGTGGTCGTGCATGGGTGTTGTCACGCTAGGCGTGAGAGAGTGGAAAACTCTCTACCTCAACCACATCAAGCATGGGTACTTTGGCATTAAATATGGGTGAGACAGGAAACTCTTGCCTCGATGGTGTTGGGCCCCTAGGGGATGGTGTCGAGCACAAGTTGCATGGTTTTAATGTCATGATTTAAATTATTTTATGATTGAAAAATGATTATTAAGTTGTATGACAAAGATAGTATGATGATAACTCATTATGTTTCAAGTTGATATACTGTATAATGATATTTATGCTACTAAGTTATAAGATGATAGATGATTAAGTTGTGAAGTTTATGATACTATAGTTGATTAAGTTGTTAAGCATGTGGTAAAAATACGTCTTTGCTAAGATACATAAAAACTAGAGGAGAGTAAAAGATGTTTTAGAAATTAAAATATTCCATTGTGTAGATATAAGTTATGATGCTCCAAGAGTTCAATTGAGAATCCTTCAGTAATTAAGTTGGCTTATGAATGGGTAATTATTTTAAGTTATCTCCTCTAAATTTTATGTGGAATCCATATATAAGTAAGGTGGATGCATACATGTATAAAGTGACCAATTGAATAAAGTGCAAGGTCGGATACTTAGTCCCTAACTGAGTATCAAAAAGGCATAGTATTTAGAGGATAATTTATAGACAAATTTCACATGAGACTTAGTGTTGCAAGCTAATATCATGATAGGCTAATACTCAAATTGTTCAACCTTGACATTAGTATTAGACTTCTTAGTTTAAGTAGCAACACTTGAGAAATCAATCAAGTTGTTAAACAGGTTCTCTGATAAGACAAATACTTGACCTGATTACGATAGATTAGATGCTATGGTTCAATAGGATCTAACCACTTAAATTACTCACCTTTGTTATAGGACATTTTCTTAGTTGATATGTTTGATGATGCATTAGTTGATTATTGTTGCATGATGAGATAAATGTTGTTTAAGTTGCTCTATGTTATTACTTAATGTTGTATGGTTGTCACAAACCAATGTTGTGAATGTATATTGATTTATCTCTCAAGCTTACCCTTTTTCTCTTCCTTATGATTGGAACTATAATAATCAGACTTGGTATAAGGGGAGGGCAGGATTAACAAGATTTGTTTGTTTGTTTGTTGGAGGGTCATGTTGGAGATGATCGGATTTTATGGTGACACTACTCTTTTGCAATTTTAGTTTTATAGAGACATTGATCGACAAAAAAGTTATATTGTGTATAGTCTTACATATTATTTAGGGTATATATGTGACCCCTAAGGGGATTTATGTTTTGAATCTGATTGGTAATAAATGTTTTAAGTCTTCTATATCCTATACAAGGGCAGAGGGAATGGGGGACTTGGAGGAGCCATGGTCCCCCTCTATTTTTTTAAAATGTGTCAAAATTACTTTTAAAATCTTTTTTGACCCCTAAAATTTATATAACAAAAATTATATATTGATAGATAAAAATTATCAAGTTAGTTTACACTAAAAAAAGAAAATAAAAAAGAGAAATATATGTAAGATTGATATATTATATTATAGAAAAAAAAAATAAAAGAACCATAAATGAAAATAAATTATTTATGATATTAAAATATTTACATTTAAGTGTTAAAAAAATAATTTTGACCTTCCTTAACATAATGTTCTAATTCTACTCCTAATCTTATACATATAATTCTTACATATATATATATATCTTGGTAACTGTCACATGATAATCATAATTTAATTATAAATACTTATTTTCACTATGTAATAATTATAAACTATATTTAAGTATAATAATTTGTCAAATTGTTGATGCATCAACCCACAAAACTTTTCTTCACCTAAAAATAAACCTCAATCTCATTCGGTAAATTAATACCTAATCACTAAAGTATTACTAAAAATTATTTGAGAGAACTTAATCATAAAATAAATTAAATGAATGCATGATAGTTTGTGTCTTCTTTGTAGGTATGAGTGTGTTTGAGTTAAATACAATATATAGTTTGCATGGGGATGCACATGTTGATGAACAAAGAACATGAGAGTATGATCATGCATATGGCCAACAAATAAGGGACCACAGCCGTATGAAGAAAAGAAAGGGTGGCCAATAAAAAAGAGAAACAACGCCAATATCGAACAAGGGTGTCTAATGAGTAATGACTGCAATACGTCCTATACATATTCCCTCCACAATTATATTTATTCCAAATTAGATGTCCAAAAGATCATTGCAATATTCAAAGGTATAGCAAGCTAGATGCTCCTTTAGCCACTGAATTTTTCCTTTATGTCATCGTCCTCTCATCATCATATGTATCAGTTCTGTGATACCTGCTTCCTCTATGAGACACGTGGGTCACCTTTAGAACTGCTCTAGTCACTTTTTCACTAAAAGTTTTTATTTGGCACTGCCCTTCACACTTAAATAGTTTATATATATATATATAAACATTCATTTAAGTTATATGTATATGAATCAAATGAATATATACGGACTGTTGTGATATACTTGTAGTGTGTTAATTCTGTATGTAGAATAGTTTGTTTTAGATACAAAATTGACACACCAAGAGTGTACTCAGAACGATTCGTTCTGATTTTTAGAATGGGTCGTTCTGGTTTCAGGTATTTTCAAATAATTTGATATTCACGTAGCATTCACTTATGCATCTACGTGATATTCACGTGACATAAAATTAACTCTATTTAAATAATTTGGACGAAAATTTGACATTGTAACCAATTAATTTATTAGGGACTAAATTGAAACTAAAAAAAAAAATAAAACTAAATTAAAACAAACAATTATTATAAAAAACTAAAATAAGTTTTTAGGGTAACAAAAATTACTTTCGCAGTGGGTAAATTAATGGATGTTAAATTTATCATTTAAATTTAAAACCTATAATAGAGTCTAGGTAACAGTTAGCAAAGCTTGCCTGAGTTATCATTGATATAGTTTTTTCTGTCTCGTTCACATTTTTTATCTTTCTTCTTTTTCTATCATATTTAATAATTATATATTTTATTTTATTTTTGTCTGTTTCTTCCTTCTCTTTTAATTCACCATAAAATGGATATAAACTTGACTTTTCCCTTTTTACATCAAGTAATGATATCTAAACATTTAATCACTCTAGATATTCTATTAATTTCTATTATTTATATAAGGTCTTGTTAATTAATCATGTTAAAATACTGATTAAAAAGTTAATATATAAAAAGTTTTTATTAAAATCTAAAATAAAATATACAAATACATTTTTTTAATGAAAATTTTTATTGAGAAACAAACAAGTCTCACATTGATAAAATAAGAGAAATAATAATTATAAAACATATTCATGCTCCAATGAAAGAGAAGCCTTTTGGATAATGACCAAAAGCAAAATTGTGAGGACTTAGTCCCAAAGCGGACAATATTTCATCATTGTGGAGTTATGTGTGAAATAAGCTTATAAAAACAACTCTCATAAATTATCCCCTCAGACAAATATCATAAAATAACCTCATCAGTACGATTGGATGCGGTAACAACCCTCATCACCCTTCATAACTCATAGAAAAAATAACAATTATTTTTATGTCTCTTGTTTGAGGAGAGGATTGTTGGGATACAAACAAATCCCACATCGATAAAATAAGTCTTTTGGGTGATGAGAAAAAGCAAAACTGTAAAAACTTAGTCCCAAAACGGACAATCTCATCATAGTAGAGTATGTTTGTGTAATAATCTTATAAAAATAATCTTCATAAATTATCTTCTCAGATAAATACCATAAAATAACTCTAACAATTTTCTATCTTTATTCTTTAATGATTACACTAGGTTAACATTTTCTTTATTTATAATACTTACCTCTCTTCCCTATTTTCATTTCTGATCTAACTTTTTACGTCTATCCATTAGTTGCGCCGTGTGTATTACTAATATTTAATAATTAATACTCCCTCTGTTTTTTTTTTCATAGTCGTTTTGTCAGAGTTTGTTGTTTTTTTTTTCATTGTCATATTACTAAAATCAATGAGTTATTAATTTTTTTCTTCCATTTTTATCCTTGATAATTAATACGTGTTTCCTGAAAAATGTGTGTATTTATTTTTAATATCTACCTAATTTTTCTTTAACTACTCATATAAAGTTAATGTGCATTTATAAGAGCAATATGTCCCAACAAAATACTATAAAAAAACAAAAAAAGGGACAACTATTTAATAGAGTAGTTCAACAGTCTAAAAAATGCAAAAAAAAAAAAGGGTAAAATAAGAAAGTAAGTAATAAATATTTTTAAAAATTAAAATATCAATGATTTCCTTAATTCCCGTGCAAAACCTTAAACGATTATGAAAAAAAAAATGGAGGGAGTAATGTGTACATGAACACAGACAAACACCTTGGAATGAGGGAAAGATAAAAAAACCCAAGTGAAGGCTTTGCGTGATTATACTTTTACATGTAATAATAAAAAAAAATGGCTACTTGCACTTTGATTGATGTTTAAAGTGGAACGAACGAGTGAAGATTTCGATTTCTACAATGATGCAAATCGTGCAATTATCTTTGGGACACGAGCCTTGATCTTACTATTAAATTTCGTTAAATGCCAAACTTTTTTAGAATCGGAGGTTGCTCAATGTAACCCTTTACGACGAAAAAAAATCATTAACTATAGTTTGTTTAATCATCTTTTGAGTCCAATTAAGAGCAACTTACAAAACAGTCACAACGTAACATTGCTTAATTACGGATTTTACTTTATGTATCAATCATCGCTAGGTTTGTCATGTCAACAATTAAAGACATGCAAATGAAACCAGCAAGGCTCCAATTCATCTCGTCATGGTCAAGGGCAACGCGTTTTTGGATTATATGTAAATGTGTTGTGACCCATCAAGCCAAAGATTTCTTTGTTTTTCAACTATCATCATTATTAACAAATGTGGTTTTACTTTAGTTTTCATATGCAATAAGAGATTAATTTTTTTAATTATTTAGGGTATATTTAGAAATAGGTGAAAAATAACAGAGACAAAAATAAATATAATATAGGATACAAATTTAGTTGTTTTGTCAAAAAGAAATGAGTAAAAATACATGAGAAATAATACTATATATATTTAGTAAGATAAAAAGAAATAGATAAGAAATAAGGTATATAAAAAAGATGAGAGAAATAAATAAATAATATAAATATAAAGAATAAAAAAGTAAAATTATATAAATAAAATGTTTTAAAATAATATAAATAAATAATTAAAAGTAAATAAATAATTTTAAAGTGAAATTAAAATACATTAAAAATTAATTAAAATAATATTTTTAATTAAGTAAATAAATTTAAAGTATATAAACAATTAAAAATTGTATAAATTCAAACTCTTAATCTGATAAAAAAAATTGTAATTGATTGAAAGTTTTGAAAATAAACGTAATGGAATAAATAAGTAATGATAAGTCAACTTTTATGGGTGGAGATTTTACATGAAGAGGTTCATATGATCAGAATATCAATTCTGATTGCACTTGCATTCTCTTCCCTTGGCATGAGAAAGGGTTATAGTTATTGCATTAATAAGAGGTTGAGTTAGTAAAATTTTGTGTAATAGTAATAAAACTTTACAACTTACAAAACTTTTAAAGATTTTTCATATCGTTTATGTGTGATATATGATTTAATTTACTATGTTTACTTGTGAATATTGAGTGTGAGCATAGCCCAGTAGAACAAAACAATAAAATCAACGATTTTAAAAATATAATGTGATTGGTAATCTTCTATCGTAACAAATATATTTGGTTCATATAATTTACTTCACCAATAACATGAAGGATCAGATGAATTAACTTTCAAACTTAAACTTTGATCATTCACTATAATTTTAGTGATCAGATTTGCTATTAAATGTTTATTCTTCTCATGAGAACATATTCGTACGACTAATTTCCTTCCAAGATATATATCGTACTTATTATACGATGAGAAATTTAGTTATGTTATTTATTTATGTTTATACAGTAAAATATATATATATATTTCACTTTTGAGGGCAAGGATGACTCTTATTATTTTTTTTCTTATGACAGCTTCCTAATTATTTAGTATGGATCGTTTAAAAAGAAATTATTAACTCCCAACTTATTAATTACTTTTAATTTATTATTTTTGTTCACTCCTTAAAAGTTTTAACTCTATATTACTAAATTAGGACATGTTAGACAATAAATTCTGTGATATAAATCTATCTTTTAGAATGTTTAGTATTTTTTATTTTAGCTTATTAAAAAATACTGGAGTAGTTCATTGTAATTTTTTTTCTTCTTCTTCTAAAGAAGCACAAACAAATGCACTTCAATTTTTTTACATTGGTATTTTTCATTTAATTTAACTTTTTCTTTCTTTAAATTTATTTTTGATGTAAAAAAAAATCATTTTTCAATCTTTTATTTTAATTTTTTTTAATAAATTACTCATATCTAGTTAAAATTAATATATATATATATATATATATATATATATATATATATCACTATAATTAAATATTGTACATGTTTGAGATATTTCCAGTTACTTATAAATTCAAAAAAGAAATAAGATAAACACATGTGATTTCAAGCATTGTTTAAATTGTCCTCATGTGATTTTGTCTATTATTAGCCCATCACATTTCTTTATTTTATGATTTAAAAAAAAAACGTAAGTCACGTGAGCATTTTTTTCTTCTAAAATTCACAATTTTAAGAATAATTATATAATCTTATATAATTATCATTATCTCTATTATTATAATCTAACATAAAAAAGACATTTCGTGTTTTTGTAAAAGATAGCAAAAAATAATATTTTTATAACATTTTTTTTGCTGCTATTAAAGTATAAATGTATTTTTTTACGGTTATTAAGAATAAAATAGATATGCAAATTGTGTACACAACAAAAATGAAATAATCCTCTTTATTTTCAAAATATATTTGAGTAAAGGGAGGATCATGATTTCAAAAATCTTGAGCTGTATTATTTGCAATAAAGTTATCTAAAATCTTGATATCTTCGGTCATATATATGCATACATATTTCAGGTTAAAATATATATATCTTTTCTGTAGATAAATGATTTTTTTTATATACTTTCTTTTAAAAAGTAGTTTTTCATTATAAGTAATGTAATTTGTCAACAATGGTTGGTTCAGTTAATAAAAATAGACTAATATTTAAATAAAATAAAATAAAAACGTAAAATTGATTTTTTTTTAATATAAAATTTTTATTGGTGAATAATTTGTAAATATCTTTATATATAAAAGACCCATAAAGTCTTGAAACATATACTGATCATGATAAGTTTTGTAATCCAACTCACCTAAATTTTACTATAAAAAAAAAAAACTACTAATAATGTAATTTAACCACGAGGAGAGAATCATATCTGGGTGTGCATACGAGATAGGATTAATACATTTATATATGCTTAATAAAAAATGATTACTTTGAAAAGCGAATCGAAATTGATTTACGCATATTGAGCCGTCGAAGGCATAGAAAACGGAATCAAAAGGAGAATCCTATGCGGATGTTGTTCTACTTGATTTGATAATGTGAAACGATGTATAACTTATTTGTGTTGGTAATTAGTGAGACAAAAAAGTATTGTTATGGTTACTAGCACTTGTGTTAATAACCCTTTAAATTTCCCTTTCTTCGTGCACACTCACACAAAGGGTTTAGAGAGAAAAGGTTTTGGTTTGTTTGAAGATCATATTCAAGGGTCAATTCACACTAAATATCATCCAGAATAGGCCATGGAGACTGCTTTTATTCCCTTTCTTTATTTTCCACTAGTTAATGTGTATGGCTTGTGGGTGCTTTGGCGACATTATAGGTCATAATTAAGAATAATGTTGAGACTCGTATTTTCAAAAGAAAATATAGTTCTTTTCACACACCCTGCTCTTTTGATTCGGGCATACATAAAAAAATTAAAACTTCTAAATTAAAAAGAAATGGAAATCTGCCACTGTGTCGTCTAAACTCTTGCATGTACAGTTGCATATTATTGCCTATCGGTTGTTAACAAATTTAGATTTTGTGTGTGAATGTGATCTATTTATGTTTTAGCATTGACGTACCGGATCTCTTTGTTAAAGGGTTTTGGACCTAAAGTACCTTTGTTTACTGGGAACTTATGGGGCTGTGAATCATATCCCATAGACCTAGACCAATCACAGATAGAGTTGTTCATAGTTTCATGTTGTGTGTTTTTTTAAAATTAATGGAATCGAATCAAATTATTTTGTAAAAATAGTTTTGGTTAACCTAATCATAGGGGTATATTTTTAGTAATTTTCATGATCTTCACATTTAATAGATCATTGTATTATTTTATTATTTTTTAGGGAATTATATTATTTTATTATTAAAAATAATATTTTTATTAAATCCAAGACTTGAATCCTAAAGTTTAAGGCTTGACAAATTGTAGTACTAATTTAATCAACATATTTTTGTTACTTAATCTCATTTCTTATTATTTTTAATAAGGGGGGTTGATCATTCATAACTCAAGTTCTCATGATGAATTGAATAAAGTATTGTACTTTTCATGAAGAGACTTACTTCAAATTCATCATGGATTATAGAGGAAATTAGGATTGAAGTTAAAATTGGGGTTTTATTTAAATAGCCTAACATTAGTTCATTATTTTGAGCATTTTTCAAGTTGTAAAAGTTGAAATAACACGAAATTGATACCAAAATTTCATGGACAAAACTATATACATCTTTCATGAAGTTTTAGGATTGGAGTATGATTTTTAATATATATTTGAGTTTAATTGAATTAATTTTATTTTTTTTTTGTTTGGCTTTTCTTCTTGATTTCTTTCTTATTTCATTTTATCCATGCAAATTGCATGATAAACATTATCTATAACTTTAGACATTTAAGGAAGAACTAAAAGGTAAACCTAACTGTTAGAATCATAGGGAATAAATTTAAGCATGGGACCACCAAAGTAGGTTTGATTCTTCAAGGAATCATTGAATTAACAAAGAACATAATGAATTTAATTGGACATAACTATATATCACAAAAGTAAGGGTTAATTCAGTCAAATACTTTTTTATATTTTGAAAGGTAAAAAAGAGTATCTTATGTTATTCACTTTCAAATAGAAAGAGAACCAAAAAGAATAGTATTTAGGTAAAGGTACCAAGTCAATAAAGAGTGGTAGTTATTTGGGAGTTTTTTAATACCGAGAAACACTCCACAGAATTAATGGATAGTGAGTAACTCACAAAGTGAAATTAACATTACAACATAACCTAAAATCTTAAGACATTAGGTAGGTGAGTCTTTCTCACTTACATATAACTCAACATGTTGAACTTTAACTAACGTGTGACTTCATTTTACATTTGAACTTCAACAGTAGTATGAATCTCGATCTTGAAAGTTTTTTTTCTATTGATTTTTTCAAGTTTAATATTATTGTTATCTTAATATTCATTACTCTTTGTACAATAAAAAAATATTGTTTTATTTTCTTGAATCATGATAATGTGATGACAAAATATAGTCTTATGTATTAAATTAATGGTAATTGTATACATGCGATTTTTTCTTGTCAAATTTTTAGTGCCATTATTGGACTATGCAATTTTGCCTACTAATTTATTTGTCATTCAATCATATTAAACAAAACTTTCTATATTAATGTTTATTCTTTGTTTGTTTTACTTTATCTAATGCTAGCAAAAACGGCATTGTGTGCTTTGCTAATATTGTGGAATGCGAAAACTACATGATGGTTATGATACACTTTACTTTTAGGGAATAATATTTTTATTTAAATTAATAAAGTGAAAATATTAAGTTATTTTTCAGTAAAGAAAAAAAATATATAGTTATCATAATAAATAAAGGGTAAAATATGTCTTAAAAATTCTGTATGCGAAAATGATGAATCATATCTTCCATCATATTTATATTTTTTATTTTTCTAAAAATAATTGATTTATTTCAAATGAAGGTTTAAGTGTGTTTTTAATCTTTCTAGTATTATTTCTAGTATTATGATTGTGTATCTCTAAAGTTCTAGTCGAGTAATTTTAGTCTCCCAAGTATTACAATTATATGATTTTTGATCCCCAAATTTTAATAAAATCATTTTAGTCTCCCAAATATAACAGTTGTATGATTTTTTATTTATTTAACTTACATATATTATAATTTCCATCCAAGTACTGAATGTTATATATTTATTATCACTAAAATTATTAATATATATATATATATAACTTAAACAGATAAAAATGTATATAATTAGGATATTTAAAATACTAACATCACATGATTACGGTACTTTAAATACTAAAATTGATTAGTTAAAAGTTAAGGAATTAAAATTGTACAGCTACAATACTTGGAGAATTAAAATTATTGCTCAAAGATTAAAATTTGGGAATTAAAATTGTATAATTACTATACTTGAGAAAAAAAATGTATTTAAACCTAAAATGAATTGTTTTGATATAGTTGGTTTATCTTTATATTTATATATTGCTACTTTTTGAAAAAAATAAAAATAAGCAAACCCAAAACTTAACTAAGTCACTTCATAAAAGTGGTTTAATTAACTTAACCATGTATATAAAGTGGTTTAATTAATTTTTTAAAAACAATTCAAGTTTTATGATTTGATTTGCTTCGATTTTGAATGTCTGCTAGTTTACATTTTTTTTAAGAGTAGGTCAATATATACAAAGGATAATTTTAAGAAATAATTGAGATGAAATTGAACTTAAAGTGTTTATTTTACAAAAGTTTAAGATTAATTGAAATAAAATTAAAATTTAAAGTATGCATTTATAAATATTATAATTTTTAAGGACCAATTAAATAAAATTTAAGTTTAAGAAGTCTATTTTTTTTAAAAAAATTAAGATAATTAAATACTTTCTTCTCTAAAATAAGTTGTTTTATTGAAATGATTTTTCAAAAAACTATTTACAAAATATCTTTTTTTAAAAAAATAGAACTCTTTTGAGCATGCCCTTAGTGACCAATATAGTATTTCATTATTAGTAGATGATTTTTCTCCTTAAAAATATGTAGTTGAGAGTTCAATTTTCAAGTTTATTGGAGAGATTAGTCTCAGTTGTGGATTCCACCTCCAAAGGTGTTTCATGCTCAATTGTACATGTGATGGTGCTAGTAGAGGAGGAGTGTCTTCCTATGGAGTATGGTAGTGTTATCATCAGGTATCACTTTAGCATATTTAGTGTGCTTCTTTTGTTTTTTTTTGGTCAATCTGGGAACCTATTATGTGGTGCAAGTTGAACTTTGGGCAATTTTTTATGCACTCAAGGTGATGCTTGATAAAAGTATATTTAGGAAGGCGATAGTAGAGTATGATTCTTCACTAACTATTAAGTTATTGAATGATAGATGTTATAGACATATTTTAGTCAATAAAAGTGGTGAATTTGGTGGATCAAGATTGAGATGTGTCTTGTTATCACATATTCAAAGAAACAAATCAGGTTTTAGATACACAATTAGCTAAACATGGAAGCAAATAAAGGATTGAATTTTTTTAACCCCTGTGATACAAGTTTCTCTTCTTGTTGATAATTCAATTGTATATTTCTTTGGTGATTTTTAATTTGGAAGTATATATAATCCCATGTGTACCAAAAATAAAATAAAATTAAAAGCATCTTTAATAAATCATTTGAGTTAATAACTTATTATTTTATAAACTTGTTGAAGTAAAGTAGAGTTATATTACATAAACATTTTATTATTATCTTGTAGTATTTTCTCAAACGTTATTGTTTTTAGCCTTTTTAATATTATTTAAGTAACATTTTTTTAACCTTTCACATATATCTTTTATTAAAGATAATCTTGATCGAGTAAAAAAATTACCATAAAAAGTGAAATATTCTCTTTAATTATATATTTAATACAATTGTATATTAGGATTGAGCTTGAGATTATTATTTAAAATAATGTTTGAATTTATATTTTATTTGTATTCTTAATATTATCATAAAGTTAAAGTTTAATTGTGTTTTTAATTTCTAAAAAATAAGTGAATTTTAATTTTAGTCTTTATAAAAAAAATTTCTTTATTTTTTATTCCTCTAAAATTTAAAAATATTTTTAATTTTTACTAGTATGTGATCCTTTTTAACAATTCATTTATTTCTTTCTTATACCGTCGATTGACCATTCCATTATACCCACATAATTATTATAATAGTTTGTTAGCATATAATTCCTCTAAAAAAATTTATAGGGGACATCCAATAATTCTTTTTTATAAATATCTTTAAAAAAAATGTTATTACTTATATACCTTAAAATTAATGACAATATGAACTAAACATAGTGATTTTTTTTAAGATTTTAAAGAGATAAAAATTAAACAAAATTATTTTACAATATCAAAACCAATTTTTGTTTATTTTACATAAGAAAAATATTTACAAATCATAGAAGAATAAAAATAATGAAAAAAGTTTATAAAAATCAAAATTAAAATTCGTTCATTTTATAGAGATTAAAAACATATTTATCTCTAAAATTAATATACGATATTTTCTATATTTTTTTATGGTGAAAGAAGTAAATTTAGATCATATTATCATAAACAGATAAGATATTATTTTAACTAATTTTAATTATAGAGTCAAGATTAGAATTAGCTCCTCCCACACTCCCATCCTTTTACCTAATAATATGCTCCCAACATATACAAAAGTCATGGCATTTTCAAATAGGTAGGAGTAGGATCGTACACCCTTTATGCATGATTCAGCAATAAGACTTAATTTACACTCTGCATGGCGATAACAGCAAATATTTTGCTGAATCTTAGCCAAAAGGTCCACAATTCAAAGACTATGTAATCTGATTGATGAGTAGTATATAGTATATAGGATACAATTCAACGGTATATTCTAACGTGTATATATATATTCTTCTAATTGAACAGCGTAATATAGTAGAAAGTATTTAGTGGGTTCAGCTGATAAAGCTTAATTTTTATGATGTGTAAAGATGTAGTATCGAATCTTCGTTTTTATTAAAGCTAAGGGCTGATTAAGTGAGTCTATGAAAGGGGAGATGGTGCATGATTTAAGAAAGGAGAGCTTGCCTTCTGTTAAAGGAAAAAAAAAAAAAAAAAAAAGCTAGCAAAAGCATGGTGAACATATGATATTTGAGGATATAAAGTGAAATTAATTAATATCGTAATTACAGTATATTTTAAATTATTATTTCCATAAATTATACTGATTCATCATACATCTCCAATATTTTCATTATACAACTCTTGTTTTACTAATTAAAGATATCCTCCAACCGATGTGTATATATATATATATATATTTGAAGATTATTTCTTTTTTGAAGTGTAAAAATTACTGAAATGGATTTTTTCTCTTTTACAAAAATATTTTTCATATTCATGGCCAGAAAATTAATTAAAAGCAAGAAAATTGTATTTAGTATAATGTTTAGTTTTTATGTGTTCCTAAATTATTACTAAAAATGTTATTTGTTGACAGAAAAATTAATATTACACATTTGAAATGTGCTTTAATTTAGTATAATCTTGGTCTAATTGAAATACAATTTTTATAATTAATAAATTAATAATGTAGATTTACATATATTATGTTAACACTTGAAGTATTAATATATATATATATATATATATATATATATATATATATATATATATATATATATATATAGTTCTACATTTTTATGGTTAACAAACAAGAAACTAATTGTATTCCCCAAATCAAAGATTGATATATAATATAATCAATATTGATGATACTGATTCATCAGTGCACGTGGATGGAGATATGGATTTGTATGTATATTCTTAGGGTTCCTTCACCTAATACCAGTAAAGATAGGATCTAGGTGCCTTTGCGCATTTAAATAAAAAGAAAAAAAAAAACATGAAAATAAAAGGGAGAAAATAAAGAAGACAAGAAGAATCCATCGTATACATATATCGTTTATTTTAGACCAAGCTAAAGGATCACTCGAAAGATTGTGCCAACTTTTATCTAAACTTTTCTTCATGTATAATGCTATATAAAGGCAAAGTTGTGTGCATAGGAAAACCACTGATCCATAGAGAAAGTACTGATAGCCATGGGACTTTAGACTGGAGCAGCATTAAATTTTGAGCTCGACTTTAGTTGACTCTAACAGCGAAACCCTAAATTCGTAGAAGAATCTCTCAAATTGCATGCATAAACCCCACCCCCCATGGTGTAATGCTTCCTCTTTAGCTAAGGCCATATGCTTTAAAAAGTGTTCATACTTCAGAGACTTAATCTCAATCTCAAATGCATTTCAATTATTGCAGTTTTATTTTTCCTATATTATATATATCCACATGGTTTTATGCTTATTAGATAACATTTCATTTTTTTATATTATCATATATAGAGATTTTACTAACGAGCACGTTAATCAACTAATACAAATTATTTCAATTTAATTAGCAGTTTTGAATTTGAGTTTCATATGTTAAATATTAATTAGGAAAAAAATTATTATAAGATAGAGGCTAAATTAACCATTATCTATTAATCAGGTTATGATAAAATTGATTAATTTATGAAAAATTTTTAGAAGCTTTGTGTTTGGATAAACTAGTTGGTAACTTAGTACTGATCGAGTAATAACTTCTTTTGATGTAGGAAGCATCGTTCCAATCATAAGGACACATTATATGTATGTGCCAACAATTATCTTTTGTGCTTTTATGATTGCGAAATAAAAAGAAGATGCACGAACTCACATGAATCAAAAGAGAGAGATCAATTGTAGAAATGAGTGCCATATGTGTATATATATATATATATTTATATATTTATATTTTGGTGTTTTGAATATTAAACCTAACCATGTCTAAGCCAGGTATGTGTATTTGTAAAGCAAAGCAAGTTTGGTCAGTAGATTCCCGTTCCCTACTTATTTAGAAAAGAAGGCTTTAGCACTTTAGACAATGGCATCACACTCAAGCAATGCATGAAGATTCGCTAGCACAGATATTATGCTTTTTTATATCCACTGAAGGAGCTTCATCTTAATTTTCTAATTATTATGCATTGTTTTAGTAATTCATAGAACATGTACTTCATAATATTGCAGTTTATTTTGTTTCGAGTTCAAGGAGGCTACATTAAGGAGTATAAAGATGAAAAAATAAAAGACAAAGAACTATATACTCAATCAAAGTTATTCAATCAACTACTGCCTCCCAGTTTAATTAATTAATTCTACTATTTATACGATGATATAAAGTTATCTATTTACACATAATTAATCTACATTAGGAAGTGTAAATTTCAGTAGATAACTTATTATTTTAATTTTAATTTTTAGTTTAATTAGATCAACAATCTTCCACCCTCTCGCATCAATCATCTCCTTAGCTATTGTTTCGGATCTTATCGTAAGTATAACTAAAATAATGTATCTCAGTAAAAAAAATAACCATTACCTTATAAGATTAAGTTTTTAAATCCACGTACACCCACATTTTAAGAAATTAAAACATTAAAAATAAATAAATCAACCTTTGCTTTGCACTTATGAATCATTTTGCATTTACATTTTATTTAAAACTAACACATCCACAGTCAAATTATAAATAAATAAAAATTGACCAACAAAGCATTGATTTAAGTAAAATTATATTGGATCTCTTTAAAAGAAGTATTGAATTTTAATTTTATAGATAAAAAATTAATTAAAAATAATCATTCAGATTTTTTGAATAAAAATTAGTTAGTGAAGTAAATAAATACTTTACACAAATAATATCGTTATAAAAAAAATTAAAAAAACAACAATGATGAAGTATACTAGGCTTGAGTATCGATCAGCTATGGCCGGTTCCAAACAAAATCTTTAAAATCTTTTGAAATCAATTAAGAAAAATCAAGAGCCATCTTTATCAACAAAGGCCTCGATTTATGACGGATTCAATCCGTGCGGGGTGCGGGTTCATCAATTTAAGAAGCTTCCTCTCGCACCTCATGCCACCCTCCTCTATCGCCCTTCGTCAGTCTCCATCACTGTTTCGTTGGTGGAAATTGTTGAGTTTGAGATCTTTGCATCACCACCCTTGGATATCATATCACACTACAGCAAAGGTACCACGCAAGTTGTCAACTTGTCATCATCCAAAAGACGAGAATTGTGAACAAAATGATTCGAGAATTGAGACCCTCTCAACGGTTTTTTTAGTCATTATATTGTCAACGGTTTTTTTTTTTTAACTTGATAGACCAAATTGATAAATAAAAAAACAATATAAACTAAATTAGAAAAAAAAAAAAAAAAAAGATAAAGAACCCTTTTTCCTTAACATATTGTTTGTTCAATAAAGATAGTCGTATTAGACCCCTTTTTCTTCTTTGGTCAAACTCAATTGACTCTTTAGGCATGAATATGTAGGGTTCCTTTGTTTACTATGGGCCATTCATAAAGCTCTGTTGTTAGTCTAGTTATTATTGGCCCAAATAGCTAACATGGATATGGCCTATCAACTTATTCTACAAGGTCTATACCAATACAGCGATAGTTTTTTTTTTTTAATCTAAAAATATCCTTCAATTAATAGGGAGTGACTAATTTTATTTCAGAGATGTAGAAACCATTGAAGTAGATTTGTGTCTTTTAACAAAGACAACCAAAACATTCAACTATTAATATATTTTAAAAAAACTCAACTATCTACTAAAGTACCAAATGTGTTGGACCTTATTAGTTTGACATCATAGAAGAAATGCTACATGTGTTGCAAAATAGGATGAGAATGTGCCATGTGAAATACTTGATGGATATTTATTTCATGGTTGTTTAACACTCAATTTTGTTTGGTTATTAAAAATAAAATACAAAAAGTGACGGAAAGAATCAGAAAAATATATTTAAAAAATTAGAAAAATAGAATTCAAAATGAAAATGAAGAAATAACAAAAAAGAAAAAAGTCCAAAAAAAATAACAATGAGATACATAAACACTTTTATCAAAGTAAACAATTTAATAAAGAATTTTTGAAGAGAAGATTTTTTTTCATGTTAAATAACTTAAGTTAACAATATCATATCTTAATCTATAATCATCATTGTGATACACTTTATATCATTGGGAAGTTTGAAAAAATATTTATAATTATTGTCTCTAATTTATAAACTAAAATTAACATTTATCTTGATAAAAAATAATTTTAAAATAGACTATTTGATCATGACAAAAAAAATACTCTTGTGTTTTAAACATCATGAAAACACAATTTTATATCTTGAATTATAGATATTTGTTTGAAGTGATTTTATAACATTGAAAAATTTAATAAAATAAATATAAGATTTATGTATACACCTCAACAAATCAAATCAAATTCTATCTTGATAAAATTAATCCTAAAGTTTGTCATCCAATCATTAAAAAAAAATTAAGTATTACATTCTTTAATTCTCTCTTTCATTTCACTAAAAAAAAAAAAAAAAAAAGTCACACATAATATAAAATAATCTCATGCATCTCTTATCTCCAAATATCTCTAAATATAAGAAGGAAACCTTAAAAGCTGAAACTTACAAAATAATAAAAACAAGAAAAAGAGAGCATCTAAAATTATGAGCATAGTAAAAAGTATTGAACCTAAAGTGTGCCCAGAGCAAATATGCAAGGTGCTCGTGACAAATTGTTATGTTGAGGTGAGATTCGTATTTTTTTTATATATATATTTCAAAATTTATATTCCTTTTGATTTTTTTTAAATTACAATTTTTATGTGATTTTGCATTAAACAAAAGTTATGAGCAAGATCTTTTTCTAATTGGTGGAATAATGCTACAATATATAGTAATATCTAAATATAATTTTTAACGGTAATTTGTATAAATAAAGCTTATAGATTTAGTAATTTTTATGTTGGAAGCATGTGCTTATTAATAAAACTTATAAAGATTTAGTGAATTTTATCTTGGGAGTTAGTGTTTACTGAAATATTATCCCACATTTGTTAAAGAGTTAATCATCCATGCATTGTCAGTGTAAAAAATTTTACACTGACAACCAATCATATATTTTAAATTATTTTTATTTCATTAAAAGAGCAACTGACATGGCATTATTAAAAGATATGATTGGTTACCAATGTAAAAAAAATTTACAATGACAGCGTATAGGTGATTAACTCTTAGTTAAAACACTTTATCATTATGATTTTTTCTATATGAGATTTAGCTCCGATAGGAAGTACTTTTAATTAATAATTAAATAAATATTTAATATAAATAATAAAATTTGTTGTTAATAATTTTCATGGAGTCTCGGATGTATATAATTATAACGAACTTTTTTTGCGATATGATTTTCATGAATACTTCACATCTTTTAGTTGTGATTGATATTTCGAAAAAAAAATCAAATAAAATAAATAATAATAAGAGTTTAAACTTAATAATTGTCATATTGGTCCCAAATTCTACTTGGTCATTACAATTTTTTTTTTTAAATACTTTATATGTGTAAGGTCAATTATCCATAAATGACAATTAAATTATACTCTTGCGTACTCATTTAACTCCAACATGATTTTGGCAAGAAAAATTCATTTTGATAGAGTATGGATTTTTCTTAACTTATGAAATCGAATTTCAGTACAAGTTTGAGTATTGTAATTTTTTTTCAAGCTATATATATATAAATTAAAGTTAAATATTTAATTTTTATAAATTTTAAAAATATAAACTAATTATTTAAATAATTAAATAATTTAAATTATAACAAAAATTAAGTAAAAAACTTAAAATTACACATTTAATTATTAAATTTTTTATTTAAAATTATTTCTTATTAATTTTTTATATATATATTATTCATATTAGAATATAATTATTAACTTGTAATTTAATTTATTTAAAATGTATAAGTAAATTAATTCTTTTTTTTTTAAAAGGTGATGGGTCCTATATGTTTTATCTGAACCCAACAAAGTCTAGTGGTAATGGGGATGGAAATAGATTTTAAAAATATACATTTTTCTCTTTAAAACTCGAACCCAAACCTGCCTCACATTTTATGGATGTAGAGACGAAAATAACAAAATTCATCCTCAATCTATCGTGTTATCATCCAGACAATTATCATTAATCCCACTAAAAATTCTTTACAAAAATTATTAAGTTCTCTCTACCTTTACATAAAGTTGTGCATTATCTTAACCTAAACTTTTTAAAAGAAAAAAGAGTCACTTATCATGACCTAAATTTACTATAGGGATAGTTTCCATAACTAGCTCTTCAACAATTCTCATAAGCTAACACTTCAATTTTATGTTATTGAATTGATGAGTGATTAATAATAGAGTGGGGTTCAAACTATTAAGTTTCAAAAACATTTATTCTAACTTTCTAAGTTCTATGCTTGCAATTTTTTTTTTTAAATAATAAAAATTCACCACCAAACTCGGGCCAAAATAATATGGGCCTCAATCTTCTTAAACATTGTTTAGGCCCAAACTATAGGTTGGTTCCATTCCACTTCCTCTCTAGTGTAGTTTACTTCTCTAGCTCCACACAAAGAGGCTCGAGTTTACTTTAGTTTTCGTTTTATCATTATTATTTTTTTGCTTCTAATTGCAATTTTTCCACATATAATATGATATATGATACTGAATTTTTTTTTTGTGGAGATGGGATAATATATTATTTAGCTTTATGATGATGTAGATTTTCTCCTTTGAAATGTGCCCAGATTATGGAGAAGCATAGTCATAGAGCCGATAGTGAACTAGAAAAACATGTTTTCTTCAACTAAAATGTAAATATTATCCATCTAGGGAAGATGAAGTTGAAGGGGACATTGTAATTTTTTCTGAAATAATCCACACAAAAAATCTAGGCACAAACAATTCCATGATATTTGTGATTGATGAAATGGTTGAATAAGTCATGCTCATGAATCATTGCTTCATATATTTGACCAAAAAATCTTGTTGGGTGTGTTAAGAACAATGTAGTTGAATAAGATAACAAGTTATTTTACATAATGCCTGAAAGATATGCAACAAATATGAACATGTTTTTTTTGTAATGATCTACTTGATTGCGAGGATTGTGATCTAATAGATGGTTTTCTATGTGCAATTATTTGTAAGATAGAATTCATCTTAGAATAAGCATTCTTTCTTTTTAAATCTTTATTATTAATTCACCTTAGTTCTTAAAATGTTATTATTTATATTGGTATTGTTGAGAAGCATGGTTGTTTAAATGCTTGATTGAATCACTTGTCTGTCCCGATCCAGATTCAAACAATTTAACAATTATAACTTTGGAAACACTGTATCCAGCATTGGGGGAGAGAGAAAATTAAGGGTTTAGATGGATTAGATTGGAATTCATTCCATCATGATCTATTTTATTTTATTATAACATAAATGATCCAAACAATGAAACACATTAAAATTTCATCCTATTCTAGTTGGTTCTATCACTTTCCATTAATTCAATCGAAGTATTAAGGTTTTCTATTTTCTATCCTATCTTTGATTTTCCAATTATTACATGTATCAATCTCTCCTCAGTGGCTTTGCCCGCATAACTCCAATCCTTTCTTTGCCTCATGAATGTTTTTCTATACTCTCTGTATCTGTCTTTCCTCTACCAATGAGTATGAGTAACTATATGACTGTCTCATTTGCTGATATTCAAAATCTTAAAATAGGTCCTTTTTTTTGTTCTATTTAGTGTTTAGTCTCAGATTTGGAACCTACCTTTTGGTGCCCGTGTACCATAATTTGGTCTGTATTATAATCATTTGAAAATGTATTTTTCTTTTCAATTAAAATGGTACTACCTTAGTCTTTATGATGCTTCCAAATGCATCTTTGAAATTTTCAATGAAGAGAGTGTCTAAAATGGCAGTGTTTAATGACTATATTACAACTTTCATGAAAATTTGGTCTCTAAGGAGAAGTTGTTTAACTTTTATTGTTCTTTGTTGGTATTGAAATTGATGCTAGAAAACTGATCATTGGATCTTCAACTTTCAGTATAGTGATGGAAATGTAAAGGAGTATTAAGGAAAGCATGGCAAGGATATCTAGTGATTCTTGATTTAACCAAGTCATTATTTAAGTGTATAATAGCGAGAATCCATCTGAGGCTTACTATTTAGGAGCTAATTTCGTCATTTCCCTTACATTGACTATATTATATCACTTTCCCTCTGTCTTTTTCATTTCTAGTGCTAGGAATGAAATAGGACCGTTGAAATGATTATGCAATCATAGAAATAGAACAACTGCTTGAAAAAAGAAATCCTCACAGAAATTGGACCAGCAGGATAGAAATTACTAGCAACCTTTGTCATATTTGTCTTAGATGTGTGCTTTCCAAATGGTAGATTTTTCTTTAGAGAATCTATTAAGTAGTTAATATGTTGTTAATTAAGTTTACTAGTTCTTTACTTCTTTTGACTTGTCATATTTATATGCTACTCCTACCCTTATTTTATACTTCACTACTTGTGGCTGTTCATGATATTTTCTATTGCTCAATATTTCCAATTTATATATGATATTAGAAACAGTCTAGTCCAATCTAGTTCTAGATAGAGGCAAAATACAGTGTGTTTGGTTTGTAGTATGGAAAGTTCCAAACCATGGTTTATGCGAAACCTTGTTTCTTGTAACCACCCAAACCATGGTTTGCAGTTTCCCAATTGATATATAAACATGCTAAAGATGGTTGTACTTCCTTGAGAACTTAAATATTTGTACTGACAATGTGATTTGCTTCTTAAATATCTTGCATTTAAAACCTTCATAATGTATATCTTTATGCAACACTTGAGTCAGATTGTGCTTGTTATATTATTTATATGATCTACTTCTATAACCTACGTGCTTGAATGATGCAAATTATGTGTAGCGAAAGACTAAGAACCATTTTCTAGTTTTCATTAAAATTATCATATGATCATGGGCAATGTAATACTATGATGCACATATATGATATAAGTATCCAATATAACAATACGATTATTTTAAAAATATATGAAGGATACATGTAAAATACATGTATAAACATATATCAATATTCATAAAATATAATAAATGTATTTTTAATTAAAATCCATAAAACATAATTGTAATTTTGTAAATCCAAATTAGAAACATATTTTTTGTTCATTACTAAAAACAAAAATAACTACAAATCATTATCATCATAAATTACCTCCTATTACTTACAAATAGGAATAATACTATCAATTCATTTCTTTCTTGGTTTGTATGATTCAAAGGAGGAGGGGAAGGGAGGAATATTAATGGAGAGGAAGAAAGTGAAAGAAAAAGAAGGGCTTAGAAATTATGATTTTTTAAGACAAGGGGAGGTGAGTATCTTATTAATGGAGAGGAGAGATAGGCCTTTTCTTGTTTGGTTCACAAAGAGAAGGGAGAGATTTTAAAAATTAATTTACTTTTGTACCCTTACAATTTTAAATTCAAAAACATGAATAAGAATATTTTAAATATTAGTATCAAATATAGATATGTGAAGTAAATTTAAGTATTGATGGCTCATACATATGATCCATATATCGAAATCTCCATGCCGTCATTATCATTCTACTCAATTTATAATTGATTTATATATTATCTGTATCTGTTCTTGATATTACGATTTGTGATAACCTCATATGTATGTAATATACTACATTTATCGACTTTCCTAGGGAGGTGTACTTCTGGTGTGACATTACATATTCTTGATAGAAGAAAGACTAATGGCACATTCAACGAGCTTGATCTCTATAGGCTTCGATTTTGGTCCACTTCATAAAACCAAAGTCAGTGTTTCTAGAAGGTTTGCTTCCAGATCTTTAGTAGGGATTCGCATTCGAGCGGTGCAAGAGAACGTTAGACCACGTAGACTTGTGGACATTATTAAACTTGTCCCTGAGCTCTCAAAGAATTACTTTAGATGTCCTTCTCGCAGAGCTTTGTTTGGAAGAATCTCTTTGTTGGGTAGATTTTATGTTGCACAAACAATCTCTTTGTCATTTGAAACTCTCGGAGTTAATGATGTTATTTATGCAATTTTATGTGTTCTTCTCACAGAATATGTCACCAAGTTCTATTATAACCAGCCAAAAGTTACAAGTACAGACTTGCCGAACCTAACAGTAACAAGTACATAAGTACAGACTTGTCGAACCTAATAGTAACAAGTACAGAAGAATAGTATAAAGACCAAAATAACACAAATTACTAAATAAAATAAAAAAATATAAGGAAAATTTATTTGATGTTTTGTTACGAGAACTATGATTGATATGCGATGATATAAGGATAATTCTTCTAACATTTACAATCATGAATATTATGCACAAACAAACCAACTAAGTGTTTGTAAGTTGATCAGTCTTCACATGTGCAAGTTTGGTGGTTAAATAGAATCAAACTAATTTAGGAGAGTAACCAACCAAGTACGAATGTTTAGAGTAGTTGTATTGATGTTAAAAATTAACTGGCAAGTTTAAAGGCATCAATGAAAAGTCCATAAGTAAAACCCATTTTAAAGTTGTTGAGGAGTGCAACTGGAAAAGTAACTTTTGGCCGGCTGTAATAGAACTTGGTGACATATTCTGTGAGAAGAACACATAAAACTGCAGCAATAACATCATTAACTCCGAGAGCTCCAAATGACAAAGAGATTGTTTGTGCAACATAAAATCCACCCAACAAAGAGATTCCTCCAAAAAGAGCTCTGCGAGAAGGACTTCTAAAGTAATTTTTTGAGAGCTCAGGGACAAGTCTAATAATGTCCACAAGTCTACGTGGTCCACCGTTCTCTTGCACCGCTCGAATGTGAATCCCTACTGAAGATCTGGAAGCAAACCTTCTAGAAACACTGACTTTGGTTTTATGAAGTGGACCAAAACCGAAGCCTATAGAGATCAAGCTCGTTGAAAGTGCCATTAGTCTTTCTTCTATCAAAAATATGTAATGTCACACCAGAAGTACACCTCCCTAGGAAAGCCGATAAATGTAATATATTACATATTACATACATATGAGGTTATCACAAATCATAATATCGAGAACACAACAGATACAGAAAATATATAAATCAGTTATAAATTGAGTAGAATGATAATGACAACATGGAGATTTCGATATATGAATCATATGTATGAGCCATCAATACTTAAATTTACTTCACATATTTGTATTTGATATTAATATTCTTGAATACTACACATATTCATATCAATAATATATCCAAGTCTTTAAAACAATTATGAAAATCTTTTTGATATTAATTCTCATGGATATTTCACTTATACATGTTGGTGAAGTATCCAAGCCTTTAAAATATTATGAAAAACTAATACAGATATATGAGACATATAAACATGTGTAATATAAAAGCATAAAAACATTGCCCCTTGATGAACCAAAAATTGAAAATTGTTACCTTTATGATGATTTTAATAGTGTTTGGTTAGAGGAAAGAGGGGGGAAGGAAAATTTTAAACTTTTGTTGTTTGGTTCGATTTTTAGAAGATGGAGAGAGAGAATGGAGGAGACAAAAACCCTCTTCACCTAATTTTAACTCCCCTCCAATATTAGAAAAGGATTTAGAGGGGAGGAATATTGGAAGGATTTGGAGGGGAAGGGAAGAATTTTAAAACATTTTGAGTGTAATATTTAAAATATTCTTATTCATGTTTTTGAATTTAAAATTATAAGGGTACAAAAGTAAATTAATTTTTAAAATCTCTGCCTTCTCTTTGTGAACCAAACAAGAAAAGACCTAATCCCTTTTTTTTCTTTCACTTTCTTCCTCTCCATTAATATTCCCCCCTTCCCCTCCTCCTTTGAATCATACAAACCAAGAAAGAAACGAGTTGATAGTATTATTCTTATTTGTAAGTAATAGGAGGTAATTTATGATGACAATGATTTGTAATTATTTTTGTTTTTAGTAATGAACAAGAAATATGTTTCTAATTTAGATTTACAAAATTACAATTATGTTTTATGAATTTTAATTAAAAATATATTTATTATATTTTATGAATATTGATATATGTTTATACATGTATTTTACATGTATCCTTCCTAAATTTTTAAAATAATCGTATTATTATATTGGATACTTATATCATCTATGTGCATTATAGTATTACATTGTCCATTATCATATGATAATTTCATTGAAAACTAGAAAATGGTTCTTAGTCTTTCACTACACATAATTTGCATCATACAAGCACGTAGGTTATAGAAGTAGATCATATAAATAATATAACAAGCACAATCTGACTCAAATGTTGCATAAAGATAGACATTAAGAAGGTTTTAAATGCAAGATACTTAAGAAGCAAATCACATTGTCAGTACAAACATTTAAGATCTCAAGGAAGTACAACCATCTTTAGCATGTTTATATATCAATTGGGAAACTGCAAACCATGGTTTGGGCAAAGGTTACAAGGGACAAGGTTTCGCCTAAACCATGGTTTGGGACTTTCCATACTACAAATCAAGCACACTGTATTTTGCCTCGATCTAGAACCAGATTGGACTAGACTATTTCTAATATCATATATAAATTAGAAACATTGAGCAATAGAAAATGTTATGAACAACCACAAGTAGTGAAGTATAAAATAAGTGTAGGAGTAGCATATAATATGCATAAATATGACAAGTCAAAAGAAGTAAAGAACTAGTAAACTTAATTAACAACATATTAACTACTCAATAGATTCTCTAAAGAAAAAACTATCATTTGGAAAGCACACATCTAAGACAAATATGACAAAGGTTGCTAATAATTTCTATCTTGCTGGTCCAATTTCTGTGAGGATTTCTTTTTTCAAGCAGTTGTTCTATTACTATGATTGCATAATCATTTCAACGGTCCTATTTCATTCCTAGCACTAGAAATGCAAAAGACAGAGGAAAAGTGATATAATATAGTCAATCTAAGGGAAATGACGGAATTAGCTCCTAAATAGTAAGCCTCAAATGGTTCTCGCTATTATACACTTAAATAATGACTTGGTTAAATCAAGAATCATTAGATATCCTTGCCATGCTTTCCTTAATACTCCTTTACATTTCCATCACTATACTGAAAGTTCAAGATCCAATGGTCAGTTTTCTAGCATCAATTTCGATACCAACAAAGAACAATAAAAATTAAACAACTTCCCCTTAGAGACAAAATTTTCATGAAAGTTGTAATATAGTCATTAAACACTGCCATTTTAGACACTCCCTTCATTGAAAATGTCAAAGATGCGTTTGGAAGCATCATAAAGACTAAGGTAGTACCATTTTAATTGAAAAGAAAAATAAATTTCCAAATGATTATAAGGCAGACCAAATTATGGTACACGGGCACCAAAAGATAGGTTCCAAATCTAAGACTAAACACTAAATAGAACAAAAAAGAGGACCTGTTTTAAGATTTTGAGTGTCAGCAAATGAGACAGTCATATAGTTACTCAATCATTGGTAGATGAGGCTCTTGTAGAGAAAAGACAGATACAGAGAGCAGAGAAAAACATTCATGAGACAAAGAAAGGATTGAAGTTATGCGGGCAAAGCCACTGAGGAGAGATTGAGACATGTAATAACTGGAAAATCAAAGAGAGGATAGAAAATAGAAAACCTTAATACTTCAATTGAATTAATGTAAAGTGATAGAACCAACTAGAATAGGATGAAATTTTAATGCGTTTCATTGTTTGAATCATTTATGTTACAATAAAATAAAATAGATCATGATGGAATGAATTCCAATCTAATCCATCTAAACCCTTAATTTTCTCCTCCAATGCTGGGTACAGTGTTTCCAAAGTTGTAATTGTTAAATTGTTTGAATCTGGATCGGGAATTCAATCAAGCATTTAAACAACCATACTTCCCAACAATACCAACATAAATAATAACATTTTAAAAACTAAGGTGAATCAATAATAAAGATTTAAAAAGAAAAAATGCTTATTCTAAGATGAATTCTATCTTACAAATAATTACACATAAAAAACCACCTATTAGATCACAATCCTCGCAATCAAGTAGATCATTACAAAAAAAAACATGTTCATATTTGTTGCATATCCTTTCGGCATTATGTAAAACAACTTGTTATAACTTATTCAACCACATTGTTCTTAAGACACCCAACAAGATTTTTTGGTCAATATATTAAGCAATGATTCATGAGCATGACTTATTCAACCATTTCATCAATTACAAATATCATGGAATTGTTTGTGCCTAGATTTTTTTTTGTAGATTATTTCAGAAAAAATTACAATGTCCTCTTCAACTTCATCTTCCCTAGACAGATAATATTTACATTTTAGTTGAAGAAAACATGTTTTTCTAGTTCACTATCTGCACTATGACTATGCTTCTCCATAAACTGGGCACATTTCAAAGGAGAAAATCTATATCATCATAAAGCTAAATAATATATTATCCCATCTCCACAAAAAAAAATCAGCATCATATATCATATTATATGTGGAAAAACTGCAATTAGAAGCAAAAAAATAATAATAATAAAACGAAAAATAAAGTAATATAAATATTAAGAAATTTTCAATCACATGTGTTCTCACCTAATTGCCCAGAAACTCGAGCCTCTTTGTGTGGAGCTAGAGATGTAAACTACACTACAAAGAGGGAGTGGAATGGAACCAACCTATAATTTGGGCCTAAACAATGTTTAAGAAAATTGAGACCCATATTATTTTGGCCTGAGTTTGGTGGTGAATTTTTATTATTTAAAAAAAATTGCAAACATATAACTTAGAAAGCTAGAATAGATGTTTTTTAAACTTAATAGTTTGAACCTCACTCTATTATTAATCATTCATCAATCCAAATATAACATAAAATTGAAGAGTTAGCTTATGAGAATTGTTGAAGAGCTAATATAGAAACTATCCCTATAGTAAATTTAGGTCATGATAAGTGACTTTTTTTCTTTTAAAAAGTTTAGGTTAAGATAAGACACAACTTTATGTAAAGGTAGAGAGAACTTAATAATTTTTTAAAGAATTTTTAGTAAAACTAATGATAATTGTCTGGATGATAACACAATAGATTGAGGATGAATTTTGCTATCTTCGTCTCTACATCCATAAAATGTGAGGCAAGTTTGGGTTCAAGTTTTAAAGAGAAGAATGTATATTTTTAAAATGTATTTCCATCCCCATTACCACTAGACATTGTTAGGTTCAGATAGAACATATAGGACCCATCACCTTTAAAAAAAAAAGAATTAATTTACTTATACATTTTAAATAAATTAAATTACAAGTTAATAATTATATTATAATATGAATAATATATATAAAAAAATAAATAAGAAAGAATTTTAAATAAAAAATTTAATAATTAAATGTGTAATTCTAAGTTTTTACTTAATTTTTGTTATAATTTAAATTATTAATTATTAAAATAATTAATTTATATTTTAAAATTTATAAAAATTAAATATTTAACTTTAATTTATATATATATAACTTGAAAAAAAAATACAATACTCAAACTTGCACTGAAATTCGATTTCATATGTTGAGAAAAATGCGTGCCTTATCAACATGATTTTTTTTTGCCAAAATCATGTTGGAATTGAATGAGTACGCACGAGTATGATTTAATTGTCATTTATGAATAATTGACCTTACACATATAAAATATTTTAAAAGAAAAATTATAATGACCAAGTAAAATTTGGAACCAATATGATAATTATTAGGTTTAAACTCTTATTATTATTATTATTATTATTATTATTTATTTTATTTGAAATTTGTTTTGCAAAATATCAATTACAACTAAAAACAATATAATAGATGTGAAGTATTCATAAAAATCATATATCGCAGAAAAAATTCGTGATAATTATATACATCCGACACTCAACATGAAAATTATTAACAACATATTTTATTATTATACTAAATATTTTATTTAATTATTGATTAATAATACTTTTTATCAGAGCTAAATCTCATATAGAAAAAATCACAATAATAAAGTGTTTTAACTAATGTGAGATAATATTTAAGTAAACACTAACTCTCAAGATAAAATTCACTATATCTTTATAAGTTTTATTAATAAGCACATGGTTCCAACATAAAAATTATTAAATCTTGTCGCAACCTAAAAAAATTTTATCTTGTGACCTATAATTTAGAAATCTTTTTGAAAATTTCATCAATTAAAAAATATTCAGAAATTAGAATAATTTTTAATTAATGATTTTAAAAAATGAATTTATAGAGTCGTCACTAATATTTTACTCAAAATATTAAAAAAAGAAAAAGTTTTTAAAAGTCAAATAATAGTCTTGATAACCAAAATTGAGTTCAAAAGTCAGTTACATGTAAAGAAGGTATTAAGTATTTTTACAACACCCTTAATTTATATCCTATAATGAAGTTAACGTTAAAAATAATAATATAAATATTAAATCTTCTTTTATTGAAAACTATTTAAATGCTTAAAATTTAAATTACACAATTAATCCTAAAATATCTACAATAATATTTTTGTTATAAACATGTTTATTAAATATGAAATAAAAAATAGGAAAGAACATAAAAATAAGAAATAAAAAATAGAGAAAAAGATTGATTGAAATACCTCGTAATAAACTTTGTTTGATCTTCTCACCAAATATGAAGAATACAATAAGACGAAAAAAGAGAGAAATTCAGACGAAATTTTTTTCCAGCACTTAGAACGTTGCATGAGGCCGCAATTTATAGACTTCAGATGTGGCCAGAACGGCCCGTTCCAGCATCGGAACGGCCCGTTCTGGATTCTTCCGTTATTTGTTAAATTTGTAGTCGGAACGGGCCATGCTTAACCTAGAACGGGCCGTTCCACTGTTGATTTTAAGACATAACTGTCTAGTCTGGAACGGCCGTTCCCATTGGAACGGGCCGTTCTGATTTTGGAACGTCCCGTTCCAAGTTTGGAATGGCCGTTTCATTTCGGGAACGGGCCGTTCCGGTTTAGAACGGGCCGTTCCGTTTTAGAACGAGCCGTTCCGGTTTTGGAACGGCCCGTTCTGGTCTATTGAAGACAGCTTGTTCAAGCTTCAAGTTTCCTGGTTGGGCTTTTTGACCCAGATAAATAAAAAATACACAAAATAAATTTTAAAAAAAATTAATTATCAAAGTAGGTGATTTTGGACATGTAGGAGCTGATGTGACATAGAAAACGCAGGGATAGGGCGTTTTAAATCATACCATACCAGTTAGTTTTAGAATTTATAAAATATTATCTCATACATACAAATATGGACATAAATTCAATAAAAAAAAATACAATTAAAATGTTGAATTAACGTATTTATTTTTTGTTTGTATGTAAAAAAGAATATCAAGCGTAAAAAAAATTATTTAAATAATTTCTTTTTCTAATTATTTTATTAAACTATTATAAATTTAAAAAATTAAAAAAATATTATAAAGTAATGAAACACGTTTTCTAAATATACTTAAAAACAAGATTTGTTAAAATATTTCTAAACACAATTCCTGCAAATATAATATATATGATACAATGAAACATATATCATTGTATATTAAAGCTATATATATAGGGGAATGCTAATATACTCTCACCTATTTTTTAGTGGGAATATGTTAACAATTTACACCAATTTTTTAGGACAAAAAAAACCACTCATTTATTTTGATTTGGTTCATTCGTACAAAGGATATTATAGTAATTTAATTTAATTTTAAATAAAAATAAAATATTTTTTCTCTCTTATTAATTTCATTCTCTAAATCACTTATTAAATTCTTTCTCTAACTTATTTATCTCTCTCCTATTAAATTCTTTCTTTAACTCATTTCTCTCTCATATCTCATGATGTCTCCCTTCTCTCTCTCTGAATAAATAAAAATTAATTAATAGAAAAAATAAATGAATTGAAGAATGAAAATAATAAGAGAGAGAAAATATTTTACTTTCATTTAAAATTAAATTAAATTACTATAATATCCTTTGTACGAATGAACCAAATCAAAATAAATGAGTGATTTTTTTGTCCTAAAAAATTGGTGTAGGTTGCTAACATACTCCCACTAAAAAATAGGTGGGAGTACATTAGCATTCCCATATATATATATATATATATATATATATATATATATATATATATATATATATATTTTGAATTAATACAAATAAATTTATTATAGATTTTGCCTCATTGCATAAATTCCCTTTTATTTTTTAAACATTATACAAAACCCTTTCTATTTTTTTAATGTATAACTAAATAATGTATTGGACTCATAAATTATAAAACATGAAAGATAAATAATAAATTATATTGAAAGTAATTAAATTAATAAAAATTAGTTGAATTATATTCCATTTTTCTAAATTTAACACATAACATATCGTTCATAACATTTTTGTTGCATATAAATAAGTAGTATTTAGTTTTTGTAATACACGATATAATTTATATAATTAAAATTCATAGTAAATAAATATTTTTAATATACACAATATATTTTAAATTTATGATAAATAATTATATTGTAATTCAAGTATTGATAATTTAAAAAATATATATATCTATAATTTATTTTGCAAATAAAGATGAAAATGATATATTATAAAATATGAAAAGCTAAGAAAAAATTCCAAAAACAAGCTTTTATTGAAAACAATTATTATAATTCTTTTTATAAGAGATTATTTAATAGTAATAAATGATATCCTCCAAATTTTCAAAGAATAATGGCAATTTGATGATCCCAATGCCCACTATGTGTTGACAAACCAATGGAATGTACTTCACATGCTCTGTTGAATCACACGATACATGTATAAGTCGCATTAAATTCCAAGATTTTTAACTCTCTATTATTAATTAGTTTCATTTCAGTTTTTCAAGAAAGTGGATATTAATCTAAATGATCATATTGAATTATTATTATTATTAATTAGTTTCATTTCACCTGTAACGTGGGTCCGTTCCGTAAGGAGTAGAAGACGCATGGAGGGGAGGGGTTTTTTGTACCATTGAAGAATGAGCAGGGGGTTACGCGCCATCTCCACATGCCACGTCATTAATGCAAAACGCATTGGGGGGAGGCGCCATCTACAAAACGCCCTACCCCCTGCGTTTTCTATGCCACATCAGCTCTTACATGTCCAAAATCACCTACTTTAGTAATTCGTTTTTTTTTAATTTATTTTGTGTATTTTTTATTTTTTTTATTTATCTGGGCCAAAAAGCCTTCCTTGTTGTCATATGGGTTGCCTCCATACCTTGGGAGCTCCTCTTCTTCATAGTAGACGTCCATTTCATTGCTCTTGTTGGTCCGTACGAAATTAGGTGTCTACAACTTCCCCTCTTTACTTGTCCTTTGAAATAGCTACGTGTTGCCTTTCTAAAGGCAAGTAAAGACGTAGACATTTCGTCCGGATCTTCTATTCGTCTCTTTGGTGCTGACGCTTCTGCGATGTTTCTCTTGGATAAATGTATTTGCTCGTATTCTCGCTCTTTAGAGCAATTAAGTGTTGGTTGCGTACTCTTTTAGGTAACAAGACTAACAAACTATACACCTAATCTTCAGTCTTCAAGTAGATGTTTCATTGTTTATTTTGTGATAGTGCGTTCTTTTATTCATAGCTTGTTGAAGAGGGAGTATTATTATGGCTGACCTCTTCAGGCTTCCTACTGATGTTGAGTATTATTATAGCTGACCTCTCCAGGCTGTCTGTTGATTCTTATGATCTGATTGTCCCTTTTCTTTGGGAAGGACGTCTGATGAAGACGAGGATTGCTGGCAAGTGGTGCCTTTAGTTTGGGCTATTTTTGCCTCTTGTTGGGACGATATCAATTGGAACTTATGTTTCCCTTTTTTGCTTTTCTCGTTGAGATGCAAAAAGATGATGAATGCTTATTTATGCATGATGGTAGTTTTTGCATATTTTGAATAATTCACCTTTGATAAAGAAAGTTTTCTAAGTGTGTGAGATCCTTTTTTGAGATGCATGCGATGCATATTTTAATTTCCCCTCTTTTTAGAAGGTGACTTTTCTTTTCTCTTTCTCACGAATGGATTGCTTCGATTGATATGCAACATTAGTCATATTGGTCGTTTGGTGTATTGAGTCATCTTGGGGCTCTCCTTTTTCTTTTTGTTTAGAAACCCTAACTTTTGTCTAGGATGTATCCTAGCATATCTTTTTGCTCTTTTATTTTGCCCTAATTTTTTTCTAGGATGCCCTTTGTAGGTTTTCATCTTAGCAGGTCATTTTCATTTCCCCCCCCCCCCTTTTTAGGACATGTTCAATTTTGACAACCATCAACAATATACGTCATTATGATTAGACAAGATAGAAAGGAAAGAAAATGATGATTTAGAATGAACGGGTGGTTGAGGTAGGTCAGTGATTAAATTTTTTAAACAAACATTTCCTTTCTCCTAATTATCTTGGACTACATGTCTAAGACTCCTTTGAGCTCGAAAATTCTCTCTCTCTCTCCCTCTTATTGTATTTCTTGAGATTTGTGAGGTATATTGTAGTGTGAAAGGTTGCCACAAAGTACCTAAAGATCTCCATATTTGAAGATTCAATAAAGCTCGTTTAAGAGGTATTTCAATCGATTCTCCCTTCTTTTCTCTGTTCCCTTATTTCAAATATTGTTATAATAAAAACAATCATGTAGACATTTTAGGATTAACCGTGTAATTTAAATTTCAAGCATGTAAATAACAATTCATAAAGGGGATTAAATATTTAAATTATTAATTCTTACTATGCTAACCTCATCATAAGGGTACCGATTAAGGGTGTTGTAGGGGTGCTTAATACCTTCCCTATACGTAATCGACCCCCGAACTCAATTCTGGTTATCAAGGTCATTATTATCATTCTACTCAATTTATAATTGATTTATATATTTTTTGTATTTGTTGTGTTCTCGATATTATGATTTGTGATAACCTCATATGTATGTAATATGTAATATATGTAATATTTTACATTTATCAGCTTTCCTAGGGAGGTGTACTTCTGATGTGACATTACATATTCTTGATAGAAGAAAGACCAATGACACATTCAATGAGCTTGATCTCTACAGGCTTCGGTTTTGGTCCACTTCATAAAACTAAATTCAGTGTATCCAGTTCAGCAGGGATTTTCATTCGAGTAGTGCAAGAGAACGGTGGACCACGTAGACTTGTGGACATTATTAGACTTGTCCCTGAGCTCTCAGAATTATTTTAGAAGTCCTTCTTGCAGAGCTCTATTTGAAGGAATCTCTTTGTTGGGTGAATTTTATGTTGCACAAACAATCTCTTTGTCATTTGGAGCTCTCAGAATTAATGATGTTATTGTTGTAGTTTTATGTGTTCTTCTCACAGAATATGTCACCAAGTTCTATTACAGCCGGCCGAAAGTTACTTTTCCAGTTGCACTCCTCAACAACCTTAAAATGGGTTTTACCTATGGACTTTTCATTGATGCCTTTAAACTTACCAGTTAATTTTTAACATCAATGCAACTACTCTAAACATTCATACTTAATTGGTTACTCTCCTAAATTGGTTTGATTCTATTTAACCACCAAACTTGTACATGTCAATACTGATCAACTTACAAACAATTAGCTAGTTTGTTACATTAAAGTTGGCTTGTTTGTGCATAATATCCATGATCGTAAATGTTAGAAGAATTATCTTTATATCATTGCATATCAACCATAGTTCTAATAACAAAACATATCAAATATTTCTTCCTTATATTTCTGTTCTTACCGGAGATCGGTCGTGAGAGACGATCTGCTGGACAAGATTGGTGAGCCTTCTTCGCTAGGTACGCTGGTTGCTCCGAAGTGGGGGAGGTTCCTGCAAAAGAGGCTTCGATGCTAAAGTTAGTCTTTGATAGTGTAATCGTCTAATATTATAGTGCACGTACCTTGATGTGAATTAAGGTTTTTCTCTTATGCGAGGGTAACGTTGATTTGGGCCTGAGGTTGGTCTCGGCCCGATATGTAGTGGACCTTTGCTTTGGCCGATGTCATGTGGCGTATATCCGATGTCGTTTAGTACTTTAGTGCCGAACTCAAGCTCGGCTTCGCGATACGGATAGTACAATTTCTTTTATTTATTTATTTTTATAATTTATGTGTTATTTTGGTCTTTATACTATTCTTCTGTACCTGTTACTGTTAGGTTCGACAAGTCTGTACTTATGTGTATTTGTCACACATGTTGGAGTTACGGTTGAACTTATGACTACATTCTGATTACATTTTTTGTATTTCAGTAGACCTTAAAGATAAATGGTTACATAGAGAGGATAACTATGAAGAAATGATTTTCCATATGGTGGACGATAACTGGATTTATCAGGTATCCTTAAAGTTGACACTTTATGTTACTGATTTATTGAAAATCTAAATGTCAAACTCCATTGAGTTGCTCAGATGTTTGATATCTACAATGTTGCTCAAATAATTGTAAATTAAAATTTTATTGGGATAAAAATAAATTAACAAGCACTTATAAGAAAAAAAATAATACAAGAAAAATGAATTAAATTTTTTTTATAAGTTAAAAGTATGGTTAATTATTCATTTAGTTTTTATATTTATACAAATTCTACTTTTTAGTCTCTAAACATACAATTCTTTTACTTTACTATAGACACTACTAGTGAATGACAAGGTGATACTAAACATATTTTATTCTTAATATGAACAATTTCTATGTACATTGCACTTTACGTTTTAATTTCTATTCTATTTTCATTTTTTTATTTTTATATTTATACAATCTTTATCTTTTAGTACATTAAGAAACTAAATAATTTACTTCTTATATGAACATTTTTTTTTGTGTAATCGATGTTAAAAGTCTTACTTTTAAAATCGGTTGATGCATGACCGATGTTAAAAGTACAACTTTTTAAAATCGGCTCTTTTAAAGTTGGACAGAGAACCGATTTTAAAAGTAAAAAATGATCAATTTTAAAAGTGTTTTTTCCACTAGTAATACATCATATATATTTTAGTGTTTCATGTAACAAAATTAAAATGATGTAAAAACACTCTACCACTGCAAGGAGTGTTAATATAAACAGTTACTTGCAAATTATTTTGTCTTGTCTAAAATGTGTAACTAAACTCTACAACCTTGAGATTATAAATTAAAATTAGTTGATGTAAGAAAATTTAAAATAACTTATCTAGATAAGGATTAAAAACATAATTTGCAAGTGTAGAAACTAAAATATAAATATTATACAAATATATCGACCAAAATGTAAAAATAGTACAAATACTACGTAAAACACAACTTATGTGGTCATGTCAGACATCATTTACTGCATTAAGTTTTATTTAACATCTACAAGGACGGAATTGAAAGTGTTATATAGAAATTAAAACATGATTTTCTAGTATATAGACTTAAAAAGTAAAAATTGTTTAGTATTGGAACTAAATAAATATTTAAACCTTAAAATTAACTTCTGTATTTGATTTTTATAAAATGTTATTTTATCCGACTTCTCCAAAGAGTTTGTGGTAAGTAAATGTTATTTTAGCTCACAGAAAAAAAATTTAATCCATTTTTATCTTCGTATTTTAATTTCCTAAAGTAATCGAGAGAAATTTATAAAAAGTTGGGGCAAGTAACTTCTGTATTTGATTATTATAAAAAGTTCTTCATCTAACTTCTGGGGTAAGGAAAGGAAATTGGTTTTAGTTCACAGAGAAAAAAAATCCATTTTTGTCTTCTTAATTTAATTTCCTAAAGTAATTGTTTAAAGATTTATTTAATCAGTGTCTAAGTAGTTATTGGAGCATTTTCAAAGAATCAAAATTGTGTCAACTTTACTGAATAAGCAATATATAGAAGAGATGTTTGGTCATCAAACCTGTCAATTTCACATGCTATGTCAAAGAACAATCTGTTTGATTTTATGGGCATGATGTTACTTGCTTAGTTGATATCATCTTTATACATGTTCGGTGATGGTATTAAACCTCTGGATATTTAGTTCTTATCAATGTCTTCCATAACTCAGATCCCAAAAACAATGAGTTTGACTATATTGCTTTGGGGAAAAGGTTGTGTGTGTGATGAGTACATAATTTAATGGAATATATATGCAGGCATCATACAATTGATGTCATCTTTATTTATTATTTTTTTAGGACAATGCCATTTCTATTTAATAATCTTATTTCTTCAACTGTGTTCAGTAAAATATAAAATATTAGAGGTGGCGATTACAATAAAACTAAAACTGTTCTAATCCTACTTAGTTGTGGGAGTTTTCATGAACTTGACGCGTCTTACTAATTTGGTTGGTTTATAAGGATTTTTTTTTATGAATTTAAGCTTAACAAATTAGATTCCAATTATTTTAAATATAGGTTTGAATTATCTTTTGAGTTGTTTCAATTTGGTCTAATATTATATATTTAATGATTTTTAAATAATCATGTTTTAATAACGTAATTTATTAGATTAATAAATGAGTTTTATTTAACATAATATTTTATTTATATTAATATTATTTATCTTTTAAAATATATGTTGTAAAATATGATTTAATTATAGTAAATTAAATGTCTTAATTCCATAATGTTACTACATATAAATTTGAAATTAATATACTATGCTAATAAGCTAGATTCATTTCATCTTGTTCTCATATTTGTTAAGTTTTGATTGAGTCACATTCAAATTTGTAAAATTGGCTTTAAGAAATTTTGGATTAGGTAAAGGACACAAACAAACTTGTCTTATGAACACTTAATTTAAGTTGAATTAATTTTAAAGAAAAATATAAATTTATGTAATGATTTGGTAGGTCACTAAACTTATTATAGTTTAGTTACTATGTTGTAGAATGCACACACAACATAAAACATAATTAGGTTTGTCATGCAATAATTATATAAGTAATCGTGTAAGTTATACATGTATAGGATAGAACAACAAACAATTGAAAATAAAAACCCTTATGAGTCATACACATACCCATTACAAATATAAATACAACTACACCAAATACATAACATTATGCAAAATAAGTCCTACTTGTTAGTCAAACGACTATACAAGATCACAATATATAAGAGAAACAACAACGGAAAAGAGTTATCTCCAGCATCACATACCACTTAGCTAACCAAGCAGTCCAGTTAATTTTGTCTTGTTCCCATACTTAGTATGACCATTGTAATTTTAACCACAAGAAAAACACAAGGTAAACTAATGAAAAAATTCACCATACTATATAATTGAATAACTCACAACATTTTTAACTTAACTAACTTCATATATGTGTGTGTGTCTCTCTCACTCTCTCTCTCTCTCTCTCTCTCTCTCTCTATATATATATATATATATATATATATATATATTTATATATATCATACAACTTCTTTAGCAACAATACAACATATAGCCCAAGAGATTAATCAACTTTAGCATATTTAACACGACAACACATAATTATATTTAATGCGTCGTAAAAAATCTTCTATAATAAAGGTGAGCAGTTTAAGTGATTAGATCCTACATGTATACCTCGACCTTGTCAACATACGGATACCACATATCATTTAGAGGAGACAACACAATAGCTTATCATTTAGAAGTCAACATACTTATTAAAGGTTTTTCAACACTTGAGCTCTTAGAACACCACAACATATATCCATACAATGAGATACAAATTTTTGAAAGCAAACTTACTCTCCTTTAGTTTTTATGTATTATAGCAAAGACATGTATCTCTACCACATGCCTAACAACTTAATAACTCAACAACTTGAACAAATTAACAACATGCAACTTTACAATTTAAACATCTATCAACTCATATTTTAATAGCATACACATCCTCATGTAATAAATCAACTCATGACATATAGATTCATCATCATAAATTATCCATCATACAACTTATTCATCACCTTGCATACTAGAAAACAACTTAAACAACACATAAAAATTCATGCAACCCATGTCAAGTGTCACTTTAGGACGCCTAACGCCATTGAGGCAGAGGGTTCCCTATCTTGCACACATTCAACGCCAAATTACTCGTGCTTGGCGTGATTGAGATAGAGAGTCTTCCCCTCTCTTGCGGCTAATGTGGTAAAACCCACACTCAACCTCAATCAGGCAAAGGGTCTTTACCTAACCTACGCTTGATGCCACACACACTAGCACTCGACTTGAACCCAGGCAAATACGAGTCTCTCTCTTCACACTTAACACCATTCAACCCACGTTCAGCATGATTCCAACGTGAGACGATTCTCTCTTCTCATGTCCAATGTCACCAATCATATATGCCCAATGTGAGTGAGACAAAGCCCCCTACCTTGGATTCACATTCGATACCTTGAAGGTGCGTCCAACTTCATAAGGCCTAATCCTTCAACTCAACAACTTTTATCAGCTACAAGAAGGAGTGGAAAGGTTTCTAAGCTAGCGAAGAAAAGGGGAGAGGTCTACTCAAGTTTAGAGAACTTCTCACTAGTCTATCTCTCTAAATTTTTTGAAAACTTGAGTTATGAGACTCAAAACTTAAGAAAATCCTTTTATACCTATCTAAATTGACTCTACTTATCTCTGGTTTAACTGTCCAGAGACCAAAATACTCTCAAGGTCCCTTAACTCAAAGTTCTTAACAACTACTGACATCTAAACAACAAAAAGTTATAATTAATAAAACAATCTCAAAATCAAAAGTGTTGCAATTCATCTCCTCTCCTTTAGGTGAAATAAATATCAAGCCTTCAACTCATAAATAAATAAAAAAATGGCTATTGACAAATAAGCGGTATTTTATGTATGCATATAGTTAAAAATATAATTAAAATTAAGCTACTAATTTAATTAAGGTTCAAATATTTTTAAAAATTTTATAAACTTCATTTTCTAATTTTTTATAATTAAAATATTATATTTTAGCCTGATATATATAATTTTTTAATATTTATCATCATAAAATTTATGAAATTATAAGAATTAAAAAAATCACACATATAAAAATTAAAAAAGAAATATTTTATTTATAAAATGTAAAATTATGAAATAATAACGAATAAAAGAATATTTAATTTTTAATGAAATACGTGGAAATTATTTGTAGAAAATAATATATTCTAAATTTTATGGGCATATTATTCAATATAATTTTACTTCATTACTACTATTGTGCTAAAAATATATTAAAAATAATGTTTTATCCTCCGTCGTCGAAATATTTATTCTTACTTTATATTTTGTCTTTTTTCCTATAAGAATAAATTTGATCGCTTTTTCGGAGCATTTTTTTTCCTCAAAATCTTGAGGCCAAGTAATTTGACACTAATGAATATTAGTTTGATACAAGTAGAATTGGCTTCAAATTTATTAAACTAGGTTGCAAAGTATCATTACAAATACACTCTTAATTAAATAAAAAATTATTTTGATGATAACAACATTAAATAAAGTGAATTTAATTAAAATTTAGTTATATTTGAAACTAATAAATATGAGTTTTTTTTTATATATATTCAGAATTAAAGGAAGTAACTTTTTTAAGTTACAATGTTTGGATAAATTCCATTTCAAATTTAACATGCAAGTCGTTATCCCACATCTTGCAATGTGCAATCTTCAATAAGAATCTCTTTGACTTTAATGGCAAAAAATATATATAAAAAGGAGAAATTATCCAATTGAGTGTTTTCAATGAGAATTTAATTTCATTAAGAAAGCAGTGAAACACGTTTTCTCATGACTGTGTTTACCATTAAAACAAAAATAATGAAAACAAAAGCACTGTTAATCCGCTGTGAGATTGCTGTCCTCACCAACAAGTGAGATTCACGTTCCCTCATCCTCATCAAAGAAAACAAATAAAACTTCAATTTTTTTTCCTTAAATTATTATTACTATCATTAATAATAATAATAATATTATTATTATTATTATTATTATTATTAGTGTTTAATGTGAACAAGAGATTTTTTTTTTTTAAGTTCGTTCCTGGAATATCTATCGCTGATAGCAGTGATTAATCTTTTCGCTACGTTAGAAACACTTCAAAGAGTGGGATAACTGACCCCAAAATTTAACGCAGCAACATATACAAAACAGGATTCGAACCCCTGACCTTGTTAGGAGTAGAATTAGGAACGAGTTTAACGAAATTTTGATATTATGATATGAGTAATTTTATACACCTAGAACTGGTCCAGTGACGTCGTTTCGTTTTAAAATACATGAAACACGGGTACAGAAAGGTTATTGTATTTGTACTTTCTGAAAGAAAAAATAATTGTATTAAATTTTATTATAAAAAAAAGGTAGTAGTACTAATAAAGGTATCCAACATTTTTTTATCCACTAATATAATAACGTTTATTTTGTAATGAACGTTATATAGTTATACAATAAGTCTTAAAAATATAAAAATTAAATAAATATTTTAATATTTTAAGACACCTTATATCAAATATTTGATAATAAATCATTACATAAAAATATTTTAACTTTAATATATTTTCCTATCTTTTATTATAAAACTTGAATATATTTTAATATAGTTCTTGTAAATTTCTTTTCTTTTAGTTTTGTTATTTTTTTAGTCCTCGTGATATGTTATTGTTTTAAAAATTCTTATAATATATGAATAATTTATTTTTAGTTTCTACTACTTTTTATTTTCAAAGGATTTAACTTAAAATAAATAAAATAATATAGGAATTATATGAATATATATATATATATATATATATATATATAGTAAGGGCTAAAATAAAATAAAAAGGATCAAACTTTAAAAAAAAAAAATTTACAGGGATAATTATAAAATAAATCATTTTACAAAAGTCAAAATCAAAATAATGATATATTATAGAAATTAAAAATATATTTAAATATATTAAAAATAAGAATATACAATACAATACTTATTCTATTTACTCTCTCAGTTAAACATAGTTTTTTGAACAATCAATTAAATATTTTTAATATTATTTATTTTCTCACTTTTAAGTTTATATATTACATTCTATTTCCATAACTAGCAAAAATAATATCCATCAATCATATAAAATTATTATTTTTTATTTAACTAATATTTTAACATGAACATTTTATATAAAAAAAATATTTTATATATTATGATATAAAATCATTTTTAACTATTATTATAACACTATAGTTTTTTTTGTTAATTGTTATCTTTTAATGATAACTATGTTTTGTAATGTCTTGAGGTATAGTATTGAGAAACTTTAGGAGTTAAGAAATTTCTTAGAAGTCTTTAGGTGTTTTAAAAGATTTTTCTAAATAGAGGTTTAATTTGAATCTGAAAGGAGAAGTTTGTAAGGTTTCTTTTAATAATTAACCCACATAAATTCAGTTATTAAAATTTTTAGAGAGATAAGCTAGAGAGAAGCTTTATGGAGTTTGTGAGTTTCTTTTTATCTTTGAACCTTCTTTTAAGATGGTGAATTCTTTCCCCAAAGTTTAATTAGTTGTGTTTATTGATTCAAGTCTTTAGAATCGTGAATCTGGGGTGTTATCGTGAGGAGTTTCCTTGAAGAAGCTCGAAGCTAGTTCTTCTTCTTCCTCTATCTGCTTGGAGTTGAGATAAGAGAAATTAGAACCTTATTTGTGTTGAGTTGTATGATTTGCATATTGCTTGATTGCTATTAAAATGTGGTTGTGTATGTTGAATTTTTTGGATTGTATGATGAAAGGTGGAGTTTTGAGTGTTGGAAGCATGTTGAAGGAATCTTGATGATTCTACCATGGATGTTGTTGCATGTGCTATCTTTAGTTGAAAATGAGTTGTGAACACACACACACACACACACACACACACACACACACACACACACACACACACACACACACACACACACACACACACACACACACACACACACACACACACACACACACACACACACACACACACACACACACACACACACACACACACACACACACACACACACACACACACACACACACACACACACACACACACACACACACACACACACACACACACACACACACACACACACACACACACACACACACACACACACACACACACACACACACACACACACATATATATATATATATATATTATTGTGTTCCATATGGGAAATTTTCTAATTTTCAAGTGTTGTGAGCAAATTCGAGCATCTGTGAAGTGCAAAACTCATCTTCACGTTGGGCATGCCTTTGTCGCATTGGGCATGGCTCAAATCAAGGAGTCTTTGTCTTGTTCATGCATGGGTGTAGGGTTGGTGGCACTAAGCATGAGATGAGAGAATTGTCTATGTCTGATTTGGCATTGAGCAACAAAGGAGTAATACCGGACGTAAGGAAATAAACTCGTCTCTACCTAGAATGGAGTTGAATGTGGGACTTTGTCGCACCAGGCTTAGGGGTCACTACCTCATCCATGTTGGACATGAATTGATTGACATCAGACATAGACGAGACAAAGGACTTTCTATCTTAATGTTATCGGGTGTAGGGTGGATAACGCCAAGTAGAGGTTGCCTTATAATAACTTGTTTATATGATTAATTGTCGATCATAGATTTGTTAGATGAATCTATTGTATGTTGTATGTTGTTAGGTGTGGTTGGGGTCTATGCATATTGATTTGGAATAATATATGCAGATGGTTATGTAGTTGAATTGTTAAGGTGCATTTTTGTTGTAAATTGACTAATGATGTTAGATTTATATCCATTGATATGAGGTAATGCATATACATGAATATTGTCGAGGTGTGATGTTGAGAATGTTTTAGGCATTTAAGCATGTTATGTTGATATTGTTGACTGGTTAACGTGTTGGTGTTGAGAATACTTTAGACATTTAGGCATGTTGATTAACTTAAGATTAAAGGAAGTGTTATTTTCAAAAGTTGGATATTCAATTGTGAGGATATTGATGTGGTAATCTACGAGTCTAATTGTTGAAAACCCTTATTGAGTTGTTGTTAACTCTTGAAGTGGGTAGCTGATACAATATGTGGGTAAGGTCAATACATACCAATTATAAGTGACCAACGTTGATTCATATGTGGACAAGGTCTAAACATACATGTATAAAAAGACCAATCGAGTAAGGTATAAGGTCAGGATCTAGTCCCTAATTGAGTATCGAAGGGTATAGTTTTTGATGGGCTAATCCCATAGGAAACTTAGATTTACTCTGCTTATGAGTAAATTTACCTAAACTTACTTTATTCAATAACTCATGTTATACATTAAATTTCATTGATTTATCTGTTGAATTAAAAGTTCTTAATATATAGATCAAGTTTGCAAATTTTTAAAAAAAAATTGAAAATCATATCATACTTCGTTGTATAAATTCAAATCAACATATAAAATGTTTATGATTATCTATCAATTTGAATTAATAAAATAAAATATCAAATAGTTTAATTTTTTTTTTGAAATTTACAAACTTTTACACACACACATAGATACAGACACGTAGACATAGAGACATACACAAAGACATAGACACACACAGACACAAACACAAAGACACAGAGACACTAATACTGACACAAACATAGATACAAACACACAAGCGCGCACACACAGATGTAATGATCATAATGAATCATTATAGTTATTAATTTCTAAAAAGAAATAAAAATTTGATTTAAAAAAAATTTAAAAAAATGTCAAAACATTCTCATTAACAAATCCATAAAATTGCTCTCATTAAAAAAATATTTCTAAATATACTCTCATTCAATCTAACTATTTTAACTTATATTGATAATTTTTTAAATATTTTATCTTTTTAAAACTTATCCTTTTTAATTTTATTTATAAATTAAAAAATGATAAATATTTCTAAAAGATATCAAAATTAAAAATAAATGTATATGACCGTTTTAATTATTTGCATAAATTTTAAATATATTTTATATGTTATAAGATATGTATTTAATTTTAAACATAAAGTTATGTATTTTATATGTTATAATTTGTATTAATATATAATTTTGATTCTATTAATTTAAAATAGAGTTATTTAGAGAGATTAAAATTATATATATGATCGAAATTATAATTTAGTCATTTACAATTTAAAATTATTTATTCATGATCAATATATCATGCAATTACAAACTAAATATTAATTTATTATTAATTATCAAAATGATTTTAATTTTTTTTAAACACTATAAGACCAATTGATCACACTCAAAGTAGTGAATTTCAACTTTAAAGTAAATTTTAAACATTATAAAACCCTAAATAATCAATATCTCATGTTTAATGTTCATCCGCATCACACTCAATAGTCAATGTAATGATTTCAAAGTAAACTTTACTTATATCTACAACCCTTATTGTAGAAACTCGTTCATTACTATGCTTACAAAAATTCTCACCTAAAGATTAGAAAAAAACAACACCAAATCCAACTCAAACTTAAAAAATTTTAATTTATCATGTGTTTGAACCAAATTTAAAATGTAGAATAACATTCTTTCTCCATAATTAACAGCAACAACAACAAAAAAAAATTCCTTCTTCAATTAACATGTTTCTAACCTGAAAATTCCATTGTACATTCAAACATTCCCCTATATTTCACTTCCAAATAACTTTAGATCGAACCAAATCGATAATCGATTCTAAGGAACAAGTAAACCCTAAAAAAAAAGAGGTTGGGGTAGGGTAAGGTAAGGGTAACTAAAAGGGGTGATGCATTTGCAATTGAAAAGCTAGAAGAGGACACGTGGCCAACGTTGCTGTCATCGCTGGAACGATGTGGTCCCCACACAGAGGCCACGCGTTTCGCGGATTTCTGCTTCTCAAGTGCGTGTCACGTGGCCCACACTTTCCTTTGTCGATAACCTCACTCCCAAACCGGCTGTCTCCGGTTACCCTCCCCCGCCACCGGAAAACCCGGTTTCCCGCTCCACGTGTCCGCGCGGACCCCACAGGCAGGTGACGTCATCATTACCCTCGTCTCTCGAAGCGGAAAAATAAAAATAAAAATGCGCTTTGAGGACTCGAGACTTTAAAAGACCAAGACCAAAGACTTTGTGAGAGAGTGTTATTGTTATTGTTGTTGTTGTGTTACGATTCTTCTTCCTTTTTAAAATTAAAAAAAAAAAAGGTTTTTTAAAATGTCTGTTTCGGATTTTTTATTTTGATTTTCTCTATTATTATTATTGGCGTTGTTTGTTGCTATTAATTAAATTCTGGTGCTAAATTGAGAGAACTGTGGGTGTGTGTGTGACAGAGAGAGAGAGAGAGAGAGAAGAAAGAGGAATCAGGTTAGCTCCTTTGAATTTTCTATCAGAATCTGAGGACCCAAAATCTAGGGTTTTCTGTTCTTCCTTGGGTAAGTGAGGGCTCTGATTTCTTTGCTTCGATTGGTTTGGGGGTTTAGTTTGATTGCGTGATTCATTTTTTCCCTCAGTCTTGTTTGGGGATTAGGGTTTTTGGGTTCGTTCTTCTGGGCTGATTTTTTTTTGGAGATGAGTCGGAGAATTCTGTGATTGTTTGGGTTGTGATGTGAGAATTCTTGAATGGAATCACGAAAAGTTTTTTTTTTTTTTCGTGGCGGGAAGGGAATTTTATCTGTGGTGGGGTTGGTTGTGAATGTGGGAAGAAAAGGGGGAGAATTGGGGGTTTTGAGGTGGTGTTAAGTAACAATTTTGGTGAGAATTTTTGAAACTGAGCTTCGTAGGTAGTGTGTGGTAGGTTGTCTGGCACTGACCGACAGTTAGACTGCATATGTTGTTGATGTGTGCTATGGTTTTCCTGTGGTTATGTTTGGTTGTCTGTTTGACTAAATATGGCCTAAGATTTTTTAGGCTAGTGTTAGTTCCCCTGGTTAATTATCTTTCTATAGCTTTAACTGTTATTTGAAAGATGCTACCTTTCAAGAGTTTTGCAACTCTAGTGTATGGCCTAGAGAACACAAAATGCATACCAGTTTTGTATCTTTTGGCTGGTTAAGAAGAATTGTTTACTTGCTTGTTTTTATGATGAATCTTTCACTTTGGGGGTGGGGGGTATTTTGAATTTTTTTTCCCAAGATTGAATTGAACCTTATGAAGCTTGTGAATGTTGTTTTACTGAGAGTTGGGTTTGTTTTAATGTAAGGAATAAGATTTGTGTATCACTGTGTATGTTGCTTTTGTAGGGATCTGAAGGCATGCAGTCCAAGTCTGAAACTGCAAATAGACTGAGGTCAGATCCTCATACCTTTCAGTCTGGTGGTGTTTATTCTGAGCCTTGGTGGCGTGGTATTGGGTACAATCCCTTGGCCCAAACAATGGCTGGGGCAAATGCGTCCAATTCGTCGTCTCTTGAATGTCCTAATGGTGATTCAGAATCCAATGAAGAAGGCCAGTCATTGTCCAATAGTGGAATGAATGAGGAAGATGATGATGCCACTAAGGATTCACAGCCTGCTGCTCCTAATGAACCAGGTGCTTTAGAGTGTCATGGAACCATTTAAAGACAAATGATGAAATTAGGGAACATAGTCAGATGAATTAGCACTTCAAATTTTATTTGATGTACTTTTTTTTCATTCTTCCAAGTATTAATATATTTATTTTTATTTTTCTTTGCAGGAAATTATGGGCAAGAACAGCAAGGGATGCAGCACACAGCATCATCTGCACCTTCCATGCGCGAAGAATGCCTTACACAGGCGCCACAGCTGGAACTTGTTGGTCATTCAATTGTTAGTATTTTTTCCTTAATTGTTATCACTGTTTTAACATATAGACATGGTCCAAATATCAATGATTTTGTTCTATAGTGTAAATTGTTGCTGATTCATGCATATCATTTTCATGGTAAATCTTTGTTATAGAACTTATAGTTGCATGCCTTTGGAATGGATTGGACTCTTCAAATTCTTTTGATGCAGGCATGTGCTACAAATCCTTATCAGGATCCGTATTATGGGGGCATGATGGCAGCTTATGGTCACCAACAGATGGTATGTGACATTAATCTGTGTTAAGGTTATTACATAGTATAACAATTACTGATTTGCAATTTTCACAAATTAGTCTGATAAGAAATGTGGTCAGTACATAATCTTTAAGGGAATAATGATAAATTTGTTTCATTTTGTTTTGTCTATTGTCTTGTTTATAGCATTGGTGATATTTGGATAACTGAGAGATAAATAACAATATGATATTTTTATCATTAGGGATATGCTCCTTTTATAGGAATGCCTCATGCCAGAATGCCTTTGCCGCTTGAGATGGCTCAAGAGCCTGTGTATGTTAATGCCAAACAGTACCAAGGAATTCTGAGGAGAAGACAGGCTCGTGCTAAAGCAGAGCTTGAAAAGAAGCTAATAAAATCTAGAAAGGTAAAATGCATCAGAGCTATCTTTAATCTTTCTGCATATTTGTTTTTTTTCCTGCTGTAGTAATTTGGGCTAGTAATATCTTACCATATTTTATTATTTGGGCAAGTAATATCTTACCATATTTTATTTTCAGCTATGTTGCCTTTAACTGCACTAGTGAACTAAACCTCATTACTCTCCTTTTGCTGATCTTAAAACAAAAATCATTGGGACAAGAATAAATTTTAACTAACCAGTGAAGTTTATCCACCTAGGATACTATGTAAGTGAAACAGAAGCCTAGCAATTTTCGGACCTTATAAAATTTAATTTTCCTTGAGCTTAAATCTTTAAAACTTGTTTGGATCTTGAAAGACAATAAGGTTGCTGCAGGATCAGTGGCTAACCTGACTAGCTTATTTCTCATATCCAGTCCATCTCCCCATGCAAATCCATTTTTGGGCAATATTCTGCTTTTGAATTCCTCTGTTTTATAGCTGTTTTGTAGTAAATAAGCCAGGGATCTATTGTACACTTTGTAAGTCACCTAGCTACTTCGAAATTTTTTGTTCATTTATATTCCATATGAATGTGATTGTGTTTGAAAGGGCATAACATGCTCACAGACATTGTATATGTTTAGGTGAAAATTTTGGAATGTGAGATTCCTGTTGTAATACTATACCATTGTCTACCGAAAGATCAGTTTTTTGTTAGTGTGTAGTTCAAGATGTTTGTGCATTAATATCATTTTCAGTAATGTCTATTTTGTCCATGATTATGTTTGATTAATGATGCAACAAATTGATTCTCCTTTATTCCAAATTTGGAAGTTGGAACAATGAAAATCTTCATGAACATGTTCCCTATGCAGAAAATCATAAATTGTAAATAAGGAACAACTTGTAGTTTATCGTTTACTACTAGTACTACTGCCTTGCTTAATCTTTTTGGGATCTCTATTGGGCTATGCTAACTTCTGTTCTACACAGCCATATCTGCATGAATCTCGGCATCAGCATGCTATGAGAAGGGCAAGGGGTACTGGAGGACGATTTGCAAAGAAAACTGATGCTGATGGCTCAAACAACTCGGGCAAGGAAAAGGATAATGGTACTGATTCTGTCCTCTCATCACAATCAATTAGTTCATCTGGTTCTGAACCTTTGCATTCTGACTCTGCCGAAACCTGGAATTCTCCTAACATGCAACAAGATGCAAGAGCATCAAAAGTGCACAACAGGTTTGGAGCTCCCAGTTACCAAAATGTCAGTGGCTCCTACCATAACCACAACGGTTTGCAATCTTCAGCATATCATTCTTCCTCAGGGGAAAGAATGGAGGAAAGGGCATGTTCAGGTCAGCAACTGAACCACAATTGATGGGGGATTAGAGGCCGAGGTTGGTTTGTATCTCCTAGTGACATATTTGGTGATACCTTGGTTATCTGTAAACATTCTTGGCAATATATGTGCCAAGCGGCAAATCATTCTTGGCTTTGTTCTTGTGGTTGTGGTGTGAATGATAGATATTATGGTGGGGGGAAAAGAATGATTGATGATTGGTGTTTGTGATTTCTGTTGAAGTCAGTCAACCACTCCTTCATTCTCTTCTCATTTTTGCATTTTGTACAGTTTTATAGTGGTTAGTCAACTCCAACCAACATGGATGGATGAACAGGTCTGAAGACTATGGAGAAAGAGACAAACTCTTGATGTACCAACACTCTCCTTTGACTGGTTTATCTTGTGTAGTTCAACCGGTTGTTAATGTTAACATGGGACATCATAGGATAATGAACATGCTGTTAGTTACATTATATGTCATTTGTTGGTTTTTATTTATTTATGAGAATTGACCCCGGTATCAAGAATTTACAATACTTGTGAGAATTTAACTCAGCATAGGGGGCTTACAACACTTGAGGGAAACGAAATTGGTATCAAGGACGTTTATAACTTCCAAGTATTTGTCCAACCAATTGAGTTAGACTCTTGATATTTGTTGGCTTGTTTCAATTTTTAGCATTTGATTGGCTCTTAAGAAACTTGAACTTCCATAGTCTCTAGCAAAAAGGGAAAAGAAAAAGAAAATTTTTCTAGCATATTCTTTTATAACTTTGGCCTTGTAGAAGTGGGCAAGGGACACTCGTTCGAATATTCTTGTATTATTATAATATAAGCAGGAGTAAGTATAGAGGGGGAATATAGGTGCTATTATCTAAGCTCAAAGTAATACATATTATTCTTTTCTGATTTCTTTCAAAAGTATTTTATGCCTTGTGGGCTACTAAGGGACACTTTTCCCCCCATAAGGTTTGCTTTTATCACAAATATATTCTAGTTTTCTTCATCCAAATGTTAAAGACCCACGTTTGAGTTTTAAAGTTGTTACTAGTAAAGTTTTATTCCTGTGCATATCATTCTTGTTTTATAAAAAAAGAAAAAAAGTGAAGTATTGTCTTATGAGAAACTCATTTCATAACTGGTTTAGTTGTTTATCCTCTTGGAGTGATTTGGTATTGTCTGTTCTTTTTTATTTTAATTTCTAATGTGTTTTCTGGGAAGAGTTAAAAATAAAAGATAACACTAGTGAATAGTTTTATATTAAAAAAATTACGACTTATTTATATAGCAGTTGTGTAACACCAGCTCTCTTTCTCCCTTTTACCTGTCTTTCATTGCATTCTTTCTTCACTTTGCTTAGGTTTAACTAGGCATTTGTTGTATATATTTTATAAATTTTATTTTATTTTAGTCTTTAATGATATTATTTTCCTTTTTTTTTGTTAGTTCATGTTGTCTATTGCTATAGACAGGTATTGCCTTGAGTTTCTTTTAGAGGTGCTATGATTAAGAGGATCCAAAAGTTTTCCGCATCCATTATTAAGAGGATCCAATTTTTTTTTATAAAATATAATTATAAGATAATTTTTTATATTATTTTATATTACTTTAAAAATAAATTCTCTTTTTTTAATATATTTTTATATATAAAATATAAAATTGTAATATGATTATGAAGTTATGTTTTTTAATTGTTTTTTTATGGATTATATTCATATATAAAAGGATAAAATATGATTTTGGTCACTTAAAATTTTTTTCTAGTTTGGTTTTATTGTTTCACTATTTTGGTCTTATGGTTGTGCTTCTTATTTAGATATGTACTATTTTTGTTTTTATTATTTATATAACATTTTATAATTTATAACATAACATTATATAAAAGAGATATCATTTTTTTTGGTGTCTGCTTTTTGAAGGATGATTACTCCTTTCTATTGTATTTTAACTCTTTTTTCTTTCAGTAATATATCTTTTATGGGCAAAATACAAAAAAAAAACGTATGTAGGAAAAAAAAATTGTTCTCTTTAAAAGTTAATTACTCACTTTTTTAATTTATAAACACTTTTTGTTGGAGGTAAAGAAATGTCTTTTTATCTATTGGTAAATGATAATATATAAGTAAATTGAATGAAAAATATAATAATATTTTTTAATGTAATAAAAAATATGTCACTTTTAATTAAATCATGTATATTGTTATAAATATTTATAAATAAGGGTTCATATCAATAAGTCATTAATTTGAATAATACTGAATTTATTTTTCTTAAATAAGATATCAGGGTAAATAGTCAAGTTTCACGATAAAAAATCCAAAGATTAATCATTAACAAAGTCAATAAATACTTTATATCAATAATATGATTATAAAAAAATATATAAGAACTTATTTATCGGATCACTTGGGACCTATGAGATGTTTGAACCCACTTTACTTATAAATAAAATCTATAATCTAAAGTTTATAAAACTATAGAGAATAAAAAAATGATATATGTTAGAGATTAAAATAAAATTATTTTTATTATAAAATTAAAAGATAAAATTCATGAAATTATGAGATTAAGATTTCTAAAAGTCTTTGGTTAATTCTTAGTCTTTAATGAAGCACCTTAAATTATGTAATTTAGGTGACACACATTGCACACACAATGATAAATTAGTCTCTGAACTTAGATCCTATATCTATCAATTTCATGAAAATTTAATTCCAAAATTTGTTTACGGGTGAAAATAATTAGAGTCAAACTATGTCTCTTTTAAATCTGATTCGGCGTGCTTTATAATTTTGAAACCCAAGTCTGTTTTGTTAGTTTGTTAGAAGCCTTTTTAAAATCTAATATGAACTTTATATAAGTTTACTTTAACTTATTAATATATTTTACATCGTAGGTTTATAACGCATAATATATATATATATATATATATATATATATATATATATAATAAAATAATTTAAATTTTCAATTTCAAATTTATAATATATTGTCTAGATATAAAAATATATTATTTATTTTTAAAATATTGTTTAGAATTAGAAATATTGTATTTATTTTAGGAATTTATTTGTTAGAATGTTAGGTTAATAAATAAAGGTTCTTGAGATAAGAAGAATTACTTGATATATAGGAGGGTTATCGATTTAAATGAAAGAGAAGACTATGTAAAGAAGGATTTTTCAAATTTCGTCAAAAAATTTGTGAGAATAAATTTTCAAGTTTCATTCAAAAAAAAATTAAAAAGGAGAATTTTTAGAAATATATGTGTAATATATTTTGAAATAATGAGCATGTGAATATACGCATAAATAATCCAATCACCTTAAATAAATTGGATGATTTTTCTTTAATTTTATGGTGTTTTTATGTGTACTTTTATTATTGTTGTACATAAAAAAAAAGAATTTTTTTCCTTCAATATATATATATATATATATATATATATATATATATATATATATATATATATATAACTTTATAAAGGCCAAAAAATTTGAAGAACCTATCCTTAAATAGGTTAATATGCTTATAGGGTAATGTGTTAATAAATAAATAAATAAGTATTTATAAGTGGAATGGCTTGTCAGCATACTAATTTGTTTTTCTTCTAAAAGTTCAAAATGTGACTTATTTAATTAAAAGGCTGTATTTTATATTGTCACAAGTTTTTGTCTTTAAATAATTTTTTCATGTATTTTGTCTCCATGACACCTATTCTACCTCAACACACAAAATAAAATAATACAAAGAAATAAAGAAATAATTCTACAATAAAAGTAAAATAGTTCACATAATACTTTCAAAATGTACTTCAATATCCAAATGATTCAAAACAAAGTTTTGGAAAATAAAAGTTCATAAAATGTTTCAAAGAAATAAATGTAAACTCCAAATGCAATATAGTTCATGTCCTAGAAGCCCCTTGTCCTGATGTTACACCATCTGAGCACACCCATGACTTAGTTATTGACATCTTGAATGTCACTCATGTCCGAATTTTCGTCACCTAAACACAATCACAAGATGTACGGTGAGAAAAGAAAACATTTATATGTGAAATTGTCAAGTGGGTCACCAATTTATTTAGGCTCACGTTGATTAAAAAGTAAAATAAAAAATAAAAATAAAATAAAAAAAGTCCAATATGCTAATTGTATTAGCTCTTGGTATGCATTGTATCTCTTTGTGAAATAGAGAGAAGAAGAAAAATTCTGTGAGAATGAGTGGAGCAACCAACTTTAGAGAAGAAGTGTTTGATACCAATTTTTGTATATTTTGGTTCTCTCTATTGTTTGGTTAGATACCTATTTAAGAATTTTATTGTATTATTATCCACCATATTGGTGAGGAGCTATTTCTAGCAATCCTTAGGGATTCCAGGAGGAATTGTGGTGTATCCATTGATTATTATTAGTGGAATTTTTACTGGATTAGGTCTTGTGGGTTTTTTACCTCACATTGAGGATTTTCCCACATTAAAAATTTGGTGCCTGTTGATTTCTATTTTTCTGTTTTGTGCATTTTGCTGAAATTATTTTGTTACTTCCAGAGCATATTATTTTTATACAGGGAAAAAGGATATTCAATTTTGCTACCACTTAATTGTTATTATTCTGGTTATCATTCCCAACGGAAACACACTAGGAATATCCACAAATAGTTTCAATGCCACATATTATACGATCATAAGTTTTCCAACATCCATACATGTTAAATTTAACCCAATATTAAGTCAATATATTCTATCATCACATCCCAAAACAAACAGATACACAAATCATCCATATCCACCATATTACACAACTAGCACCGTGTCATGCTCACGCCACCGCTGTTGCATCACACGCCTAAGGAGAGTTATAATAACACCGATGTAATTTTTACTAAGTATTACACCGCTCAATAACTTTATATTAAATGTGAATTTTGTAAATTCAACCGTTAGATTGAAATTTCATATAACTTTATATGTGTATATCAAATTTTGTTAAAATTGAACAAGAACTTGAAGGTAATCAAATTATTCATATTTTAGTATATTTTGAAATGTATATATTAGGTCAATTTTGTTTTATAAGAATGAAGTATCAAATCATTTTGGATTAATATAAAATTTTGTATATATGATCTAAGAGTAAAGAACTTTCAATCTATGGTTGGTTTTACAAAATTCACATTTAATATAAGGTTATTAAGTAGTGTAATACTTAGTATAAGTTACGCCGGTATTATTATAACCCTCCTCTTGTAATAATTCGACAACTTATTTCACTTAATACAAAACAGATACTATGCAGTAAAAAACATAAGGAATTTACTAAGATAGGATTATCATACAATACTAATTGGACATTCAGTCAACATATATGTATAAGGTGCAGAAAACATAAAATAATATAAAATAGTTTTTGCCAATTTTGACTTGAAAACATTAATCTCCTTAAATGGTTACAACAAAACCATGTATATATATATATATATATATATATATATATATATATATATATATATATATATATATATATATATAAATATACATCTGGCATATCAATATTGAAAACATAAAGTATTAGCGTCAGTCAAGCGCCCTGTTGTATTAGAACATATAACTCAACAAAACATAAAAGCCATCTCCAACATGGCCATCCACCAAGTATCCCATCCAATCTAATTCTTCCCTATTCTCATAACAAGTATGAATATCGCAGTCTAACAACATAGAAAAACAAGGATAAACTTCAAAAAGAAACATCATATATATCATCAAATAAAGAAGTAACAACTTCAAGCACCATATGCAACTCAAAAAATAGGTTAGCTTTACAAATTAAAATCATAACCACAATTGAACAACTAATAACGACTTAAACAATTAAGCAATTGAATAACTGTTACATTGTCCCACATAAAAACTTATAGATATCTCCTACATCTATGTGGGTAGTATAAGTATGTGACACCCTTTTATCCCAAAATAGTTAAATAAAGAATTAATTAATTTATTATACAAGTTTTATAAAATTATTATTATTTTGTCTCAATACTTTGTAAAAGGAATCATAATACTTTTTTACAACTTTAATAAATGAAAGAGAATATAAAGAAAATATTGTATGAATCAAAATAAGGTGAAACCGCCTAATAAAATAAACTCCAACTATTCAATGTGAGGATATAAAATTTAAAACAACTTCAACTAATTACTAAAACTAAAATTCTACCCCAATGTCACACTAATCATAGCAAAACTCCAGATAAATGGAACCCTAAGCTTCTCGTCCATCAAATACATCTTCTTGTACCAGATCTATTCTTGTAAATGACGATCAGCCTAAACACAAGCAACACAAGCATAGGGAGTGAGAATACACCTCATCCATTCACTACATATATAAAACATAAGGATAGACACACACATCTACAACATCAATAACATCTAACATGCATGTAAGCATCCTTCCTTACATCCACAATAATAATTTCTATACATTCATTCATCATTCATAACTAGCAAGTCATACAATTTGACTCAATTATAAATTAAGATTCGTGCAATGAATGTTCATAACTTTATATGCATGTAGTACCAATTTCTTTATCATCATTGAGAATACAAATTAGCCTAGGAGTCATAGAACGAGACCATCCCATCAAATAGTGTAGGGACCACCCATCAATAATGATCCCTTTCAAACCTCCTCAACTACGGGATATCTCTCAGGGTCTTATCGAAGTGTTACAACTGAACATGGTAGACTCTC